>NC_134547.1:6927500-7547500 GCF_050624435.1 Tenrec ecaudatus | reverse complement strand
CCACAGCACAACCCCTTCCTGTGACGTAGGTCTTTACCTGAAATTAGGGGGCTTACATGCCCCCAAGAGATATATAAGCCTGGGGTAGACATAAATCTCTTTCCCCCCTGCCATTCCCACCTTCCCCATCCTCACATGGACAACCAACCGGGGCTGAGGGGAGCATGCTACCATGAAATGTGTTTGACGCCTTCATTTCACTCTCTTCTCTCTCTCATGCTCTCTATGGCTTTACTGTAATCTTTACTTATTGCTGTACAATTGCACCTGCTGGGCCTGTGATGATTTGTTAGGGGCTGGCTCCCCTGACGGCATCTGTGTGTATATGTGTGTGTGTAGGACTGTATGTACGAGTGTGTATATATGTATGGTGTGTGTGTAAGAGTGTGTATAATGTGTATGGTGTGTAAAAGTATATGTATGCGGGTGTATGTGTGTATGTACGAGTGTGTATATATGTATGGTATGTGTGTAAGAGTGTGTATATGTGTGTATGGTATGAGTGAGTGTGTATGTATGAGTGTGTATATGTGTGTGTGTAAGACTGTGTATGTACGAGTGTGTATGTGTATGGTGTGTGTGTATATGTGTGTATGGTATGAGAGTGTATGTATGAGTGTGTGTATATGTATAGTGTGTATATGTGTGTATGGTAAGTACGAGTGTGTGTATATGTATGGTATGTGTGGGAGTATGTGTGTGTGCGTGTATGGGTGTGCATGTATGTGTGTGTGGGGGGGGTGACGAATGCCCCAGATGTCACTGGCCCCCACCATCTTACATCCTCGGTTGACTCCATCATGCAGGGGCCCCCTGTGATGGACAGAGCTGCCCCACGGGGTTTCCCAGGCATTCTGGAAGGAGTGCTGGCCGGTCCGCTAACCGGGAGTTAAGACACAGGCAGGCCGGGAGCAAAGTAGCAGGTTTATGGAGGCAGCAGCGGCATGGGGGGTTGGGGATGACACGGGAAAGGAGGGCTGGCCTCCGTGGGCTCCTGGCCCTTCCTGGCACAGGGCAGGCGGGCAGCGGCAGACTCGGGGCCAGGCACCTCTGGGGCGTCAGTCCGTCCGCAGCCAGCAGCCCTTCTCTTCCACCTCCATGGTCACCACCAGCAGTACCTCACACAGGCCCTGAGCCAGAGCGGCCGCCAGGAAAGCCCTGCGTGGAAAGGAGGGGGGCGGGAGACTGAGGCACAGGGGGTGGGGCGGGGGTGCTGAGACCACCCTTGGCCTCGCCATGCTCTGGCTTACCTGACACCATCCTCATCCCCCAGGGCCTCGGGCACCCGCAGCTTGGAGTCCAGGTTGTAGTAGACGCCACCCACCTGGCGCAGGGCCACCCAGTGCCGGCGGCGCAGCGGCAGGGACAGCAGCCCCAGTGACACGGGTGAGGGCAGGTTCAGGATCAGCCCCAGCACCTGGTGTAGGGCCAGCTGGGACAGGGGCCTGTAGGGAGGGCAGGAGACAGGAGTCCCCAACGTGTTCCCACTGGCCAAACGTTACTGTGGGTGTGGGGTCCAGGTGGAAGTGGGAGGGGTGGCCTCCTACACCCACCGAGGTCTTTCTTTAATGAACCCACACTTTGTTTCTTACATTTTCCCATTTATCCACCCAACCAACCTTCCACCCATCTATCATCCACCCAGCCCCAAACCTTCCACCTATCCAGCCAGCCAACTGTCATCCACCCATCCACTATCCACCTGGCCAAACCCTCCACCCATCCAACTGTCATCCACCCATCCACCATCCACCTGGCCAAACCCTCCACCCAATTGTCTACTCAACAACTTACCCCCATTAACCTAAGTCCTCATCCAAACACATTAGCTGCCCACCATCCATCCATTTGTCTGCAACTCCACACCCACCCACCAGTTCAAACTTCCCATCAATCACCTAGCAGCCATCCACTATCCAACTACCCATCTCCCACCCATTCTTCTCTAACTATTCATCCACGCCCCCACACACCCATCTACCCATCCAAACACTCACCCACGAAGTCACCAACGCCACAGCGTGTCCACCAACCCATGACCCGCTCTTTACCCACCCGCCATTAATCTATCCACGACCCACCACCCATGCATCTAAGTCCTGTCTCCAATTTGTTACCCACTACCTATCAACCAATGGGCCCTGATGGCAGAATGACTTGCGAGCTCAGTGGTGATTCAGGAGATGGGTGGTTTGTACCTGCCCAGACGCTTGAAGATGCGCCAGGCTGCTTCTAGGGAAGATGCACTGGCATGGGGACCCTTCAGCGCAGTGCTCCCCTGTTCTGTATGGTCACGAGTCTGGACCTACTCCAGTGGCCGTGGGTTTACTTACCAACCGTTTGTCCCTGAAGTCACTCAACTGCCCATTCACACTCACGTCTCCTCTCGTCCTACGGTTCAAGCACCTGGTACCTTTCCATACCCACCACCTGCCAGGCAACCACCCATCACCCATCTGTGCAGTCACCGATTCATCTGTCTGTCCATTACTCATGAACTCACCCCATTCACCGGCTAGCCACCCCTCCTCCCTTCCTCTCTGCCCGCCGGTCCGTCTGCCCGCCTAACTGGCTCCTCACCCTCTACCAGCCGCCTGTGCTTTCATTACAGACTGCATTCTGATAGCGGGCAATTCCTACCACCAGAGGAGGTGGGGCTAAGCAAAGCAAGGCATATCTGTGGTCCACCGAGGAGGGGACGGACGGATTGGGCAGCTTGCGAATGATGCAGATAAGGGGGAGGGGAACTTCACGAGCGAGACGGTGGTCGGTTTTGTGGACGGCAAAGCTAGGCTTCAAAGGAGTCGTCCTCGTGGTGGAAAAGGAGGACCAGACCACCACCGAGAAGAGACAGGAGCCCAGCATGATCTATGGGCCTGGGGTCTCTGTACTGAGAACCTCACAGACCCAGAAGGCTGGGGGTGGGGGGTGGGGTGGAGGTGGTGGTGCTGTAACATGGAGTCAGAGAGAGACAGGGAGCAGCAGCGGCAGCAGAACCAGGAGACCAGCACGAGACGGCCCACAGAGCAAGAAGGCTGAGTGCGTCCCAGCAGGTGGAAGAGAAGGACGTCCCTGGGCACTTATCGGAAGAATCAGAACGCTTTGGAGCACTCACCCAGAGAGGGTAGAGGCGAGCCGGTGGAGAAGCCCCAGGGACCCAAGGGGGAGAGAGAGAGAGAGATCTCAAGGCATGGCCAAGAAGAGGCTGTCCTGATAGAACTGCATTCTGCATCGCTTCTGATCCCGAATTGTAACCTGTTAGTTCTCTAAACAAGTCCAACAGTGAGCATTGTCTGTGAGTTCTGTGGAGCTATGGCAATGTATTTGTGGTAGTTACATAATCTGCTGTCAATTTGAGCATTAAGAGTGAAGGGGTGGAGTCTAGCCTGTCAATCAGGTCATAGCCAATGAGGCCTCTGTGTGGGCTGTCTTCTGCTGAGGATTCTGGGAAATCCTGTCTTCCTCTCCAGGAGGTGGAAGATACTCGCTCTCTCTGCTCGTTCCTTCGGAGACATTGCAGCTGACAAGACACATGGAACTACGCTAGTGCCCAGAGCTGGAGAATCCACGTGGAGACCCCTGCCGGCGCTGAGATGCTTACACCACTAGAAGCACGACTTCCCACCCACTGACCTGTGATCTTCCTGCACTCGGTGTCATTGCATGTGTTTCATGAGTCTGAAGAGGAATTTACAGACTGGTATCGGACAGATGGGCTAATATCGGACTTATGGACTTGATCTGGACTGGGCTGTTCTCTCAATATTCAACTGCTCTTGTATAGAAAGTTCTTTCTTATGCACATAGGAGTGTCTAGGAATTTGTTTCTCTGGTCCACCCGGCCTGCCACAGCTTTTTCCAACCCAGCAGAGCGGTGGAGAGTGCCACGGGGAGGGCAGATGATGTCCTAGGAACTGGTCAACAGGTGGGGGAGGAGGCCTATCTGACCTCCCCGACTCATGAGGAGCATACTCGGGTGGGTTGCGATTCCCTCGCAGGGGTCAGGGGAGGTCAGGTGCCTCCACAAGGCCATTTTCAGAAGGCGGCGGTCTGCTTCCATAGGGGAGCCTCCGGAGCTCCTCGGGGCAGCTGTCCTCTCTCTACAGGGTTGGCTCTGCCTGTGCTTCTATTCCCGTTCGGGAGTCGGCGAGACAGGAGTCACGTGGGGTGTCCAGTTGATCTCTTACAGAAGCACAAGGCGCAGAAGGAGCTCAAAGAGGCGAGGGCCTGCCCTCAGAGCCAACGGAGAGGGAAAGCTTTCCCCTAGAGCCTCTGCCCTGAATTCCATCTCCCAGCCTCCCAAACTGGGAGAAAATAAAATTTCTGTGAAAGTCACCCTCTCTTGGTGTCTGTCTCTGGCACCCAAGGCCTCCCCAGCAACCCCCCTCTTCCAGGCTTCCTCCCATGTTTAGGAGGGGGCCCCCCTCTATGCCCAGCCCACAGCACCTGGCCTCCTACCTCCTGCGGTCCCACCACACTGCGGCCAAGCCCAGCCCCTGCAGGGCAGCCATGATCACGTTGACGTCATAGTTGCCGGTGCCCAGGAGGCTGCGGTGGGGGTTCAGCCGGGAGTCTGGTGCCAACCTGGTTAGGGGTGGGGTGGGGGCAGCGGTCAGAGCTAGAGTGGATGGGGGCTCACCCTCCCTGCAAAGCAGGCGCGCCACCCCAAACTTGTGACTGTCTCCTCTCTTCAGTCCCCACCACCCGCCAGCCCTGCCTGTCCCTCTTGCCGGGTAGCTTTCCCGGCCATGTCTCCAAAGCTTAGGCCCCATCTGCACCTCAGGAGGCCTGGTGGTGGAGTGGGTTATGAGTTGGGGGTTTGGGTGTCAGGGGAGGCTGCTAACCACAGGTCAGCAGTTCGACACCACCAGCCGCTATGAGGCTTTCTGCTCTGGCCTGTGTGGTCCTCGTCGTGAGTGGGAGTCCCCCATTGACGGCAGCGAGTCTGGTACGGTTTGAAAGCCTTGGAGCTGACAGCCCCTGAGGGGCTTACCTGTCCACGGGGTCAGATGGACTACATGGGCCCTCTGTTTGGCTTGTGCGTTGTTTTTAAATTGGAACCCTGCCCCCAGCCTCCTCCCGCCCCTCTATTTCTGCATGACGGCCCCCAGGCCAGGGGCTTTCTACATTCGGAGCTGGCCCTGCCTCTCTGCTCACAGCTCCCCACCCCTGGCTTCCCTGTCCCTCATTAGAGCCCCTGCCAAGTCTGGAGCCCGCCCCACCCCCTCCTTCACCTCCTAGCCTCAGCCCTACCCCTCTCCCAGCCACCTGTCCCCCAATTCCGTGGCTTATGTTCTGGCCTCTTGGCCTTCCCTCCAGCTGTCCTCTCTCCCTCCCACCCTCCCGTGGCCACTTGTCTCTGGGCCTCCGGGTCTCTGAACAAGAGACCCTCTGTTCTCCAGTGGGGCCTGGGCGGGCAGGGCAGGGAAGGGGTTGCGCAGGGAAGAGGGCCGTGGTTTCTTGGTGTGTCCCCTCGAAGGCCTTCCCTGGGCTATCGGAGGCCAGCTGTCTCTCCACACCTGGCCCCACAAACTGCCACCCTGAACAGAAGCGCCCACACACCCGCCAGGGAAGACGACTCAACGCAGGCACTGGGGGTTCCTCCCAGGTGTCTTTACTGCCGGAGCGGCTGGTGGGGTGGAACAGCATGGCCTGCCCATTAGTGGCTGGGCGCAGGGTTCACAGTGCTTGCCACTAGGCTTCCCGTAGAGAGCTGATCGAGCCCTGATGTCAAAGAGGCCATCGCCGGGTCCTCTCAAGAGGAACCAGGGGCTGGGCCAGCCTGGGCTGGGGAGCCTCGGAGAGAGAGCTCAGTGGGGACAGATGGGGAGAAGGCTGGGGCATGCTTCCAGGCGGTAGGGCCCCAGCTGGGGGCAGGGGGGGCAGGGGAAGGGAGGAGCCCAGAGGGTGATAAGGATCCAACTCAAACCACTTGTGTCACTTCCCTTGAGTGGCTTCTGACTCAAACAGACCCGAGAGGGCAGGGTAGAAATGAAATGTTGCCACCACCACCACCCCACCCCGCCCCCCACTCCCTGTGGGTTTCCAAGGCTGTTAACTCTTTACGGGAGAAGAAAGCCTCCTCTTTTCTCCCACAGAGTGGCTGCTGGTGGTTTCGAACTGGCTGACCTCGTGGCTATAAGGAGCTGGGTGCGTGTGCCGTGTCCTAGGCCGCTGAAAGGTGGCTCTGGGATGGTGCAGCGGTGGTGAAACGGTCCACCGTTTTCTGAAAGGCAGGTGGTTTGACACCAGCTGCTGGAAAGCACTGTAACAGTTGTGCTCTGAGACCCCAGGGGGCGGCAGGAACCGGCCAGGAGGGCACAACGTGAGACAGCGGCCCACTGCCTGCCACAAAGCAGCCCTGGTGATACCGAGGTGAAAACATCGGTGGTTCAAACCCATCAGCTGATTTGCAGTTGAGAAGATCTACTTCCCCCAAAATGTTGGCCTCCCTGGTACAGTTCTATTGTACAACGTCCTGGAGGGACGCTACGAGTCAGAAGGGAGGGGAGTGGGCTTGTTTTCGTGGAGGTGGTTTTTGTTCTGTCCGTGAGGCAGGAGCTATCTGAATTCAACACTCTAACGAGACCACGCAGGCACAGTCGATTCTGACTCACGGTGACCCAGGACAGAGTCTCCGCGGCTACAAACCTTCACGCAAGCAGAAAGCCTCATCTGGCACCCGCAGAGCGGTTGGTGGGGTCGAACCGCCCACTTGCCAGGGAGCAGTCCTATGCCTAACCCATGGCGTCATCAAGGCACCTTCCTGAGCCAGGGCAGAGGAGCTAGCACCCAAGATGAGGACAGGTCAAGGGACCTCTTGGTAACCAGGGGAGGAGAAGAAGCCAAGAAGAGACTAGGACCCTCCACCAGCCCAGCACCGACCCAGAGAGCGCTAGTGAGTAAGTGTCCTAGGGCCAGTAACCTGAATTTGGACTTCTGGCCTCAATTGTGAGAAAATACATTTCAGTTCCACAAAGCCACACCCTTTTGGTCTTTCTGTTGTAGTACAAAGACTTGGCAGTTAGGGTTGAGGGGCAAGCTGAGAGATGAAGCTGCGGGGACTGGTGTCAGGTTGAAGGGCTTGGGCTTTGCCTCCGGGGTACCAGGGAGCCACAAGAGGGAAGTGAGCAGGGGAGGGCGGGGCCAGGTACAGGATGGACAGGAAGCGGCAAGCCCAGCGAGGAGGGGGTCCAGATAGGAGAAGGGCTGGGCCATCTTCTGCAGGCTGTGCCCTGCCTCCCTGGGAGGCCCTGTGTCCCCACGTGGCGGTCACCTCTTGCAGATCTCGTCGGCGGCCTCCTGGCTGAAGTGCGGCTGCTGCAGGACGTTGTTGAGGGCGTGGACGGCGCACAGCTCCAGGCGTTGCCGCTCGTGGTACACGCAGGGTGGGCTCGGCTGAGCTCCTGGGGCCTGGGACATGCCGTTGTGGGCACCTGCAGGGGTTGGGGAGCAGTGCTCAGGGGCTCCGGGTTTGGAGGCTCAGAGTCTTGAAGCACAGCCTCCCTGCAGGCCCTTTGGGGTACTGCCATGGAAATGGGGATTTGGGGTAGCCTGGGGGGCGGGGCAACAGGTCCCTCAATCCCCTGCCCCTAAACACAAGGTCCTAAAGCTCTCTTGACAATAGAGCGGCCACTCCCCATATTCCATAGTAAAAGTGTCACCTAGCAACAAAGATACCCCCCCCACACACACACTCATATACATCCTATAAGTAAAAGGGTCCCTATGCTGGTCACCTAGCAACCTAGGAACCCCTTCTCCCCAGGTAACATGACCACTCCTTGGTTACCTAGCAACGGGGAGACCCCCCCCTTCCCACACCCTAAGTAAAAGGGTTTCTATGCAGGTAACCTAGCAACAGAGGGACCTCACCCTTACCTAGTTGCCTAGCAACATAGGACCTCTACCCCTCCCCCACTAGATAACAAAGTCTCTTCTGGTGACCAAGCAATAGAGGAATGCTCCTGCCCTGTCTCTAGGTAACAGGGTCTCCTCATGTCGCTTAGCAACAGAAGACTTACCCCTTCCCCTATCACTAACAAGGACCTCTCCAGTCACGTGGCCGCAGGGCCCACTCTCCAGTCACTAAGCAACAGGGTCTACTCCTCGTATCACCTGGCAACCAGGCCCCTTCCCCGGACACCGGGCAATAGAATCCCGTTCTCTGACCCGTACCCCAACCGCGGCGCTGGCCCGTTGCTTGGCAACGAGGCTCACCCCTCCTGTCTCTCTGGTCCCCGGAACCAGGGGTTCCCGCATCCCCCTGGGCGGCAGCTCTGAGTTCCGATTGTGGGGCTGGCAGCGCGACGCTGACTGGGCAGGCGGGACGGACTGCAGTTCCCGGCAGCCTCTGCGTGCTGGACTACGATTCCCGGCGGCTCCCGCGGAAGCGCTGGATCCGTACTAAACGTCCATTCGCTTCAAGAAGACGCGAATCTACAACTCCCGTCAGCCTCGGCGGTGAACCCGGAAATACACCTGGTAGAGGCCCGCCACCTTGCGTACTACCGCGTCCTCATCTGCTCAGAGGCTTCTGGGCATTGTAGTATGTAAGCTCTCGCGATAACAGTGTACCCGCCTCTCGCGAGACGTCATGAACAGGATGCAGGGGCAACGTGACGTCACAGAAACAAGCGCCACCAGGGGGAGGGGCCTCCAAGTTTTACTGAAAGCGGGAGGGGAGGGAAATCCAGGGAAACTGAGGCCAGGGCAGGCATGGGGCAGTGCTGGGGGATGTAAATGGCACGAGGTCGTTCTTTCTCGGGAGGGAGACGGCTTCTCAGCAGAGATAGATGCCCGGTTTGGAGGGGAGCTGACAGCAGCCTGCAAGGGGCAGATAAAATTAAGACTGAGTCAGAAGAATAGGAAACCTAAATGGGGGTGGGGGGGCAGGGCGAGACTGAGAGAAAATCCCAGAGAGAGGGGACAGAGAGCCCGAGGATGAGGGACAGATCCGTAAAGAGGCCAGAGACCCAGAGAGAGGGGGGACAGAGTGATAAGAGCATTATAGAACTTCCTTGCAAGACCTACCTTACAAGAATCAAATACACAAACTCCATTTTGGAGAAGAAATAAAAAGTGACATGTAGGCCCAGCTGAAAAGTTGAGCCACTGCCAAGCGCCAACAGGTGGCCTGAAGAACCACCCCACAAAGTCTGGAGGACCCAGATAAAACCAAAATGACGTCAAGACGCCAGGGGAAGTGCCTACATAAACCCGGGTAGAGACCCTGACTTTTCAGAGAGCTAGGAACCAAGGAGACATCCACTCCTGCTCTCTCCAAAAATAATAATGTAGCGTGTTGCCCCTGTTCCTGATATTTGTTTGAAATGATATTATAGTTTGAGTTAACATTAGGATTGTTAGATTGTTTGAGGTGTGTTTGCAGTGAATAAACGGAGCATCCCAAAATGTCAAAGAGCGGTAAGTAATTATTGATCCTGCCGCTCATAACACAGAGACACAGAGAGCGAGGGGACAGAGACACCGAGAGAGGCTGGACAGAGCCCTAGAGAGAGGAGAGCAGGTACCCACAATGGATGGTGACATCCCAGAAGGGAGAGATGGAGAACCAGAGAGAGGGCAGCGACCCAGGTCCGGACAAAGAGCCACATACAAGCCTTGAAAGACGTGTAGGGAGACAGCGACCCTGTCAGGACCTCAGACACAGGCCCACCAATGGACGGAATCCGAATGCAGGCCTGGAAGCCTTGAGGAGCTGCGGCTTGCAGGGCCCGGGGGAGGGGCCCGGATCAGGGGGAGGGTCCGGGCGCACCTAGGAGGCTGCGCCAGAAGGCGGTAACTGTGGCCGAACCGGTGACAGCGCCTGGCTGGGCGGGGTTCTCTCGATGGGTGCGCAAGGTGAAGCTGCGGCCCGAGGGGCCCGGGGGTCCGCTCAGCTCGACATCCACCACGTGCACGTCCGGGAGGCTGGGGCAGGCAGGGTGGTGACTCCGATTGGCCTGGTCCTTGCTCCCCACCTCCCCCTGGGCTGGGCTCACCTGAGATCGGCCACCAGCACCCCGATGACTCCGTCGAAGCCCAGGCTGGGGGCAGCCAGGGCGGCGGCCGCCATGGTGTTGGAGTTTCTGGGGGCCCAGGGGCACAGGCCTCGGACAGGACCCTCGTAGAGCACCGTGCGGAGCCCGGGCGTCTTGGCGGCTGCAGCCAGGGCCCCCTCCAGACGGAAGCCATCGGGGTGCGTGGCCATGGTGACCCGGAGGCTCTGGAAACCAGAGGCATGATCACGAGGCAGGGTCTGGATGAAGTCCGCCTCCTCACCTCCACTCCCAGCTCCCAGAGAGCCTTCACCTGAAGCCCCCCTGCTGCATCCAGTCTGGCGATGTCCTCCGATCCCCACAGGGCCCCTCGGGCGACAAACACAGCATGGCCCCAGCGGTGGGAGGCTTCACGGAGCTTTTGCTCAGTGTCCTGATCAGCCAAGGCTGAGGGAGACCCCACCTGGAGGCGCGGGGGTGGGGCGCGTGAGCAGGAAGAGGCTGAGGTGAGAGCTGGCTCCCCCGGGGTAGGGTCCAGGAGGTGGCAAGAGGGGCACCGATGGGGGCTGGCTCACCAGCAGGTTGGCATGGTGCAGGATGTGTGCCCCAGAATCATGGATTATTTTGGGGTGGGCCACTTCCACCACCACATCAGGGTGCCTGGAGGAGGGGAGAGTTGAGGAAGGGCTTGGGGGGAGGGCTGCCCCATCCCCTCCCACACTTGGGTGGACTGAGACCCAGGGAGGGCGAGGGTTTCCTCTGAGATCACACAGCAGCCGAGTGGGGGTGGGGGGTTCAGGAGCTCTGCTGGGGTGTGGGGGGGGGGTCCCAGCCAGCTCACTGACCTCTCCCCGAGGGCGGTCAGGTCCTGGAGCTGCAGGGAGTGGGGCACAGCCCCAGCCATTCGTCCTATGTCTCGATTCCAGACAAACACAAGTTCAAGCCCCAGTTCTGGCCCCTGAGTCAGGAGGTGGGAGACCAGGGACTGTCCTGGAGTGAGGGGGAAGGAAGGGCTAGAGTCTGAGAGGGGGGCAGAGACCCAGAGAGAGGGGGGACAGACCCAGAGAGACAGGGACAGAGTCTCAGAGAGAGGGGGACAGAGACCCAGAGAGGGGGAGCAGAAACCCAGAGAGAGGGGGTATAGACCCAGAGAGAGGGGGGACAGACCCAGAAAGAGAGGGACAGTCTCAGAGAGAGGGGGACAGAGACCCGGGGGGCGGGGGCAGAGACCCAGAGAGAGGGGCAGGGACTCAAAGCTACAGAGGACAGAGAAGCGTGTGAGTGCATGTGTAACAGAATGGACAGACTCAGAAAAGGTAGACAGAAGCGAACAGACCCAGAGAGAGAGGGACAGAGACCCAGAGAGAGAAGGACAGAGATGGAAGGGAGGACCCAGAGAGAGACAGAGACTTGGAGAGAGAGAGGGTGGAGGAGGAGACTCAGAAAACAGCCCCCCAATGAGAACAGAGACCCAGGCGGTGGGTGGGTACAGGGACCCAGAGAAGGGCACACATATCCAGAAGGGGGAGGACAGAGACAGAGAGAGATAAAGGAGGCTGATCTCAGAGCGGGGGGGTGGGGTGGTGGTGGTGGGGTGGGGGGCAGAGACCAGGGCGACATGCGAGAGTCGGAGTTAGGGACATGGATGAAGAGAGAGAGGGAGGACTGGGTCTGGGGAAACCCAATAGGATGTGGAAGACTCACCCAGGCGCCCGAAGCCCACCACCCCGACCCGCCGGGGCACCGAGTCCAGAGGCATGTCTGGGGCCTGGTGTCCGTGCTGGACGCTACTCTACCACCCGCCCTCCGTGGACAGCAGTTAACCTTTGGATATTTGACCTTTGAGTCTCTCCAGCACCTTCTGGTCACAATAGCCCAAATCAGGGAGAACGAATTTGCAGTGGGTGGAGGGGTGTTGGTGAGGACCCTTCTCTGGGCTACAGAGGGATTGGGGACTCATGGGCCCCTACCCCTGGCTCTGGCTCCCCACTCTATAGGGGCTGGCTTCGCCTGCCTCAAGCCCTGCCCACTCTCCTCTTGCTGTGGTGGAAAATTTCCTCTGCAGTCCCCCTCACCCCCCCTTTCGGGGCCTGGCCAGATTGCCATGGAAACCACATCCAGCTTGGGGTGGGGGTGGAGAGGGCTGGAAGTGAGCAGGAGGCTCTGGGGAAAGAACAGAGGGGATAGGAACTCTGGTCACTGCGCTTGCCCCTCACTGCCGGTCTTTCTCTGTCTTGGCACGTTGTGCTACTTGTTCACGAAACAACAAGCACAAAAGGGGAAAAACACCCCCAAACCCCAAACCCATCACTTTGGGCTCTTGGCGACCCGTGTGGACGTCTTCTCCCCCCCTAGGTCCTTGCTGCGGTTTTCCAGGTCTCTTTCCGATCTCTCTCCTATCTCTGGCTCTGTCTCTCGGGCTCCCTGCCCCCTCCGAGTCTGTTCCTGGCCTGGCCTCCTGCCACCCTGTCTGCAGCCTGGCCCGGGGCCTGTCTCCTCCTCACTCCAGGGTCCTGGCCCTCAGGTGGTATCCCCAGCTGACATCTCCTTGGCTCCGCAGCTGGTCCTTCCCACATCCCTGCCTCAGTGGACCCCACATCCTGCCCCGTCCCAATCTTCTCCACGTCCTTGATGCCACCTTGACTTTCCACCTTTCACTGAATCCCACCCAAGCCCCCAGATTCCCGACGGGCGCGCGCGCGCGCACACACACACACACACACACACACCCCTCTCCCAGCGCTGCTTCCTACTCTCCATGCCTGCCACACCCCACCCCAAACTTCCTGGGGGCCCGCGAGAAGGCCCGAGGCCCGGAGAGTCCCCGAGTGTCCCCCACCCCCCCCAGGACGCGCCCTGCCGTGCCCCTGCGCCTCGCCGGTGCCTGGCACGGGAAATGGTGGTGGCTGCGGCAGCCTCGCGCGCGCGCCCTGCCCCCAACCACCACCTGGCCCTCGCTGCAGCGTTTCCATGGCAACCAGGATCTGCGCCGAAAGGGACCGGGAGGGAAAAGAGACCATGAAAGGGAGTGGGGGTGTTTGGAGGGGGGCGGGGGGCGCCCGGAGGTCCAAGGCGATGGAAGCAAGACAGTGGCAGACTGCTGGGGTTGGAGACCCCAGACCCCAAGGGAGAATATGCTGACCCAAGTGGGGGCAGGGCCAGCCAGAGAGGAAGAGCAGGCCTCCCCAAGCTCACCAGCCTCCTTGCCCACCCCTTCTCTGGTGGGTTGTCACAGGAAGGGTTGGGAGGTGTGTCCTGCAGTGCTTGTCTGGACGACTGGAGCAAGGGAGCCTAGAAGAGGCGCCTCCCCCGCGGGGTGCACGGCAGCTGTCAGGCCCTGCTGCCTCTGGTCACCCTGGTGTCCTCACCCCCTGCCTTAGGACCCGCAGTTGGCACGCGTGCAGCGCGCTCTGCGGTGGGGATGGTGCCGTGTCTCTGCTTCCTGCAGACACACACTCCCTGCCCCCCATCCCCAGCAGCTGCCTCTGGCTGAGGGCTCTGTCCTTGCAGGCCCCCTGGGGCCCGTGGGGGGGGCACATGTCCCCTCTGCTAGTCACCCCTGAGCCCCAGGCCTGGGCCACACCCCTCCTGCCTCTCCATTCCAAGTCAAACTAGCTTCTCTTGTGCTCCTGGGGCTGGCTGCTGATGTGTCGCAACACCCAACCTCCACGCGACCCCCCCTTTCGACAGCAGCGGTGTTTGGAGCGGCTTAGGGGGGCGGCTGCTCCAGACCCCCTCGGTTTCCTCTGCCCCAAGCCTCCCCCACCCAAAATCATCAAAAACCCTGTTGCCAGGGAGACCGGGCTTCTAGCCCTCCGGAAGGAGCCTTGTGGCTCAATGGTGAAAGCGGTGGGGGCGGGGGGGGGGGCGAACCCAAAGCTTGGGTGTCTGCCTTTGACCACTGTTCTGGCTCTGCCCTATGAGGTCCCCGCTAGGAGTCAGAATGGATTCAACGGGGGCAGTGGGTTACCTTCACAAAGCCATGGTGGCACACTAGTTACGCACTCAGCTGTTCACCAAAAAGTGTGTGTAGGGGGGTGGGGGGTGCGGGTGCCACCCACACCAACTCCCGGATGAAGAAAAGATCCCGCGGTCCTTGCGCTTCTGTACAAGGTATGGCCACCGGAGGTCTATGACACAGCTCCACTCCTGTCCTGTAGGGTCACTCTGCGTGGGAATGAGGATGACCACCACAAGGTCAACCGTTAGAAAATGCCCGCGGCTTCATGGTTTCACGGGAGAAAGATTTCCGGAGCAGTAAGGATGCCAAGCCTTAGAAACCCACAGGGGCAGTTCTACCCTGTCCTATAAGCTGGGGGGCGGGAATTCATGTCACCAGCCATCTCGAAGGATCGCCCAGTCTTTCTTTCGCCGTACCCCTGGGGGGTTTTGACCAACTTTTGGTTCATCGCTGAGCAAAATTTCTCCCTCCTGGGGGGTGGGGGTGGGGCTGAGTCCCCTGAGCTAGTAAGTGATTGAGAGGACTTCCTGCTGGTGGTAGGGGGGTACCAAGGCCTGCCTGCCCACCGCCCACCTTCTCCCCACCCCAGGGTTCCCCATCTGAGTTCCCTGGCCCCTCACCCCACCTCCACCCTTTTTTTTTCTCTCTCCCCTCCAGCTTTTCAGAATCCTTGCAAAAACAGTCTTCGTAGCGTTTTCCGTGTTTTTTTGTTTGTTTGTTTGTTTTTGTTGTTTTTTTTTAAAGTAATTACAGAGCAGGTAGTCATAGACGCAAACCTCCCTTCGGTATCAAAAGAGTCTGTGGGGGTGGGGGCGGGGAGAGGGCGACGGAAGGGGGGGTAGGGGAGAGAGGAAGGCTGACCCCCCTCAGTCAAAGGGGATGAGGGCTGAAGTGGAGCTTAGCGCAGGGTGGGGGGGGCAGGGATTGGGTGTGGGGGAGTGTCAGGGAGGCTTCTCCGGAGATGAGTTCAGTCTTCAGTTTTCAGGGCCCGTTTTTTTTTTTTTGTGGGGTGGGGGACAGGTGGAAGGGGAGTGGCTTTGAACTGGAAAACAAACAAAAATAAACAACCATAAAATTCGGGTGACCTTGAGAGGGCGGGCCGCGTGGCGAGGGTATAGAGCACCCCTCCCAAAGGCAGGGGGCCCCCCTCCTCCGCAGGTTGGTGAGGGGAGACGGTGGAGATACGTCCCTCCCCTGCCCCACCCCACGTTCTGGTCCTTCTCCTGAATGGCTGGATGGAAGTCCAGGCGTGACTGGGGTTGGGGCTCCCCAGCTGCGGTGGCCAGTTCCCCGCCTCCCCCCGCCCCGCAGGTCCGGAAGATGGAGGGGCCACGGAGGCAGCCCCCAGCCCCCGCCAAGCCCTTCCCCCGCTCGAGTCCGGCCCCCCACCCACGGGGCCTTCAGATCTGCGTCTCCTGCACGTTCTCCTTGGAGCCGCTCTTGAACAAAAGAGGTTCGTGGATGGAGTTGAGGCCCGGCGGGCCCTTGCCCCCGCAGCCCCCGCCCCCGGGGTTGCCGCCGTAGTGGGCCTTGAAGGCGGCCGCCACGTAGTGGTGGTGGTTCAGGTGGTCGCGCTCCAGGGCGGGCAGGGCCAGGTGGCTGTCCCCACCCACGCCGCCGCCGCCGCCCACGGACACGGCCGAGGCGGCCACGGACACGGCCGAGGCGGCGGGCAGCTCGTCCTCCACGTTGATGATCTCCACGGTGCGCGTGGGCCCGTGGTGCTTGTGCAGCTGGTGCTGTTTGCGCAGTTTGTAAAAGGCCACCAGCATCACGGCCGCCATGAAGGTGATGGCGACGAAGCAGCCGATGATGATCTTGGTGGTCTTCATGACGTCGTCCAGGTCCTTGAGGGCGTTCTCCGTCACGTCCGTGATGGGCACGGTGAACGCCTTCTCCGTGGGCCGCGAGGAGCGCGGCGCGGGCGCCGTGGTGGACGACGCGCCCGCGCCCCCAGCCTCCCCGGGGCGGCCCCCGCCCCACGCGCCGTCCGTCGTGGGCCCCGGCGGCTCCTTCTCCGTGCCGCGCGGCTGCAGCGCCTCCTCCCCGGGCTGCGTCTCCAGCGTCTCCACGGTGACGGTGGTGAAATAGGTGTAGCCGCCGGCGCCGCCCCCCGCGCCGCCCCCCGGGCCGCCGCCCCCGGGGCCGCCGCCCGCCGCCACGGGGTCCACGGCCGAGACGTTGAGCGTGGCCGAGGCCGTGGTGTTGCCCGCCGAGTTCGTCACCATGCACGTGTACTGGCCCGTGTCCTGCACGGTGACGTTGGTGAAGTTGAGCGTGCCGTCGTGCAGCACGGAGATGCGCACCCGGTACGAGCCGTGCGTCATGAGCGTGCCATTGGGCGTCAGCCAGTTGACGGAGGTCATGGAGGTGCCCGTGCGGCACTTGAGCTCGGCCGCCATGCCCTCGGTCACGTTCAGGTCGGTGGGCGGCTCCACGATCACCGGCGCGTAGCACGTGAAGTGCGACTGGTCCAGCTCGCCGATGTAACGCCCCTTGAGGCCGGCGGGCGCGTGGCAGCGCGCGCAGCACGTGGTGTTGCTGGGCACCGTCTCCTTGAGCCACCAGCTCAGCCAGAGCACGTCGCAGTTACAGTGCCAGGGGTTGTGGTTGAGGTGGACGCGCTCGAGGCGGTGCAGGGGCGTGAAGAGGTCGTGGGGCAGCGACATCAGGTTGTTGTGCGACAAGTTGAGCTCCTCCAGCGACTTGAGGTCGTCAAAGGCGTTGCGCTCGATGGTGGCCACCTGGGCGTGCATCAGCCACAGCTTGCGCAGGCTGGTGAGGCCCTGGAACGAGCCCGGGCGGATCAGATCCAGCCGGTTGCCCGACAGCTCCAGCTCCTCCAGGCGCACCAGGGCCGTCAGGTTGGGGATGTCCTTGAGATTACACATGCCCAGGTTGAGGTAGCGCAGGTTGACCAGGCCCTCGAAGGCCGCCTCCGAGATGTACTCCAGCCGCTTCAGTTCGCCCAGGTCCAGGCGCCGCAGCGAGGGCACGCGGTTGAAGGCGTAGGAGGGGATGCTCTCGATGGGGTTGTTCCGCAGCCAGAGCTCGCGGAGCTTGGACAGGTACTCGAAGGCCTGCGTGGGCACCGTGGTCAGCCGGTTGTCGAACAGCTCCAGCGTGTTGAGGCTGGGCAGCCCGTTGAAGGCGCCCACCTCGATCTTCCGCACCAGGTTCTTGCTCAACTGCAGGATCTCCAGGTGTCTCAGGTGTTTGAACGTGTCCGTCCGGATCACCTGAGGGGAGGAAGGGGACATGGATCAGGACTGCTAGTACTTGGGCGAGGCATGATCAGAAGGATGGAGATCGGGGTGTTGGAGGGGGTTGGAGGTGGGCGGAGCGACTGGGTGGTGGGAAGTCAAAGATGGGGACAACCACTTTGGAAAAGCAGGTTTTTACAGTGTTGGGTAGAGAGGTCCCGTCGGTAGGACTTGGCCACCATGCCATTCCTAGGTGTTGACCCGAGAGATGTGAAGACAATATGTCCAGCTTCACAGAGGAACCACAGCCCCCGCCCCCAAGGGGAAATAACCCAAATGTCTTTCCACGTGGGCATGGATGGCCCATCGCAGGTACTTCCACACAATGGAATGACCAGGAGAGCACCCTTCACCCACGGGCTACCCAAACCATACCAAGCATCGTGAAGATGGCTCAGGGCTGGACCATCATGTGTCCTGTTAGACATAATGTCTCCGGGAGCTTAGAGACCACCGGAAGTCAACTGACAAACATGGGGCACCCCGTCAACAACAACTGGTCCTGATCACATGGGCATTGTGAAGCCGGGCACCCAAGCACTCCCTTCGAATGACAGGCTCCATTTGCCGAGTGGTGTGTGTGATCGGGGTGAGGTTGGGGATGGGGAAGGACAGAGGAGGGGTATCCAGGAACTTTCTGGGGGTGATGGCCATGTTCTCCATTGGGGTGGTGGCGACATGGTTGCATGCAACTCTTCCAACTCCCCAGACAGTAGACTCAAAAGGGGGGTGGTGTGTCCGATGAAAACTCATCCAGAGAAAAGAGGAAGGCTTGGAGCACTAGCAGCTAAGGCGTACCAAGCCCTCCTTGAGGCCAGGCAGGCTTCTCAATGCCTGATGGGTCCTCTCTCCCAGCACGAGCCCTGATTCAATCCCCACATCTGGAATCCCAGCAGACCTGCAGCCTCTCCCACACCTGGGCACCAGTCCCAGTGGTGGCAAAAGGCTCATCAAAATTCCCCCCCCCCCACACACACACACTCACTCCTGCCACAGCTATTGATCTCACTCAGGTGACAAATCACACACTTCACTCTCGACATGTGTGATGGGGCTATCGGACCTAAAAGGGGTGTGACAGAGTCTGTGCTATAACCCGTGTTGTATCAGAACGCACACTCTTTGCCCCCCACCCCCCACCCCCACCACCCGCCTGGGTCTGTCAGTGTGTCAGACTGTGGCGGCTTGCCTGTTGTTACGATGCTGGAAGGGATGCCACCGCTATTTAAAATAACAGTCACCCCAGATGGGCAGGGTTCAGTGGCCTTTGCAGATGGGACAGCCATGGATGGATTGGGGGGATTCTGGTTTAGTGCACGATTCAGCTGTTCTTGTGACCCCCAAAGCCCATGGCAGTTGAGTCATGGCGACCCGGTAGGACAGTAGCATTGCCCCAGTGGGGTTCTAAGACTGTGAATCTTTGCTGAAGCCAACTACCTCGTCTTCTTCTCCCTGAGAGCACCTGACGGGCGACCTCTCCGCTAGCAACTCCATGCCTTAACTCACAGCGCCGCCAGACTCCTTCGTGTCATCATGCCAAAGCGGATGCAGAGAGCCCTTGACCGTGGACTGTGGGACCGAAGCTTCACCAAAGGGACAAAGACAGTAAGAGCTGTGTGTGCGGTCTCTGTAGACACGCATGCACGCGCGCACGCGCAAACTGGAAGACTGCGAAACTTGGTCAGCTCCAGGGGTTGTAGATTACAGGCAATTTTAAAATCTTTTCTTTCAAACCATTTTATTAGGACCTCATTCAGACATCATACCATTCCATCGTTCAATCACACTGTCTTATTCTTCAAGGTTTGTTTCTTTTCCCCTTTGACAAAAAAAAAAGTCTTTTAAAAACGTTTTTTTTAAAAGGCTCTATCTATTGGGGAAGGGGTGGGGGGAGAGAAAATAGATGAGCTGATACCCGGGCATCAGAAGACCCCAAACAAACAATCATATTGATGCGAACAAGGTGGGGCAGAATAGAGACCCGAAGCCCATCTGTAGACAACTGGACATCCCCTCACAGAAGGGTCACAAGGAAGAGATGAGCCAGTCAGGGTGCAGTACAGCATCGATGAAACACACAACTTTCCTCTAGTTCTTTAATGCTTACCCCCACCCCATTAAGACCCCAGTTCTACCTCACAAATCCTACTAGATCAGAGCATATACACTGGTACAGGTAAGAGCACTCGACACACGGAATGCACGACAAATAGCCCCCTCAGGTACAATAATGGGTGTAGCGATATCATGAGGGTATCGAGAAGGTGGGTGAGAAAGGGGGAACCAATTGCAATGATTGACATATTACCACCCCCACCCCCACCACAGGGTGACGAACAACAGGAACATGGGTGAAGGGAGACAGCAGATGGTGTAAGATATGAAAAAGAATAATAATTTATCATTTATCAACGGTTCATGAGGGTGGGAGGGTGGGAGAGGGAAAAAAATGAAGAGCTGATACCAAGGGCTCAAATAGAAAGTAAATGTTTAGAAAATGATGATGGCAACAATATGCACAAATATGCCTGATACAATGGATTGTTATAAGAGCCCCCAATGAAGGGATTTCCCTTCCACCAACAAAAGACTATAAAATAGTGTGTTAGCAACAGTCAACGGTTGGCAAAAACAACGGGAACCCTCGACGAGATGGCTTGGCACCATGGCTGTAGCAATCCTGATTGTGAGCGAGCACAGCACCGGGCAGCGTTCCCTTCTGTTGAACATGGGGTGGCTATGAGTTTTAACTGACATGGTGGTACCTCCTACCACCGCCAATGCGCCCTAACAGAAAGTGCCCTAGTGTCACAGTGGGCTCAGCGCTGGGCTGCCCAAACCACAATGTCCATGGTTCAACTCCACCAGATGCTCCATGGGACAAAGAGGAGACTGTCTGCTCCTGTAAAGCTTCTCCGTCTCAGAAACTCCAAGGAGCAGTTCTCTCCTGTGTCCTGTAGCGTCCTCTGGTGGTTCCGTTACCTGGTGTCAACTTGTGAAAGGGTGGAGTGTAGCCTGTCAATCAGGTCGCAGCTCGATGACCTCATTTGGAGGTGAGAAGGAGATCAATAGATCGCTGGAGGCAAGACACTCACATACTCCTTGCGAGACATTCTTGTTGATAAGTCACATGGGAGACGCACTGTTGGAGCCAGAACCTTGGAGCTGGAGGAGCCACATGGAGACCCACACCAGTACTGAGATGCTTCTACCACCACTGGATCCGCAAGACTTTCTTCCTACTGGGCTGTGATCATCCGGCATTCGGCATCATCGCGTGGCTGCGTGAGTCTAAAGAGGAATTTATGGAGTAGTACTGACATATGGGCTAATATCGGACTTATGGACTTGATCCAGGACTGGGCTGGGATGTTTTCTCAATATCCAATTGCTCTTTGATATAAAGCTCTTTCTTATACATATATGAGTACTTATGAATTTGTTTCTCTAGTCAACCCGGACTCGCATAGGTCCCTATGAGTCGGAATCAACCCCTGGCATTGAGTCGCTCAAACAGACCAAGCAGAATGGAATACGTTGTGAAGGGAGCACCTGAGGTCACTGAGCAACCTGTGTGAACAGACGATGTTTGAGTGGGAACCTGTGCCAACCTTCACCCTGAACACAATAAAATATGCGTCATTAAAAAATGACGGTATATCTGACAATGCCACAGACTTGCTGTTTTTGGTGCCCTTGGGTCGGTTCTGACTCAGCGACCCTATGTGTCACCGAACAAAACACTGCCGGGCCCTGCGTCATGTTCACCAGCCTAGGCACGCTTAGCGTCGGGCCCCTTGTTGCAGCCACTGTGTCCCTCTATCTCCATCACGGCCTTCCTCTTCCTCGCCGCCCCTCCACGTCACTGAGCATGATGTCCTGCTCCAGGACTGGTCTCTCCTGACAACATGTCCAGAGTCCCTGAGAAGAAACCTTCCTTTTAAGGAGCAGTCTACCTGTCCTTCTTCCAAGACGGATTGACTTTGCTCTTTCGGCTGTCCCTGAGTGGGACACAAATAAATAGGGATCCGTGTGTGTCTTGTCAACAGCAACAAGTGAATAAAAGCAAATAAATAACAGACACCCTGGTTGCAAACCTATATTCATCGCATAATAGCCCAAAGGTGGAAACAACCAAGATGCCCAGTGATGGACTCATGGATTGACACGGGGTGGACCACCCCCCACACAGTGGAATGCGCCTTATCCACAGAGAGAAGTGGGTGGTCTTTGAAAACACCGCTGCTGAGTAAAAAGAATCCAGTCCCCAGAGAACAAATACAGTCTGAAACCGCTAACGTTGGCAAGCTTCTAGAAAGAGACTAGTTTTATAAGGAGGAACTGGAGGTGGGTGGAAGGAGCCCCAGGGCACAGGGCTTAAGGCTAGAGATGCTAACCACGAGATGTGCAAAGAGAACCAGAGGTGGCAGTCTGCTTCCGTGAGGATGACAGGCTTGGAGACCCTATGAGACAGTTCTACTCTGTCCTGTGCTGTCACTCTGAGTCAGATGCAGGGCTCCTGTGTAGGGGACACTGGGTGTCTCAGTGGCAACGGGGAAACAGGGAAACAGAGAGTGGTGATGGTTTCGTCATTCAATGAACCTCATAAATGTGAAGTTGGTTGACAGAGAGCGGAGCCCTGGTGGCTTAGTGGTTATGTATACATTGGGCTGTGATCTTCAAGGTCGGCAGTTTGAAATCACCAGCCGCTTCGCAGGAGAAAGAGATGGGGTTATTTACTCCCCAAAGTATTTATGGTCTCACAAAGCCACAGGGCAGTTTTACCCTGTTCTAGAGGGTCTCTGTGACTTGGCATTGACTCGATGGCAGTGAGTGAGGTTGAAACACACCATGCGTTGTGACTTATATATTACCACATGCCCAGCAGCCAAGATGGATGGGTGAAAGGCAGGGACCCCGGAAGTGGACAGGTGGTAAAGGTGAATTATAGGGCCTAGGCCAGAGGTTTCCAAACTTTATTTGGCCAATGGCCCCATTTTCAGATTAAAAAAAAGTTACCCAGTGCCCTCCCGACAATGAAAAATTGGACAATAGCCCATTGTGGTAGTGACATAATCTGGTGTCAACTTGAGACTATTAAGAGTGAAGGGGTGGAGTTTAGCCTGTCAATCAGGTCACAGCTTGATGACCTCATTTGGAGCTACTACGGAGAGAAATAGCTCGCTGGAGGCCAGACCCACACTCTCTGTTTTGTCTTCCTGCTGACAAGACACATGGAGCTACACTTCTGGAGCTAGAGTCCTGGAGCTGGAGGAGCCATGTAGAGGCCCCTGTCAGCACTGAGATGCTTCCACTGCCACTGGATCCACAAGACTTTCCACCCACTGGCTTGTGATCGTCCAGCATTCAGCATCATTGCATGTGTTGTGTGAGTCTGAAGAGGAAAGTACAGACTGGTAGCCGACATATGGTCTAATATCAGACTTATGGACTTGATCTGGACTGGGCTGGGATGTTTCCTTAATATGTAATTACTCTTTGATATAAAGCTCTTTCTTACACATCTGAGCTTCTCTGTGTTTGTTTCTCTAGTCTACCCAGACTCACACACCCACACCCACGGTCCCATGATGCTACAGTCCCATGGACTGCCCAAAGAACCAACAGATCTGCCCTGGAAGAAGTACAGCCAGAATGTTCGTTAGAAGCAAGGATGGTGAGACTTGGGCTTAAGGGCTTTGGACATGTCAAGAGAGACCAGTCTCTGGAGAAGGACCCCATGCTTGGTAAAGCAGAGGGGCAGCGACAATGAGGAAGGCTCTCGACAAGATGGGTTGACTGCGTGACTTCAGCAATGGGACCAAACCTAAGAACAGGTGAAGATGGGGCCAGACCCGGCGGTGTTTCGTTCTGTCTTACTAGGGTCGCCATGAGTTGGCTCTGCCTCCACAGCACCCCACACCAGCAAACATGACAGAGCACATCACCCAGAACAAAGTGAGGATATCTGCTTTTGCCAGGAGCCCTGGTGGCGTCGTGGTCACCCGTTGGACTGCTAACTGCAAGGTCAGCAGCTCGAAACCACCAGGCTCCTTGGGAGAGAGAGGAGGCTTCCCACGCCCGGCAAGAGTTCATCTCTGAAACCCACAGGGGCAGTTCTACCCTGTCCTACAAGGTCTCGATGGGTCAAAATCAACCGGATGGAGGCCGTGAGTAGTTTGATTGGCTTTCGCAGCCCTTCCTGGGTCATTCCAGGGCTTGTCGCCGGGGGGCGGGACCTCCCACTTCCAGAAACACTGGTCTAGGCCGGGTGTGGCTGTACACCAGCCTGTGCGGGCATTCACTGTATGATCCCGCCAACTTTTCTGCTGTCTTGAATCATTTCCACGGTAACAATGTTGGGGGAGAGGGAAGGCATAGCAAGTAACCAACATACATTTTAGAAAGAGGGGAAGAAGAAGGCAGGAGAGTCACGGAAAGAGATGTAAAGCTGGCAGGGAGAAGGTCGGCGCCGCTGGCCATGGAGATGGAGGAGGGGACCATAAGCCAAGGAATGCCGGTATCCTCTGGAAGCTGAAAAAGGCAAGCCAAGGGACCCTCTCACAGAGCCTCCTGAACACAGTCCTGCTGCCATTTTTACCCAGTCAGCCCCCAAATGGCAAGATAAGACATTAATTTTGTTCTACACCAAAGAAAAAGGCCAACTACCTGGGAGGCACCCATCCAAAGAAGTCATATTTCTGGCTTAGTAATAACCATAAAATAATAAATGTTATTTTAGGATCATCGCCATGATCAGCATACTTTGTGACCATCGTATTTTCGCCTCACAACCGGACCAGTCATGATACATGGAGACAAGCTTGATAGATGTTAAGGACTGTGTCTGGCTTGGAGCCAGAATCAATGCTCATGGAAGCAGCAGTCAAGAGTGCGAACGTCGTGTGCCTGGGGTAAATCATGCTGCACGAGACCTTTTTAAAGTGTTGAAGAGCAAGCTGTCACTTTGGAGACGAAGGTGTGCCTGATCCAAGCTATGGTATTTCCAATTGCTTCCTATGCATGCGAATGTTGTTCATGAGCAAGGAGGACCGAGGAAGAATGAACACATTTGAGACAACGAAGACTGTTCAAAGTACCGCGCTGCCCACAGAACAAACAGGTCTGTCTCGGGAGCAGTACAGCCAGCATGCTCCTTAGAGTCAAGCATGGGGAGACTCCATCTCACCGACTTTGGACTTGTCAGGCAAGACCACCTCCTGAGAAGGTCATCAGGCTTGGGAAAGCAGAGGAGGGAGACCATCAAGGATATCGATGGACAAGGTGGCTGGCTGGATGAACTCAAACCCAGGGACACAATGGTGAAGACGACACAGGACCGGGCAGTGTTTTGCTCCGCTGTACACAGGGAATCACCTCCAAACAAAGCAGGTGCAATCAATTTTAATAAAATTTTATTTATTATGCATCCAAAATATTTTGTCAACCTGTAATCAAGATGGAAAAGCATGATTAACGAAGCTATTTGACACTCTTTATCATATTAAGTGTTGGAAATCTGGTGGGTGCCTGTCTTATGCCCACCCACAGTGTGTCTCCATGGGGACCCGCTGAGGCTAGGAGTGGGGGGGGCGGGGCGCTCAGTAGACACTGGCGAGTGGCTGCCTCTTGGGAGGCAAGTGTTTATATAGGGTGCTTTCTAGCGCCCTCAGGGCGTCTTCCTCTCCCTACTCCTCTCCAGAGAGTGGACTGTTATGGGCCCACGTTTGAAAGGAGGAAAGGGAGGCTCTAGAGAGGGCGCCCTGGGCCAGTCCAGCGCCAGGGCAGTGCGTTCCCTTTAGAGACCCATAAAGACCAGGCTTTCGACTACAGTACAGAGTTTCAGCCTCAGAAACCCACAGGGGCAGGCCTACCCTGTCCTATAGCGTCGCTATGAGTTGGAGTCGGAGTTAATGGCGGTAAGTTTGGTTTTTAGAGTTTATTATCTTTAAAGGAGCGATTTTCCAGGCCCTTTCTCCCTAAGAGGGGCTGCTGGATTTGAACCTCCGACCTTCCGCTTAGCGACCGGGCACTTAACTCAGCATGGTCTTTACACACTTGGTGGTCACCGCCCCGCCAGGAGCTCTCCAAGGCAGCCAAGATGCGCGCTCAGCCTTGGCACTTGCGATGCCCCGCCTGGAACTCCCTTCCCACTTGGTTGTGTTCTCTGGACACCTCCCCTCTGCCCTTCCACACCAAGTTCTCCAAGTTCTCTGCTCTGGAATGAGCCCTGGCCGCATTCATGCAGCCCGGGTAGGTCAGGCTCCGCCCCCTACTCTGGCTCCGCCTCCAGCCCCACCCCACGCGCGGAGCGTCGCTGCGCCCAGCTGCCTGCTCACGCCCCCGGGGGCGGGACCAGGGTTTCGCCCCGCCCCCTGATCGGCGCACCATCCCTTATAAGGTTGTGACTTCCGGTGAGGAAGTCCTTTCCCCTTACATTTTGGGACGCTTCGGGCCACTTTGAAGGGGCTCCTGGGGGGTGGGGGTAGGAACCACTACCGCCAACAGGAACCTGCTGTTGGAGGACCCAGATGTTAGTACAGACCCGCCCCCTTCAGGGTTTTTCTTGACTGCAGGCTTCATGGAAGGCGATTGACAAGCCTTTCTTCCCGTGCCACTGGATGGGATTCCAACCACCAAACCCCTCAATTCGTGGTCTTGCGAGTGCAGACCGTTCCCCCAGGGACCACTCAGCTTGATGTTAGAAACACACAGCCCAGGGTATGATTATGGGAGGGAGTCGTTTGTTCTTTGCATGACCCCACCGCTCATCATCTTCCTTTCCATCCGTCCATCCATCCATCCTTCTAACCTATCTTCCTTCTATCCTCCCACCCACTGTCCTGACCTATTTTTCTTCCTTTCATTTATGCATCCATCCATTTATCTATTCATCCAACTATCTATCTGTGGCAGTTACATCATCTCCTGTCAACTTGAGCCAAGGGGTAGAGTGTAGCCTGCCAATCAGGTCAGAGCCACTGAGGCCTCTGTGAGGGCAAGGTCTTCTGAGGATTCTGGGAATTCCTGTCTTCTTCCCTAGAGGCAGAACACACCCTCTCTCGGCTTCACATTCCAGTTGATAAGCCACATGGAGCCACGCTGATGGCAGCCAGGGCTCTGGAGTTGGAGGAGCCACACGGAGACACATGCCTGTGCTGAGATGCTTCCACTGCCACTGGATCCACAAGACTGTCCACCCACTGGCCTGTGATCTTCCTGCATTCGGTAACATTGCATGTGTTGCGTGACTCTGAAGAGGGATTTATAGATTGGTTTTGGACATATGGGCTAATATCAGACTAGCGGACTTGATCTGGACTGGGCTGGGATGTTTTCTTAGTATACAATTACTCTTTGATATAAAGTTCTTTCCTATACATAGGTGAGTCTCCCTGGATCTGTTTCTCTAGTCAACCTGAACTAACACAGTACCCATCCCTCCCTCTTTCCCTCCCTCCCTCCCTCCCTTGCTCTGATTTAGTGAACTTTGCAATCATCTGTGGGCCAGGCCCTGGGCTGGGTACCACACTAGATACAAACACATAGAACTGTTTTTCCTTCTCCCATCTTCCATTCCTCCCTTCCCTCCCTCCCTCCATTCCCACCTTCCTTCCAGTCAGTCCCTACTTCTTCCACCCAACATACATAATTCCTGTCAGTGTCTTTCTATTTCTATCCAACTGCCTACTTTCTCTCCCATCCATCCATGCATCAATCTTTCCAAACTTCCATCTATCCAGACTCAACAATTGCTCCATCCATTTCTCTCCTTTCTACCCATGCATCCATCTTTATGAACTACTTTCAACCCATCCATCTCCCCATCCATCCACTTTCTATCCTGTCCATCCATGCATTTATCTTTCCAGCTTAGTTTCCATCCATCCACCCACCCACCCACCCATGCACACACTCAACCATCCATCTCACCCTCCCTCCCTCATTGGGTAAGCATCCATTGACGTCTCCGGGTTTCTAGACCCTGGGTTGGGCACCACATCTGATCAAACAACGACTAGAGTAACTTTACATGCTCACTGTTCCCCCTTCTGCTGATCAGAATAATATATGCTCGTTATGGGGGAAAAGTATCAAAAGAAAAGAAAAACCAGCCTGCATGCTACTTCTGCCCAGCATGTTAACTCATGTGAACGGTGTGGTCCAAAGTCTTCTAAGCGCTTGTTCTCTTGTGCATCTGATGCAATGATATATATATTTTTTGCAATGATATTTTAAAACCATCTTCCAGAAGTTTTTATGAACTTAGGGTGATACTAGGCAGTCTGCTGGGCCCTGTGTCTCCCCTTAATAATAGTGTATCATGAGCATCTTCTCAAATATCATTGACGGTTCCCCCTCCATTTCATTAGGTGTCCCCCTCCATATCATGAAAGGTCCTTCCATAGCATTAAATGTCCCTTCACATCACTAGACATGCTTTAAAGCATGGTTTTAATGGCAGTACGATTCTGTCCCAGAAAAAACAACAACCCAACAGGGTAACTTCAGTCTTCCGAGCTGTAGTTTCTGCTTTCCTGCCTCTTGGGGGCATGGCTACCCTGGGGAGCGGAAGGAAGAGGCTGATGGGAGCTGCCTTAGTGGAGGAGGAATGGCAGGAGCAGACTGCATGCAGGTCCCTGAGGCTTAGGGGAGGCTTCCACCAGGTTCCTGCATTCCATCATGGGGCGGTAGGCATCTCCCATCCTGCAATGGTCGAAGGTCCACTCAGGATGGGAGCATCTGGTGCCTGTGAGCATCAGGGAAGAACCCAGCCCAGCGCTGCCTCCTCTCCCCTCCTCCCACCCCATGCTCTTGTCTGCGCTTGTTTCTGGGAGAGCAGCTCCTTCCTGATCAAACAAGGCTGGGAATGACCCAAAGGGAGTCCCAGCTTCTGTGAAGTAGGAGCTCCCAAACCAGACCCGTAGGATCTGGAAAGGGTTCCTCTTCCCAGAAAAGTGGAAGGGGGGCTGTGCACGGAGGGTGCACTCCCCTGCTGTGGAAGGCAACAGCTAGAGGAGAAGGAGGAGGTGGCCCCCACTGCTGAGCACTGGCGAGAGCCCCAACACTGTGAGCCCCTGTGGGGCAGTGGATTATGTGTTGGCCAGCTAACCATGAGGTCAGAGGTTCAAACCCATCCCTGGGAGAAAGACGAGGCTGTCTGCTCCTGTGTTACCATCTTGGGAACCGTCTTGGGGCAGCGCTACCCGGTTCTATAGGGTCACTATGAGTCAGAAGTAACTTGATGGTCATGGATTTGGTTTGGCTTGATGCCCTTCAGCTCCTCCCTCATCTTGGGGACCTGTCCTTGGTGGGGGCCCCTGGAGCCCACCTCTCCACTTAGAGCCTGGGAGCTGGGCTGCAGCCTAAATTCCCCACCCTTCTCCCTGCCCTCATTGCCTCCTAGTGCAGCCAGCCAAGTCAGCAAGTCCTGATGATTTTGTTCCTTGTTGGGTGTCAAAGCCAGCACCTCCTTTTCCACGCTCTGAGACTCTCTCTCCCCTCCAGTCCATCTCCTCCAGGGTCTCCTTCCACCCAGAGCTACCCCTGTTCTAAATCTTCCATGGCCCTCACTTCCCTTGGAGGAAGTTCAGCTTGGTGGTCGATGCCCTGCCTTGTCTGGGGTTTGCCTCTCCTCCCCTCTTGCACAGCCCCTAGTTGGCCAAAATCAATTCTCAGAATACAATCGAGTACCCTGCTCCCCCCACCCTTTTTTATATTGAAAGATCATTTTATGGGGGGGCTCTTATAGCAATCCACACATCCATTGTATCAAGCATATGTTACCATCATTATGTTGTAGACATTTACTCTCTATAGAGCCCTTGGTATCAGCTCACCCCCACCCCCCAATCTGCTCCACTTTTGCATAAGCTGTACCCTCTGCTCAGGATGCCCTTTGCCATCCACGTGGAAAACTCCTATTCACCCTCTTAAACCTTGCCCAAGTGGCCCTTGTTCATCCATCCGCTGCTTATGTACTGGATCCCGGCAAGGGTCTTGGGGATGCAATGATTCGGATGGAGCTCGTGTGAGGGAGAGGGTCTCTGTGTGAGGGGACACCATGCTACCAGCCTCTCATTGGTCCCTGGGAGCTCATCGTGTTCTGTTTATTTTGTTTCCCTGCTTAGTTGGCACTGATATCAAGTTGATGCTGAGGCATGGAGACCCTACAGGATGGAGGAGAACTGCCCTTGTGGGTGTCTGAAGTTGTAAATCTGGACAGGAGCAGAAGACCTCGTCTCTTGCTCACGGAGCGGCTGGTGAGTTTGAACCGCTGACCTTGCTGCTAGCGGCCCAACACGTAAAACCCACTACACCACCAGGGCTCCTCTTTGAGATCTGTGTGTCAGACGTTATGCAGGCTGCGCCTGGCGTGCTTGTGGTTCGTGTTTGTCATCTTTTCAAAGTTCCACCTTTCTCCCCTTCACGTGCAAGCGTGTCTTTTGGATGTTGCTTTAAATTCCATCGGAAAGATCCCTGCCTTCCCGTTGGAGACTTAGCCCACGTACATTTATTGTAATGACTAGTATGCTTGGAATTGCTACTGCATAATTGGTTTGCATTGTCTTCTCTTTCTTCTTATTCTGTTTGCCCTGGTTTTTGTAGCCTGTTCCCTCCCCCACTTCTGGCATCTTTTGGATCGACTAAGAGTTTCTTCTTATTCCATTTCCTGCTTCTGATGCGTTTTCTCTTATTTTGAGCTGTTAATCTCAATACCCGAAGACCAAAGCCAGCCAATTTCTCTACTCGTTTCCCCCAACAAGCCAAGGCTGATCCTATCTCTGACTAACAACACAAGGTGCTATCCTGGGCAGCTTCCCAAGAAAAGAAAAGGGGACCGGATACTCATTAAGCACCTGTGAGGTGTCAGACCCCATTCCACACGCCCTAAGGTGGTGGTCCTCTTTGATAGGCCTGGGAAAGCTGTCAGGTGGGTGTTAGCTGTCACCACCTGCCCTGCTCCCCCTCATGTTTTATATGCTTCCTCCTGTGTTTTATAGTGCACAGCACAGCCGTGGAAACAGCCAGATGAAGCCACAGTGCCCTCCCTGTCTAAATGCTCCAAAGCAGAAAGCCTGGAGTCCAGACACAGTCTTCACAGCTCCTTGCCTCCTGTCTCCCTCTTCTCTCTAATCTATCTCTCTTCTCTTTCCTCTCTGCCTCTCTCTTTCCCTCTCTTCTTGTTTTTCCTCTACCCCTCTCTTCCCATCTCCTGCTTTCTTCTCTCTCCTCTCCTTTCCCCTCCCCTCCCCTCCCCTCCCCTCCCCTCTCCTCTCCTTTGCTTGCTCTCTCTCTCTCTCTCTCTCTCTCTCTCTCTCTCTCTCTCTCTCTCTCTCTCTCTCTCTCTCGTGTGTGTGTGTGTGTGTGTGTGTGTGTGTGTGTGTGTGTGTGTATGTGTGTCCTTCGGTTTTCAGGACAGTTCACAGTCTGGTCAGTTAAGCGCTAGCCCCTGTGTTGACTCGCTCATTCAACAGGTGTTCCTGAGCACCTACTATGTGCCGGGAGTCATGCCAGGCGCTGGGACCAACTGCGGACAGGTTAGAGGACGCCTACCCTCCCAGAGCCTAACCTTGAATGAGGAGGGGATACAAGAATTATGCAGATGATGGTGTAAGCAGATCCAGGCGGAAGGCTGGGCCTGGCATGGAGATGCAGGCACGGAGTGGGACAGGCTAGGTGGGTAGGTTCATAAATGGCTCTGCCTTAGGGACCCTCTCCAGCCTGTAGCACTCTGACATCTTCGGCCTGATGCAATAGTGCAGAGACGCTAGGCGCCAGGAAAGGAAAAGTCATTTGGCCCAGGAATCCCTGGGGTCCTGCCTAAGTGACCATGTCCCCAGAGCTCCCTCACCCCGTCAGTCCACCTTTCCTGACGACCACCCCCTTACCTAGGACCCTGGGTAGCGCGCACGGTTTGCATGCAACTGCACAAGATCTCTGTAGAATGCGGAGAGGCAGGGAGGTCAGTGTCAAGCCCTAGTTTCCAGCGCCCCCCTACGCATGCGCAAGTTGGGCTGTGAATCTGGAAGCGCAGAGATCCGACGCCGGTGCAGAGACATGTGGGAGGATCCTGATAGAGGGCCGCCCAAAGCGCCAACAGACCTGCCGTGGAAGAAACAGCTGGAGCTGTGTCCCCACGTAGGACACGCTGTCGGGAGAGCCTAGTCCCCGGAGAAGGACGACGTCCTTGGTGAAGCAGGGGGTACTGAGAAAAAGAGGAAGGCCTTCGATCAGTGGGATGGACACGGGGCTGCACCAGAGGCTCCAACAGAGGAACAACGGCCAGGGTCTGTCTGCGCAGGACCCGGCTGTGTCCTGTAGTGCCTGGGGCCTCTGTGGGGTTGGAAGGGTTTCCATGGTAACTAGCAGCAGCACTATTCTGAAGGTGGATGGGCCTGACCACCCAGCGGTGCTGTGGAAGCAAGACCTGGCAAATGCCTTCCGAAAAGATGGACCCCAGGAAAACGTCATGGGGGCAGTTCTGCTCTGTAATGGATGGGGGTCGCTATATGCTGGATTCGGCTCCTGGCAACACGCTTGGTTTAGGGGTTTGGTTCACCCCTGCCCATGCCAAGCCCTGTACCAGTTCCCATGGACACAAAGCAGCCATCAGGAGAGGCCATGTGGCCCCTGTCTTGAAGGAGGCCTTGCGGACTGCTTCTCAGCTCCCGTGTGTGTGTGTGTGTGTGTGTGTGTGTGTGTCTCCTGCCCCAACTTCCCTCCGACCACTTGGTCTCTTGGGGGTGTGGTGCTTAGATAATCTGTCAACTTGCGAAGGGGACAGAGGCTAGCCTGTCAATCAGGTTGCAGCTTGATGACCTCATTTTGGAGGTGCTGTGGAGATAATTAGCTCCCAGGAGGCCAGACACAGTGACTCTCCCTGGGAGTCATTCCTGGTGACAAGGCACATGGAGCTACCCCGATGGCAGCCAGACTCTTGGGACTGATAGAGCCAAGTGGAGACCCCTGCCAGCGCTGCGATGCTTCCACCACCACTGGATCCACAAGACCTTCTACCCACTGGCCCGTGATCTTCCTGCATTCGGCGTTATTGCATGTGCTGCGTGAGTCTGAAGAGGAATTTATAGACTGGTATCAGACGTAGGCGCTCATATCAGACTTATGGACTTGATCTGGACTGGGCTGGGATGTTTCTCAATATACAATTGCTCTTTTATATAAAGCTCTTATACACATGAGTGTCTATGAATTTGTTTCTCTAGTCAACCCAGACTAACACAGGCAGACTCTCCACTTCAGCTCCTGTAAGTAAACATGATTAAAGCTTAAAACAACAGCAAAACAAATCCAAAGCCTAAACCCACTCTGTTCTGTTGTTTAAAAAAAAAACCAAACTGCCGTTACCACCTTCCCCCCCCCCCTTTGCCATTACCATCCTTTATTAAACATTTAACCATGGTGGGGACACGATTAAGTGAATTGTTCATCTTCACACCATTAGGATACATTGTTCTTACATCTTCTGAATGGCAACCAGTTGGAAACAAAGTTTCCCAGGATCAAGCTGGGGCTTTTATGCGCTCATTTCTTTTTGCTGTTTATGATTTAACTGGACTTCCTGCCATTGGAGTTGAAGCCGACGCATGGGGACCTTACTGTAGGACAGGGTAGAACTGCCCCTGTAGGTTCCTGAGACCTGAACTCTACAGGAGCAGAAAGCCCAGGAGCAGGGGGTGCTTTTGAAATGCTGACTTTGTAGCCCAAAGAGTAACCTCTACGCCATCTGCGCTCCTGTGATTTAAACAACACTGTAGTCTCCCCTGTCAAACAATTCCATGACGCCTCCTCGTATTCCATCCTTTCCCCTGGGGTCAGGGGACTTGCACCCCCTATTTCACTGAACCCCCAACCTCCAAACTGTGGCAGGCGGGAGGCCCAGGACCTGGAATGGGCCCCCTGGAGTGTCAGGCTCCCTTTCCGTAAAGCAGGGGCAGCGGCAGTGCTTTCCTGGAGATCAGGTGAGTGAAGTGGCCACAAGGCTCTGCGCCAGGTGCAGAGGGGTCCCCAGTGGCGGCGGCGGGGAGGCACATTACTTCTCCCTCAGTGAATTCTCACCACGACTGTTTGGGTCCCTATGATATCAGCCCCTAAACTATATCTAGACGCATTCCTGTCCATGCCAGGCACCCACATGGGTGTGCCCACAGACCTGAACACCCACCCTGAGGAGCCAGCCCGCAGTCTCCCTGTAGCAGTGCCACTGCCACAGCTGGTCTACAACCTGTCCCTAGTCATCAGGGGCTCCAGTTGGAGCCCAAGAGGCCCTGGTCCACCAGCAGGGAGAGCCCTGGCCTTGCTGATCACAGCGCCCCCAATCTTTGTCCAGCCACCAACTCCAGGCAGATTTGCCCGGTCTTAGTCCCTTGCCCCCTACCCCTCCACCCCAGGCTTGGGCTCTTCCAGGGAGCTGAACACAGACTCTCCCTTCCTGGGATTGGCGAGGAGAAAAGGGCTTCCCTCGCCATGTTGAGTGGGTCACAGGCTGAGCACACAGTAGGGCATGAAATGCCTCGGGAAGTGAGTCTGTCATGAAGAAAGTCTGAGGCAAGGGGAAGCACAGGGTGGGGGCCGGGCATGGGTTCCTGAGTTACAACCTGCCTTCAGGTCTTCCTTCCTCAGCCTGCGCCCTCTTCTGTGAAGTGGTGGTGGGGGCACAGCTGCGGGGAGGGCCAAGGGCCGTTGGTGACACACGTGAGGAGAGGGGCCCGCGTGCAGGGGGAGACTGTGCTTGTTGAAGGGCCGGAAAGGAGTGGCCCTACCAGATGCCCAGTAGCAGGGCGCTCCCAGGTGTGGTGTGGCTGGTTGCTCCTGGCGAACCAGGACGGAGCACACAAACGGAGCTAGTATGGTGGAGAGGCACCTCTCACATGGTTAAAATGACAGACTTTAGGCGATGTCATTTGCTTTGTCTTTTACCCACCCCGAAAGGAAGGCTTTAAGGAGGTGTGGGTGAGGAGGAGGGAGGCAGAGAGGGTTAGGATGCTAACCACGCCAACGTCAGCAGTTCGAAACTACTAGCTCTCTCCACCCCGGGGGGGGGGGGGCGGGGAGAACGACGGGGCTTTTCTACTTTCTGTAAAGAGTTACAGGGTAGGCAAGTCACAGAGGCAGGTGACGATGTGTGGAATCAACTCGGTGGCAGTGAGTTTGTGTTCGGGGGCGGGTGGGGGATCTAAAACAAGTGCTGCATCTGGGTCCTGGGTCAAGGCCTATCTCCCTGCTAGTGCCTTCTGGGTGAGCGTGGCCAGGCCAACACTCTTCGTTTGGATTTCTGGCCTCCAGCACCCCGAGACAGTAAATTTCTGTTCTTCAAAAGAAAGAAAGTAAATGCTGGAGAGAGGGCAGTGGAGACACCCTAGGCTCCTAGCAATCTCTCGCCTCAGTCTGTACCCTGAAGAACACGGAGCAAAGCTGGAGCAGGCCCATGCGGGCCCAGGATCATCCTTCATATACTGGGAGAAGATGGAAACAATGTAACGGTGAAAACTAACCCTGGGAGGAGATAGGACGAGGGCTCTATTCCCTAACTTATCACAGAGGGAATCTGGAAAGCTGGTACTCCACGGGAGGAAAGCCACCACTTTGGTAAGTTAGAGATCAAGTCCAAGCACATGAGCCTGCTTTAAATAGCACTCCTATCGATTATCCCTTAACAGCTATGCTGCCTTAGAGTGAGCACACGGTTGGTTCTGTATCCCTGTAGAAGCAGACCTTCTTGTTATCTCCTCCGACAGAGGCACCCACCCCCTTGCCTTCCCCCAATACATTAGGTTTCCTCACCTGTGAGCTCAGGGACTTTACTGTGGCTACCACCCACCTTGTGACTGTGATGTGTGTAACTACTGAATATGCATGCTTTACGGCTAACTACAAATATCCCAGGGCAGTAAAGATGCTCTCTCTCTCTCTCTCTCTCTCTCTCTCTCTCTCTCTCTCTCTCTCTCTCCCTCTATCTCTCTCTCTGTGGATCTGGCTGCTGAGATCATGGCCATCCTGGAGGTGAGCATGTTACCGTGAAATGTGTCTGATCCCTTTATTTCACTCTCTCTATCTTCTATGACTTTAGTATGACCTTTAGCTTTTCTAGCCATACAGGTGCGCTGATGAACCCCGAGGTCATTAGAGGCTGATATACTCTGACAACTTACATGCCCGTCGGTGGAGGAATGGATAACGAAGTTGGGGTGCACACACACCGTGGGAGGGAGCCCTGGTGGTGTAGTGCCCTGCACTGGGCTGCTGACCTGGAAGGCCAGGGATTCGAAACCCACGAAGCTTTCGACTCCCATCAAGATTTCCAGCCTCAGCAATCCCCAGCAGCTGTTCTCCCCAGCCCTGGAGGATCATCATATCCGCTGGTTTTGAGGTCGCCTCCTGTAACACTCCGTGCATTGCTAAGGAATAACGAGGAAACGGTCAAACATCTCCTGAGATGGATGGGTTTGGAAGATAGTGTGTCCAGTGATGCCATCACATAAGACCCATGTTTTAGGACGCCATGGTCCCAAAAGGAAAAAAACCCACCAAGATAAGAGGTGGAGACACAGACTTAGGTGATGGGGGTGTGGGGTGGAGGTGGGGTGGCAGGGGCAGAAGGAAAAGAAAGCACAAATGAATGAGCAATGCGTGTCTCTTCTCATCAACCACCCAGAATATGGTGCTTTGCTCTGGCAACTCGAGGAAGCTGACGCAGAGGGGCTACTGCCTCTGGGGGGCTCTGTCTGCTTATAAAAGAGTAGTACCCTCTCCTGGGTCACCCTGGCGTCCAGGTGGTCACTAGCCCCTGTGATCGCTAATGTGACCACAGGAGTTCATGTACAACCACCTGGAAGAGCTCTATCCAGGTTTGCGTCCATTCCAAAGAGAGGAGAACCAACAGAAAGTGGAGATTATTGGACAATACCACAAGACAAGTTTTGCTGACGATTAGGCAGGGGGAGGGTGGGGGTGGCAGCAGTACATTGATAGGGGAGCTGCTGGGGAAAGTCACATGGGGTTCCGAAGAGGACGTGCAATGAGGGATATCAGTGGCCGCTGGATCTCAGCTAAGGGCAGAGATGACCAGAGAGATGTCTACCCGTGTTTTATGGACCAGGCAAGAGGATTTGACTCTGGGGACCATAAAAATCCACAGAAACGTGGGTGAAGTGAGACAGAGAATGGTGTAAGATCTGAAAAGAATAATCATTTATAATTTATCAAGGGCTCACGAGGTTAGGAAGGTGAGGGAGGGAGGGAAAAAAGAGGAGCTGATACCCAGAGCTCAAGTAGAAAGAAAATGTTTTGAGGATGATGATGGCAACATATGGACAAATGCGCTTGATATAATGGATGCATGGGTTGTTATAAGAGCTGTAATTTTTTTAATTAAAAAAAGAAGAGCTGTAAGAGTCCCTGAAAAAATGATTTATATATATATATTTAAGTGCACAGAAAATGGAATAGAGATTACAGTTTTCTCATAAAAAAAGACAGATGAAAAAACAACAAAAGACAGATGTAGTGATGATTGTACAATTCTCCTGGTTATGACTGAACGATTGTATGATTTGTAAACCTCGTGGAAAGCACATGAGGGATAACATGGCGAAGGACAGGAATTCCAGACCTCTTACTTGTGCGACCTGTAGACAGGCAAAAGGCTGTCTTTCAAATCAAATAAAGGAAAAAAAATAAGTTTTAAAAATCGAATAAAGGGCACTGTGGGGCTCAAGGTGGTATCCTGGGTGCTGAGCAAATCATCCAAGATGCTGGACCGGATGAGGAAGGAAGCGTCAGGTTCGGAGGAAGGCCCATGGTGAACCCGTGAGACCCAGGTGACGCCACCTCTCTTGCTGAAAGTGACAAGGACTTCAAGTGCCTCCCGCTGAAGATCAAATACTCCCGCCATTGAATTGCACGTCAATGTAAATGAAAGAGCAACCCTCGCAACTGGACCAAAGAGGCAGCATCCTGATAAACGGGGAGCGGATTCCAGAGGTCAGGAACATCATTTTACTCCGATCCACAATCAGACACCCATGAAAGCGGCTGTCGAGAAATCAAACTATGTATTGCCTTGGGCAAATCTGCTGCCAAAGACCTCTCTCTCTCTCTCTTTTTTTAAAGGCCTCTTTCAAGGAGTTAAAAAAAAAAGGACAGTTGTCACTTTGAGGACTAAGCTGTGCCTAAACCCAAGCCCTGCTATTTCCAACTGCCTCACGTGCACAGGGAAGGAAGACGGGAGAGGAATTGATGCATATGTATGTTGGTGCTGGCGAGGACTGTTGACTCCACCTGTGGACTTCAGTAGAACATCAACAACAACAACAACAACAATCTGCCCCTTGGCAAGCAGGAAGGCGAGACTTCTTATGTGCTTTGGCTGTGTCTTCGGGAGGGACTCGTCTCTACAGAAGGACGTCATGCTTGGAGCAGTAAAGGGGCAGACCCCAAAGAGGAAGCCCCTCCGTGAGCCAGATTGACACGGTGGCTGCCGCCCCAGAGGCTTCATACCAGAGGGATCATATACCACGTGGCCCTTGGGCTTCTGGCTTATTTCACTCGCTGTATCTTCAAGGCTCATCCTTGCCGCGGCATGCAACGAGCCCCCCCACCCCACCCCCGTCTGTGTGGCCCCAAAGCGCTGCTTTGGGTGCCTGCCCTGTTCCGATGAACCTTTTGTTAGTTGGGTCATCTCCAGCTTACGGCTCTGCGGACAGCGCCGCGGTGGACGGTGTTGCTCAAGCTGGGGTCCCTGCTTCCAGTCCTCCTGGGCATGTATCTAGGAGTGGCGTCCCTGGGTCCGAGGGTCGTTCTGTGTTTTCACGGTTTGGCAAACCACCAAAGCGCTTCACAGTCCCACCAGTCGTGCATGAGGGCTCCGATTTCTCTACATCCTTGCCGACACGTGTTTTCCTGGCGAGGGCCATCCCAGGGGCATGCAGCGGTGCTGTGGTTTCGGTTGGCACCTCCCCGGTGACTATCGACCACAAGTATCTAATCACCTGCCTGTTGGCCACTCCGAGGGCTTCTCAGGAGCATGATCATCTCTTGGGCGGGGCAGTTAGGCTGTGAGGTATTTCCTGTAGTGCTCTACGCCATAGCTCCCGGGGGGCTGGACCCACTGCCAAAGCGAAAGGCTAGCGTTTCGAATCCACCCAGTGGCATCTGGGAGAAAAAGCCTCCTGGGAAGGCAGTGGTTTCCAACCTTCCTGATGCCACGACCCTTTCACACAGCTCCTCATGTGGTGGTGACCCCCAACCATAACATTATTTTGGTTGCAACTCCATCACCGGAATCTGGCTACTGTGATGAATTGGGCAAGCCCTGTGGAAGGGTCATTCGACCCCCAAGGGGGTCGCGACTCCCAGGTTGAGAACCATTGTTTGAAGGTGACAGCCAAGAAAACATCCCCAGTGCAGTCCTGGCACAGTTGCAGTGACTCTGGCACACATGGGGCGGGGGGGGGGAGGGGGGGGGACACCATGAGTCAGAGTCTGCTGGCAGACAATGGGTTTTGCGACTCCCCAGAGTCTGCAGAAGAATCCTGATCAATTGGGGGGAGGGGATGTGGAACATGATGAAAAACTCTGCTGGGGTCCCGCCTGCAGAAGTCAAGGAGGTTGGCTGAAGCTCTGAAAACTATTTCCCCAAGATCCCCTTTCAACCACAAGCTGGAAATAATCCCCTGACATCTTCTGGATGCCAAACCACATTTCGCTTCACTTCTGAAATTGCCTGCCTTCTGCGAGCCCCGGTGGCGTCGAGTTAACCTGTCGGGTGGCTAACGGCAAGGTTAGCAGTTCGAAACCACCAGCAGCTCCACGGGAGAAAGTTGAGGCTTGCTACTCCGGTAGAGCGTGCCGGTCTTGGGAGCCCACCGGGGGGCAGTGCTACCCTGGCCTACAGGGTTGCCATGAGTGGGAACCATGGGCCACAAGCTTTGAAAATGAGTTTGGCTGTGCTCTTTGAAAGCCCTGTCGCTGTGCACTCACAAGAACCACAGTCACTTGAAAGATTCGATAAGCGCTTAGGGGCCAGTTTACGTGAACAGGAAAGGAACAGCTCAGGGGAGGAGGGGGAGGAGCGTCACACCACGTTAAGAATGACATCCACATCTCTGACTTGTACATTCGGAAAGACCGAACCGTGTGCTCCTGTGTAGGCACGACAACCGCAGTGACATACATGATGTACCGTACCGGGGTGGGGGGAATGTCCCTCTTTGACAGGTGCAGGAGGTGCCAGGATTGCCCAAGGTTAGGTTGGTGGGAAAGGGACACCCCGCCCCACCCTGCACGGGATTCACATCGAAAGAGCCTAGGAGAAGCAAACAGGGCTCGTTAAAAGCCGGAGTGGCCACGGCGGGACACGAAGGCCCAGCAGCCTGGGGACTGACAGCAAAGCTGGGCTCCTCCTCCTTGCCCAGGTTCATGTCCACATCCGGTCACAGTCACGGGGGGGGGGGGGGGGGGGCTTGTCTCTAACCCCAAGCCAGGCCCCGCCCAGCTCTCTTCTCCTACAAGGCAAGGGCTTTGTCTCTCTACTTTTGGCTCTGCTGGAGGGGGACGGGCCGCCTGGGAAATCTCAAGTTTGAGGGTAATTGAAAAGCCATTGCGTGTGTTCGCCTTGGTAATGCAGTAGGGGGTGTGTGTGTGTGTGTGTGTGTGTCTCCTTTCTTCTTTGCGACACTCTGAGAGCCCCGATCCTCTGCTTCTTTGGCTGTGTCCCCGGCGAGCCCAAGGCCTCCTCCATTCCCGAGGCCACTTCCTTACTGACCCCCGGGGAAGTTATTGGGTCAAACTGGAGAACCAACCCCATTGTGGAGGGAATGCATGAGAAGATGGTGTGGGGTGGGGTGGGGGGAGGGCATAGCAGCTCAGACAGATGGCTTTGCTCCTCTCCAGGTGGAGGGGAGCAAACCCCAGGACAGACTTGATCCTTGGGCCTGTGTGACCCCTTTGTATGCAGTAGGTGTGAGAGCCAGGAATTGCCTTAGCCTTTGCCTTAACGGACCAGGAAGCCAACCCTCCTGCCCCTCTGTCTCAATCCCCATAGTTTAAGGCCGGAATGAGGAGAAGGGACCTCTTCTTGAGGGTTAGGGATTCTATCCATCAGGACACTTCTGATTAGAGGTGGAGTCACCCCTGCCCATCAAGTGGGAATTTGATGACACCTCCCGAGGGGGCGCGGCCTTCGGCGTAAGATCAAGATTGAACAGAGAGGATTTATCTCTGCCACATCCCCTTCCTTCTCCCTGGGACTTCACTGGGGCTCGGTGCCCGCTTTCAGAGGCGGCCCCATGTGGGCTGTCGGTGCCCTGCCCTGCTTCCACCGAGGTTGGATCCACGTGATGCTGCACACGCCGGCCTGTTCTCCCCCAGATTCCTGCTTCCCCACTGGGCGCCATCCATCGGTGGCCGTGTGAGTCTGCAGAGGGCCCCCGGCTAGCATTGGGTCTACTGACTTGAGTGGAACTGGGCCGTAGTGCCTTCTCGATGAAGTTGCTTCTCGACAGAAGAGGCTTTCTTTTCTTGTACCTAGAGGCATGTCACGGGTTTGTTTCTCTAGACTAGCCAGGCTAGGACATTCACCAGTCTTGGTGTGGCTCCGCTGAGTCTTGGTGCCTCGGTCTGGCCTGCATCCCGTCTCTGAGGCCGCCTCCACTTCAGACGGAGATCTCGGACAAGCTCTTCCCACGTGCTGGGCTTTTTGCGGTCACCGTTTTAAACAACGGATCTAATCTCCCAAGGGCTCCCTCTGTCCTCTCTCCCTTCACCACCACCCCCCACTCCCACTCCATGTCTCCCTTGTAGTGTATTATCTCCCCCTTCATCCTAGTTAGGTGGCTGCGTGGTTATGTGTTGGGCTGTTAACTGCAAGGTCAGCAGTTCAAAACCACCAACTGCTCCACTTGAGAAAGACGAAGCTTTATAAAGAGTTACTGGCTCTGAAACCCACCGGGGGCAGTTCTACCCTGTCCTATAGGGTCACCATGGACTTGGCGGAAGTGGGTTTCGTTTTGATACTTTAACCCATTGTTTTCCGTTCCCTCCACCCCTGGTAACCATCAAAGTCTGTTTCTTTGGGTATGAAAACCTTTGGCTGATTAAAAAAAATTATAATAGTGGTCTCATATAATATCACATTCTTTCGTTTCTGAGAAACTTCACTCAGCATCATGTCCTCTGTGGTGCTTATATAAGCGTTTGTCAATTGGAGGATTTAGGGTGATGGGGTGGAGTCTAGCCTGTCACTCAAGATATAACCAATGAGGCCTCTCTCTAGGCATGGCCTTCTCCTGAGAATTCTGGGAACTCCTGCATTTTCCTCCTTGGAGGGGAGAGACACAGCTCTCTCTCGGCTCACTCCCTGGAAGACACTCTACTGACAAGACACATGGAACTATGCTAGTGCCCTGAGCTGGAGGAGACACGTGGGGACCCCTGCCAGCGCTGAGATGCTTACACCGCCACTGGCTCCAAAGACTTTCTACCCCTGGCCTGTGATCATCCTGTATTCGGCGTCATTGCACGTGTTTCTTGAGTTTGACGAGGACTTTATAGATCGGTATCGGATTTATGGGCTTGCACTGCAATGGGTTGGGATACTTTCTTAATGCACAATTGCCCTTTATATAAAACTCTCTCTTACACACGAGTGTCCCTGGATTTGTTTCTCTAGTCTATCCAGACTAACATCCTCTAAGTCCCTCCAGGGCACGAGGTGTTGGCGGTTTCATCATGACTCTCTAAAGATGTGTTGGATTCCACAGTGAGTGTTTCCCACCAGTGTTTACTGACCTATTCTCCCACGGATTCTAAGTTTACTTTTTTTCTGAATTACCAAACTCTCCCTCAAACAAATTTAGAGAACACAGGAAAACATTTTTTTAAAAATTGTAAACCCGCCACCCTAGCGTCCATCCTAACTCATATTATGGTAGTCACATAATCTGGTGTCAATTTGTGAAGGGGCGGGGTCCAGCCTGTCAATCAGGCCGCAGCTCAATGACCTGATTTGGAGATATTTGGAGATAAATAGCTCACTGGAGGCCAGCTACAGACAGACTCTCTCTGCTTTGTCTTTCCTGCTGACAAAACACAGGGAGCTACACTAGAGCCCTGGAGCCGGAGGAGACATGCGGAGACCCACGCCAGCACTGAGATGCTTCCACCACCACTGGATCCACAAGACTTCCCACCCACTGGCCTGTGATCTTCCTGCATTCAGCATCATTGCATGTGTTTCTTGAGTCTGGAGAGGAATTTATAAACGAGTATCAGACATATGGGCTAATATCAGACTTGTGGACTTGATCTGGACTGGGATGGGCTGTTTTCTCAAGATTCAATCAGTCTTGATATAAAGCTCTTTCTTATACACATAAGCGTGTCTATGAATTTGTTTCTCTAGTCAACCCAGACTAACACACATGCCATCCTGTCCCCCCTCGAGGGTTTCTGAGGCTGCACATCTTTACAGAAACAGGCAGCCTCATCTCTCTCTCTCTCTCTCTCTCTCTCTCTCTCTCTCTCTCTCTCTCTCTCTCTCTCAGTGGATAGTGAGTTTGAACTGCTGACCTTGCAGCTAGCAGCATGGTGCCAAATTCCAGGCACCACAGCATGCCCCTCCCATGCGACTGCAGAGAAAAAAGACGCTCTTCACCATGCTGGGGCTTTGGCAACCTTCTTTCAGATCAATTTTTTAAAACGAAATGAAGATCTGACCCGTTTCTTCTCGCAGCTTGAAGTGGTACCTTCAGCATCTTGCTGTGTGATCTGAAGTCCTTCCAAATCCCGTGCCCCTTAGTCCACTGTCAGCTCCCTGCCTCCGAGTCCATGCAAATAGGATCAATGGGCCGTGCTTCACTGAGCCCATCTTCTTCTTGATATGATTGAGGCTGCTTCTTAAATTCTGACCCTCCTGTTTTTCCTCCTCCTCCTCCCTCCCTCCCCCAGACTCCCCTCAGCTTCGGAAGTCCTTTGCTGTGGGAACTACTTTCTCTCTCTTCTGAACAATAGCCACCTCCCCGGGTCTTTGTCTGGATGAAGCGCCCTAACTTGGCAGAGGATGGCCGGTCCAAATCCATCCCTGCCCCTAGGTGAGTGGCGGCTCCATCCTGGATGTCCACAGAGGCACTACACTCCAGTGTGTGTCTGTCCCAGAGTCTGTGTGTCCGTTCCTCCACAGTCTGGCATAGTGGTTGTTTCCCACGGCAAACGGAACTCTGGGGAGCATCTCCAATAGTAATGCCCCCTCACCCAGGAAGGTCTGGGAGAGGCAGGACTTAAAGCGAACTCACTGCCAATCTAGTCATTCACTGCCACCTACTCACAAAGCCCTGCCTTTCCCCCTGCAGACCTTGGCTTAACCAGGAAGCCACCAGGAAACAGGATACAGCAGGAAGAAACCTGCCCGGGAAGTGCAACCCCAAACTTGTGCAATCATGAGGAGTTGCCAGAAAAAGGGCTCCCCTTTCTCTGGTAAAGGGTTCTGTGGCGTCTGCGCCCTGCTGGGTGGGGTTCGCTGTCCTAGCTAAGGATGAAGGGAACCCCACTCCTGGTGCTCCCATGGGGCCAGAATCGTCCTGGGCTCGGTCTCCCATCTCCACACCTTTCTTAAGACAGCCCCGGGGGTGGGGATGGGGGGCGCTTGAGTCACCCAGACCACCAGGGTGAGCAGATGAGCCCTTTGCAAAGCAGGGGGACGCTGAGACCTGGGGGTTCGGTGGGGAGGGGGTTAGGCGGTCCTACTTCTTCCTTATGGCCCGGGGATCTGTTATCTTCTTACTCCACAAGGGGATGCTCTGGGCGGCCGCTTAAAAGCCTGCGGCGGCTCCAGCGGTACTTTGTTCAATTAAGGACATGGGTCTCCTGTGACCCAACAATTACCCCCCTGGGTGCCGACCGCAGAGAAAGCACCGTTAGCCTCCGCGCGAACACGCGCGCCGCAAGACCAGGGGGCAGGTGGGTGGGGTCCCATCCGAAGGGGAGGAGCGGTGGGACCCTGGGGTGGGTGCCCAGCAATGGGGGCGGACGCGGTAAAGCCCAGGGGTGGGCGGGGCGGGCACCGGGCTGAGCTGAGCTGCCGCGCAGACAAAGGGAGCTTCCGCGGACACGCTTCATTTGCATAAATTAAAGGTACAGGCACACAAAGCTAAGGGGAGGGTTGCGCGACCACCAAAAACAAACACAAGCAAACAAAAAAAACCCCCAAACAAACAAACAAACGAAACCCCAGAAATGTTTTGAGAATGAGGGCAATGAATGTACACATGTGCTTTACACAATTGATGTATGGATTGTGATAAGAGTTGTATGAGCCCCTAATAAAATGATTAAAAAACAAAAACAAAAAAAACAAAAAAAATAAAAAAACGGCTGCACAAAGATTCTGAGAGACACAAAGCGGGGGAGGAGGTGTTGGCAGTGAGGACGAGGGAGGAGCCACAGGAGGAAAGGCCTCTTCCTGCAGCCCAGTGGACTCGGAGTGCCCGGGGGACCCCATTCAGCTTCTAACTGGAGCTCCCAGCCCCCGCCCCTGCTCCTTTCCACAGCTGCTGGGAGGCCTCAGCGTCCCCCGCAGGGTTGAGAGGACCACAGAGGGCTTCCAGCCTTAGAAGGTGTCCCGCAGGCCTGGGGGCGGGGGGCGGGGGGGCATGGTCCGGTCCAAGCTCAAGAACAAAGTGGGAACCCAGCGGAGGTTGCTGGGTTTTGTTTTCCTTCAAAAAAGAACGATTTTACCCATGAACACGAATTGCCACACGTAAAAAACCAGCGGGCTTTCCTCTCAACCCAGACCCGCAGCGACCCCCGCTAGGCTTTCGGTTGCCTGTACATCGCCAGGCCTTTCTTCCTCCAGGCTTGACACCCGGGGAATGCCAGCCTTGCCCGCCACGGGGGGCAAACTCCCCAAATCTCACTGCCATCGAGTCACAGCGATCCACTAGGACAGGGCAGCACTGCCCCTGTGGATTTCCGAGGTGGTAGCTCTTTATGGGAGTAGAAAGCCTCGTCTTTCTCCCGTGGAGCGGCTGGTGGTTTCAAACCGCTCACCATGCAGTCAAGTAGCACAATGCATAAGCACTGCATCACTAGGGCTCCTTAGAAGAACACTAATCCTCTGCAAAAGAGGAAGGACATAGACCCGCGGGTGGAAGTGGAGAGAAACCTACAAGGAACAGGTGATGGGGACTCCTGTCCCCCACAGGCCCGCTCCAGTCGCCCAGGGTCAGGAATTCTGCTTCAGCTGGCCCACTGTCCCTCTTAGAAATTTGCAGAGAGGCCCCTCAGCATGCCAGCCTTTGCTGCAGGTGCTGGGTATGAGGGGGGCATGGCGAAGGGAGGCGAGCAGTACTGAGTCCCCGCCCTCATGAGGGGTGGAGCCACACCACAAGCAAGCACCTAGGAGCTGGGGGAATGTGGGAGTACCCAGAGTGCAAGGCTCCGCCCATGCGTGAGTGCTTGAGCGTGTGCATATATGTATGCCGTGTATGATCGTGTGTCAGCGTGAGCATGAATGAGTGTGCACATGGGAGTACATGGATGTGCATGCTTGGGTGCTTGTGGTGTGTGTGAGAGTTCATGACTGAATGTGTGTGGAGTGAGTATGAGTGTGTGTGTGGAAGCACGTGTCTGTGTGTTTGGTATGTCCGGTGGGTAACAGTGCATGTGGATGTGGATATGAGGGAGTGTGTTTGGGACGTGTGTGCACGTCTGTGACTAAGTCAGTATGAGTATGAAATGTGCGATGCTGACCAGTGCCTGCGTGTGTGCGTGCTGTGTGGCAGTGTGTCCGGCGAGTCACTGACGAGTGAGGAGGACCACTGTGACGTGACTGAGAGGTCACTACTGGTCTCCTTTTCCTCTGTCCACTAATTGCATTCCAAGAGACTCCCCACAAGGCCAGAAGTTACACAAAACCAGCGCCCAGCCCGGTGTCCACTGCAATCTCGTGTATGTCAACTGCAAAACTAGAAACAAGGGAGGAGTCAAATAACCGCAAGGTCAGCAGTTCAAAACCACCAGCTGCTCAAAGGGAGAAAGACGAGGCTCTCTATTCCCATTAGAAAGTTATCATCTCAGAGGCTCACAGGGGCAGTTCTATGTACCCTACAGAGTCGCTGGGAGTCGGAATCTACTCTGTAGAAGTGGGTTTGGAGAGTTAAATAACAGGTATTGGGCTGCTAACCACATGGTCAGCGGTTCGAATCTACCAGAGGCCCTGTGGGCCTGATTGAGGCTGTAAAGATGTACAGCCTTGGAATGCCTCCTTAGGGTGGCTACCAGTTGGAACCGACTCCGTGACAATGACTAAGTTTAGAGGAGCCAGGCGGTAGTGGAGGCTCAGGGGTAGAATTCTCGCCTTCCGTGCTACAGACCCGGGTTCGAGTCTCAGCTAGGGTACTTCAGGTGCAACCACCAAGCATCTGTCACTGCAGACTCGCATCTTGCCTGGTGGCTGAACAGGTTTCCGGGGAGTCTCCAGACGAAGACGACGACAAGCTGGGAGGAAAGGCCTGGGGTCCAAACTCATCCAACCAAAAAAAGCCCAATGATTCGCATCCCAAGAGGCTCCGGGCAGACTCAGTGGCAGCTCACAGCAACTCCAGCGAAGCCCCAGGACCCCTGTGGTCTGCGGTACCACTCAGCCATTAAAAACCGATCTTCTAAGCAGAGATGCCGCGAGAGAAACGCTCGGGCGCTCGCGCTCAGTTGCCATAGAGTCTATGCCGGCTCTTAGCAACGGGGCAGGACGGAGCGGAACTGCCCCGCTGGGCTTCCAAGGCTGTAGGTGCTACAGAAATCAGACAGACGGCCGGCCGCAGCCTCTTTCTCTTGCTGAGCGACTGAAGGTGGGCTGGGCGTTCAAAACACCCAGCCCAGCGTCTAATCCTCAGCGCCATCGGCACTCCTCACAGTGATGCTCCAATCGCAAAGAAAGCCCATCGAGTCCAGGCCGGCTCCTAGTGACCCAATACAATGGGGTAGAACTGCGATCCCTTTGGTTTTCCACGACTGGAACGCTTTAGGGGACTAGAAAGCCCCGTCTGTCTCCAAGGAGCAGTTGCTGGTTTCGAACTGCTGACCTTGTGGTTAGCAAGGGCTATCCACGCCACCAGGGCTCCTCCTTGCTAGGTTGCTGGGTCACAAAAGCTACTAGCGAACTGGCCGGAGATGGTGTGGCTTCAGGTGTTCTTAAAAGCAAAAACCAACCGCCTGTCTGAAGTCACACACAGAAGTTGTCTTGCCCCACATGGTGGCCCAGAGAGAAACTGGAATTAAACGGCATAACGAAACCCAGGAAGCCCACAGACACTGGGGGCTGGACAACGGCTAGTGGTCCATCAATGGGCCCAGGAAAGAAACCAGAGGGAAAGGAGAGAATGGTGCCTAGGCTACAGAAGGCGACCCAGTAACCTTGCCAGGTAAGTGTTGAGCTGCCAACCCCTGAGGTCTGCAGTTCGAACCCACCAGCTGCCCCACAGGCACAAAATGAGGCTTTCTACTTCCGTAAAGAGTTAGTCTTGGGAACCCACAGAGGCAGCTCTACCCTGTCCTATAGGGTCTCAGAAACCCTATGGAGCAGTTCCATACTGCCCTACAGGGTCAGTGTGAACCAGAATCAACTTGATGGCAGTGAGTGGGCAGACTGAAGTTCCCATACATCAAGAAGGTGCATGGAGAACTCTGGATGAGAGCTCTCACCAAGACACTGGCTTCCCTGTGTTGTGAGATGATGGTTGGTTTTTATTTCCCTCCACTTCTGGTAGTTTGGGAGCCCAGGTGGCATCGTGGTTACACATTGGGCGGCTAATGGCAGAGTCAGTAATTCGAAACCAACAACCTTCCGTGGAAACCCACGGGGCAGTTCTGTCCTGTGCTACACTGAGTCGCTCGGAGCCGTCTGGTTTCTTGGTTTCCTGTGTTTCTACTGAGCTATATTTTCTAGTTGATGCTAAATGAACTTGTATTTGTCCTGGTTGTTATAAATGGATTCGTATTGTGCTAAATCATTAAACCATGCATTGATAGATACACAGACAAGAGCTGGGAATGCATGAGACCCCAAACCCAACGAGGGAGTGGGGCTAGAGGTGAGAGTTTTTGGTTTTTTAAGTTGTAGAATTTAAAAGTTTGAAAAGAAAAAAGTTGGGCTTTTGGGGGGAGGGGTGTCTCCAGAGAGAGGGTGTCTGTGTATGAATGCAAGAGTCCCCCCCCCCACACACACAGGGAAGTGAGAAACTGAAAGCTTAGCCTTCCTGCTTGTCTCCTGGCATCCGCTGAACATGTCTGTGTGCATCTGCTTTAGGAAGTCGGCAAGGGGAGCATGAAGCTGACCTGCCTGACCCACAGCATAGAAGGGCCCCACGAGGTTTCCTCTGCTGTCATCTTGACGGAGATCTCAGAGTCTTCCGGGAGGATCTACCCACCCATCTTGCAGGAAGCAGCCGAGGGCTCCCCACCCGAGCCTCCAGGACTCCCTGCAGTAGCCCCGCTGTGCCTGGCTGGTCCACGAACAGCCTTCCACAGGGGCACGTGAACGGTCGGGCAACACGTGGATCTGAGCAATCTCCCCCAAGGGGATTCTGCCTCCTAGCCACCCTCTAGGCCAGAGTAGAGCTGCTTCTTAGAAGGGTTGCCAAGAGGACACATCTTTATGGGGACCAGACAGCCTTATCTTTGTCCTTTTCTGGAGGTCAGTGACCTGGGACATGAAGCTCAGACATACAGGCTGGCTCAGAGCCAGGCCTTGATTTCCCTCGGTCTCTCTCTCTCTCTCTCTCTCTCTCTCTCTCTCTCTCTCTCTCTCTCTCTCTCCATTTCGTTCATTCCTGGCCACAGCCAATCACCTGGTCCTCATCTTCCAAACAGATCCCCCGTCTGCCCACTTCTCTCATTCACACACCCTGTGTTGCTGCAGACTCACAGAGATCTCACCGGGCGGAATAGTTCTGCGCCCCCTGTGTGGTTCCACACCTGTAAATCTCTACAGGATGAGACAGCCTCATCTTCCTCCCTTGCAGTAGCTGGTGGTTTGGAACTGTTGACCTTGGGGTTAGCAGCCCAACTCCTAACCCACCTATGAGGCCATAGAGGTACCTCCTCCACAGACATCTGGATCTGGGTTGCCAGCGGCTCTGACCTGAATTGACCCCTGCCCACCTTGCTTGCCTCCCTCCCACCAATGGCAGCCTCTGCTCGGAATGTGCCAAGTGCTTCATGGTCCAAAGTCCACACGTGCCCTGTCTGATGATCCCCCTGCCGTGTCCTGTCCCTCTTGCTCCTCTCCAGGCACGCTGACCGCCATGCTGCTTCTCAGACACACCAGCGGTGGCCCTGCCTCAGGACCTTGGCACTGGCCATGCTCTCTTCCAGGACCACTCTTCTCAGGTCCCCACTCACTCACACATCACCTCCCCCACAGGCACCCTGAATTGGCCCCTTCTCCACCAGGCCCACCCTGACCTGGGTGCCTGTTGCCACGCAAGCTCCCATTCACACTCCGCATAGACACAGCTGCCTTCTGGGCCCTGCCTGTGTGTGGAGTGCAAACTCAGAGAAGGCAGGGATGCCCTCTGGGGCTCGTTTTCTGCTGCCTCCAAGGCGCCTGGGACAGGGGCACCCACAGAGCACACAGTGAAGGCATGCTGGAGAGTAACCAGAAGAGGGCAGGGCCGGGGTGGCTGGGGAGATGCTGTCTCAAGAGGAGGATATCAGGGAAAGGTCACCTGGGGTGGGGACCCCAGCAGGGGAGGACTTAGTGCTTAGTTGGTGGATTGAAACAGTTAAAAGTTGCCTGGGCTCTGTCTGCCCTGGAGCACCCTGAAGTCACAGCTCTGCACACACACACACACACACACACACATTTGACTGGGGTCCTCCGGGGTGGTGGTATAAATAATTTGTGTTCACTTACCCCTAGTAAGTGAAGCCCCTAGTAAGAAGTTCCTAGTGCAGCGGTTCTCAGCCTGTGGGTCTCGACCCCTTTGGGGTGGAACGTCCTTTCCCCAGGGATCGCCTGATTCATCACAGTAGCAAAATGACAGTGATGAAGTAGCAACGGAAATAATTTTATGGTGGGAGGGGGGGTCACCACCACCTGAGGAACTATATGAAAGGTTGATGGCATTAGGAAGGATGAGAACCACTGGTCTAGTGGTTACACATTGGACCACTAACTGGGAGGGCAGCAGTTTGAAATGTCCAGCTGCTCTGTGGAAGAAAGATGGGGCTTTCTATTCCCATAAAAAAATTACAGTCTTGGAAACTCACAAGGGGGCAGTTCTACCCTGTCCTATAGGCTTGCCTGGAGTTGGCATTGACTCAATGGCAGTGGACTTGGTTTGGGGGTTTTGTGACCAACATCCAATGCCCTGGTGGCTTGGAGGGTTACAATTGTGCTGCTAACCATGAGGTCAGCAGTTTGAAAACACCAGCTGCTTCCCGGGAGAAAGATGAGGCTTTCTACTCCTGTAAAGAATAAACCCACCTGGGGGCAGTTCCACCTTGTCTGATGGGGTCCCTATGAGTTGGCATGAACTTGATGACAGTGAAGTTGGCTTTTTTGTTGCCATTTTGTTTGAGTGCCAACGTAAAGGCTGGGGTTCCTCATGGGTCAGAATGGACGGGAAGGCAGTAGACTTTGGACTCTTGCTTTGGGGTCCAGGGGGATGCTGTTTGGTTGATAATATTTATCAGCGCCCACTTGGGTGAGTGGAGGGGGTAATGGTTATGTGTCTGGCTGCCCATGTGAGATCAGTAGTTTCAGGTCACCAGCTGCTTTGCTCCTGTAAATATTTACAGCCTCGAAAACCCACAGAGGCACTCCTCTGTCTTGCAGGGTCATCTTTATTTGGAATAGAGTTCATGGCAGTGAGACCTAAACCCCTTGGTTCAGCCCTGCCCGCCCTGCGCTGGCACACGTGCAGGGCTGAATTGTGTGCTGAGAGAACACAGCTGCCGAGAAACCCAGATGGGGTTCGGCTGCAGACACGTGGCCTTGGGTTTTCGGTTAGGAAAGTTGTAGTGCAGCCCTCCCCTGCCTACGCCATTTCCATATGCCCCTGGACCCTCTCCACTTCAGGCTTCCTGTCATTTGTCTCTGCCCGCTCCACCGTCTGAACTATTGGTACCTCCTCAGCCCCCATTGCCAGTGTAAACCACCCCAGGACAGGGCAGGGTCTCGGCTGACTGCGGCATCACCACCCAAGCCGGATGTTACACTAAGAAGCCCAAGAAGGAAGGATGGGGCATGGGGACAATGATACAACACAAGGCAATGTGACAGAGGACCAAGGCTGCAGCTGTGGGTGGGGACGTGGACTCCTGGAGAATTTGTGGCAGGAGGCAGCTGGTGAGGGGCCGGGGTTCAGGGGGACGCAGTCCTACAGGAGAAGCCAGGGTGGGATGATGGGATCAAGCCCCCTTGACCGGCAGATCTTGTTTTTTATCACACCCCGATTTGAAGCACCCCTCGGATACTTTTGCCTTTTTTTTGGGGGGGGGGCAACAAACTCAAAGTTTATAGCAATTCTGCCCCCAGCAAGCCTAGGGGCGCCACTGGCCCAACAGTGGGTGCTCAGCTCAGGTCCCTGGAGCCCCATTGTGGCCCTTCTCCCAAGATTTCAAGCCTGCTCATCCTGCGACTGAACACTTAGTACACTGTGATGGTTTGGGGGTCCACTAGCTTGGCCGTGATGTCTGCTTGATTGGGGGTGGTCTAGACTCCTGGCCTGTACTTTGGGAGCCCCAGCCTCAGCTTCAGTGACTCCTTGGCACCAACCCACACCCAGAGGGGCATTCCTCCCCACACAGGGAGGCATGGGTCCCAGGATCTCCAGGTCCAACCCTAGGGCGCTGCTGATACCAGTACCTTCTTTCCCAGAAATGCTGCCAAGAGCGGAGGATCAGGCCTTGAGGGTGTAGGATCCCCTGGCTGTATGGGTGTTGAGGTCTAGGGGACTGGGTTAGGGGGTGGGGAATTGACCTGGGGTGACAGTCTCTAGGGACAAAGACAGCATTTGGTGGGGTGCGGGGGGGGGGTGGGGGGCGGAGGAGGGGGAGAAAAAGCGTTCTGGTGCCCAGGGCATCGATCACAGACCAGAGACAGGGACTCAGCTTGTCTCAACGACGACGACGCACAGGACAGTTCCCCAACAATAGCCCACTGTTCTCAACAATAGCATCCAGCGAGCTTAGCCCCTCTTCATCCGAATCAACACACGTGAGCGTCCAGAACCCACCTTATGCCAACGCGCGCCCTCACCCGCGTCCTCCCACCACTCCAGGAAACGGGTGTGAGCCAGGAGCAACAGGGAGCAAGTGAGGCTATAAATAACTGACTCCCACTGAGCGCCCTGCCAGGTGCCAGAACCGACCCGAACCCCTGACAAGCCAGGCATCTACCAGCCCGACGCCACCTCTCCAAAGAGACTCAGGCGCCGCCCCACTCCGGCCTTGGCCCGAGGCCACGCAGCGGGGTGCCAGAGCCTTCCAGCCGAAGGAGGCCCGGGGACACCGTGTCCAGGCGTGGCTCTGGCTGGCTGGGAGGCTCAGGAGGCAGCCTGGCGGGCCACCTCCCAAGTGCCCCCCAGGGGGCAGGAGTGAGGCGAGCGCCTCCCGAACCCACACCTCCGAGGCCCTGAGAGGCGGAGGGAGGGAGTGGAGCTGGGGGATGAGGACAGTCCTTGCTTTGCTAGTTCGCGCGCGCGCGCGCGCGTACACGCGCACCGGGCTCACCTGGATGCCGTTCTCCTGCAGATTCAGGTAGCGCGTGTTGACCGGGATGCTGGCGGGCACCTCGGCCAGTTCGCGCCGCGTGCAGATGACCCGGCTGGCTTGGTTACTGCACGAGCAGGCTGCCGGGCAGGAGGTGGCCGGCGGGGAGCCCCCGGAGGCGGCGGACGCCACGGCCACGCCGCCCCCGCCGGCCCCCAGAGGCGGGGAGAAGAGCCACAGGAAGAGCAGAGCCCCGTGGGGCCAGGACATCCTACCGGGCGGCGGTGCGGGGCACGGGGAGCCGCGGGCGCGCGCCATGCTCAACGTTCATACTCCGCGCGGGCGCCGGGGGGCTGTGTGGAGAGAAAGAGAGGGGGGAGAGGGCGCCATGAGCAAGCGGGACCCCCCCGCCATGAGCAAGCGGGACCCCCCCCCACCCTCCGCCCTTGCCCCCTTGCCTTGCACGGAGTCCACTGCCACCACCTCCCAGCACCCTTCTCCGACCCTCCCCAGCCGAGGGAGGCAGAGAGCAGGGGAGGGGCTTCCTGGCAGGCTCTCCCCGCCGCGTGTGTGACCAGGCTCAAGACTTGACTCTGCTGGACTGCGCTCCCCACCCCCTCCCATGGATCCCCGGGGTGACAGACAGACAGGCAGACAAGGGAGAAGAGACTGGCTGACAGTGGGGAGAAGGACAAAGCCGGGGAACCACGAGTTTGCGAGGTAGCAGCCCTGCTGCTCTCGCTGTACCCACCACCCCTCCCTCCGCCCTACACGCGACTCTGGGAGATGGGTCCCAGGCTCCAAGCCCCTCACCTGGCTGCCTCCCAGCCAGGAATGAGACACAGCTTAGTCCTCAGCCGATCCAACCTCCTGCCCCACACCCTCACCCAAGCCTGGACACTATTTCAGAAGGCCTTCTGAATTAGACTGAAAAGGGGATCTTGGGGGGCAGGGGACAGCAGCACCTGAGGATGGGGGGGGGACCAAAGGTATGGGGAGGGGACAGGGGTGAGGAAACAGATCTCCCCTTAGGAGAGAGGACTGGGATGGGCTAAGGGAGGAGAGAAAGGAGGGGACTCTCCCACCTGGGAGCAGGAGACTGGACTTGGAGGTGGCCATGGGGAGGGGGTGATTGCAGGGTTCTGTGCACCTGGTGGGTTCCTTGCCCAGTACCTGCCGCAGGACCAGACGGTGCTGGAGAAAGGGGCTGGAGCCCTCTTGTCCTGTGAGAAAGCACTGCTACCCCCTCCCCAAGCCATGCTCCCAGCCCCTTCCTGTGGTACAAGGTAGAGGGGGGGGGTGGGAGGCTGGTCTTATCCTAACAATCATCATTATAGTAGCAGCCCGAGGAAGCCCTCTCTGAGCTCCCACACATTCCATCAGAGGCCCCCCAGTAACTGCAATGGGCAGGGGGAGTCGCCTGACTGGAGCAGGTCCATTTTACAGATGAGCAGACCCAGGGCCTTAGGAGTGTGTGTGTGGGGAGGCGCTGATATGAAAGCAAAGAGCCAGTCGCCTCAGGGCCCCTCTGGTTCCATGCTCTCCCCTCCACGCTGGGGCTCGAGTACACACAAACGTACCCCCACGTCCCAGGCTCTGCCCTCCTGCACACTCCAATCCCTAGCACCACCAAAGAGTTTCCCTACACAAGCGGGAGTGGAAGGCCCATAGCATGGACACGCAGACACAGTCCAAGGAAGAGTAATCAAAGGGTCATACGCGCGCGCCCACACACACACAACACACACACACTTCTGTGGCTTCTAAGATCATGCTCGCTCTAATAAACATGCGTGTGCCCGCGCCCGCGTGCACCCAGAGCAGAGCTGGGAGGGGAGGGGGCGGCCTCTGTCTCTGCCTTAACCATCCCCCCTATCTTCCACCTGCTGGGCTGGGTGTGCCTGCGTATCTCCGATGGCCCTGCGGGGGGGCTGGTGTCTGCGTTTCTCCTCCTGTCTCCCTCCCCTTTCTCCGATCGCGCGCGCGCGCGCGCGCGCGCACACGCGGGCCCCAGGACAGCGGTGCTGCGTCCTGCGATCTGGTCCGCCTTCCCTGCCACCTCCGCAGCTACCCAGCCCGCGCACAACCTTCAATCCTGGGGCCCTCGCGCCAAGCTGGTGGGGGGTCGAGACTGGGGCTCCGGAGGCCGAGGACAAGAGGCCTCTGGGCATGTGGATGCCGACGGCACCCACCCCCACGCCCAGCACCCGTCCGCCGCCGCTGCTGCGCTGCGCATTGGTTTCCCCCCCCCCCCCATCAGCTCCTGCAGCCAGACCGGCATCCCCCCAACCCCCAACGGCTTCCGCAGCGGCTCCCTCCCCGTCCCTCCTTGCCCTCCGCCATCTCGCGTCCTTGCAGTCCCTTCCCTGGCCTCCCCCATCACCAGTGCGGGGGACACTCACCCCTTGGTTCGGCTCCCGCTGGGCTTGTCCCTGCGTCCCAGGTTCCCCCCTCCGCATCCCTCCGGACGTCGGGGGGGAACCTGCCCCCCAGTTCTTTGGGGCTTGCTGTCCAAATCGTGCTGGGGGGGCGCAGGGGCTTCTTGGGTCTCCCTGCGCCCCCCCTCCTCACCTGTCGCCCTTCCCACCCCTGGGGAGGCCGTGCTCGGCCGCTGCAGTAGCTAGGGCCTCTTCCCCTCCCCGATCGCTGTCGCGGATCGCCGGCCACCCCTATCCCACCTCTGTCTCGGCGCCCCCTCTCCGTCCAGACCCTGGCCCTCTTCACTGTCCCCCCTCCGCCGCTGGCCGCTGGTCTGCCTGTCCGCCTCCTCTGGCCCTGAACCCCCAGCGTTCAGGCCTCACTGCCTCGCCTCTCCTGGGACCCCCAGGTTCCTGTCTCCGATCCCCCACCACCCCTCCCCTCCTTCACTCTTGCTCCATCTCCACTGTCCACCATCGGTTCTCCCTGAGGCTGTCTCGGTCAGGTTCTCCGTCCGTCGGTAGGTCGGCCTGTCGAGCTGTCGGTGGGTCTAGTTTCCCTCCGCACGCTCGCGCAGCTCGGTCGGTCTCTCCTCTCTTTCTCCACGATTAGAATTTCCAGTCACACGGCAGTGCAGAGCCAAGCGGTGCCTCCGCGCCCTCCGCCCGCCCCTCCCCCTTCCTCCTCTCCTCCCTCCTCCGAGCCCCCCCCCCTGCTCCGGGGAGCCTCCCCCTCCCCCGCTAATCAAAGGCTCCGTTATCTAATTAACCCGTTGGTTCTGGGCAGCCTGCGGAGGTCTGGGGAAGCAGGGAGGGAGGCCAGCGGCTGGCAGCCCAGGAAAGGGGGGTGGGATGGGGGGCGGACTGGGCCGTGCCCAAAGCCCGGCCGGTCTCCTGGCACAGAGACAACCTCATCTGCCACACAGCCACCGCACCCACCGCCACCGCAGACCCAGGATGGTACCAGCCGTTCTTCCCAAATTACCAGGCTCCCCCAATTACCCCAAGTATTCCCAAAGGTCGAAGACCACTTACTTCAATACCCCATACTACAGACGGACCAGCAAATCAGGAACCATGCTTCCATCCCCCCAAGCCTCTGGGAAAGCCCAGGCCCCATTCATGCCCGCTGGCACAGACACCTACCCCTCCCGGGTGCACCTCTCCCACTGGGCGTTAGCCATCTGCTAAAGCTGTCTGCAGCTGCACTTCTGCAGAAAGGACAGGCAGCCTCCTTCCCTTCATCCTCAAACACACACACACACACACACACACACACACACACCACCCACTCATCCACCATTCACTTACCCACCCACCCATTTATGAGTCCATCCATTTATCCATTCCTCCGCTCACCAATCCACCCACCACCTTCCCATTCATCTATCATTCACCCAACCACCACTTACCCACCTACCCGCCCACCTATTCATCCATCCCCCCACTCACTCACTTAGCTATCTACTCACTCGCTACTCACCTACCCACCCATCTATCCATCCACCCATTGATTTGTGTATTTACCACCCTGTTACCATCCATTTATCTATCCATCCATCCATTCACTCCCCAGCCCATCCACCAACTTCCCATTCATCCACCATCCATCCATCCACTACTTACTCCACTTGTCCACCACTCACTCACCACCTACTCATATACCTACCACCCCACTGATCATCCATTCACCCATCCATCACCATCTATCCATCCATCCATCCATCCATCCATTCACTCACTCTCTACCCTTCCATCCATCTATCCATCCATCCACTCACTATCTACACTTACATCTATCCATCCACCATCCATTTGTACACTCACCACCCACTTAACATCTATTCATCCATCCATCCACTATTCTTCCACCCACTCACTCACCACCTCATGCACTCACCATCCATCCATTTATCCACTCACTATCTACTCTTCCCTCCATCCAGTCATACATTCACCACCCACTTACCTTGCATTTATCCATCCACTCCCCAACCCCACCACCACCTTCCCATTCATCCACCATCCATCCATCCATCCATCCACTACTCACTCCACTCATCCACCACCCACTCACCACCTACTCATACTCCACTGACCATCCATCCATCCATCCATCCATCCATCCATCCATCCATCCATCCATCTACCCATCCACCATCTACCCTTCCATCCATCCATCGATCCACCGTCTACCCTTCCATCCATCCATCGATCCACCATCTACCCTTCTATCCATTCATTCAACTATCCATCCATTCACCCACTATCTACCCTTCCATCCATCCATCCATCTACCATCTACCCTTTCTACCATCCATCCATCCACCCACCATCCATTTATACATTCACCATCCACTTACCCACTCACTCACCCATCAACCAGCCATCCTCTGATACATCACCCATCCACCTGCCTTTCTATCCATTTACCACTCACTCATTTATTTATTCACTCATTTGCCTATCCACTCACCCACTCATACACCTCTTCCTTACCCTGTCACCCATCTAACCTTTCATCCACTCACCCATCTATCAACTCACCAACCCATCCATCCATCATCCATTCATCGACCCATCATCCATCCATCAATCCATCCATCCATTTTTTCACCCATCATCCATTCATCCACCCATCATCCATCCACCCAATCAGCGAATATTTACTGAATCCCCACTATGTGTCAGATGCTGATAAATGCTGCCCACACCCTCAGAAACCAGGATGCACACGGGTCACAAAAGACAAGCAGTGACAGTGGAGCATCTTAGTTATGTGACAGGACGCCTGGGCTCAAATCCTGAATCCTGGGGCCAGTGACTTCCATTTTGGGAGAAGTGCTTCCCTCCACTGTGAATCAGGAGTCACGAACGTACCGACCCATCTCATAGGGCTGTTGGGAGGCACACAGGGAGATGAGTCTGCCTTCAAGTCAATGTAGAATCCAACCACTTCTCCCCCTCTGTCAGCACCCCCAAGCCACCATTGTCTCTGACGTGGACCATCACAGGGGTCTCCTCTCGGGGTCTCCCTGCCCCACTACCCTCGTCCCCCCTCCATGTTCCTCACAGGCAATCATGGGAATCCTGTCAACGTCCCCATGGCGGCTCCCACACCCATCAGGTTCAGAGCAGACCCCCTCCCCAGCCTCATCTCTTGTCACTTGCCCGGACCACCCACCCCCGGCCACCTTGCTCTGGGTTGTAGCTGCACTGGCCTCTGAGCCTCTGCACAAGCTGTTCCTTCCACCTGGAACACTTCCCAGCGGTCCTCAGGCCTCCTCCTACATCCCACCAGCTCTCACTCAGATGGCCCCTTCCTGGTGGGCTCATCCTGGCCCACCCCCATCCTCCCAGACCCTCCCCTGCTTTGTCTCTCTGCCAAGTGTGCTCAACGCCCTCTCACCTGCGGTTGCCCATCTGGTTGAGTTTCGCCACGGCAGGGGCTGGGCCTGCTTTGCGCATTGTTCAGTGCTCAGCACTTATGGGGGCGTGGGGTGGGGGTATAGTGGTTACACGTTGGGCCAGGACAAGAAGGTCAAAACCACCAAGGCCGGGCTTCTACTCACAGAGTGACAGTCTCAGAAACTCGCCTGGGCAGTTCTACCCTGTCCTCTAGGGCCGCTGTGGACTCGATGGCAGTGAGTTGGCCTTTGTCTTTTTGTTTCCCCAGTTAACACCTGCATTCACACCCAGACCCTCAGACCAAGGTCCACTCCCTAGCCTGTCCAGCTGCGTATCCCTGGCTCACCTGCTGCGCTGGTCCCCTCCTGTCCCAGGAGGTCCATGTGCCACCACCAATATACACTTGTTCTCCGCTCAACACTCACACCCCAAGCCTGGGTGTCCCTAGGCTACAGCAGCCCGGGTGCATCCCCAATGGCAGGTGCTCAGCATCCTGCTAGGCACCCTTGCCGATGGGAATGTCCTGGAGAGCCGGGCCTCTGCCCCAGGCACCTCAGACCCCGTCTCTGCCTGTGGCACTGCTGGAAACACTTGTGTGACAAGGGGGCTTATGGGATCGCAGTCCCAGATACCATGGGCTCACACCTGGTAGAGGTTTGTGGCTAGCTCTTCTGAGCACGTGTACAAAGCCAAGTGCCTTCTCTAAGGATCTCAGCCTCTCAGACTCCCTGATGGGCATGGTGGCCAGCTCTCAAGGGACACTGACTAGACACCAGCCGGGAGCTTGAGTTGCTTGAGTCATTGGGTTCTCCCATCAGCCCTTGGGGAGGGGATGCTGTGACTCTCCTTTCACTGATAGGGAAGCTGAAGGCACAGAGGGGCGAAGTCACTTGGCCCAGACCCAACGCAAGGCCCGGAGCTCAGGGTCAGCATCACCAGAGCCCAGGGACCCTGTGACCCCCAAGTTGGTCACAACAGCAGTCTTCGGTCCCGAGAAGGGCCTCTTTGGGCCCAGGGAAGCCCAGGACAGTTTGCACAATGGCTTCTCTCTTACAGAGCCCTGTCCTGGCCCCCAGCGCCCCGCGGTGAGCCCACGCGTGACTCAGGCCCAACCGATCCCCATTTACCAAACACTGTGTGTGCATGTGGATATGTGCATGTGACTGTATATGTGTGTGTATGTATGTGTGTGAGTGTATGTGTATATGTGTGAGTATGTGTGAATATGTATAAGTATGTTTGCTAGTGTATGTGTATGAGTATGTGTGTGAGTGTATGTGTGTGAATGTATGTGTGCATATGTAGGTGTGTTTGTGTATGTGAGTGTATATGGATGTGTGTGTTTACATGTGTGTATATGTATGAGTATGTGTGTAAATGTGTATGAGTATGTTTGTCAATGAGTGTGTGTATATGTATGTGTGTGAGTATATGTGTATGTGCATGTGTGTGTACGTGAGTGAGTGTGGGTGTGTGCGTGTGTGTGTGTGTGTGTGGTGGGGTTTGTGACCTGCCTTCTCTGCCCCTATCTGGCCCAGCCCAAACTCAACCCAACCTACTGCCACCGGGTCGATTCCGACTCAGAGGGACCCTATAGGACAGGGTGGAACTGCTGCCCCTATGGGTTTCTGAGACTGTCCATCTTCACGGTAGCAGAAAGTCTCGTGTTTCGCCTGAGGGTTGGCCAGTGGGTTAAAAGTGCCCACCTTTCAGTTAGCAGCCAGTCACAGAACCCCCTGTGCCAGCCGGAGCCCCTCCACCTGCCTGGGAGCTCCTCTGAGAACGACCGACTCAGCTCTCACCATGTTCCAGGCATCTGGCTGGCCACTGTCCGTGCCTGTAGGTCCTGGCCCTCACCTGGCCCTCAAAGGGGGTGGTCCTGGGGTTACACATAGAGCTGTAACCCCAGGGGGCTGGAGGCTCCCAGTGGGTGTCTAAATGGGCAGGGCCTGAATGGGAGCTCAAGACCCAGCCAACCCCTCAGCCCTGTCCCCACACTGGGAACTGGCCTCAATATCAAGGTGTCCCTATTCTCCACTCTAACCCCCCAGTTTGACCCAAAGAAGAGAAACAGATGCAATAGGCCCCCGAGAAAGAAGAGGTACAAAGGCAGACACAGAGACAGAGACCAAGGCCTGGAGACAGACACTTAGGCCGATGTGGTGGCAAAGAGGGGGGACAGTGAGGGTGTGAGGATTGTGCTGAGGTCCAGGGGAAGGTGAGGCCCCTGCAGCTTCGGCACCCTCCCCAGCCCAGGCCCTGAGCCATCTCAGGCACAGTACCTGCAGACAGGCCTCAGGCAGGTGTTGCATGGGAAACTGGGGCGGGGAGAAGTGGGGAGGGGAGCTAGGGAATGGTCTGCAGACACACTCGTTTTTCTTTCTTTCTTACCCTGGGGGAAGTTCAGAAGGTGAGAGGAAGCAGAAGCAATTGACTGCCATCACAGCAAAAGGGATGGGAGGATAGATCTAAAGAAGAACTTCCCCACTGCGAGGGACTGGGGTTGAAGCGGAGCTGGGAGCTCGGGAGGGTGGGAAGACATCAAAGGCAGGGGAAGAGTCATAGCCATGAGCCTTCCTGGGAAGCCTTGCTACACAGCAAAGGATTTGGGGGTGAGGGGCTGGGGGTGGGGGAAAAGTGGATGAAACAACTCTTTCCATACTGAAATGTCCTTCTAAATAGAAGCGACCCCAAAGCCCCCAGAAATGAGAGTCCTCAAGGGTTGGGGGTGTAAGAAAACCTGGGGAAAGAAGAGTCTTTGGATGAGTTGGCATCTACTCATCAGCAGTGAGTTTGTTTGTTTGGGGCCCTACCGGCCCCCAGTGTGTTAGTGCATCAGGCTGGGGGTTGCTCAATTCCCACCTGGCCAAGGTGCAGACCCCGCGCCCTTCGCCCCTCCCCAGCAGTGCTGCGGTCATGGTAGAGGGAGCTCGGGAGGGGGGTGGGAGGGCAGATGTCCTTTCCCATGTTCCTCCAGGTTCCCATAAGGGCACTAACTGATCTTCCATCCCCCGGGAGGGTCTCCTTGGTCACTACTGAGTAGCTTCTCTCACCCTGTGCCCCTCGCTCAAGACCCCTCCAAACACGCGGGCCTCTCCAAAGTTCCTCCCCACAGCAGGTACACACACTTCCCATTCTCTCTGTCTCCCTCCACCTCCACCATCTCATCTCTAAGAGGTGCTCTGCGACCTGTATATCACCCACCTTTTATTTGTACCCCCAACTCTTAAGGACCCCTGGGGCAGTGGTTATACAGTGGGACTGCCAACCCCAAGGGCATTTATTCGAAACCACCAGCCGCTCCGTCGGAGAATGATGAGGCTTTCTGCTCCCTAACGACTTGGACTTCCATCCTCATGGTTGGCGGTTCAAAACCACTAGCTGCTCTGCGGAGAAAGACTACGCTCTCCCGTGCACAGTTAGACTCTGGGAAACCCGCAGGGAGTCGCTGTGAGGCAGCATTGACTAGATGGCAGTGAGTGTTGAGCTTTTGAGTGAAACCCACAAGGGGCGGTTCTACTCCGGAACTCTGAGTCAGAATCTACGTGGGGGCAAAAGAGTTTAAGCTCCAGTCCTTAACCCGTGACTGTTCCCATGCTTAGCGCCCCCGTATGTTACAGAGTAGAATTGTCCCATCGGGCAGTGTGCTACGCAGGGAATTGCTAACCGTAAGGTCCGCGGGTTCGAACCCACGGGCTGCCTGGAAGAAGAAAGAAGAGGCTTTCTACTCTCATAAAGGTTTACAGCCACGGAAGCTGACAAGGGCCGTTCTACTCTGTCCAATAAGTTGTAATCAAGTCGATGGCAGTACGTTTGGTGGTTTTGTTTTTGGGGGTTTAGGAGCCCCAGTTGCGCGGGGGGGGGGGGGGGGGGGGGTCAAGCATTGGGCTGCTAACTGCAAGGGCGGCCCTTCCAACCCACCCGACCATCCGACGGAGAAACAAGAGGTTCATCGACTCCTGTAAAAATGTCCAGCCTTGGGAGCTCTATATAGAATCACCGTGGGTCAGAATTGATTTGATGGAAGTAAATCTGAATATATATTATAGATGAAACATAATATAAATAATATAATGTGTTATAAATTATATAATATATGTTTCGATATGTGAACATGTAGTGTGGGCTGTTAATTTTACAGGAAATTTCCAAATCTTTCTTCGAAATCGTTACTGGATGGGCTCAAACCCACGACCTTTGGTTAGTTGAGAGAGCAAGTCTGAACAAATCTTTACTTATCCTCACAGCTTCGGTCACAGTCAAAGTTAACCTCCAAACCGAAGCTCTCAAGTCGATTCAGACCCCATGGACCTGAGCAGAATCACCCCGGAGGGTTTCTGAGACTGTAATCTGTTGGCGGAGTGAGTTACAAGTTGGACTGCTAACCCAAAGGCCAGCAGTTCGAAACCACCAGCCACTCTGAAGAAAGACTCCATTAAATAATTACAGCCAAAAAATAAATTAATTAAAAAAAATTTTTTTTTAAGTTACAGCCTTGGAAACCCACAGGAAAGGAGACCCTGGCCTATAGGGTGGCTGTGAGTCAGAAATGACTCCATGGAAGTAAGTTTGGTTTTTAGAATCCATGTGGAGTGGAGACCCGGTGGTGTGCGGGTTTAGCATTGGGTTGCTAACCCAAGGTCGTGGGTTCAAATCCATCAACCACTCGGCAGGAGAAAGAGGAGGCTGTCTGCTGCCCCGGAAAGATTTACAGCCTGGGGATACCCGTGGGGCAGTTTTACTCTGCCCTACAGGGCAGCTATGAGTTGAAATGGATTCGACCACATAGCTTGGTTTTTAGTCAATTTCTGTGAGAGCAGGGCTGCCAGTCCTTTCTCCTGCGGGGTTGTTGGTGGGTTAGCGAAGGAGCACACGGATTGGTTCACGTGTTTATGGCGTCACTGTGACACCACGCCCCATAGCTGTAGCTCCGCCCCTTCACCCATGGTGGTGGAGTCTGTTCCCATTCCTAGCGACCCTGTGGGTCCGAGACTGCAACTCTTTACGAGATTAGAAAGCCTTGTCTTTCTACCTCAGAGTCCCTGTTTTTTGTTTTTGATTTCTGAATTTAAGGTTACCAGCCCAGCGGCGCATCACTCATTATTCCACTAGGGATCAACATATAGGGAAAGCCCAGCAAATGTGGGAACTCAGAGCCTAGCTGGTAGGCAGGGCCAGAAGAAAGCCCGCCTCCAATCCAGAGTCATTGCCTACTTCCTGCTGAGAACTACGTCCTATCGGAAAGGGTAGAACTGCCCGTGTGGGTTTCCGAGACTATAACTCTTTATAGGAGCAGAGCCTCCTCTTTCTCTAAAGGAGCGGCTGGTGGTTTCAAACTGCTGGCTATGTAGTCAGCAGCCCTACATGTAACCACTGTGCCAACAGGGCTCCTTTTGTTCCCCAGTGTCCAGAAAAGGTTGTAGACAACCTAGGAAAGGTACAGCTGCATTCTGACACCCAGGGGGACTCCAGGAGTCAGGAATTGGAGCAGACCCAACACCGGGTCACAAGCGACATGGAGAAGGTGGGGTGGCTGGGGCCTGAGAGCCGCTATGTCTCCAGGATCTCAGTGTAGGGCATCAAAATCTCAGTGTTGTCCAAGAGAACAAGGAGCCCTGGTGGCCTAGTGGGTTAAGGCGTTGGGCTGCTAACCTCAAGGTCATCAGTTTGAAACCACCAGCCACTCTGGAGAAATACAAGGCTCTGCTATTCATTGCTACTGAGTGGATGCTGACATGCAACGACCCTATAGGACTGGGTGGAACCACCCCTGTGGGTTTCTGAGACTAAAATTCATAGTGACTCTATTGGACAGGGTAGAACAGCCCCATTGGTTTCCAAGACTGTAACTGTTTAAAGGTGTAGAAGGCCCCTCTTTCTCCCTCAGAGAGGCTGGTGGTTTCGAACTGCTGACCTTGTGGGTCACAGCAGACCCAGTAACCCTTATGCCACCAGGGCTCCTTAGGAAGCCTATGGCCTCAGGAAAATCGAACCAACAAATATCACCCCACACTGGGCACTGATAGCGGGGAAAACTCTAAAACAAAACAGAAAATTTAAAAAGCTGATGTGGAGAGATTGGAACCCTCAAAGCCTGCTGACAGGACTGTAGAGCCATACAAGTGCTGTGGGAAGAGGCGAGGCTCTCTCTCAAACAAACGGGAATGGAAATACCAAGTGGCCCAGCAAGCTCTCTGCTCAGTCTATAACTCAAAACAAAAGCAAACTCACCACTATCGAGTCAATGCCTGCCCATCACAAGCCAGGGTAGAACTGCCCCTTTGGGCTTCCCAGACGGTGACTCCTTATGGGAGTAGAAAGCTCTGTTCTCCCGAGGAACAGCCAGTGGTTTTGAACTGCTGACCTTGCAGTTAGCAGCCCAGTGAGTAATGACTCTGCCCCCAAAGCAGAACGCAGCAAAACGCAAACAGATAGGCACACATCCTGTTTATTACAGCATTAGCCGCAACAGCAAGAAGACAGAAACCGGGGGAAGTAGGGGGAGAAAAGGGGAACCGATCACAATGATTGATAATGTATAACCCCCACTTCCATGCCCAGGGGAACGAACAACAGAAATGTGGGTGAAGGGAGAGAGTGGATGGTGCAAGATATGAAAATACTAATCAATTATCATTTATCATGGGTCATGAGGGTTCGGAAAGGTGAGGGAGGGAAAAAAGAGGAGCTGGTGTCAAGGGCTCAAGTAGAAACAACGTGTTTTGAAAATGATGATGGCAATATAGGTACAAATGTGCTTGATACAATGGGTGTATGGATTGTTATAAGAACTCCCAATAAAATGATTTATTAAACAAAAAGAAGAAGACAGAAACCACCAAAATGCCCTGTCCAGGGAGGAATGGATAGTTTGGTGCATGTATACACTGTTGTGCTATACATTGCTAAAGAGCAATGATGACCTGTCTCATACCTCAGGAAAGAGGTGAATCTGGAAGCAACCATGCTATGCAAACCTAGCCAATCCCATAAAGACGGATCCTCTTATGAGACCACTGTTATAAAAAGAAAAACAAGTACATGGTTTTTCACACCCAAAGAAGTGGACTTGGACAGTGATGAAGTCAGGTTGAGGTAGGAGGGAAAGAGAGGGAGTGGGGAGAGAGCAAACTAAGAAAAATGTTTAGTGTTGTGGAAACCCACAGGGGCCAGGTCTACTCTGCCCTGTAGGGTCACTGTGAGTTGGAATGGACTTGACAGCAGTGAGGTTTGGTTTGCGTTTTGGTTCTGTTTGGTAATGGAATGTTCTGGATTTGCGCTGTCCCCCTAGGACTGAGCATTTGTTGTGTGGCATGCAGGACAGAAAATCCTAAGTGTTCACATCACATCAATGCATGCAGGAGAGGGCCACGTGGGGCTAGTGGCTGTGCTGGCCACCCTCGTGGATAGGGCAGTGTGGGCCTCAGGATGACTGCCTCAGCACATCCGCCTGAAGCTCAGTCCTGCCTGCTTCCCCTCTGCCTGGCGATTCTCTCCCAGGCTGAGGTTGGGGTTTGCTGGCTAGGGGGCAGGGGGCGGGAGCACAGGAGATGGAGTCTTCTGGAAACCGAACTTTCTCTGTGCCTCTTTGGATTCCGGGGCTGAGGGAACTGCAAGGATGAGCTCATTTCTCCCGACTGAGAGTTCCAAGTAAGAACCTCAAGGTCAGTAGTGCAAACCCACTGGCTGACTCCTTGGGAAAAAGAAGAGGCTTCCTATTCCCGTAAAGGTTTTCAGTCTCAGAAATCCACAGGGGCAGGGTTCCTATAGGGTCCTTATGAATTGGAATCAACTCATAGGCAGTGAGTTTGTTAGGTTTTGTTTTGTTTGGGGTTTTTGGCGGGGGAGGGGTTGGGGGTAGGAGATGCACTATGACATGGAACTAAAGAAAACCCACCAAGTTCGCTGCCATCGAGTTGATGCTGACTGATAGCAACCCTACAGGACAGAGAAGAATTGCCCCTGTGAGTTCTTGAAACTGTAATTGTTTGCGGGTGCAGAGAACCCCATCTTTCCCTCCAGGGAACTACGGGAGCCCATTTTACAGATGGGCAGATGGAGGCAGTCAGACCCAGTTGGCTGCCAGGTAGAAACGGGTGTGCCTCTAAGGGGCGCGGTGGAGGGTGCCTCACACCTCTGAGCTGTTCCAGGTGAGCACAAGGTCCTGATTGGTCAAGCAGTGTTCCCAGAGGCCTCCGCAAGAGGTATGAGGTTGTGTGTGCGGGCCAGGGACCTCCCTCTGGCCTGTCTGTGTTCACCCAAAGATGCTGCTCCGGTCTGCTCCCTGTCAGGGTTTAGAATATATATATTCTAAGAGGGTCACTGAGGACCCCTCTTGCAGCCATATTAATAACGACCCCCATCTACACCCAGGGAAAGGCAGGGCTTGCTACTCCCCCCAAAAAACTAGTTACAGTCTCTGGAACTCAAAGAGACAATTCTAACCTGTCCGATATGGTTGCTATGAGTCGACATCGATTCGATGGCATTGATTTTGGTTTATACACACACAGACTCTGTACCAAGGTGTGGTTCAAGTGTGGAAGACCTCATTTGGAATGTAGACTCCCAAATAACGCAACAGCAAATCCAAGACTCAGAGTGACCCTGTAGGACAGAGTAGACCTGCCCCTGTGGGTTTCTGAGACCACAACTCTTTGCAGGAGTAGGAAGCCGCGAATTTATCCCATGGAGAGGCTTCATACTGCTGATCTTGCAGGCAGCAGACAATCAAGTAAACCACTACGCCACCAGGAAGCTCCAACCTAAAGATTACAAGCAAGGAAGCCCGGGGAGCGGGTTGCAGTTCTACCCTTTGAACACACGGGGGCTCCATGAGTCAGAAGCCACTCAAAGGCAGCAGGGTTTAAACCTGGGAAGGGGGACCCTTGCTGCTGGGGGCCTCTGTTGGCTCATCCGAAGGCAGGAGGGATAACAGAGGACCTGGGTGTCAGGGAGACGTGGGTTTAAGCCCTGGCTTTGCCACTTGCTCCTGGCCTCTGTGAAGACAGCGAATGTGGCCTGAGGGGGACTAAAGACTTCGATGCTTAGCGCTGGGCACTTGACCTGAAAAGTGACCTCTGGGTCAGAAGAAAGAGGGCCTGGTGGAGTGCTGGGTTAAGCGCCAGGCTCCTCCAGGGGAAGGTGTGGCTTTCATAAGGATTCAGGGGCAGGAGGAACGGCCCTTCCACTCTGCCCTACAGGGTTGCTATATGTCGAATCTACTCTGCCAGTAGGTTTGGGTGGGGACGGAAGAAGGCATCTCTTTCTGTGACACCGTTCACCTCCGTGTGGCCTCAGGAGAGATGCTCATTTGTCAGGGGTTGGGGGGGGGGGGAGTGGCTGCGCGGAGTACACTCCACGGCAGGGAGTGGGTTGACAGAATCTTCGGTGCAGCGCACATGGGTTTCGACCGTAGCCCTGATGGCCTACTGCTAATGGCTAGGTCAGCCGTTGGAAACCGCAGCCACTCCATGGGAGAAAGACGGGGCTTTCTACTCCGCCCGTGAACAGCCCCAGTCTGGGAAACCCACGGGGTGGGGGGCAGTTCTACCCTGTCCTAAAACAGTGGCTGTGAGTTGGAATCAACTCGGTGGTAACGAGTTTGATTCATGGAGCTGGTAACCGACAGCAACTCCAGTCTCCCCAAAGGCACTGTGGAAGAAAGGCCTGGCGGTAGGCTTACACCGTGAATCGGCAAGGACAGCCAAGGAAGGGTCTCTGCCCTTGGCCCTCAGCCCACGGCTCGCTCTGATAAGAGGATGCGGGTGGTGTCTTTCCCTCTGTGAGGTTTCTAGGGTGTGCACAGGATGGAGAGGCCTGCGTTAGAAGAACTCTCTTATTTTCCAGGCTAACCTTCTCCCATGGGTCTGTGGTACACACAGCCGGATGGCTGTGACTGCCCAGTGTGGCTGCTTGCTGTCCGTCTCGACTCACAGCAAGCCCAGAAGATGGAGGGGAACGCCTCCACACCCTGGTTTCTGAGTCTGTAAGTCTCTGAAAGCAGAGAAGCCTCATCTTTCCCCAGCCAGCAGTGGATGGGGGTTCACTTCGCCAACCCTTTTGTTTGGCAGCTGAGTGTTTAACCACTGAGCCATCAGGGCTCCTCTTGTTTATGAGCTGGGGTGGAGGCACTGAGGGCCTCAGTTTCCCCATATGCACAGCCGGGGTCTCGTGGGACAGGGCTATGCAGGCGCCCTCCCCCTCTAGGTGTACGTGTGACCATGGACAAGGGAGCTCTCCTCCCTGGACCTCGGTTTCCCCATCTGACAGCAGGACCTCCCCCCGCCCCAAAGGGGTACAGAGAAGGAGCCCTCTGTAAGCTACTTCACACGGAGGTGGGCTCCTGGTTCCCAAACAAACAAATAAACCCAAAAAACTCATGGCCACCGAGTTGATCCCAGTTTACAGCAACTCTGTAGGGCAGGGTAGAACTGCCCCTGTGAGTTTCCAAGACGGTCACTCTTGACCAAAAAAACCAAATCAAACTCACTGCCATCCAGTCGAGGCTGGCACCTAGCGATAGAGTGGAACCGCTCCTGTGGGTTTCCAAGACTGCACCTCTTTATGGGAGTAGAAAGTCTCATCTCTCTCCCTCGAGGAGGCAGATGGTTTCAAACCGCTGACTTTGCGGTTGGTTAGGGGCACAATTCGGAACAACTAAGTCAGGATGTCTGGTTGGCTGGGAGGGCGTCCCCTTTCCCAACCCCTGGCTGGCCTAGGGGCATCTCCTGGCTGGCTTGGGCCCCTCTCTCCAGAGGAGCTGTATCTATCTGGTCCTTGAGAACTCCAAGTTCAAGCTCAGGTCCCTAAGCTGGAACCTGGGCTGAGACAGATGAGGTGTAGCTTGGATACTTCCCCTCCTCCCCTCTGCCCCACCTGGACCCCAGACACCACCAGACACCCTACTCTGACACCGCCACTCCCTGCAGCTTCTTGGGAATCCCGCTGTTCCCAGGAACCGGCCATCCTGCTGGCTCCCACTAGCAGAGCCCCGCCCCTCTATATAGCCCATCTCCCAGACCTGTGGCGCAGCCCCCTCCTCCCGCCTCGCCTCCATGACAACAGCTGCAGAGGGGTTTCCAGGCAACGAGGGGGTGTCTTGCCTAGCCTCTCGCTCTCCACCACCAGCTCTCAGGGGCTGGTAAAAGGAGGGTAAGAATGGATGAGGTCTTGGGAGTGTCCATGCCAGGCAGACAGGAGAGGGTTTCTGGCGCCCTGAAAGGGTTGAGGTGGGGGCACGGAGTAAGGGTCTGAGTTTGGTGTACTTAGGCGACTGACTTGCCACCTGCACCATCTGGAGGTGGGGGTGGGGCAAGTGAACACATACCGGGGCTCCGGGAACAGAAAGACCCAGCCAGCCAATCAGGTCCTGAGCCGATAAGAGCCACACCCGATCCTTCCGCAAGGCCACAGGGGCGTACCTACAGGCCCTCCCTCCCCCAGGTGAGCCCAGGCCAAGCCCGCGGGTGAAGCCACGCCCCCTCGAGTGAACTTCACCATGTGCAGCGCCCCACCCCACCCACACACCCCTGCCAGTGGGCAATGGCCAGTCGAGGTGGCATCGCAGTGGCCTCGTGAAACGCTAACAACAACGTAATGTGCTCTTCACCCTCGTGGTCTTTGGGACCCCGACCCCCCACCGCGCCTAAGGATCGCTTCTCCCAGAGCTTTCCTTGACCTTTCAAGAAGGGAGAGGGGGGGGGCGGGGAGCGTCGGGGAGCGGAAGAAATGGGCGTGGGGCAGAGAGAAGTCAACCGGAGAAAATGATGCCCGGTGGGGGTGGGCAGAGAGAGAGAGAGACCTGGCCAACGAGGGCGAGGGCCGGGCGGAGTCACAAAATGTCAAAGGGAAGATTGTGGAGAGAATGGGCGCAGGGCCGAAAGAGCACGGAGGAGAGGTGCAGACCAGAAACTAAGGGAGTTGGAAGACTCAATGGAAGCTCGCAACAGCGGGACATGCACGGGGTGGGATGTCTCTCTCTCTCTCTCTCTTTTTCTGTTTCTTTGTAATGTGGGTAACATTCAATGCACAGTTTGAAAGACTGTGGGGGGTGGGGGGTGGGGGAAACGGGCATTGAGCGTCCTGGTCATCAGGATTGAGGTGCCTAGGGAGGGTAGAGGCAGAGTGGGGAGTCTAAGCAGGTCTCTGGGCTTGAAGCGACTTTGAAGCCCCCACCAAGGAGAGAGTCCAAAGCACAGGTGTCAAGTCTGTTAGAAAAATCCAGCCCTCATCCATCCAGAGGACCAAAGCCAAGACTAGGTCCCCCTCCACACCAGCCAAGTCAGGGTCTGCTCTAGAATTCAGACTGGCACTCCATGTCCCCATGTTTTCTCAGACAGACGGCTCTGCTCAGTGACATGGGAACCCAGGCCCTTAGTAGGGCTGTACTAACTAACCCAACCTATGCGTCTGGAATCATTGTACCCATTGAATAAGTAAGACCAGGCTCTGAATTCGAAGAACTCATCCCCCAGGTGTTTCAAGAATTAAGTGGCAGGCGCAGAAGTGCATCCAGGATGGGGAGGCATGTGGGTAATTGGGGCCTGTGAAGAGGCTGGTGGGGGAAAGTCAAGGAAGGTGGATAGACTGGGTGGGAGGTCTTAGAGAGATTGCTTGGTAGGAAAAAAAAGAAAAGAAAGAAAAAGCAGGTAATATTGAAGACAGATGTCACGCATTGAGATGGGGAAGTGGCTAAGGATGCCCGAGAGCACAGGGGAAAGGTGTTCGGTGGTGGGGAAAAGGGACCAGGAGGAGGGTCTTTGGGGGAGGGTCTTGAGGGTGAGAGCAGGAAGGCCTCTCTTTCCAAGTGGCCTCCGACTTGCGTGTGCCTCAAGTGTGTACACGCAGGCGCTTGTGCGCGGGCCCGCGACCGCGGAGAGAAAGTGCTCACAGACAGATGGGTTAGAGGCTCTGGTGCCCAGCGCCCTCATTTTGTGGCCCCTCCCCTCCCCGCATTCGGTATGCTGCTGAGCCTGTCCCCGGAGCCCTTCCCCCGCGCCTCTAACTGAGCCTTGGGAGTTAAGCACCCTCCCCCCACCCCACCTTCGCGTCCCTGGCGCAAACGTGCGCTCTAGCAGGGCGCTGCTGCCACCCAGGACGCGCATCTCTGCGGCTGTTTTGGGTGGTTTGTGGGGCTGGCTCGATGCGGCTCTGAGCCACCTCTACCTCCCCTCAACTTCGTGCCCTCCACTCGGTGAGAGAGCCGAGTCTAGGGCGTCCGGACTCTCTAGCCAGCGTGGCTTCTATCCACGCGAGCCATGCCGCCTTTCCTTTGTCTCGCCTCCTGCGTCCCCGCGGCGGGCCGCTCTGCGCCTGTCTGGTTCCGCAGCACTCGCTCCCTCGCCTGGCCCCTGGCTGACTTCGATATCGCAGCTGCGTCTCTAACTGGGTCTCTGGGAGCCACATCTGGGGCTTTGGCCGTCCATGAATGGCTGTGTGTGTGTGTGTGTGTGTGTGTGTGTGTGTATGCGCGCGCATCTCCGCCTACACGTGTCTCTGGCTCTTTCTCACGTTCGAAAGTCCACTCCCCACGCCATCCATCTGACCCTTCTCTCCTCTCCTCCCAGACATCCCATTCCCCCCATCCCAACTGCTACCTCTGCTCCCCAGCGTCCTCTCTCTCTGGGACCACCTTTTAAAATAATTTTTCAGTCTAAGTCTTCTCCCCCCACAGTATTTCCCGCCCCCCCCACAAACCCCCATCTCTCAGAGCCCTTAATCCTAGAACCTTTCTATCCAGAGGCTCTAGATCCGTCCAGCTGGTCCCAGTGTCCTCGAGGCTCAGTCTCAGTCATGAACCTTTCCCATGATAATTTCCTGGAGAGCCAGGGTCCCGCCTTTCTCCCCAGGGCTCCCAACGACCGCAGGGGGTGTGGGTGAGGTGGGGCGCCTTTGGAGGTTCCCCTGACAACTTTGAAACTGCAATTTGGGGAGGTGGGGTGTTCCCAACCCTGTCTCCCCATCTCAATACCCCACCATTGACCACCCAGTCTCTGACCCCTGCCTGGCTGGCTCTCCACTCGGTGTGTGGGAAAGCCGCACCGCGCCTCGCTCCCCTTCTCTAGGAAATTTGTGAGTAACTGTGTACGTCTGCCATCCGCCCCATGCGCTCTAATTGTGTGTGTGTGTGTGTGTGTTCGCAAGTCTGGGGCCCCTCTCTTCCGCCTGGTGGTCTCTGGCTGGTACCCATCCTCTCCTGGTGTGCGCGTCTCTCCCGAGCCTCCTGGAAGAGGCTCATCTCTGGCCCTCCTCTGTCCTCACGCCCGAGGAGGAGGGTGGAGTGGCCCTGCTTAGAGGAGACCCCGGCACAGCAATAGGGCGGTGGGCAAGGGGAAGAGGCAACTGAGAGAGGCAGGTTCCAAGGGGAAGGTATTACAGGAAGGAAGGACCCCTGCTCCAGGCCCAGTAGGGGTGTGGTGGTGGTGGCGGCGGCGGCGGCGGTGGCGGCGGCAGTTTTTTTCTTTCTTTCTTGGGTGCGGGGCGGGGGTTGGGGTGGAGGTGGGAGGAGGATGCTGCCGGCTGCCTGGACCAGAGGGGAGCCGGCTCTGGTTGCTGCCAGCTGCCGCTGGAGTCCGGGTTCCTGTCTGGCGGCTGCGCGCCCGGGACTGGGGATGTGAGGCGCATAGCAATGGGCGATGCGGAGGTCTCACTGCAGCTCCAGCTGGGGCGGGGAAGGGCGGAGGGGCAGCCCTGCGGCTCCTACCCCCTCCCAGCTGGGCTCTCCCCAGGGGAATTCCCCACCCTGAGAAAGTCCACTTCGGGCAAGGCAAGGGGGCAGAGAGGCAGGAGGGCAAGAAGAGCCCTCACGGGCAGTAGAGTATGGTGGGCAGGGGCGCCTGGGCAAGACAGCAGAGAGTGGGGTGGGCCTTGGGGAGACTGACCGGCTGAGCACGGGCAGAGAGGAGAAAGTGGGAGGGGGCAGGACAGAACCTGGGCCCGGAGCTCCCAGACATTAGGTGGGGAGGTGGCAGGGAGAAGGGTCCTAGTATTGGAGGGTGGGGTGGGAGGGGCGCTGTGTCTGGCATGGGGGAATTCTGTGGGCCCGAGAGATGCATGGGGCGAGGTCTCAGGCAGAAGGGGGTCCTAGGAAGAGATGGGTTTCAGGAAGAAAGAGGTAGAGGCCGGGGTCTTTGAGAGAAGAGGAGAAAAAGGGGGAATGGGGAGAGGAATGAGGAGAAAGTGGGGTCAGAGGGGAGCAGGCATAAAGTTGGGGGGTGTCTCAATGATGAGGGTGAGAGATGGGACAAGGATACCAAACGCAAAGGGAGTGCAGTTGGTTAGAAGCTCCCAGAACAGAGTGAGGGTAGGTTCAGGAGAAGGCAGCAAAATGGGGAGGGGGCCCCAAGAGGAGAGGGCGGAAAGATGGTAGGAGAGGGTGTGTCCTCCTGGTAGGAGAGGGGGATGCCCTCCTGTAGAGACACGTGTAGCTGATATAAGGCCCCAGGAATGGGGTCATGGGTAAGGCCAGAGCGGGTCCTGCGGTCCACCCGCAGGGGTGGGTGACCCACGAGAGAGAGGGGGAAGGAGTTGGAGATTGAGGAGGGGGCTCTCTCACTCTCCAGTCACCCCCTCCACCTGCCTTTCTAGTTCTCACTTCCCAAACTCCCTGGTTCTACCCGGTTGCTAAGGCAACCGCTCCTGCCAGGCGCAGTCACCAAGGAAACCCCGTGCCCGCCTCTACCCCCCCTCCCCATCACTGGCGTGCACCCCCCCATATCCAGGCAGCAGAGGTTTGGAGGGGTGGGAGGGGCAGTGTGTGTGTGGGGGGGGGAATTGAAGAGCCCTGGACTTGCCCCTCATTAAGGGTACGCCGTGGGGGGGGCACTGTCACCCAGAACCCATATCTTCAGTCCCAACGCTGGGTGCGCAGCGACCGCGGACGAACGCCACTCCCGCCCCTCCCCCCAGCAGGCAGCGGCCCCGAAACACAGAACTCGCTGGGTTGAAGAACCCCCAACCCAAAGGCCCCCCACCCTCCGACCCCAACAACGTGGGTGCTCTCTGCCAGGCCCCGCCCACTGTCTCTGCTGCCTGACACCCCCACCTCCCCTCCCCCCACCCGGAGGAGGCCTGCCAACCGCTGTCCCCCAATTAGAGAATGCCCCCCATCCGCCCTCCGCGGTCCCGGTCCCGCCCCCGCCGGGCATCCCTCCGCGGCTACTCACAGCGAGGAAAGGGCTCCTTCCGGGGGGTCAGCATGCCGGGCCCGCGGGGGGAGGACCCCCCCAATCAGGCTCAGGGATTGGGGTGCGAGGCCTGGTGCGGGGGGGCGGGGCTGCGGTCGGTCCGGGGGTGTCTCCGGCCCTCGCCCCCTCCCCTGCTCCTGGATGGGGAGGGGGCTTCTGCAGCAACAGCGGTGGGGTTGGGGGGGGGGCGCTCTGCCTCCTTGCCCGGCCCAGTGCCCGCGCCCGCCTGCCCGCCGGCCCGCCTTCCTTTCTCGCCTCCTTCCTCCCGGCTTCCTTCCTTCTTTCCTTCCTTCTTTCCTTCCTTCCTTCCTTTCTTCCTTCCTCCCTCCCGCCCTCCCTGGCCCGCTGGCGCCGCTCTCCCCCCACCCCACCCCCCCAGGCCCCGGCCCCGGCCCGGGCCCCCGCCTCGGACGGTGCGGCAGCGGCCGAGAGCAGCCGAGAGCGGCGGAGACGGGAGCGGAATACAGATGACGGTGGGAACGGGCGGAGGGAGGGGGAGGGGAGGGGAGGGAGACTGCCCGCCGAGGGAGGGAGGGAGGAGGGGGGAAGGGGGAGGAAGGGATGGTGGGGAGGGCGGAAAACCGAGGGGGGATGGGGAGGGACAGCAGGGGGGAGGGGGAGGGGAGAACGCGTCTGGGAGGGAGGGTGAAGGGGGAGGGGCGAGGAGGGAGGGGGGAGGACAGAAAGGAGTGAAGGACTGGAGGAGTAAGGAGGGAGGGAGGGAGGGAGGGAGAGAGAAAGAGAGGGAGGGAGGAGAGAGAGAGAGAGAGAGAGAGAGAGAGAGAGAGAGAGAGAGAGAGAGAGAGAGAGAGAGAGAGAGAGGAGGTTTTGGAAGAAGAGGGAGGAAGGGAGATAGTGGTGGAGGGGAGGGAGGAAGGTGGGGAAGACAAGGACCTAGTGCCAAGCGCTAGATGATTGGGGGGGGGGTGAGGAGGGGGTGGAGGGAGGAGTGAGCCAAGAGCTAGCGGGCAGCCAGCGGCAGAGGGGTGGCAGAAACTGATCTAGAGGGGAGCTGAGGGAGAAGGGGGCTATCAGAGAGGACCTGCCCCAGTCTAGAGGGGGTGAAGAAGATGAGGGGGTTGTCCCAGAATGAGAGCTTGAGGGACTGTATGAGGAGGGGGCCTTTGGGTGGGCACAGTCCCAGTGAGAGGAGCACTGCAGGGGTGAGAAAATGGACGCCCCCCCCCCCTATCCCAGGGAAGGAGAAGGTGAGGGAGAGGCCTGGATGATGGGTGGGGGCTCAGGGGAAGTGGGCAGAGAACAGGGCAAGGGAAAGATGTGAGGGGCTTGGGGAGAGGTGGGACAGGCAAGAGGCGTCTTGGGAACCCCAGTCTGTACCCCTTTCATTCTGAGCCCAGCAGGCAGGTGCTTGGGACCCATTTTCCAGATGAGGCCACTGAGGCTCTGAGGGGAAGGGTGGGCTCAAGCCCAGGTGTCTGTACTCCCGGGACCCTGGGAGATGGCCACGTGTGTCTACAAGATGTGTGTGTGTCCCTGGGGCCCAAGGGCACAGGCCCTCCACAGCTCCCCCTGTTCCCCTCGCCTCCTCAGGTGCTGCTGAAGGTGCCAGGGACGCATTTAGGCTGTGAAGCTGCACCTCACCTCGGGTTCGGGGAGGGGCAGGAAGACTGTGCAGGAAGTCTAGCAGGGAGGTCTCTGTGAGCCCATGCCACCTGCCGCCCTGTCCACTCCACCCCACCCCCAGCCCTGGGGCCACCAGGGCTGAGGGGCAGAGGAACCCAAGAGGCAGCCCAATGGAAATGCCTCTGTCCAGGGCACTGACCTTTGCCTCAAGCGCCAAAATGAGGGGTCATGCCTGTACCCCCCCCCCCCACAATGCCCAGCTCCTAACTTGGGACACCGAGAGGGGAAGGAGAGACCAGGGGTCTCCTTCCTCCATTCCAGGATCCCAGAAAGAACGAAGACTATGTGATGCCCCTCTCCCACAGGCCCCCTGTGGAGGCAAGGGATGGCTCCCTGCCCTCAAAGGCAGAATTCGTCAGAGGAGGGCAGGCTGGCAGGAAACTGGTCCATCTAAGAGGAGAGGTGCCAGGTCCCCCAGAGTGGTGTGGTGGGAGTTAAGGTCACAGCTGGGGTACATAAGAAACTGTTGGGGTGTGGTGATGACAGGGAGAGTGGGAGAGATGGAACCCAGGAGGGACAGTCAGGGTGGCGGGGTGGGGGCCCAGAGCAGTGGGCGGGATCCAGCAGTTCAGGACCACTCAGGACCCCCCCACCCCAGCTCAGCAGGAGGGGAAGTTCATGAAGGCCCTCCCCGCTACTGAGCGCCTGACCTCCCCCACATTTCAGGTCTCACTCCCTACCCCCCCACAGGACACTCACCACAGGACCTGGGCCGGTGGGCAGGGTCTTGCATGAACCCTTTCCAGGTCCAGGGTGGGGGTGGGGCGGGGAAGGCATGCTGAGGCCCTTCTAAGAAAGCCCCTGAGTGGCACAGATGGCTAAGCCCTCAGCTCCTTGCCACAAGGTCGGCGGTAGAAAACCACCTGGCGGTACCTCGGAAGAAAGGCCTGGCGATGTGCTTCTGGAAATTCTAACCCTGGAAAAAAAATCCCTGTATGGGTCAGTTCTACTATGCACCCATGAGCACATACACCAGGGGTGGGGGCAAGAGGTGGCCAGGCATCAGTAAGGACAACAGGTAGGGAGCTGCACTGCCCAATGCCCTCAGTCTCCACCAGGTGGGGTCCCCTGGGACCGCCCCCTGTGTGTCAGCTTTCTTCTCTTCTGACACTCACCTCTGGGTCTGCTGCTCGGTGATGGACACTCTTCCAGGCTCCTGGGAACCAGCTGGAGGATGGAGGACTAAGGAGGGTGGGACCGGGCAGGTACCTGGCCCTGTGAGCTTACCTCCCAGCCTGGCCCGGGAGTCGTAGGGGTCATGAAGAAAGGGGTCATTTGGGATGGGAGCTGGGGACTCAGGACTTGGGGTAATCAGAAGAGGCCTCCCTGAGGAGGTACTGAGAAGAGAGGGGACAGCTTGGAGTGGAATTATCCAGAAACAGAGTGCTCCTCCTACTTCAGTCCCCCACTCACTAATAGCCCTCCTCCGGGAGGGGGTGCACAAAGGCCGGAGAAGGCAGCCAGCTTGACATAGCTGGGGGACGTAAAGAGAAACGACCCCCAGAACAGACTCACTGCCATCGAGTAGATTCTGATTCCTAACAGCCTTATAGGATGGAGTAGAGTTGTCCCTGTGAGTTTCTGAGACTTAAAAAAAAAATCATTTTATTGGGGGCTTTTACAGCTCTTACCACAATTCATCCATCCATCCATGGTGTCAAGCACATTTGTACATTTGTTGCCATCATCCTTTTCCAAACATTTGCTTTCTACTTGGGCCCTTGGGATCAGCTCCTCATTTTTTCCCTCCCTTATGAACTCTTGGTAAGTTATAATATTCCTCCTACTATGTGTCTCCCTTCACCTGCTTTTCTGCTGTCCGTACCCCTGGCGGGGGGTGGGGGGTTCTATGTAGAACATTATGGGAGCAGACAGCCTCATCCTTCTCTCTCAGCGAGACTGGTGGCTTTGAACTGCTGACCCCAAAGAGTAGATCACTAAGCCACCACCTGAAGAACAAAGAAACAAAACAGTGCCGCTAAATCATGTCGCCCCAGATGGCACAGTGGGTTCAGCAATTGGCTGCTAACAGAAGGTCAGTGGTTCGAACCTGCCAACCACCCTGCAGGAGAAGGCTGAGGCCATCTGCTTCCTTAAAGACGGCAGCCTTGGAAAACCCTACTGGGCAGCTCTGGTCAGTGGAGTCAGAACCGACCGAGGGCAGTGGGTTGGGTTGGCTTTCGCTAAGTTATCAAGATGGAAAATCATTTGAGGGAAACCGTGGGTCTAAAAGTTGGCCGTTGGTACCCAGCTAGTGGCACCCCAAGTGATAGTCTTGGGAGGGGTCGGCTGGGGGGTAGTTCAGAGAAGCAAAGAATGTGGAACCGGTCTCAGGCTGCCTGTGGCCGCCATCTAATCTGGTGTCAATTGAAGGATTAAGCGTGTAGGGGCGGAGTCTAGGCTGTCAATCTGGAGGTCGCCAATAAGACTTCTGTGGGCGTGGCCTTCTCCTGAGAATTCTGAGAAATCTGGTACTTCTTCCTTGGAGGAGGATGACACCTCTCTCTCTCTGCCACTCCCTCGGGGAGGTTGCAGAAGACAAGCCACATGGGCGCAACCAGACCTCGGAAGCCAGAGAAGCCACAGAGAGACCCCTGCCAGCACTGAGATGCTTACAATGCCACTGGACCCAAAGACTTTCTACCCAGGATATCATGCTTGGTGAAGTGGATGGGGTAGCAACCAAGAGGAAGGCCCTCGAGCGATGGGTGGACACGGGGGCTGCCACAGTGGACTCAAACGTCACGGCAGCTGGGAGGACGGTGAAGCACGGGGCAGTGTTTCCTTCTGTTAGACATCGGGTCACCGTGAGCCGATTGGAAGAAGTCTAACAAAACCAACAAAGGCGACAGCGGGGCAAACCCAGGGGAGCCACCCAACCCTGTCACACCAATTCCAATCAATGCCAGTAAGTTTGTTTCTAGAATGGCTCCCCGCCCCCCTTTTGCTGAACTTGGAATAGAGACAGAGAAGGAGCCCTGGCGGTGTCCCACGTCCGGCGGCTAACCACCAGGTTGGCTGTTCGAAACCACCAGCGGCTCCTTGGGAGAAAGAGGGGGCTTTTCTACTGTGCTAAAGAGTTTCAGTCCCGGGAACCCATAGGGACAGTTCTACCCCATCCTACAGGATCACTCTGGGCCGACATCGACTCGATGGCTGTTAGTGGGGTCTGGGTCTGGAGAGAAAAGGTGAGAAACGGGGGACACTGCTAAGCCAGGACTCAGAGCTCCGAGTGGAACCCCAGAGGCTCCCACACAAGGCTGGGTCTCCACGCCACCCACTATTCTTTAGACTTTTCCTTTCAACATGACCCTCACCTCCAACTTGGGGGGTCAGTTCTGAGCAACCTGAACCCTGGTCCCCATTTTCCACCATTTCCTGGGGCCTCTGATGGGGCAACGTTCTGACCCGCAAGGTTTCCTGTGGACTCCCACCCGCTGATGGTTGCGGCATTGAGACGGGACCAAGCCACATCGTGTCCTGTTGCACGTGGGGGCCGCCATTAGCCAGAGAATGTGCCAGAAACCATACTGGGGACACACTGAACCTGGGGACCTTCAACAGAAGGTGGGGTTAAGAGGGCACATTTACTATTTCAGGAGCAAACAAACCAACCAAACCAAACTGTGTTAGTCTGGGTAGACTAGAGAGACAAACTCATAGACACGCATATGTGTACAATAAGAAAGAGCTTTATATACAAGAGCAATGAATATTGAGAAAACATCCCAGTCCAGATCAAGTCCAGAAGTCTGATATTAGACCATATGTCTGATACCAATCTATAAAGTCCTCTTCAGACTCATGAAACACATGCAATGACACCGAATGTAGGAAGATCACAGGTCAGTGGGTGGGAAGTCTTGTGGATCCAGTGGCAGTGTAAGCATCTCAGCACTGGTCAGCGTGTCTATGGGGTTCCTTCAGCTCAGGGCACTAGTGTAACTTCATGTGTTTTGTCAGCTGCAGTGTCTCCCAGGGAGTGAGCAGAGAAAGGGAGTGTCTTCTGCCTCCAGGGAGGACTACAGGTGTTCCCAGAATCCTCAGGAGAAGGCCACGCCCACCCAGAGGCCTCATTGGCTATGATCTGATTGATAGGCTAGACTCCATCCCTTCACTCTGAATCCTCAACTTGACACCAGATTGTGTAACTACCACACAAACCCACTGGCCGCAAGCAGATTCTGTCTCATGGCGACTCTACAGGACAGAGTGGAATTGACCCTGTGGGTTTCCAGACACGGGAGTAGAAGCCTCATCTTGCTCCAGCAGAGTGACTGGTGGATTCAAACTGTTGACCTTGTGGCAACCCACCATGCCCTCCAGGCTCCTTTTCAAGAGCCAATTGGACATTCTGCATTTCCTTTGGGAGGGAGGGAGGGAGGGAGGGGTTTGGGTGATATGGTGGGTTATGGGTTGGGCAGTTAACCACAAGGTCAGCAGTCTTTCTCCTGGAGAGCACAGAGTCTTCTGTTCCCGAGAAGGTCCACAGTCTCCGAAACCCACAGGGCCGGTTCTGCTCTGTCCTATAGGGTCACTATGAGTCAGAATCGACTTGTTGGCAGTGAGTTGGGTTTTTTTTCTTGGGGGTGTGTGTTTCAGAGGCTAATTCATATAGCACATGTCCTTGCTTCAGGATATCTATAGATAGATAGATAGATAGATAGATAGATAGATAGATAGATAGATGATAGATCTAGATATATTCTCAGCAGTCCATAGATCATTCTTCCAGCATGGCACATTTTTTAGCAGTCCATGGCTCATTCCAGATATATACATATATGCATATATATATAAATATATATAATCAGTGTTTTAACTGTTCTTGTCTGGTCATGATCAGACGCTCTGATCAGCTATTAGGGATCCCTTTGATACATAAAACATGGCAAAATGAGCGAACTTAGTGTTGGTTTGGTAGGAACAATCTTTGGATGTAAGATTCACAGGACACAGTTGCTCACAGGGTCAGTCCCAGCCTGCCCCACCCGCACCCCGTGCCACACACATTTTGTATAACTCACTGCCCTCAAGTCGATTCTGATTTATGGTGCTGCTATGGGACAGGGGGGAACTGCCCCTGTGGGTTCCCCAGGCTGTAACTCTTCACGGAAGTAGAAAGCCTCGTCTTTCTCCCACAGAGCAGCGGTGGGTTTCGAACTGCTGATGTTGAGGTTAGTAGCCCAATGCCCAAGCCCCACTGCCTCACCAGGGTCCCTCCCATATTGGCCCCTATGTGGTGCCAGCGGTTTGTGCTCAACAACTGCCCTCAACGTTGGTGGTTCTAATCCACCAGGCCTCCCGACCTTTGGAGAATCCCCACAGCCCAGAAAACCCTCTGGGGCAGTCCCACTCTGTCACACGTGGGGCCACCGGTAGCTGGAACCGCAAGACCATGCTGACAACTCCAGCGTCCCTGGACCTGGGCCGCCAGACAGACTCCAACCCTCCAGGCTGGGATGCGGCCCAGCGGAGCAGGTCTGGTCTCACTCTGGCTCTGCCGCAAGCCCTGACCCTGGGCTCTTGGGAAGGATGGGTGAACCCTGAAAAAGCAAGGCAGAGTTGGATGCCCGGTGTTTCCAACAGAAACAAATCCGTCTCTGTCTCGGTTTGGTTTCCAAAACGTGGCTCATTTTCTGCCCGTTCCAAAGACGGTGCAACAGAGCTTACGGTCAACACGTTCTTCCTGCGTGTGCTTTCTCGACCCTTGGAGGAGCCCCGGCGGTGGCTCGGGTCAGGCACCCGCCTGCTAACTGCAGGATGAGTGGTTCAGACCCACAAGCTGATGCGTGGGAGGAAGGTGAGGCTGGGTGCTGTCAAGATTTACGTCTGGAGAGTGACCAAAGGAGGCAGGTCTGCTCAGCCCTGTATGGTCGCAGCGGAGTTGGAATTGACTTTGTGGCAGCAACGTGGCAGCGTGGCTCTAGGTGACTTCCTTCAAGCTCACGGAAGGCGAAGAGGCTCTGCTCCATTTGCTGGAAAACGTGATCCTGGTCTTGGTTGCGGCATCCTCTTGCAGCAACTCTGTTGCAAGGGATTCCAATGCTGCTTGGGTCCTCCAACTGAGCGGCCCTCCGGGTGAAAGGTCAACTAAGTCCACATGGAAGAACCACATCGGCCTGTGTGATCCGAGGATTTTAAATACTAAGATCCAAATCCGAAGGAGGGAATGGTGACAAAGCTTAACTGGTGATCACTTGCTTTTCTGAAGGTTATGGATGATCGTGGATGTCCAAGATCAATTTAAGGCCCACACATAGTGTATCCCCGCTGATCCTAGGCCAGAGGTGTGAATAGCATTGTTATGTGACAGAGACCATTGTGAAGTCGGTTATGGCAGATGTAGTTAGGTTACAATGGAATATCTTATCATTTGATCTCCCCTTTGACACATTCTAAAATGGTTCTTGTTATAGAGCAAAAAGAAAAAAGTGAGGAGGAAATACATGCAAATTAAGCCTCAGACCATCATGCAGTGTGAATTTGAAAGTGGATTATTGCAGATGCAGTTACATTAAAATGGAATGCCTTATCATTCTCCCTTTTGACCCAGTTTCAATTTATTTTACTTTTTAAATATTTTCTGCTTTCTTTTCTATTGAAGTTTTTCTCTCTTTTACTTTGTTATTGTTGTTAGTTAGTTTGTTTTTTTTTTTGGTGGGGAGGGTCTGTTTTTCTGTATGTGAAATCTAGGATAGGTAAATCGATAGAGACAGTAACTGGATAAATGGGTGTAGCAGTGGAGTTTGCCGTGGGGGCGGGGGGATTGGAGCTAATAATGAATACAAAGGAGATTGTGGGGATGATTGTCCAACTCTTCTTAATATGATTGGACTACTGAGTTTTATGATATGTGAATTATATGCCAATAAAACTGTTTTTAAAATAAATAAAATAAAACTCTCCTTGGTCCTGAGTCATGCAACACATGCAATGACACCAAGTGCAGGAGGATCACAGGCCGGTGGGTGGAAAGTCTTGCGGATGCCGTGGCAGTGGAAGCATCTCAGCACTGACAGGGTTCTCCACGTGGCTCCTCCCGCCCCAGGGCTCTAGCTCCATCAGTGTAGCTCCTTGTGGCTTGTCAACAGAAATGTCTTTCAGGGAGTTATGAAGCAGAGAGAGAAGGAGTCTGGGCTCAAGTGAGCTATTGATCTCCTTAGCGCTTCCAAATGAGGTCATCAAGCTGTCAACTGATTGACAGGCTAAACTCCACCCCTTCACTCTTAATAGTCTCAAGTTGACACCAGATCATGACATATCATGACCACAGGGAGGGACTGGTGCATTTGAACGACCAATCTTGCAATTCTGAGTAGCCCAAGGCCTAAACCGGAGTGCTACCTGGGCTCTTTTGTAAAGACAAAGGGCTCAGAGGCTGATTGATGGCACCTCAACAGGACCGTGGGAGCCATCTCACAGGTGCTTCTGCAGGCAGAAGCTGGACTAACTTGTTCGTGAAAAGGAATGAGATATTCAAACAAGAAGCCACCTAAGCAGGGAGGCACTAAGTCCACAGGGAAGCGGCACGGCAGCTTGTGTCGTCCAAAGACAACTAACAAAATTCAAATAGCACCAAAGGGAAAATCTGAGTCCAGATTGCCAATACCCAATTTTTACAAGGCTATGGAGGACAGTAGGAGCCCAGAACCCATCTGCAGAGTATCTAGCGAGATTCAGCCCCTGGTAGATCCCCTCTAGTCACAGGCAAGGGTCTCAAACAGCTTTACTATCAGATAGGGGTCATTGTATTCATGCTTACACTGGATTGGACTGGATTCTTGGTCAGCTGTCCTCCCTCTTGACCCAACCTGGAATTGTTCCAGGTACAAGGGTTTCTGGCTTGCTCCATGACAAAAACGTCCTCCCTGGTTTTTCAAATATTCACGGTGGTCTTTTCTTCTTTACTTGTTATTTGTATTTTTACCCGTGTGTTATTACTATTTTTATTTATTGCTTTATTTTTAAATCATTTTATTGGGGGCTCATACAACTCTTACCACAACCATTGTGTCGAGCACATTTGTACATTAGTTGCCATCATCATTCTCAAAAGATTTGCCTTCCATTTGAACCCTTGATATCAGTTCCTCATTTTTTCTACTCCCTCCCCGCTCCCTCCTCCCTCATGAACCCTTGATAATTTATACATTATTATTATTTTATCATATCGTACACTGTCTGACATATCCTTTCACCCACTTTTCTGTTGTCTGTCCCCCAGGGAGGAGATTATATGTAGATCCTTGTAATTAGTTTTCCATTTCTACCTCACCTTCTCTCCACCCTCCCAGTGTCGCTACTCTCAGCAATGGTCCTGAAGGAATCATCTGTCCTGGATTCCCTGTGTTTCCAGTTGCTATCTATACCAGTGTGCATCCTTTGGTCTAGCCAGATTTGCAAGGTAGAATTGGGATCGTGATAGTGGGGGTGGGGGGGGGAGGATTTAAGAACTAGAGGAAAGTTGTATGTTTCGTTGCTACACTGCACCCTGACTGGCTCTTCTCCTCCCCACGACCCTTCTGTAAGGGGATGTCCAGTTTCTTACAGATGGGCTTTGGGTCTCCATTCTGCCCGCCCCCTCATTCACAATGATAAGATGTTTTGTTCTTTGATGCCTGGTACCTGATCCCTTGACACCTCGTGGTCACACAGGCTGGTGTGCTTCTTCCATGTGGGCTTTGTTATTATTATTTTATCCTGACCACTTCACTTCATCTTTCGTTTTTATTGTTTCTGTTGGTTTCTCCAGCTGGTGGAGCACAGACGGAGTAGCACCATTGAGAGACGCACTGCTACCAGGGTTTATAGGGGAGGTAGGGGTGGGGGTGGGAGATAGGGGAGGCCAAGGGGGTTGGGGGAGCAAACAATGTATGTAGGAGCGGGGAGGGAGCATTAGAACCGACAGTCATTACACAACTCATTTTAAAAGCGATTTAACCGTGGGGATGGGAGAGAAAATATTCTACAATTGATTGTGGTGATGATTGCACAAGTCTTCCGGATATGACTGAAGTATTGAATCGTGTGATATGCCAATTAAGTGCCAATAAAACTGCTAAAAAAAAAGGGAATGAGTCCATGATCAATGGTTGTGTGTAAGTGTGCATGTGTGGGTACATAACATAGCCTACCAGAATCACACAAGCAGCTCCACATAACTCCCTGTGAAATCATTCATTCCCGCAATGATCATCAGAATCTTCCCAAATTTCCCAAACATTCAGAACTCAATGCTGTTGAGTTGATGCCAACTCATAGCCACCCTGTAGGACAGGGTAGAACTTCTGCTGTGAGTTTCCAAGACTGTAACTCTTTACAGGAGTAGAAAGTCTCCTCTCTCTCCCTCTTTCGGTTAGCAGCCCAAACACCACTCTAAACACTGACTCGTTGATCATCATGGGTAAAACACGAGGGGCCTCCAGAAATCTTGTGGAGAATTGAGCTGAAGAGATCATGGAATTGTCCCATGAACTGTTGGAAGCCTACCGGAATCTCTTTGATAACAGTTGAGAGAGAGGTTGGTCACCTTCTTGACAAAGGGGGTGGGACTTAGTTAGCAACCTGTGTTCACTGATGGGAGGGCATTCCGACACACATCTCTTGGTGCACGCCGGGAATGCGTCAAACCAAATAACCAAACTCACTGCCACTGAGTCAGTTCTGACCCATCGTGACTGTGTTAGGTTGGGCTCTCTAGAGGAACAAAATCAGTAGCACCTGTACCTGTATGTGTTGCATAGAGCATGCGATGGATAGGAAGGAATAGCTTATACAGTTGTAGAAATACGAGGGGGTACCTCCCTTCCCCCCAAAAAAACCACAACGGATAAAAGTTCCACTGAGCTGAGCTTTATTACACATCCCACTCCCACCCCACCCCTGCCCCCCGATAGACCAGCACCGATCAACTCGCTCTGAATTAGTGCACCTAGTGGTGTCCACTGGGAAGGTTTTCTCTGGTCACAGCGAATCTTTTCGTAAAAGCAGCCTCCCTCAAACCTCATTTTTGGAGATGGTTGATGACAGGGAACAGCGCGTGGCTGTGAAATTTTGTTTCCTGCTCAGGAAAAGCGCGGCAGAAACTTGTAATGCCAAAGGACAGTGCTTACAAGGACAGAGCTATGGGGAAAACTCAGGTGTACGATTGGTTTTCTTGTTTCAAAAAGGGTGAGATGTCTATGGATGACAAACCTCCTTCTGGACGTCCATCATTCACGCGTGGTGGAAAATGTCAACTCAAAGTGCTTTGGGGGTTCATTCCACCAAGTCAGACTGTTCATCCAGAGTTCATTCATCTTAGTTAATCAAGGAGGTTAATTTAGAGGTTCTGAAAAGATTGCGTTGCCTTGTGTGACCAAAAGAACCAAAAACCTGATTCATGGCAAACGGGGCGGGGGGGGGGGGGCTAGTTTTGCCACCAGGAGAATGCACCTGCTCACGCGGCATTCTCAGATGCCAGTTTAGGACACCAATAAGGTGTCATCAGGCTCTCATTAAATAGATAGGCTGAGCTCTGCCCCTTCCCTTATCCCAGAGTGTCTAGATGACGTAATCCTTAAGAATAGAGACCCTATGAGAGAGCATAGAGCCATCCCTGTGGGTATCTGAGCCTGCTAGACTCATGGTTCCCAAATGGAGTGCTGGGGGTACCCTGGAGGGGGCGGCCAGGGGGCAGCAGAGGTGCAATGAGAAAGGCTCAGCAAACAGTTGATCGGAGAGAATGTCCAGATCTGTCGTTCGTCCTGGTTTCCGTGACACAGGTACTCCAGCTGTCATCAGTGCCGAGTGTCCCATGTGATGTTCCTCTTTCTTTGAGATCTGGTACAGCTGGCTCCAGCACATGACGGGTGACCGCTTCTTATCCGCAACTCTCAAGTGAAACATCCGCAGACACTCAATAGATGCCGGGCATCACATGACCTACTAGCTCAAGGAAGCTCATGGATTCAGCATTTGATTGAGCTATGGGCGTGCGTGTGTGTATCATATCATCTTTGTGATGCCGAGCTCTGGTGTCATAATGGGCTACCCACTGAGCTGCGTACCACAAGGTCCATGATTAGAACCCACTAGTTGCTCTGAGGGAGAAAGATGAGGCTGTCTGCTCCTGTAAAGATTTAAAGTCTTGAAAGCTGTGTTAACCTGGGTTGAATAGAGAAACAAATCCACACACTCATGTGTATGAGAAAGAGCTTTATATACAAGAACAACTGAATATTGAGAAAATAGCCCAGTCCAATCCAGATCAAGTCCATAAGTCTGATATTAGCTCATATGTCCAATACCAATCTATAAAGTCCTCTTTAGACTTACGAAACACAGGCAATGATGCCAAATGAAAGATGATCACTGGCCTGTGAGTGGAAAGTCTTGTGGATCCAGTGGCGTTGTAAGCATCTCAGAGCTGGCAGGGGTCTCCACGTGGCTCTTCCAGCTCAGGGCACTAGCATAATTCCTTGTGTCTTGTCAGCTGCAATGTCTCCCAGGTAGTCAATCTGTCTCCTGCTTCCAGTGAACTAGGTATCTCCTTAGCGCCTCCAAATGAGGTCATGAAGCTGTGATCTGATTGACAGGCTATACTCCACCCCTTCATTCTTAATCCTCTTACATTGACAGCAGATTATGCAAGTAGCATAGAAACCCAAGGGGACAGCTCTACTCCGCCCCTCAGGGTAGTCATAAGTCAGAATCCACACGATGATGAGGAGTTTGATCAGGGGTTTTGTGAGAAAAATGCAAACCTTGCCCGAAGATGAGGAGCAGGAAATGCCGTGGCAGTGTCTGATTTGGGGGTCCAACAGCTGCACGTGTAGTCCAGCAGCAAGTGATCAGCATGATTTAAGGATAAAATATGATGGGGTGATTCTGTTTGGGGACACGTGACTTTTCTTTCAGTTTGTTAGACCAGGAAAAATTTTTTTATAAAACAAACAGAATTTAAAATATATATGTCTATATGTAGTCTTTAAAATATATATATATATATATATATATATACCAATAGCTTTAATAATACAAAAGATGATACAGTCAATACAGTTCATTAAAGTTTCCTATGATTTACCATTTTCTGTGTTGTTGCTTTTTACATACCTGATACTATCGCAAGGGGGCAGTATCCACATCCACCACGGCTGGATATAAAAAGACCTATCAGCTTCCGGATTAATTTCCCTTGGTAGTGATTTATATATATATTTGCAGTAGTCGATGATTTTACACTTACCCAGTAATTCATGAAGTGTTGTTTTACCTCCAATAAGGCTGCTTTCAACACAGTAGCTGCTCTCTACACAGTAGCTGCTCTCTACACATGTGTGACTGGTCTACATAAGTAAATTATGGTGCCAACCCTGTCACATACACTTGTATTTGTATGGAGTGTGTGTGATGGGGTTGGCGTGATGATGTCATCACACCGGGTACTCATAGGTGGGCGTGTCTGCATGTGGGCGGACCCACCTGAAGACAGATGGAGGAGCGGTGTCTTGGTTCCTAAGACCATCGGAAATATATGTTTTCCGATGGTCTTAGGCGACCCTTAAAACAAATAGGTTTTATTGACCTATAATTGACGTCTCACACAGTTCAGTGGTTTCATCCTATTAAAGAGTTGTGTAATCACCTTTTCTCCCATCTTGTCGCAATTGCTCACTCACTCGCTGGCTGCCAGTGAGTCTGTCCCGATGCAGAGTGCCGCTGCAGGACAGGGTCGAGCAGGCCCTGTGGGTTTCTAAGTCTGTCACTCATCACAGGAGGACAGGGCTGCAACTTTCTCCTACGTGGTTTTGAACTACTGACCTTGTGGTTAGCAATCCAATGTGCAACCAACAGCTCAAACCCACCAGCCACTCGGGGGTCAGGGAGGGATATAAAATGAGACATCTATTTCCGGAAAGATTCACAAGCTCACCAGCCCCCGGGAAGACTGGGAAGTGGGCTTTTGTGATTCTGAAGAATGATGTACACTCTCACTGCCATCGGGTTGACATGGACTCACGGCAACCCGATAGGACAAGGTCACACTACCCCTGTGAGTTTCTGAGACTGTAACTCTGTAAGGGTGTAGAAAGCCTCACCTTTTCCCCTCGGAGCGGCTGGTAGCTTTGAACTGCTGACCCTGTGATTCACAGCCCAACTGGCAACCACTGCACCACCAGAACCCCTATCACGACGATTAGGTGGGGAGAAGAAACACGGGGAGTGGGAAATCCCCCTGTATTCCCGACATCCAAATACAATCCCGCTCCTTGGAAGTTTAGTGCCGTTCTGATTTGTCCTCAAAAGCACAGTTGGGTTCCTATTGCGTCTCCAATGTTGGCGCTTGGCTTTTGTTCACCGCACACCCCTCGCCGGCCTGCCCGGGCTCATCTACATGCTTCAGAAATATCGCTTTCAATGGCTGTGTCATCTTCTATCGAGTGGCTGCAGCACAGTTAACTAAACCATTTCTCCTCATTGAGTACTCTGAGAACTTCATTTACAAAGAAAGAACGCCTCTTCTAAGTAGCATCTTGTGTAGAAGGAGCCGATTCCAGGCAGGAGAACCAGCCAAATCTAAGGACTCAATCCTTTTTTTCCTGGGCATTTGACCAAATTGCTTTCCGAAGATGTGGTAGCTAGTTACATCCGAAAGCCCAGTATGAACACAGAGCCTGTCTTGCTCCACTCTCCCAGTATTTGGTGCATTGCAGGGAACAAAAGAGACCCTGGTCTCCTATATAATTGAAGGGGAACATTAATGTGTTATTCTGGGTTGACTAGAGAAACAAATCTGGAGACATTCACAGGTGTGTAAGAGAGAACTTTATATCAATAAGGCATCCCAGCCCAGTCCAGATCAAGTCTCTAAGTTTGATATTAGCCCATAATTCCAATATTAGCCTATGAATTCCTCTTCAGACTCACACAGCATGTGCAATGATGCCAAATGCGGGAAGATCACAGGCTGGTTGTAGAAAGTCCTGTGGATCCAGTGGTGGTGGACACATCTCCAAGGGCTCTGGCTGACATCAGCGTGGCTCCATGTGGCCTGCCATCAGGATGGTGAAGCAGACAGGGAGTGTGTGGCCCTCATGCAGGGAGAAAAAGGAAGTTCCCAGGATCCTCCTGGTGGGTGTGACCTTGAGACCGGATTGACAGGCTAGATTCCACCTCTACATTCTATTTGTCAAGTTGACAGGAAATTATGTAACTACCACAACCTATTATGTCTTAAACAGGACCAAGACAAAGAGAGCCCCATCACCCAGATGGGGGACACCATTCGCAAGAGGTCGTCATGGCGACCGAGGATTTACAGTCAGGCAGCCACTTAAGTAAGACAAAAGGAAACTGTCACAGGAGCATGGTTGGTGGCCCATGGACACATCACAGGTGTCACTACAGAAGTGGCAACAAGACCATGATTGAGGCACGCATATTATGTCAGAAGGGCATATATGATTGGTCCAGGGCTTTCCAACCAAGGCAGAACTCCTAGAACATGACTCAGGGCTATGTGACCCCCCCAGTATGGTGACTTCCATCAAGAACATGCCCAGGCAAGCCCTTTAGGGAGATGGCCCTTGCCTGGGTAGGCTGGAGAGCGAGGAGGTAATTCACTCTCCAATGCACTCTGGTTAAAGGCAAGAGTCCTCGACCCTAGTGAATGGTCAGAAGGGATTCCACGGGGCTTGGTCCATATGGGAGTCCCTGCAAAAGGATTTTGAGGTCTACGGCCATCCATAGCCCTTTGAAAATGGGGTGCTCAGAATTCAAGCTCGAATACAGGTAGAACCTTGAAAATGTTTGTTGCTCATTGGATGGGCAGGAGGAGGGGGAGGGACAGCGTCACCAAGCTGGGTTAAAGCGTGCCCTCTCTTTCGCCGACCCTCGACTTCGCTGTGTCCAGTCCATCTCATCCAGGGGCTTCCTCTTTCTCGCTGCCCCTTTACTAAGCTCCGTGCTGGCCCCTGGGGAGATGCTGATGAACCCACATAGTATTGAACACCCCCCCAATAAAAAAGAAATCCTGCCTTCTTGGAACTTATAATCCTGCCTAGCAGAATGATCAACTTCAATGAAGGATTTTGTCACCTCAGTTTCCATTTTAAAAATAGGGGAGTCACAATAGATCTAACTTCTAAGACTCTAGTTGACCGTCTTTCATGTGAATCCCTCACTGTGGGATACTAACACTGCGGGAAATAGGACGAGGCCTATATTCCCTAACTTATCACAGAGGGAATCTGGAAAGCTAATATTCCACTGTAGGAAAGACACCACGTTGTTAAGTTAGAGATAAAGTCCAAGTACATGATCCTGCTTTAAATATCATTCCCACAGATTCTCTCCTAACAGCGATGCTTCTTAAGTGAGGACATGGTGGAGTCTGTCTCCCTACAGAAGCAGACACTATCCTTTTCGCTTTTCCTGTGGTGACACCCAACCCCCCTCCTCCCTTCCCCCCATGCAGGTATTCGGTTTCCTCACCTGTGAGCTCAGGGACCTTAATGGAGATGCCACCCACCTTGTGACGCATGTAACTGCTGAATACGCATGTCTTATGGCGACCTATAAATATCCTAAGATAGTAAAGATGCTCTCTCTCTCCTCCCACATCCATGTGACCCATCAAGAGGAGCTGAGGTGAGCATGCTACCATGAAATGTGTCTGACTCCTTTATTTTACTTTTCTTATCCCCTATGACTTTACTGTAATCTTTTTATATCATCGCTGTCCAGTGGCGCCTTCTGGCCCTCCGGTTGTTGGAGGCTGGTTTCCTCTGACACCTCGCGAGACTGCAATCTCCCTGAGGGAGTGTCATGGGTGTGCCAGCTGTCTTCCTGGCCTCTCGTGTGTTCCCCACCCCACCTCTTCTTGGTAATTTAAATGAGCCCCAGAGGGTCCCCGTCCAGTACGCATGGGAATCCAATCTCTGGACACCGGTTTGTGAGCGAGAGAAAGTAGCTTTACTGCAAACCTCTGAACAAGCTCCAGGAGGAACCTGTGCTTCCTCAGAATGGATTCCCGGAATATCCGGCGGTTTCCGGGATTATGGGGGGAAATGGACAGGTCTGTTATACATATTCATAAGAAGGTGAGTTGCATATTCATGGAGGCAGCAGTCAAGAGACCAAATGATGCGCTGCATTGGGTCAGCCTGCTGCACACGACCTCTTTACAGTGTTGAAAAGTAAGGATGTTACTTGAGGACTGTGTCAGTCTGGGTTGACCAGAGAAACAAATCCCAAGACACTCATGTGTGTAAGAGCCCTTGTACGTTATATCAAAGAGCACTTGTAATTAAGAAAATAGCGCACCCAGTCCAGATCAAGTCCACAAGTCTCCGATATTACCCCATATGTTGACACTCGTCCATAAATTCCTCTTCAGACTCACGCAACACATGCAATCAGGCTGAATGCAGGAAGATCACAGGCCAGTGGGTGGGAAGTCTTGTGGATCCAGTGGTGGCGGAAGCATCTCAGCGCTGGTGTGGGTCTCCACGTGGCTCCTCCAGCTCCAGGGCTCTGGCCCCAGTATAGCTCCATGTGGCTTGTCAACAGGAACAGCTCGCAGGGAGTGTGTCTGTATCTGGCCTCCAGCGAAATATTTATCTCCTTAGCGCCTCCAAATGTGGCCATCAAGCTGTGACCTGATTGACAGGCTACTCTCCACCCCATTCACTCTCAATAGTCTCAAGTTGACACCAGCTTATGTAACTCCCGCAAGGACTAAGGCGTGCCTGACCCGAGCCATGGCATTTTCAATCACCATTTCTCGCATGCATGCGAATGCCAGACAATAACTAAGGAAGATGAGAGAAGAATCGATGCCGTTGGGATACGGTGCTGGTGGAGAATCTTGAACACTGCCGGAAGATCAAACAAAGGCGTCTTGGAAGAAGTACAAGCCGGAGTGCTCCTTAGAAGCAAGGATGACGGGACCTCACCTACTTCGGACATGTTTTCAGGAGAGACCAGTCCCTGGAGAAGGGCCATGAGGAAGAGGAAGGCCCTCAACAGGGATGGATCGATGCAGGCTGTAATGATGAGTCCAAGCATGGCCATGACTGTTCCGTTCTGTTGTCCCCGGGGCCACTATGAGCCAGAACCACAGCATCTAACAACGTCATGAAGAAGGAAACCCAAAGCTCATGGACTCCATTTTCAAGTGAAGATCACGGCAGTTGGATGAGATTAGGCGATGTATCCAAAGTGACAGGAAATAAGCAGACAGAGGGGCCGGCATTCCAACCTCACAACACAGTGAGGAGAAAGAAAGAGAGAAAGAAAGAAAGAAAGAATCCCCCCCAAACCTCATTGGCATCAAGTCAATTCTGACTCATAGTGACCCTACAGGACAGGGTAGAACTGCCTCTGTGGGTTCTGAGATTGTAACTCTTTATGGGAATAGAAAGCCTTGTCTTTCTCCTGCAGAGTGGCTGTTGGTTTCAAACTGTGAACCTTGAGGTTGGCAGCGGTGGTAGTTACATAATCCTTCTCGGCTCTGCTCCTGCAATGATTTACAGCCTTGGAAACCCTAGGGGGCCAGAGTTCCACTCTGTTCCGTAGGGTCTCCAGAACTCCAAATCGACTCTACAGCAGGGTTTGCGGGTTGGTGGAGGAGGGGTGGTTGTGAGGTGCTATTCAAGTCCACTGCAATTCATAGCCACTCGACGTCCCACAGAACAAAACATTTCGTGTTCCTGCCCCACCCTCACAACGGTCCCTGTGCTTGAGCCCATCGCTGCAGCCACGGAGTCCATCTGTCTTGTTAAGCAAGCCTTTCTGCTTTCCACTGCCCCTCTGCTTGACCTAGCATGATGTCCTTCCCCAAGGACTGCTCTCTCCTGGTAACACGTCCAAAGCATGTGAGGTGATGTCTTGCCACATCCTGACCTCTAAGGATGGACTTCTTCCCGGACAGATGTCTTAGTTCTTCTTGGCAATCCTTTCAATATTCTTCACAAGCACCGTCATTCCAAATGCATCTTGTCTTCTTGGGTACACACCTTACTACATTTATTATACTTATAATACTTTTGGCAAGTGAAAGTTTGTGTTTTGGGGCAGAAGGGGATTGATCGTTGACAATGACAAGAAGAACACTCCCCCACATGCCCAGGTCATCCCGGTGCACCTTAGTGACTGAAATAGTTAAGGTTGGTTATGCCTACCTGGCCAATAAACACATGTGGAACTCATTGAAGGGCAGAGAGATAAATGGCTCCGTGAGCCTCGCCTTTCTAGTTCTCAGGTCACTTGCTCTCGGATGGTCGGGCCAAAGTGCAGCTGCCTTAGCCAGTTCCCTGCTTCAGCTGGCAAGGCTCATTTTCTGCAAGACATCCCTGAGGAGAGCCACATGGACCTACCCCAATGCAGCCCTGGGTGCTGGAGCAGCCGCGTGGAGACCCCTGCCAGCGCGGAGATGCTTACACATTCACTTACTCGGCTTTTCTTCTGCAGTCAGTGTCATTGCATGTGTTTTGTGAGATGGAGGAGGACTTTGTGGATTGGTGTTGGACCTATATGGGCTAATGTTGGACCTATGGGCTTGGGCAGCACTGGGTTGGGATGCTTTCTGAATATACACTTATCCTTTGTATAAAACTCTTTCTTATGCATTCATGAGTTTCCATGGATTTGTTTCTCTAGTCTACCCAGACTACCACAGTGACCCCACAAAGCATACAGGGACCCAAGAGAGGTGTTTCTGAGAGCAAAGAAACCAACTCTCTCTCAGCCACCCAGTGGACTCCAAGTGGCACTGACCTCAAAAGACAGGGCGAAACTCCCCTGTGGGGTTCGGAGACTGTAACTCCCCATGGAAGCAAAGGGCCTCCTCGTTCTCCTGCGGAGAGACCTATGGTCTCAAACTGGCCCTGGAAACTCAAACCCAACCCAAACCCAATTCACTCCCATCCAGTCCACTCCGACTCACAGTGACCTTAGTAGACAGGGTAGAGTTGCCTCTGTGAGTTTCTGAGACTACAGCTCTTGGTGGGCCTTTCTCCCTAGGTGCAGGCACCGTCCGCATGGCAGTGAGGCTATGTTCTCCGTCCCTGCCCTAGCGGGACATGCAAAGGGGAAACCTTCCTCTAGAGCAGCGGTTTTCAGCCTACCTCATGCCCTCACGTGGTGGTGATCCCCAACCATAAAATTAGTGCTGCTTCACCACTGTAAGTTTGCGACTGTGATGAATCGTCATGTCAATATTTGATAGGCAGGTTGTGTTTTCATTGTTCTAAATTGAACATAACGAATGCACCGTGGTTCATCACAACAATATGTCATTATAGATTGTGAAATATTTATTTCTAATGACAAATAAATGACATTGTGTCTTGAAGCATAATGTAGCATGGGCCACAGTCTTCAAGCCTGGGACTCATAGGTGGGTGTATCTGCATGTGGGTGGACCTGCCTGGAGACAGATAGAGGAGCGGTGTCTCTCAGCTCCTAAAACCGTGGGAAGGATGTGTTTTCTGGTGGTCTTAGGCGACCCTTGAGAAAGGGTTCGACCCCAAAGGGGTCGCGACCTACAGGTTGAGAACCACTGCTCTAGAGGTTCACGCTCTTCCTGCCATCGAGTTGTGTGTGTGTGTGATATTGACACAAGTGGCCGAGGCCTTGACTGCGTGCGTCCTGGCGCAGTGGGAGGGTTGCTCCTTCCTGGTCGGATGCTGCTTCCTGACCTTGGGGCGGGTGGGCTCTCGGGTTTCCTGGATCTGCTGATCCAGGGGCCTGTACTTCTTATCTTTAGAGAGCTTCCCCAGGCTCTCCTGCTGCTGACTGCGAGAACTCCAGCAATGACTTTGAGGACAACTGGGATTTGGGAGAGCTTAGGCTGCACGAAGCTGCGACAAGGCCACTTCCCGATCCTCCCTCTGTGTCAGCGGGCAGCGAAGGTCCCCCGGCCTTGAACTTGGCCAGGCTGAGTTGTAGATTCCCGCTGCCCCGCCTGGTCTGGCCCGGAGGCCCCAGATTGGGGGTGTGGGGAGCGTCTGTCACTCTTCCTGGGAGTAGAAGCCAGCAACGCTCCTGTAAAGAAACCCAGGAGAGCCCGCAGTTCCCAGCACCGAGGAAGCCAGGCGCTTTTAGCACGGATGCTAAAGTGGCTCTTCCCAGGAAGAGGACCGAGCGATTGAAATAAATCTGGATGGATTTCCAAGACATATTGTTGAGTTAAAAAAGCAAGCTGCAGTACAATATGTACAGAATGAGCCCGTTTATGTGGAAACACGCTCACGGATTGCCCCAAACAATACTCCTCATTTACTATACCACGCTCCGCGCCCTCTTACGACTGCAGAGACACGCGCTCTTGGACACGGCTTGGGAAGCACCCACCAGAGCCTGGCGACAGAGACGGATTACTCCCAAGGATGAGGCTTAGCCTGGACAGAGGGGACCAAAGGGGACATCAGCTTTATCTTTGACACTTAAAAAAAATTTTTTTTAAAGCAAGGACAATCTACCCATACATTACTTGGGTTCTTGAATGATAATTTTCTTTTAAAGGAGAAGGCAAAAAAAATAATAAAAGAGAATGCATATGAATATGCACATTCACATACATGCATTCTTTAAAGAAATAATTTTATTGGGGGCTCATACAGCTCTTATCACAATCCATCCATCCATCCAACCATGGTGTCAAGCACATTTGTACATTTGTTGCTGTCGTCATTCTCAAAACATTTGCTTTTTCCTTGAGCCCTTGGTATCAGCTCCGCACACAGACACACATTCTATGAATACCCCAAAACCCAAACTTACTGCCATTGAGTCATTTCTGACTCGTAGTGACCCTACAGGACAGGGAAGAACTGCCCCCTTTGGGTTGCTGAGACTGTAACTCTTTACTAGAGCAGAAAGCCCTGTCTTGCTCACTCGGAGTGGCTGGTGGCTTCGAACCGCTAACCTCATGGTGGGCAGCCCATCTCATACGCCACTGCGCCACCACCCCTCCACTGCTAACCTTAAGAAACCACGAATCCAGCGACTGACTAAGGCAGTGCTTCACTCTCCACCTTCCTCATGCCGCGACCCTTGAAGACAGTTCCTCACGTGGTGGCGAGCCCCCCAAACATCATTTTAGTTTCGTTGCTACTTCATCACTGTCATTTTGCTACTGTGATGAATCGGGCAACCCCTGTGAATGGGCTGTTCAACCCCCAAAGGGGTCGCAACCCACAGGTTGAGAACCGCTTCTTTAAGGCATTACCTACCCTGGATTTCATCTGAAGGCAAACATACTGCTAGCCGGCTGTGCAGTTAGCAGCCGCCAGGGCGCCTCATGAATACAAACGTAAGGGTGTGTTGCAGGAGTCCGGGAGCCCCAGTGGCAGAGTGGGTAGGCATTGGGCTACAATCTGAAAAAAAAAAAAAATCAGTAGTTGGGAACCACCGGCCCGCTGCCTCGGAGGAAAGACGGGGCTTTCTACTCTCGGAAGGAGTTACCGTCTCCAAGACTGCAGGGGCAGGTCTACCCTGTCTGAGAGATAGGGTTCTCTGAGTTGTGATGGATGAAACCGGGTCATGAGGGGCAGACAGGCCTGACTTCAAATCCTACCTCGGCCACCAGCTGTGTGACACTGGCTGAGTCCCTGCATCGCTCTGGACCTCTGTCTGCCCCTGTCAAATGGGAGGATTCATTTATACCCAACAGGCTTGACATCTGAAGAAAAGAATCCTGCGGTGTGTGCAGAGTGCCAAGGAGAACCCGCGACGAAGAGTCTGCGATTCCATTCAGTGTGTTTATTCCCTTCCTTTCAAACTTGCCGGGTCTGGAACTTCCCTCGGGGCCTCAGTACCTGGCCTCTATCCATTTCCTTTCCGTTGGGTCTGACCGGATATTCACCCAGCACGCTCCTTGGAAGCGGGAATGGCGAGCTGTTGTCTCACTTGCTTTGGCCAGGTCATCAGGAGGGAACAGACTCTGGAGAAGGAAGTCATGTCTGATAGGAGTATGGAGTGTCAGTGTGGCAGTGACATCATCTCCTGTTAACTTGAACAAAGGGTGGAGTCTGTCTAGTCTGTCAATCAGGTCATAGCCAATCATGCCTCTCTGTGGGCAGGGCCTTCTCCTAAGGATTCTGGGAACTCCTGTCTTCCTCCCTGGAGGCAGGACACACACTCTCTCTGTTTTGTCTTCCTGCTGACAAGTCACATGGAACTATGCTGATGGAGCCAGAACCCTAGAGCTGGAGGAGCCACATGGAGACCCACGCCTGAGCTGAGATTCTTCCACTGCCACTGGATCCACAAGACGTGCCACCCACAGGCTGGTGATCTTCCTGCATTCGGTGTCATTGCATGTGTTGTGTGTGTCTGAAGAGGAACTCATAGACTGGTATTGGACATAGGGGCTAATATTGGGCATAAGGACTTGATCTGGACTAGACTGGGGTGTTCTCTTAATATACAATTACTCCTTGAGATAAAGCTCTCTCTTACACATATATGAATGTCTGTGGATTTGTTTCTCTGGTCAACCCAGCCTAATACAGTCGGCAAAGAAGAGCAAGTCTCTATGAGGTGGATTGGCAACACGGGCGCTGCAACAATGAATTAAGCCTGACCAAGCCAGAGCCAACTGGATGGCAACAAAACATAACATGATCTGATCAATTCTTACCAACTTATGATATCTGTCGGAGGTGGGGGATTGTGTCCCCTGAAAATGTGTGTCAACTTGGCTAGGATTCTCGGTGGTTTGGCAGTTATGTAATGATGTCATTTGTGGGGAGCAGAGAACGGGATGAGAGTGTATATGGATGAATCCTTGAGTCTCATCTATTAGGCTCCTGGCAGGCTGTGAGTCCCAATCACATTCTCATCATTAATATTGCTCCCCACCATAGTCTCCTCATAGTCTCCCATCATAGTGCTACTTTAAAGTTACCCCTGACAAGCACATGGCTGATTGCTGTCTGGCCAGCAACTTTAACTACAGGAGCAGACATGTGCTATTGCTCTCTAGGCTCTGAAGACAGTCACCCCCCTTACCCATCCCAGCACTGGTGATGTTACTCCTCCTATGTACTCATGGACCGTAAGGGTTAGGGCACAGTCCACTTTGCTACTTGTGTGGTTACCTGTAACAAGGGGGGCTTGCACACACCCTGAGTGTATATAAGCCTTGGTTGGAAATATATTCACTCTGCACAGATCTGGCTGCTGAAGTCATAATGGTGGACAACTGCATGCTTCATCTTGTGTGATGTCTCTTTAATTTTACCCTTCAATGACATAACTGCCCCTTGGACCCGTTGGGTTGTGGGAGCAGTGACGGTCTTTCTTTTTTCTTTTCTTGAACTCAAGGAGGGGGCGTTCCTCACCCTTGCACTAGACTGTGGAGGGACAGAGAGAAAGCCTTCCCCTAGAGACTCAAGCTCACACGGCCATCAAGTTGATTCTGACTCATGTTGACTCTACCGGACAGATTAGAACTGCCCCTACGGGTGTGAGACGGTAACTCTTATGGGAGTAGAAAGTCTCACCTTTTCCCTCAAAGGGCCTGGTGGTTTTGAACCACTGACCTTGCTGTTAGCAATCCAACGCCTAACCCACCACACTACCACGGCTCTTTCCCCTGGAGAAGGTGCAGTGGATTCAGACTTTTAGCCTTCTGAGCTGTGAGAAAAAACTGTGTCGAGGCCATTCCCTGTGGCATCCCCCTTTTAGCAGCACGAGCTAGCTATGCCACCCTCCGTGCTTTCCGGATGAGGGATCATCTCACCCAGCAGTGTCCTCCGCAGGGGTTTCAGGGAGAGGCTTGGTCTGAAGAACCTCGCCTTCCATTAAGAGCAACATCAACAGCTCTGTCCTCTTAACTCGGCCTGATTTCCTCCCTAGCACTCAGTACCACTTGATATAGTGTGTATATGGGTGGGTACCCCAAAACAACACCCAAAACTTTCCCCCCCGAAATCTATGTATTAAAAATTTTTTTTAACAAAACAGCCTTATCACCTAAAAAATATTCTCCATGACACTCAATACATTTAGTCAAATCCGCGATTCCATTCTTGGAAACATGTTTCAAACTCATCGGTTTGGATGGCTGACGGCACCTCCCTTACGTTTCCCCTCACCTCTTCTACGTCGTCAAATCGCTGTCCTTTCATGGCCCTCTTCATTTGCGGAAACAAAATGAAGTCATGTGGGTCAGGTGCGTGGGGAAAAGGAGGCATGCTGGGATTTTTTTTTTGGCCAAAAACTGAAGCCCTGAGAGGGCTGCATGAGCAGGTGCACAGTTGTGGTGGCAAAACCAGTCCCCCGTCTGCCAAAATACAGGCCTTTCTGGGTGGCGAACTGTTATGCAATCTTTTCAGCACTTCTAAATAGAAAGTTTGATTAACAGTCTGGCCTGGTGCAATGAACTCCAAATGCACTATCGCTCTCACATTAAAAAAAATAAAAGAGCATAGTCTTGACCTTTGATTGCACTTGACGAATTTTTTTTTTGGGGTGGGGAGGTGATGAAGGTGTCTTCCACTGGCGTGATTGATGTTTGCTTTCGGGGTCCTAAGAATAGCACCGTGTCTCCTCACCAGCAATGACCCTGAGAAAAGGAGTCTGGGTCATTTTGGAGCTGTTCTTTCAAAGCACAGTGTGTTTCCACTTCACGCTTTCCCCCCGGGTCAGTCAGAAGCCAAGGCACAAATTTCCCAGGGACCTTTCTCATTCCAAAGCGTCTGCTAAAATTTTCTGAACCGAGCTACAAGATGGTCCAGATAACTTCCCCATCTCTTCAATGCTCCATCCCCAGTCTTCTGACACAAGTGCACAAATTTTGCTGACGTTTGTATCCACTCGGGAGGGAAGTTGACAGTCGTCTAGAAGGAAGGTTGCCATCAATTGACCTTTCACCTGTTTAGAATCAAGAAAATCACTTGTACACTTGAGTTTTTCCCATAGAGCTATCCTTGTAAGCTGTGTTCAACATCACAACAGTTTCTGCGGCCTTTTTCCGGAGCAGGAAACAAAGTTTCACAGCCTCAGGCTGTTCTCTTCAATTGGCCATCATAAAACGTGAATTCCATGGAAACTACTTTTACGTAAAACAATTCACTGTGACCAGAGAGAACCTTCCCAGGAAACGCCACTGGGTGCACTAACTCAGAGAAAGTTGCTCAATGCTCATCTATTGGGATAAGTGTCTACTACAGAAGCTGTGCCCCTGTGAAGCTATTTCCCCCTTTGGGGGGGAAGATATATATATAACATAGTTACATACAGGAACCTTGGTGGCATAGTGGTTACACGTTGGGCTGTCAACCTCGCGGCCAGCAGTTTAAAACCACCTCCCATTCCTTGGGAAAGAGACAGGGCTTTCTACTCCCCAAAAGAGTTACAGTCTTGGAAACTCACAAGGGCAGGTGTAACCTGTCTGTCCTACAGGGTTGCTGTAAGTCTGAATTGACTTAATGGCAGTAAGTTATCTTTTGTTTTTAAAATAGATTTTCAAAAAAAAAATTGCATTTTCCACCAACTAGTTTGAAAGCTCTGTGGATGCAGGTTCTTTATCTTGTTCACTGCTGTCTCTACCCACCCTGCGCCCCCAACACATGCGCACACCTAGAACAGTGTTTGACACAGAGTTAATGTTCGAGATCTGTTCAATGAGTGAAATTTTTATGAGTGATTTCACACTTCTTAGTGCTGTGGTGGTTGTGGGCCCAAGCAAGAGTGGTGGGTGTGGGTGTGAGGTGGGGTGGGGGTGAGGTTAAATATGTAGTTACGAATCAGATCAAGACAACTGATTGCCATGGTGGTGTGAAAAAGAACCTCAAGTCTTATAGTTTCTCAGCTTTTCCCAGGGTTAGACATACAAGTAGGGCAGTGATTCTCAACCTTCCTAATGCCGTGATCCTTTAATACAGTTCCTTATGTTGTGGTGCCCCCACTCCCCAACCATAAAATTATTTTCATTTCTACTTCATAACTGTCATTTTGCTGTGATGAGTCAAATGATCCCTGTGAAAGGGTCGTTTGATCCCTAAAGGGGTCACGACCCACTGGTTGAGAACCACTGGACTAGGTGATAGTTCTCGCCTGGAATCCATAGATTTGTATGTTGTGTGTCTTAACTCTCTCTAGGACTTACTTCTGCACCCAATTTTGCATTTGTCTAGGTCGGTGTGGCAGTTACACAATCTGGTGTCAATTTGGGACTTGAGAGGATTCAGAGTGAAGGGGTGGAGTCTAGTCTGTCAATCAGGTTATAGCCAATGAGCCTCTGTGTGGGCAAGGCCTTCTCCTGAGAATTCTGGGAACTCCTTTATTTTTCTCCTTGGAAGCGGGAGACACTTTCTCTCCTCACTCCCTTGGAGACACATTACTGATGAGACACGTGGAACTATGATGATAAACCCCATGTCCTAGGAATAGAAGACACGTGGAGACCCCTGCCAGTGCTGAGATGCTTCAACCACCACTGGATCCACAAGACTTCCCACCCACTGGCCTGTGATCATTCTGCATTCAGCATCATTGCATGTGTTTTGTGAGTCTGAAGAGGACTTTATAGATTGGTGTCAGACATATGGGCTAATATCGGACTTATGGGCTTGATCTGGACTGGGCTGGGATGTTTTCTCAATATTCAATTGCTCTTGCATATAAACCTCTTTCTTATTCACATATGAGTTTCTATGGATTTGCTTCTCTAGTCTACCCGGACTAACACAGTCAGTGTTTCCCAAAATGGGTAATACCTCCTCCAGGGGAGCACTGAAACGATCCAGAAGGAGCTGTAAAAGCAGTTGCCTACACTTGATCTTGGATGATAAGCTAGAGTACAAAAGTTTTCTATTGCCAGGGGGACGCTGAGCAATTTCTCTTCTGAAAAGGGTGAAGGTCAAGTAAGTGTGGGAGCTGGTAGACTCATTCTTGCCTCTCATGGGGTCTCAAGTGACTCTGACTCCCTCATGTCTGCTCGCCTTGCTCTTCTCTTTACACCTGTGTGACTCGGTATTTGTCTCTTTGTCACGACATTCTCTTATGCATGGTCTCCCTCTGTCTCTTGTCCTCTCCTATCAGATAAAATTCCAACTAGTTCTGACTGCCTGCACCTCCCTCGCTAGCTTTATTTTCAAGGTGTCTGCCAAGTCAACCTTTTTTCTTGACCACGCCCTCTCAATATGCAATGTGTGTCTCCTTTCTTGCATATCCAGGAGCCCTCGTGGTATAGTGGTTACAAGTTGGACTGCTTACCACAAGGTCAGGAGTTTGAAACCACATGGGAGAAAGTTGAGGCTTTCTACTCCTGTAAAGAGTTACAGTCTCAGAAACACAGAGGGACAATTCTACCCTGACCTGTTGGGTTGCCATGAGTCAGAATTGACTCAATGGCAGTGAGTTTGGTTTTAATTTACACACACACACAACACAGAGTTTTTTCTTTTATCAAATGCTTTTATTGGGGGCTCTTGCATTTCTTATCATAATCCATACATTGATCCATGTGTCGAGCTTCCATCATCATCTTCAAAACACATTCTTTCTATTTGAGCCCTTGATATCAGCTGCTCATTTTTTCCCTCTCCCTCCCAATCCTCCCTCCCTCATGAACCCTTGATAAGTTATAGATTATTATTTTTATATCTTACATCATCCTCTGTCACCCCTCACCCACTTTTCTATTGTTTGTCCCCTTGGGAGGGGGCTACATGCTAATCCCTGTGATCAGTTCCCCCCTTCTCCCTCCACCCTCTCACAATCCTCACACACACACAGTTTAATAGGAGTAGCTCTGGTTGGCATAGTGGTTACACATTGGGCTGCTAACCGAAAGGTCAATAGTTCACAACCCCTATTCCATGGGAAATGTTGCAGCTTTTTACTCCTGTAGCGTTAGTCTCAGAAACCCACAGGAACCGTTCCACCCTGTCCTACAGAGTCACTATGAGTTGGAAACAACTCAATGGCAGTGGGATATATTTCATGTTTCTACACTGTTTCTGTCTCATCTGCCTTTGCTACTGTCCCCTCTGTCTGCCACCATCATCCCTGCCCCTATCTTTTCATCTAGCTGTGTTCCTGAAAACGCTAGGTTACTCCCCCCTGTGGAATTCTCACCACTGTTTTGCTCCATTCTGAGTTTGCCCATCCCTTGCCGAGTCTGTCTCTTTAGTCTCTAAGTCTGCTGTCTTCATCTACTCTGAATCTACCAGCTCTCTCTCTCAATCGGCTTCTGTTTTCATTCTCTCATGGTCCGCTCTATAACTGTCCCTGTCCCCTCTACTTCCCTTCACCACTCTCTTCTTCTTCCCATCCTCTCTCTGTCCCCTCTGTATATCAGTCCACTCCTTAGCTAATATAGACTCAATGATATGAACTGGCACAGTGGTTCCAACAATGAGATGAAATGTATCCATTGGGAGGGTGGCCCAAGACTGAGCAGCGTTTCGTTGTCTCCCACACAGGGCCGCTGTGGAGCGGAACAGACTTGGTGACCCCTAGCCACAACAGACTAACATTGTCAACCTTTTCTCTGCCTGTCCCCTCTGAACGTGTCCGTTTTGCCTCTGTCACATGATCTATTTTGCTACTTTCTCCTCCATTAGCCCTGCTATCTCTGTCCTCTGTATTTTGCTGTCACTGCCCCCTCTAGCTCTGCCACTATTCTATTTGCCTCACCTCTATCTCTGTCTCTAGGACTTCTGTCTCCTCTACATTTGTCAGTGTCTGCTTTATCTCTCGCCTCTCGATTTATCACTGTCTTCTTGGTTTCTGTCCCTTCTTTTCGCACCTCTGGGTCTCAGCCCCAGGCCCCTTGGCTCCTCCCCCCAGTCCGCTCACTCTCTGACACAGTCCTCTCTGCTTCTATCTCTGAACCACTTCCAACCTTATTTTTTTCCCTCTCTCTCACTGAGCACCCTCAGTCTATTTTCTAGTCTCTCAGCCCCCTATCTCCTCAGGAACGTTCGTGCCCGATCTGACTCACCCGGTTCTATCACTTTCCTCTTTGCCACCCGTATTAGTCCCGGTTGACTAGAGAAACAAATTAATGGACACACACATGTGTATAAAAAAGAGCTTTACAAACAAGAGCAACTGAATATTGAGAAAACATCCCAGCCCAGGCCAGATCAAGTCCATAAATCCGATATTAGCCCATATGTCCGATACCAATCTACAAAGTCCTCTTCATATTCACAAAACACATTCAATGATGCTGAATGCAGGAAGATCACAGGCCGGTGAGTGGAAACTCTTGTGGATCCAGTGGCAATGGAAGCAACTTAGGGTTGGCATGGGTCTCCACGTGGCTCCTCCAGCTCTAGGGCTATGGCTGCCATCAGTGTAGCTCCATGTGTCTCGTCTGCAGAAATGTCTGGCAGGGAGTAACCCTTCGTCCTGCCTCCAGCGAGCTATTTATCTCCTTCGCGTCTCCAAATGAGGTCATCAAGCTGCCAGCTGATTGACAGGCCAAGCTCCACCCTTTCACTCTGAATCCTCTCAAGTTGACAGCAGATTGGATCACTACCACACCACCTGACTAGGTGGTCATTGTGGGCTCCCTCGTGAGACCCAGGCCTCTGGGTGGTCTCCCCAAACTCTGTCCTATCTCAGTGTCTGGGCCCTCCACTGAGGACTGTCCCCTTCATCTCTACGCCTCTTCCTTCGCCTCCCCTCATTAGCTGATCGGGAACTCCCATGTCTGCCCTCCACCTCAGAATCTTCGCGTTTGTGCCATGTGGGGGTCTCGGTCAGCCGGAGAGCTCTGTCTCTGGACATCTATCTCTTTGAGAGCGCTAGGGCCGTGTTTCCGCGACAAAATCCTCATGGGGTCACAGACTTCTGGGCGGGGGCTGCCCCTCATGCTTCACACCTCACCTCGCGCCCTTTCCCGCCTTTTATCCCTCCTTCAGCGCAAAAGGAAAACAGCGCATGCGCACCAACCGCCAACTCGGGAACAAATGGGAGGGGCGAGGTGGGCGGGGCGGGGGCCGCAGCTGTCAAGGGAACGAATGCTCTAACTCACGCGCCTCCACGTTCTTCCCGGCAACCAGTGACGTCATGGAGGCCTCTTTCCACCCTATTGGCTGTCTTCCAATCAGCGTGGTTAGCGTGAGCGGGGTGGCTGTTGGTTGCCGAGCGCCAGGTGGCGCTAGGCCCTTGAGCTCCTACACCTTGGAAACCCTGAGGAGGCTTGTGTCGCCATGGCAACCCGCCTCCAGTTAATTGAATACCGGCGTTGTTGGATTGGATGCACTCGTCGGGTTGAGTGGCTGGCGAATGAATGACTATCTGATTGGATGCCAGGGAATTTTAATCTTCCTCTTGCCGTACTTCTGTCCTAAGCAAGCGTGGACAATGTGGATCTGGAAAGTGACTTGTGTGCCCAGGGGGCGTGAAAGGTCTTGCGCTTGCCACTTGCTTGGCTTTCTTTCGCCCGCGCCAGAGGGCGCCCCAGAGTGACCTTCAGAAGCCTTGGTGACTGGTGATGTCACTGCTGTCCAGGCTCCTGATTGGCTATGTCTCTCCCGGCCCTAGCCAGTTGGGTCCTGTTCTCCTAAAGACTGCTCAAATCCACCCTGCGGTGCTGCGGAAGAAAGGCTTGGAGGTCAAGATTAAAGCACCATCACCACCACCAAAGAAATCAAACTCGCTTGCCACCAAGTTGGTTCTGACTCTTAGCGGGCCCATAGGACAGAGAAGAGCCGCTCCCCAGAGTTTTTGAGGGTGTGCATCTTTCCCCAAACGCTGCCTCATCTTTCTGGTGGGTTCAGACTATGAACAGCCGGATGTTAACCCACCGCACTTCCAGAACTCTTCCATTAAGGCCGCAGTGAGGATTACCCTACCTGGTGTCACCTGGAGCCTCCATGAGTTGGAGTCTGAAGGGAAGGCTTTGCGGGCCAGATTAGAGGGACAAAGAGGGGATCTGTGGGCTCAGGAAGAGTGACCTCATTCCAAATTACTTCAAACACGTGCTCAGTGTGAACCATTATCAGAGTGGGCAGCTCCTGCCACGGTGGACCCAAGTAAGAATGGACTGTGGAGTGACGTGTGTGTGTGTGTGTGTGTGTGTGTGTGTGAGAGAGAGAGAGAGAGAGAGAGAGAGAGAGAGAGAGAGAGAGAGAGAGAGAGAGAGAGAGAGAGAGAGAGAGAGAGATAGAGAAAACACCAAAATGACTCCAGAGTCCGAAGAGGTGGTAGCAGCTGCGGTCCTTCTGGGGGACCACTACCACGACCCAGTTCTACCTTCCAAATCTGGCTAGACCGGAGAACACACATTGCTACAGAGAAGAGCTCTCCACACATGGAATTCAGGACCGAGGAAAGCCCTCAGGAACAGTAGTGGGAGTAGCGATATCATGAGGGTAGGGGGATTGTCGGGGAGGGACAAGGGGGAGAAAGGGGCAGCCCATCATAAGGTTGGATATATAGCCGCCCCCCCCCCTAGGGAATAAATAACAGACATGTAGGTGAAAGGAGCCAATGGATAGTGTAAGATACAAAATAATGACAATGTATAATCCATCAAGGATTCGCAAAGTTGGGAGGGTGGGGGAGGGAGGGAAGGAGGGAGGGAAAAAGAGCTTTTACCAAGGGCTCAAGTAGAAAATGTTTTGGAAATGATGATGGCAACAAATGTGCAGATATGCTTGATACAACTGATGTATGGCATGTTATAAGAGCTGTAAGCGCCCCCAATAAAATGATTTTCTTTTTAAAAGAGTATCTCAGAAACCCACTGGGGCAGTTCTACCCTGTCCTCTAGGGTCACTAGGCATTGGCAGGGAATCTATGGCAGTGAGGGAAGTGTTCTGTTCGTGGGGAGGTTGGTGGTTTGAACCCATCCCACATCTGATGGTCTGCTTCAGGAAAGATTACAGTCCAGTGGGAGAAGGTCCAGCAGTGGGGTCCACAGGGGCCAGCAACCTCTGGCTCTCCAGCCAGGTGAGGCTCTTTTCACAGGTACCTGCGGCTCTGAAGTCAAACTGAAGGTAAACATGAGACAATCCTAACTTCATGTTATAGGAGCCCTTGTGGCCCAGTGATCCTGCGATCCACAAGGTCAGTAGGTCGGGACCACCAGCAGCCTCTCAGGAGAAAGACAGTGTTTTCTACTCCCGTTAACAGTCGCTGTCTTGAAACCCACCTGGACAGTCTACGTGAGAGGAAGAACTTTACTTATAGAAACCTTCAAGGAGAAGATTCAGACCATTGCGATCTCTTCGGTTGATAAAAATACATTCATGGTGAAAATAATTAACAATCTATAATCTATCAGGTGCCACAAAGGTTGGGAGTGGGGAGGAGGGAGGGAAAAAAGAGGAGCTGATCCCAAAGGCTCAATGGAAAGTAAATGTCTAGAAAAGGATGATGGAATAGATGTCTGAATATGTCAGATACAACTGATGTATGTTGTAAGAGCCCCCAATAAAATGATTAGAAAGAAAAACTTTTGTCAATCAAAAAATGAAAACATTAAAAAATACATGTATGAGAGCAAATGCTTTGAGAGTGATTGGAGCAGGGAATGTGCAGATGTGCTTTATACAACTGATGTATGTATAGGTATGGATTGTGGTAAGAGTTGTACGAGCCCCTAATAAAATGTTTAAAAAAATACATGTAAGTGATTTTCATTGAAAAAATACATTCATGTTCTCAAATAATTTTTCAAATTGTTGTGAGGGACAGGATTGGCTCTTCCAGCTCAAAAGTCTGCCGTCCTCTGGGCTGGAGGGTAACCTGGAAAACACTTCTATCGAGTTTATTCCGACCCAGATTGACCAGGGAAGATGCGTGGAACAGCGCCTGCAGTTTTCTGAGACTGGAAATCTTTCACAGGAGCAGAAAGCCTCCTCTTTTCTTCCTCAGAGAGGCGGGTGGTTTGAACTGCTGATCTGGTGGTAAGCAGCCTAACATGTAACCAGCAGCGCTCCTGAGGCTGGAGGGTAGATGTCCCGACGTTAACTTGGATGAAGGGGGAATGTAGTCTCCTACAAGAAAGAGACGAAAAATCAAAGGGGGAGGGCAGGGCAGACTCTTGGGAGGTTTGACAAATCCTGTGAGTTGTGGAATACAAAACGGTTGATTTGAAATGTAAACCCTCAGCTACTTCGCGATAAAAAGGTTTGGTTTTGTTTTGAAAAAATCACAGCCAAGAAAACGGTAATGAGGGTGGGGTGGGGACTCTCTGAGGAAAGTTCTACTCCGTCACATGGGGTCACAGTGGGATCCACGTGACGTCACCCAACACGAACAGGATTCCCTGTATGTTCACATGATAGGTTTGCCTTGAGGAGAAACAGAGCCACTGCTTTTCAAGGTGGTTGTATTGGGTCAACTGGTGCCTTCGAAAAGAGAGGCCCATGTCCTGGCCCCCGAGACTTGTGCCTACGGCCTTATTTGGAAAACGGGTCTTAGCAAAGGTAGGTATTGCTGCTTGTGTTTGCTGTTGACCTGAAACTTAAGGATCTGTTGTGGCAAGGAGCCCTGGTGCTGTAGGGGTTACCTGTTGGGCTGCTCTCCACAAGGTCAGAAGTTCAAACCCACCAGCCTCTCTGCAGGAAGAAGATGAAGCTTTCTCCTCCCGACCACCGTTCCAGTCTTGGACCCCCGGGAGCAGTTCTAGTTTGACCCTCAGGGTCATGGTGCGTTGGATAGACTTGATGCTAGTGAGTTTGAGTTTTGTGGTGCCGTGGTTAAGGGTATGGCGACGAACCAAAAGGTTTGTGGTTCAAACTCACCAGGCACTCAGCAGGTGAAAGAGGAATCCGTCTGCTCCAGTAAAAGTCACAGCTCTGATGCAGGAAATAAACCTCCGATGAACTCCCTCTCGCCGCGATTGAGGGAAACGAGGAAAGTGGTCGCCAAACGGAGTTCATTAGTGAGTTTAGAAGGTCAAAGACAGACATCTGACTCGAACCCTTACAAGTCGTCAGCAGATTCCCCGCCCCCTGCCCCTAGGATGCATGCTAGACCTGATCTGGTTTCCAAAATCTTATGTATTTGGGGGATTGTATTGCTTGATTTGGGTTTTGATTGTACATATTTTAGGGTTTTCTTAGAACTGTTATGTCATTGGGGGGGCAGTCACCCTATTGAAGGTGTGGCATATGTTTTTTCGTTTCTCGGGCTATGAGAACCAGGACTCATGAACCCATAGAGTCAGCAAGTGAAATAAGGTTTTTGGAGAAGGGGACACAGGGGGTGACGAGATGATGATGTCAAGGGCAGGGGTCCGTATAGAAAAGGCATGCTTGGAAACGGATAGTGCAAATGTTCAATTCTGCCTGTGACTGAATTATGGATTGATTTGATATAAGTATTCATCCCAATTAATCAAGAAATCAATCATCTTAAAACCACAGCTTTGGTAGTCCTACAGGGGAGTTCTATTCTGCCCTACAGGATTGTTTTGAGGAGGAATCGACTCGGTGGCAAGGGGTCAGTTGGGATTTAGGGGACTCTGTGTGCTGCAAGGCAGAGCTGCTGCTCCCTAAGGTCTTCTTGGCTTGTGATCTTTATGGAAGCAGGTCGTTGCTGGGCCTGTGTCTTTCCAGGTGCTGTTGAGTGGGTTTGAACCAACAACCTTTGGGTTTACAACCAAGGTGAAGCCACTTACACCACCTAGGACGTTACAGGGGCTCTGATGGAATAGTGGTTACACACTGCACTTTGACCCTCAAGGTCTGCAGTTCAAAACCACCAGCTACTCTGCGGAAGATGCCCTGGACTTTCTACTCCTGTCTACAGTTTCAGCCTTGGAAACTCGAATGAGGCAGTTTATCGACTCTGTCCTGGAGGGTTGCTATGAGTCGGCATGGACTCCGTGGCTGTTAGTTTTTCAATTTGAGGGACCTTTTACTACCTCTTGTGTGTCAGTTTATCATACTGCGGTGGTGTATGTGTTGTTGTCATGCTGGAAGGTAGGTCACAGGTGTTTTCGAGTACCAGCAGGGTCACCCAGAGTGAACAGGTTTCAGTGGAGCTTCCAGACTAGGAAAAGATGACGAGCCTTTGGGATCTTCATCCTTTGTTGATGGGGCAGGACTCCAGGTGAGAAGGAACAGCTGCAGAATTCTACTAATAATTGGAACTTGGAACGTACACAGTATGAATCTAGGAACATTGGAAGTTATCAATCTCGGAACATTGGACGTTATCAAAAATGAAATTGGAACTCATAAAAAACAATACCCTATTTTTTTTAATTTTTAAAAACTGAAAAACAAACCCAAAAATCTATGGAAAAAAATAAAATGAAAAGGCAATGAAAAAAAGAAGATGGATACCTGTGGCAGTTACATAATCTGGTGTCAACTTGAGACTATTAAGAGGGAAAGGGTGGAGTTTAGCCTGTCAATCAGGTTGCAGCTTGATGACCCCATTAAGAGGCACTAACGAGATAAATAGCTCGCTGGAGTTCAGACACAGATTCTCCAGAAAGACATTCCTGTTGACAAGACACATGGAGCTCTGCTCATGGCAGCCAGAGCCTTGCAGCCAGAAGAGCCACGCTGAGATGCTTCCACCACCACTGGATCCACAAGACTTTCCACCCCCTGCCCTGTGAGCTTCCTGCGCTTGGTGTCATTGTTGCATGAGTCTGAAGAAGAATTTCCAGATTGGTATCAGACATACGGGCTAATATTGGACTTATGGACTTGATCTGGAATGTTTTCTTAAGATATAATTACTCTTTTACATAAAGTTCTTTCTTTAACACAAATGAGTGTCTCGGGATTTGTTTCTCTAGTCAACCCGGACTACCACAATGACCCTGCACCAAGCTTCATGTCCTTGTCTAGAGACTGGTCCCTACTAATTGCATAATACTGCAACACCATTCCTCCTGATTGTGTCATCCATGGCACAGTAAACCATAGGATGTTCTGATTCAAAATGACCACTACCAGTCCATGCCGGCTCAATACGTCTAGGGTATTGTGTTAGTCTGGGTAGACTAGAGAAACAAATCCAGAGACATTCATATGTGTATAAGAAAGAGCTTTAAATACAGAAGCAATTGAATATTGAGAAAACATCCCAGCCCAGTCCAGATCAAGCCAATAAGTCCAATAGTAGCCCATATGTCTGATACCAGTCTATAAAGTCCTCCTCAGACTCACAAAACACATACAATGACGCCGAATGCAGGAAGATCACAGGCCAGTGGGTGGAAAGTCTTGTGGATCCAGTGGTGGTGGAAGCATCTCAGTGCTGGCAAGGGTCTCCACATGGCTCCTCCAGCTCAGGACATTAGCATAATTCCATGTGTCTTGTCAGCTGCAATGTCTCCCAGGGAGTCAGCAGAGAGAGTGTGTCTCCCACCTCCAAGGAGGAAGACAGGAGTTCCCAGAATCCTCAGGAGAAGGCAATGCCTACACAGGGGCCTCATTGGCTATGACCTGATTGACAGGCTAGACTCCACCCCTTCACTCTGAATCCTCTCAAATTGACCATAGATTATATCACTACCGCGGTCATTAAAAACGAGGAAGACCCCTACAATGGATTGACACAGTGGCAGCAGCCACGGGCTTAACCCAACCATCACAAGGGTGGTACAGGGCCAGGCATTGCTTCCTTCTGATGGCACTTAATGGCCATCTTTCTGCGAGCAGGTGATCATGTCTTCCTCCCACAGAGCCACTGGGGTGGGCTTGAGCCTGCCGACTTTTCAGTCCCAAGTCGAGCACTTCCCTGTTGCACCGCAGGGGGAGCCCAGGCTCAGAACAGGATAAAATGAGGTTCTAGGTTGGAGTCAATCATAGTTCTTTTGGATTTGGGTAACCAAGTCCCACCAGCTGGGTGGCTCCCAACAAGAGAAGTCTCACCACTGGGGGATCCAGGAGCTCAGATCAGGCTATTGATCACATCCATTCCATTTGAGGGCTCTGAGAAACTAAGCAGCTCTATTGCCCCTCGCCAAGCTTTTGGGGCATCCTGGCCATTTTGAGGGTCCCTGGGTGGTGCAGAGGGTTTAGTGCTCAACTACCGGGTGGAAGGTTGGTGGTTCAAACTCAGCCAGGGGTGCCTTGGAAGATGGACCTGGCCATCTATTTCCGAAAGGTCTCACTCCCTGCCATCCAGGCGATGGTGACCCTATAGGGCAGAGAAGAGCCGTTTCTGTGGGTTACTGAGACTGTAACTGTTTACAGGAGCAGAGCGCCTCATCTTTCTCCCAAGGAGCGGCTGGTGGTTTTGAACAGCTAACCTTGTGGTGACCTTGACAATAAATACAAAACCCACGACACCTCAAGGTTTTTTGGTGAAACCCGAATTTTCACATTTGGATGGTCAGGAGCTATAACCAGAACAGGATGAGTTGTGGGTCAAAGTCTTGGGATGGGAGACTCAGAAGCAGCATCGTGGGCCCTTCCAGGAGGCTGATTCCGGAGTTGGATTCATGGGAAACAGAGCTCAGGGGGCGGTGTCAGGTAAGCATTGGACTACAGACCACAAGATCAACCCCACCTGCAGCTTCAAGGGAGAAAGATGAGGCTACGTGCACACCTTGACAATCTTGGGAACCCCACATAGGGTCATCATGAGCTGGATAAAAACAACCAGCTTGTGGTTGATTTTTGGTTGGATGGAGACCGACACACACTCAAGGCAGCACAGCCGGCCGCCATCCTTGAGCCAGGCACCGTTGTCTCTCACTCAGCTGGCAAGAGATTTAGTTGCTAGGCAACTGATGCCCTGAAAAATTAAAAACACTCTAAGAACTTTAACTCACTGCCAAAGAGTTGATTCCGGCTCACAGAGACCTTCCAGGACAGAGCAGAGCAGCTCCCTAGGGTGTCTGAGACTGTAGATCTGGAGGGGAAGAGCCTGCCTCATCTTCCTAAGTGGGTTGAGCCGCTGACCTTACCCCACGGTGCCACCAGGATGCCTTTTGCTGCTCCAAGAGGAAGCTTGCGTTTCCAGCAGGGCTGCAACCCATCATTTTCCATGTCCGACTTATTTTTTCAGTTCATCTTTTTTTTTAAAACCACTTAGACCTATCCTGGCCTGGAGGAACCCCAGTGATTACTAATCGGGCCGATGACTGAGCAGCTGGGAGAAAAATGAGATTTTCTGTTCTCTTAACAGATGTACCGTCTCAACCCCCCCTTGGGGCAATTCCACTCTGTCCTACAGGGTCGCCGTGGCAGTGACATCATCTCCTGTCAACTTGAGCAAAGGGGTGGAGTCCTGCCTGTCCATCAGTGAGGCCTCTGAGTGGGCATGGCCTTCTCCTGAGGATTCTAGGAACTCCCGGCAGGCAGGACAAACACTTTCTTCGCCTTCCCTTTTCTGCTGTGGAGAAGCTCAGAGAGCTGGAGGAGCCACGTGGGGACCCGCGCCAGTGATGAGATGCTACCACTGCCACTGGATCCACAAGACCTCCTACCCACTGGCCTGTGATCTTCCTGCACTCGGCGTCATGGTATGCACTGTGTGAGTCTAAAGAGGAATGTATGGACTAGTATCATACATATGGGCTACTATCGGACTTATGGACTCGATCTGGACCGGCCTGGGATGTTTTCTCAATAGATGATTGTTCTTTGATATAAAACTCTGTCTTATACACATACGAGTGTCCTTGCTTTTGTTTCTCTAGTCAACCTGGACTAACACAGTCGCTATGCAACGGCATCTACTCTGTGACTGCGAGTTTGGATTTTCCCTTCTCAGCTGCTTCCTCGGCCAAGACTGAACCTGGCTGGACCGGCTCGGCTCAAAACCCTGGTTCCGACACAGCGTCTGGGTCTCATGAAGGACACGGGCTGCGGATGGAGTGTGCTTATGCTGGCATCAAGAGGAGCAGCGATGTGTACGCGCGTGCATGCATGCGCACGCGAGAAGAACGCACTCACTGTCAGCCAGACGAGGTCTGTGCTGGAGCAATTCCACTCTACAACACACGGGCATGCCACCAGTAGAAATCTTCAGCACCCCCGGGCACATGGATGGGGAGGCACAGAGGAACTTGACCTCGCTCCCTTGGAATGGACCCACTCTTGGAGAAAGCAGCTCCTGCTTTGGTGCAGTTCCATCAATTCCAGCCCAGCGACCCTGTCCTCAGCAGGACACATGGCCCCGTCCGGTGCCACCCTCACCACTGTCCCTATCTCAGAACCCATCAGGGGCAGCCACTTTGTCAGTCCAAGGGCCTTCCTCTGTATCTTTTGTGGGGCCTCTACCAAGCATGACGTCCTTCCCCAAGGACTGGGCCCGACTGAAAGAGCCCAGGTGGCGGAGTGGGTGGCTGTGTTGGGCTGCTAACCTCAAAGCCAACAGATCGAAACCCGTAGGCACTCTGCTGGAGAAAGATGAGGCTGTCTACTCCCATAAAGACTGCACAGTGACCTATAGATCCCTGCGATTCAGAACCGGCTAGATGGTGCTGAGCCTGCTCCCGGCGCTGCCCCACCCCCTCTCTCCTGATAACATGTCCAAAGTGTGTGGGGTGATTTCCAGCACTCCCCTCCCTGTTTGTTGGAGTTGTGGTTCACACCCCCATGATAAAGGCTAGGAATGGCAGGTGCTCCTGTTTCTGAGAGCCAGTTCTGGCAAATGAAGGGGGGGGGGGGGCGCGCTTCTGCTCCCTTTGGATGTGAGCAGACGGGGAAGACAGCCTGGCGTGAGAACATCATGTAGACAATTTGTACTCTCTGGAGGGAGGCAAAACACACCTCATAGGCACTCGAGCCAGTGCCCACCATGGCTGAGAAGCTGAGCCAAATGTCTGTCTTTGAAAGATCTGTCGTGGGAGGGGGAGTGGGGATCTCTAGCATGTAAGCTCTTTTGGCTACGGATGCTGTTATTTGTAGCGGAAGGCTACAGATGCTGCATGATAAGCCAGGGTCCCAAGGGCTCATCTTGTTACCATTGCAGACTTGCCTGAGAACAAAGTCGGAGGGAGGGAAGCAGGAAGGAGAGCATCTCTTGAACACCTTGATCCAGCCATGCCTGAGGTCCACCATGCTCACACAGACTCTCTACTGCTTGTGGCTGGCGGCCACCTGGGTTGAGTTTGGGTCTCCCATGGACTCAGAAATTGTATCAGTGCATCTAATTTATAGGAGCTGTGGGGGGCAAGGTGGTGGATGCATTCGGCTGCTACCTTGGAGGTTAGCAGTTAAAATCTACCAGCCGCTCCAAAGGAGAAGAATGAGGCTCCCTGCTCCCTGGAAGATGTACAGTCCTCACAAGCAAACGGCATACACACACATATGTGTATATATACATATATATGTTAAATTCTAGAGGGGGGGGTCCAGATTTCTTCCCCATCAGACCTAAAGGGAAGAAAAGTAAAAGTCAAAAAGACTTGGATTCTTTGACGGCACACAAGTTGCTTTAAAAAGGGGGTGGGCGTTGGGGGAGGGAGCTCTAGAATTAATTGTGCTTGCACAACTCGTTTTAAAGGCACTTTAACCATGGGGGAGGGGGATGTTCTAAAAGTGATGTATTGATGACCCTACAGTTCTCCTTGATATGACTGAGCGATTGAACGATTGAATTGTATGATACGTTCACTACGTGCCAACATAACTGTTGGGGAAAGGAAAGAACCTACAAGGTGCCCCCCGAGTGAGAATCCACTCCACCGCACCACCTCGATCCCACCTTCTCTGCAGTGTCCTTTCTAAGCACTGTGACGCCTACAGACCGAGGGTGCTGTCCAAGTTAACCCAGCCAGCAAAGACCAGAGTCCCTAGTCTGGGCGCTGAGCCCAAGGGTTCCCCAGCTTCTGGGCCCGTGGAGCAGACTGAGTGCTGGGCGGAGAGAGACCCACGGGTGTTTATTCTGGCATCGATAGCAGCAGCAGTGGAGAGGAACGGCCAGACGCGGGGGGTGTTGGACAGAAGGGTGGATGTGGGACACATGTGTGTGGGTGGGAGGGGACCACGGAGGAATGGCCTGTTGACATTCACAGCGAGAACGGGGTTCAGGACACTACGTCTTGGACACACAGCAAAGGGACAAATAGACAGACAGTAGGGGTTTTTGGGGGGGGGCAGGGGTCCCCCATACATGCATGGCTCCTCGCCTTGAGGGGGAGCCCCAGGGAAAGGAAGACAAAACACAGTGGAGACGGAATGCCCCCCACCCCCACTGCCCTGAAACAGGGCTCTGGACCCGCCTGCCTCCCGCTCCGGCATCTCTGGGGCTGGAGAGATGGGCAGGTCCGGGGCTGCCCTGCACCACGCAGCTCGGACGTTATGGCTTCGAGGAGATGGTTCCCGGTCCGGGCAGGAAGGGATGGGGTCCTGAGGGGGCCTGGTCCAATGCCTGGGCCGGGGTCAGACCTGTGGGATGGGGTGGGGAAGGGTTTGTGGAGAGGGCACCTGGGGCCCAGGGGCTGTGCACTTCCATCCCCACCCCATTCCCCTGATGCCTCCTCCCTCATACCAGGAGTCCTGACCCCCAGCCCTCCTCCCTCAGACCAGGAGTCCTGACCCCCAGCCCTCCTCCCTCAGACCAGGAGTCCTGACCCCCAGCCCTCCTCCCTCAGACCAGGAGTCCTGACCCCCAGCCCTCCTCCTCCCTCAGACCAGGAGTCCTGACTCCCAGCCCTCCTCCTCCCTCAGACCAGGAGTACTGACCCCCAACCCTCCTCCCTCAGATCAGGAGTCCTGACCCCCAGCCCCTCCCTCAGACCAGAAGTCCTGACCCCCAGCCCTCCTCCTCCCTCAGACCAGGAGTCCTGACCCCCAACCCTCCTCCCTCAGACCAGGAGTCCTGACCCCCAGCCCCTCCCTCAGACCAGAAGTCCTGACCCCCAGCCCTCCTCCTCCTTCAGACCAGGAGTCCTGACCCCCCAGCCCCTCCTTCTCCCTCAGACCAGGAGTCCTGACCCCCCAGCCCCTCCTCCTCCCTCAGACCAGGAGTCCTGACCCCCAACCCTCCTCCCTCAGACCAGGAGTCCTGACCCCCAGCCCTCCTCCTCCCTCAGACCAGGAGTCCTGAACCCCAGCCCTCCTCCTCCTTCAGACCAGGAGTCCTGACCCCCAGCCCTCCTCCTCTCTCAGACCAGGAGTCCTGACCCCCAGCCATCCTCCCTCAGACCAGGAGTCCTGACCCCCAGCCCTCCTCCTCCTTCAGACCAGGAGTCCTGACCCCAAGCCCTCCTCCTCCCTCAGACCAGGAGTCCTGACCCCCAGCCCTCCTCCTCCCTCAGACCAGGAGTCCTGACCCCCAGCCCTCCTCCCTCAGACCAGGTGACCAGACCCCCAGCCCTCCTCCCTCAGACCAGGAGTCCTGACCCCCAGCCCTCCTCCTCCCTCAGACCAGGAGTCCTGACCCCCAGCCCTCCTCCCTCAGACCAGGAGTCCTGACCCCCAGCCCTCCTCCTGCCTCAGATCAGGAGTCCTGACCCCCAGCCCTCCTCCCTGGCTTCCTCCGCACTCTGCCGCTCACCCCTCACTCTGAGCTCTCCTTCTCGGACAGTCCTTTGCCTTTTGTGAAGCTTGTTAGAGTCTTCTCCTGAAGAGGGAAAGGCAGAGGTTGGGGACAGGGGGCATGGGAAGCAGGGGCAGCAGGCCATGACTGCTACACAGCCCTCCCGTGTCCTGGCACACTGGTGCTCTCCCCTCAGTCCCATTCTACAGGCTGGGAGACCACGCCAGAGGCCCCCAAGGCCCTGGTGTGTGGACAGGACAAGCTGAACTTGCTGGGCCTGGGACTCTGACCAGGGGACACTGTAAGGGGGTGGGGGTGCCGAGGAGGCTGGTACAGGGCAAGGGAAGGCCGGCTCTGGGGCCCCTGAAATTCTGGATCAGTGCCAGGCCTGGGTTTGAAGGCTCTCAGTGTCCAGCAGGGGGCCTGAACCATGGTGGGTAGAAGAGAAAACTGGAATGAATGAATGAATGAATGAATGAATGAATGGGGTCAGGAAATGGAGTTGATTCAGATTCATAGTCACCCTAAGGAACCGGGTAGATGTGTCCTCGAGGGTCTCCAAGGCTGACAGAAGCAGAGTGCCTACCTGTGTGGTGGGTGCCTGGCGGTTTCGAACCACTGGCCTTACAGTTTAGCAGCCAAGTGCTTAACCCATGCATCACCTGAGTTCTTTAACCAGGGCACAGTAAAGCACTGATGAAACACACAATATTCCTCTGCTTCCTTCAGGCTTCCCCACCACCCCACCCCATCCCCACTATTATGAGCCCAGTCCTGCCTTTCAGTTCTGGCTAGAGTAGAGCCTGTAAACTGGTACAGGTAATTGCTCACGACACATGGAATCCAGATCAGATAACCCCCCCCCCCCCAGGAACCAAAATGGGAATATCGACACCGGGAGGGTAGGGTATGGGGGGAGAAAAAGGGGAACCGATGGCAATGATTGACACATAGCCCTCCCGCCCCTTGAGGGGGATGGACAACAGAAATGTGGATGAAGGGAGACAGTGGTCGATGTAAGCTATGAAAAAAATTATAAATTATAATTTATCAAGGGCTCATGGGGGAGGGAAGAGAGAGGAACTGATACCAAGGGTTCAAATACTAAGTGAATGTTTAGAAAATGGTGATGGCCACATACGTCCAAATAGGCTTGATACAACTGATGTGTGGATTGTTGTAAGAGCTGTACGAGACCCCAATAAAATGATCTTACAAAAAAGAAAATGACATCGCTCCCAAACACAAAAACCCAGCCCCTCCTTAGAGTTCATTCTGACTCGTGCTTTTGCAGTCGTGTTCTGACTCCTGTGCCGTACAATAAATTAAACAAAAACACCTCACAACCGCTGAGTGGATGCCGACTCATAGTGACTCTGTATGATAGGGTAGAACTGTCCCTGTGAGTTACCGAGACCGTAACTTTTTAACGGGACTCGGAAGCCTCGTCTTTCTGCCGAAAAGCACCTGGTGGTTTTGAGCTGCTGACCTTGTGGTTAGAAGCTCAACAGGGAGCCACTATACCTCCCGGGCTCCGGGTCTATGGGCAGTAGCCGGAAACACTGCCCAGTGCCTCGTCATCCTCACAATTGTTAAGTGTGAGCTCACTGTCTCCATCCATCTCCTTGAAGGGCTTCCTCTTTTCAGCGGCCCATTGACTTCACCAAACATGATGTCCTTCTCCAGGGACTGGTCTCTCCTGACAACACGTGCAAAGTACGCGAGATGAAGTCTTCTTGTCATACCTGCTTCTATGGAGCATTCTGGCTGTACTTCTCCCAAGACAGATGTGCTCGTTCAGGTCTTTCCCCCTGGGTAAGTAGTGCATGCCGCCCTGGTGTGCCGGCAGGGGCCCACCAGTCTTTTCCCAACCACTGTGCTGCTGCTGCTGCTGCTTCTGCTTCTTCTTCTTCTTCTTCTTCTTCTTCTGCTGCTGCTTCTGCTTCTTCTTCTTCTTCTTCTTCTTCTTCTTCTCCTCCTCCTCCTCCTCCTCCTCCTCTTCTTCCTCCTCCTCCTCTTCCTCCTCCTCCTCCTCCTCTTCCTCCTCCTCCTCCCCCCCTCCTCCTCCTCTTCCTCCTCCTCCTCCTCCCCCCTCCTCCTCCTCCTCCTCCCCCCCCCTCCTCCTCCTCCCCCCCCTCCTCCTCCTCCTTCTTCTTCTAAGAAATTGAATTTCATTCCATCTCTTCTCTCTGATTACAGGAGCTTCTAATGTGGTCCGTTTCAAAGGAGTTGACAGTTCTTCTGGTCTCTGGGTGGTGAAGCTCTGCCGTTTCCTGTGAGCCATGAATTAGTCCGTTGGACTAATTCTATCTCCACGTGCCTTTGATTTTCATGCAGATGGGAGAGACAATGGGTGCACCTTACATGGCTGCACTTGATTCTGTAAGGCCTCAGTCGATCCTCACCAAGATGGGATGTAGATCAGCTTATGGATTATCTTACGCCACTTAACCTTGGTGGCCTGCAGGTTCACAGACCTCAAGGCGGTCATTTCTCCTTCTGAGAGCAGATCACTAAAACTTTCTCCCAAGGAATTCTTGTATGGGTTCAAACCAGAAACCTTGCAGTGAACAATAGAGAATTTCACCTGTGCAACACTTGAGCGAGCACTTCACAGCCCAAACTAGGATGAGGCCAGTCTGGCATCTACCCTCAGTGTGTCCTAACGGGGCACCGTGATCTCAGTGGCCCAGAGAAATTGTAGTTCGGTGAAATCTCTATAGCATAGCAACTCCTTGGTCCAGGATGGACACCATTTTAAATCAAGGGTCAGCCCAGGTTGTTTATTGGAAACCTTGCGGGTTTGCGAGGCTGTCAATCATGAGGGGAGCAGACAGCCTCATCTTTCTTTCTGGGAGCAGCCAGTGGGTTGGAACTAGCCACCTTGTAGTTAACAAAGTGTCACCCACGACGCCACCAGGGTTTGATGGCATGAGGTTGATTAACTGGTAAGGGCATATCCTGGAGTGAAATACCATTACCTCACTGGTGTGCTGTAGTACCTCATCTGTATGTTATATCAGCTCACCTGTATGCTATATTACCTCACCTGTATGCTGCCTTACCTGTATGCTATATTACCTCACCTGTAGGCTGTATTTCCTTACCTGTATGCTATATTACCTCATCTGTATGCTGTATTACCTCTCCTTCATGCTCTATTACCTCATCTGTATATTGTATTACCTCACCTGTATGCTATATTGCCTCACCTGTATGCTGCATTACCTCACCTGCATGCTATATTATCTCATCTGTATTACCTCACTTACATGCTCTCTCACTCATATGCTACATTACCTCACCTATAAGATATATTATCTCATTTGCACATTGTATTATCTTACCTGTATGTTATATTACCTCACCTGTACACTATATTATCTCACCTGTATGCTATATCACCTAATTTGTATGCTATATTATCTCACCTGTATGCTATATGACCACATCTGTAAGCTCTATTATCTCACCTGTACACTGTATTGCCTCACCTTCATGCTATATTATCTCACCTGTACACTGTATTATCTTACCTGCACACTATATTACCTCACCTGCCCACTATATTATCTCACCTGTATATTACCTCACCTGTACACTACATATCTCATTTGTGCATTATATTATCTAACCTGTATGCTGTATTATTTCACCTATGCTGTAGTACCTTGCCTGTAATGCTATATTAGGCAGCCAGGTATATTAGGTATATTACCTCACCCTATGCTATATTACCTCACAGGTAGATGCTATTTTACCTCACTGGTAGATGTTCTATTACTTCACCTGTATAGACCTTGCAGGTACATACTCACTGCCTCACTGGTAGATGCTCTATTACCTCACCTGTATAGACCTCACAGGTACATACTCATCACCTCACTGGTAGATGCTCTATTACTTCACTTGTATAGACCTCGCAGGTAGATGCTCTATTACCTCACAGGTAGATGTTCTACTACCTCACCTGTAGGCTGTATAGACCTCGCAGGTAGATGCTCTATTACCTCACCTGTATAGACCTCCACAGTAGATGCTCTATTATCTCACAGGTAGATGTTCTACTACCTCACCTGTAGGTTGTATAAACCTCGCAGGTAGATGCAATATTACCTCACTGGTAGCTGCTCTATTACCTCACCTGTATAGACCTCGCAGGTAGATGCTATACCACCTCACTGGTATATTATTAACCAACTGTCAACCCTCCCATTGATCCTCACTAATGGCGGCCCCAGGTGTTGTGAGCTGAGCAAGGTTCTCCCAGCTGTCATCTTGTGGGAAAATGACTGCCAGGCCTTTCTCCCGTGGACTACTAAGCTTTACATAGTGACAACGCGAACGCATATGCACCACCCGGGGGGCTGTGGAGTCCATTAGCAGCCCCGCTTCCCATCTGCAGAGGACAGCGGGAGCATGGCGTGGTTGAGCGCGGATTCCCACTGCAGCTCTTAGCCCCTGGGCCCATAGAGACAGGTGGGCGTCGTGCATGGAGCATGGCGGACGAAGAAGTGGGCAGGTGAACGCAGGGGCGCGAGGTCCAGGGGAGGGCGGTGAGGGTCACTCACCTCCACCAACTGGTGCCAGTGTTCCACGGGCTTGCGGGGGTTGGCCAGCATCTCTGCCCAGTGCTCGCGCCCGTGAGGGTCCGCGGCCTCCGGCCCCACGCGGCACACGCCGATCACTTCGTTGTGGCCGATGCTGGGGGACCGAGGGTAGGGAGTTAGCGGCGGGTTGGGGCCAAGCACCCCTCCCGATGACCACCCTCTCCCCTCCCTGCTTGCAACCCCTTACCAATCATAGTCCACCACAGCGATGCTGAGCCCCACGTTCTCCACGCTCTCGGGGGCCACGTCGAACACCAGCGCCTCGTTGTACGTGGGGTTCAGCGTGTTCTTCTTGATGGAGGTTTTCCGCTTCTTCAGGCGCCGCCCCTCGCTGATCAGAGAGGCTTTCACGTAGGGGTCTGGGGGCGGGGACAGACCGCTGAGCCTGCCCAGCCCTCTGCCTGCCCTCAGACCAGGAGTCCTGACCCCCCCACTTCTCCTCCCTCAGACCAGGAGTCCTGACCCCCAGCCCTCCTCCTCCCTCAGACCAGGAGTCCTGACCACCAGCTCTCCTCTCTCAGACCAGGAGTCCTGACCCTCAGCCCTCCTCCTCCCTCAGACCAGGAGTCCTGACCCCCAGCCCTCCTCTCTCAGACCAGGAGTCCTGACCCCCAGCCCTCCTCCCTCAGACCAGGAGTCCTGACCCCCAGCCCTCCTCCCTCAGACCAGGAGTCCTGACCCCCAGCCCCTCCTCCCTGAGACCATAAGTTCAGGCCCCACACCTCCTCCCTTAGACTGAGTTGTCTGTGTGGGTATAGGGGGGTGGGAGGGGAAGGGGATAGTGCCCATGCCCACCTGAGAAGCCGGTGAGGTCCATTGCTTTGAGGTTAGAGGCTTTGATGATGGTCACGGTGAGGCGCCCGGCCGTGGGGAGGTAGCAGAGGGAGAAGTTGAGCTCTCCAAGGTCTGCCTTTTCCTGCAGTGGATGGAAGAGGAGGTGGCTCCATGCAGTGTCTCAGCCCTTCCACCCCCCCACCCCCCCACAGCACTCCAGAGCCCCAGGTTCCCCTTGAAGACCCTCAGTGCTTAGACTTCCAATCCACTTAGCAGTCTGACTCTGGGCCCCGGATGGGGGACACCCCCCACCTCACTAACACACAGACACAGCTGCCTACTTCCACTGGCCTGCCTGCCCTGGGGGACTGGCCATCAAAGCCTATTTGTTCTGTAGGGAGAGGGGAAGTCTGTGTGGGGGGAGGAAGGGGGAGCCAACACACACACAGTGAGAAACAGGCTGAGACAGAGACTAACACACCGAGACAGACCCCTTTAGGAAGATCCCTCCCTCCACCTCACCCCGCCCCAGATACAGTCCAGGAGGGCCAGAGGGAGACAGAGACCCTGAGAGAGGGATACAGAAGTGCAGAGGGAAGGGAAGAGAGGCCTAAAAGCGGGGGTGGGGGTGGGGGGAGTCAGAGAACCATAGAAAGACAGATAAAGAAACAGAGAGAACTGCACAAAGACACAGAAGGGGGGGGGGCAGACCCAAAGAGAGAAGGGGACAGAGAACCATAGGGGAACAGAGACCCAGAGAGATACAGAAACAGAGAGAGAATTGGACCAAGACCTAGAGGTGGGGGCGATCCAGAGGGGGCCAGAGATCTAGAGGGAGAGAGACAGATGAAGCCCAAAGAGAGAAGGGGACGGAGATCCAGAGGGGGCCTGGTCTGGGCCCCTGTGGGCCACTGCTCTGAGCCAGCCCCACACTCTACCCTCACAGTTGGTCCTTCTTTCTTGACTCCTCCCCATCCTGCAAAGCTCAGCTCCCCAAGCCCCTCTTCCCAGCAGTCCCCCTAAGGACCCTGCCCACCAGAGATGTCTCTGGCACGCTGCTCTCTGCCTGCGATCTACTGCTGGACGTCCTGGATCAAGGACTCAAGGGTCACACCAATTTTGAAAAAATAAAAACAAAAAACCCCAACAAGGTAGTTGAAGGAATGAGGGAAGACCGAGTGACAAGGATGCGATAAAAACAAATCCATGCCCTCGAGTCCAGCCTGCCTCGTGGTAACCCCATGGGTAAAGCGTGCATCACAGGGCTTTCTTAGAAAGGTGTCCTGGTAGAGCTGGGGGCTGAGTGCGGGGCTGGCGGGGTTGGGGGTGGGTTGCTAATCGTGAGGTTGGTGGTTCAAACCCACCACCTGCTTCTTGATGGAAACCCTCTCGAGGGGCAGTATGAGCTAGAATTGACTTGATGGTAGTGGGTTTGGGAAAAAAGAAAGAGAGAGAGAGAGAGAGAGAGAGAGAGAGAGAGAGAGAGAGAGAGAGAAAGAAAGAAAGAAAGAAACTTTCATAGAAGCGAGACTCTTCTACAGCCACACTGGGCAGGCTTGGATGGCCAATCTTTGGGTTGATCTAAGGTGACTGCAAACCAAGCCCCCCTCATGAAGATGAGGGGTAGAAAAGGAGAATCCAAGCGGCCACCTAGCTCAGAAACAACAAAACCCACATGGAAGAAGCACACCAGCCTGCATGATCATGAGGTGCCGAAGGGATCAGTTATCAGGCATCAAAGAACAAAAAAAACATACCATCGTGTGCTCACTTCCCTGAAGACAAATGGGTGCATAAGCAAATGTGGTGAAGAAAGCTGATGGTGCCTGGCTATCAAAAGAGATAGCATCTGGGGTCTTAAAGGCTTGAAGGTAAACAAGCGGCCATCTAGCTCAGAGGCAACAAAGCCCACATGGAAGAAGCACACCAGCCTGTGTGACCACGAGCTGCTGAAGGGATCAGGTATCATCAGAACAAAAAATCATATCATTTGTGAATGAGGGGGAGTGTGGAGTGGAGACCCAAAGCCCATTGGACAATTGGACATCTCCTTACAGAAGGGTCATGGGGAGGACACAAGCCAGACAGGGTGCAATGTAGCAATGATGAAACATAACTTTCCTCTACTTCCTAAATGCTCCTCCCCCATCATGATCCCAATTCTACCTTACAAATCCGGCTAGACCAGAGGATGTACACTGCTACAGATAGGAACGGGAAACACAGGGAATCCAGGGCAGATGATCGCTTCAGGACCAGTTGTGAGAGTGGCAATACCATGAGAGTGGAGGGAGGGCGGGGTGGAAAGAGGGAAGCGATTACAAGGATCTACATATAACCTCCTCCCTGGGGGACGGACAACAGGAAAGTGGGTGAAGGGAGATGTCAGACAGTGCAAGATATAACAAAATAATAATTTATAAATTATCAAGGGTTCATGAGTGAGGGGGGAGCAGGGAGAAAGGGGAAAACAAGGAGCTGATGCCAGGGGCTTAAGTGGAGAGCAAATGTTTTGAGAATGATGAGGGCAATGAATGTACAAATGTGCTTTACACAATTGATGTGTGTATGGATTGTGGTGGGAGTTGTATGAGCCCCTAATAAAATGATTTTTAAAACAAGAAAATGAGAATCCAGAGAGACACAGAGGAGTCAAAAGTGGAAGCCGAGAGGGCCCCACAGGGACGGGGTGCTTTGCTGGGACCATTCATTAACTCTGTTGAGGGAGTCTAGGAACTAGGCACTGGTTTCTCAGGGATGGGTTTTGGGGGGACTGAACAAGGGTGGGGCAAAACCCCTGTGAAGGTGGCCAATGGAAGGGGCTGAGGTCTCAGGTTCATAACACAAGTGGGGAAACTGAGGCTGGCCTTGGTGGTCCAGCGGGCAGCTGTAACCCTCTCCTGATAAATGGACAGGGCTCACTTACTCTCCTCTTCCTCCCCCACCCTCTCACATACATTGAGATCGATACCCAGCCTGAAAGAAAGTTGGAATGATGGGCGTTCTGCAGCTGGGTGCAGGGGGCAGGATACCCCATGAGAATCTGTGAGCTGGGCTGGGGGTGCACTTGGGTGTGCAGAATTGAGGTGCTGGAAGTCAGAGGACATACGAAATGGAAGGGGCTGGTGGCAATGCTGGAGCTTGGGGTCCGGTAGTCTGGGCGCCTGGGGAATTTTGGGGGCGTGTCAGAGCATTGGGCATCCCAGTATGTCTGAGGCCTGTGAGGTCAGGTTATTAGGATTTGGGTGGGGGCAGCAAAGATGCAATGAGTTTGGATGGATGTTGGAGGTCAGGAGCCTGACCGTTTAAGCTCAGAGGCTGGGGGTTCCAGAAAGAAGTCAGGTGTTGGAAAGTCTTGGATGGAAGGAGGAAGAACCACAACCCTAAGAAATCGAAGGGGCTGGGGGTGGGAGGGGGTCAGAAAGCAGAAGTCAGAGGTGGAGGCAGGGAGTTGAGATCGGAGGCAGTCAGCCGGTGGGCAGGCGGTTGCCAGTAAGCCCAACCACAATCGATGCACAGGGAAAGCAGCAGTCGAGAGGTCAAACGACTGCGTTGCATTTGGGTGAATTGGCCTCACGAGACCGCATTAAAGCGTGGGGAAAGCAAGCCTGTTCCTTTGAGGACTAAGGGGCGCCTGACCGAATCCTGGTTATTTCCAATCGCCGCCAACGCGTGTGCCAGTTGGACATTGCCTATGGAAACCCCAAAAAGAATCGGTGCGGTAGAATCGTGGCTCTGGAGAAGAACATGGCAAGTGCCAGGAACTGCCAAGCGAACAAACCGGGCTTGGAAGAAGTATGGCCAGAAGGTTCCTTCAAGGAAAGGATGCCGAGACTTGGTCTCACATACGTTACACAGGTTGTCAGGAGAGACCAGTCCCCGGAGAGGGACATCAGAGGAAGGCCCGCAAGGAGCTGGGCTGACGCCATGGCTGCATCCAGGGGCTCAAACCGAAGAACAATTGTGGGGTGGGTGCAGGAAGAGGCTGGGGTCTGTGGAGCTGCTGTGAGTCGGAACTGATTCAATGACACCTGACAACAAGGATGACAACAACAAACAACACTGTCTACTGGAGACTCTATACGACAGGGTAGAACTGGCCCCATGGGTTTCCGAGACTGTCAATCTGCCCGGAGCAGGCAGCCTCATCTTTCTCCCTCGGAGCAGCTGCTGGGTTTGAACTGCTAACCCCAAGGTGAGCAACCCGACACGGAACCCACGTTCCACCAGGAGTCCCCTGGTCGGCAGTGAAAAAACTCCCTGCCGTGCAGTTGACGGCAGCAACCCCGAAGGACGGAGCCAAACTGCCTTCATGGGTTGTCAAGCCTGTCGCTCTGGGTGGGGAGTACACAGCCTCATCTTTCTCCTGAGGAGCGGCTGGCGGTTTTGAACTGCCGACCCTGAGGTGTGCCACCCAACTCTTCCCAGGCACACCACGGGGAGTTCCTTTATCGGAAGTCCCCAAACCCCAAATCCCCTGCCATCGGGTCACTCTGACACATGACAACCTGACAGGGCAGGTAGAGCAGCCCCCTGTGGGTTTCCGACACTGCAGCTATTTACGGGAAGAACATCCTCTCCCTTCTCCCACGCAGCGGCTGATGATCTCAAACCGCGAACCTTGGGGTTGGCAGCCCAGCGTGTCACCACCTCTAAGCCACCTGGACTCCTTATCAGAAGTCGAAGGGAGTTAAAAAAAATTAATTAAATTTAAAAAATTTTTAAATACCAAACAGACCTGCTGCCCTCCAAGGTCGACTCACGGTGACGCCCCCCCCCCCCCATGGGCAACAGTGTGGCACTTGCTCCATAGGCTGTTCTTGGCTGTCAGCTTTACGCAGGCAGATAGATCATCAGGCCTCTCTTCTTGGGGTGCCGCTGGGTGGGTTTGAGCCATCAACCTTTAGGTGAGCGGCCAAACATCAAGCGTTTGTGTCCACCCAGGGACCTCAGAAGGGGGTGGCTAAGGCATTGTGCTGACATTTATCACGGGGGACATGGGCACGGCACCCTATGACCTCATTACCTATTCTGGTGTGGATGCCGACAATATGACTGTCTCAATAAACAACCTGCAATACCAAACTCACTGCCATCGAGTCGATTGTGACTCAGAGGGACCTATGGGACAGGGGAAAACTGCCCCTCCCCGTGGGTTTCTGGGACTGTCAGTCTTTGCTGGACCACACAGCCTCATTTTGCTTCCACGGAACAGCAGGGGTTTCGAACTGCTGAGCTCAGGGTTAGCAGCGCCGTGGTTCGTAACCCACTAGATCACCAGGGATCCCTGTTGTCTCCACGAGGTCAGTGTTTAAAAGGGAAAAGGACTCTGGGGGACCTGCAGTTAGAAGGTTATGAAATAGGGGGTGGGGGTGGGGGCTTCAAGCCAAGGAGTTCCGGCTCCCGCTCAAGGGCCGGTAGGACTGTGGGCACTGACCGAGCCGCCCTCCACGATGTCCCTCCACAGCGGGCGGTCGGGGGGCTGCTCGGCCAGCTCCAGGAGGTTGTCCAGCACCACCTGGCCGATGAGGTCGTGCCGCGAGAAGCGGTCAAAGTCATAGACGCTGAAGTGGAGCTTGCGCTGCGCCAGCTCGGCCAGGGGCACCGAGAACTGGAAGGTCTCGTTGAACACGGGGTTGAGGGTCTTCCTGTGCACCTGGCAGGGTGGAGAGGGGCGGACGCTATGCCCACCGGCCCTTCTCTGTCAGACCCAGGAGTCTCAGAACCCTCCTCCCTCTGACCCAGGAGTCCTGACCCCCAGCCCTCCTCCCTCAGACCAGGAGTCCTGACCCCCAGCCCTCCTCCTCCCTCAGACCAGGAGTCCTGACCTCCAGCCCTCCTCCCTCAGACCAGGAGTCCTGACCCCCAGCCCTCCTCCCTCAGACCAGGAGTCCTGACCCCCAGCCCTCCTCCCTCAGACCAGGAGTCCTGACCCCCAGCCCTCCTTCCTCAGACCTGGACTCCAGCCCCTCCTCCCTCAGCCCAGGGTTCCTAAGCCTAAGCCCCTTATTTCTTCTGACCCAGGGGTCCTGACCCTAAGCCCCCTCTTCCATCTGACCCTGGAGTCCTGCTCCCCTGCCCTCAGGGAAGCCCCCACCCACAGCTGCTCGCTCCCCACGGCCCAGACCTTGGTCTGAAACTTCTTCTTGCGGTCGGGCAGTAGGTAGATCTTGACGTAGGGGTCGGAGAAGCCGTTGGAGTCTTTGGCGGGGAGGTCAAGGGCCTGCAGGATGCGCACCACCAGCTGGTCCGAGCCATAGAGGTAGCGCAGTGCGAAGCTGATGCGGCCGCAAGGCGCGCCCGTCTCGCCGGAGCCGGGCGCCCCGGAGGCGCCCCTGCGGCCGCCCGGCCCAGCGCCCTGGTACAGCTCGGGCTTGATCTGCCCGATCAGCTTGGCTTTTTCCTCGCCGCCTGGCAGGGGCACAGGCAGGGCTGGCGGCCGCTCCTCGCTGCCCGGGTCCGGCTGCGGAGTCAGTGTCTGCTGGGTGAGAGGCCGAGGCAGGGCCGGGTACCTGCGGGGGGGGGGGGGGGGGGGGGAGGGGTGGTTCAGGGAGGTGTGTATTGGGAGACAGAAGTTGCGTTAGCGCCCCGCCTTCTTCCCCAACTTCCCCGCGCACTCACTGAGCGACTTCAAACCAACCATTTGCCCTTTCTGAGCCGTTTCCCCATCAGCAGGCAGGAAAGGATGCGCCCCTGCAGAGTCATCCTCCTGGACTCAAACTGTTGACCCCACACAGCACCAATTAAAAACCAAACCAAACCCACTGCCATGGAGTTGATTCTGACTCTTAGTGACTCCCTCTCTATACAGGGTTTCCAAGGCTGTAATTCTTTCACCAATGCAGACCCTCTCACCTTTCTCCCTCGCAGAGGCTGGTGGGCTAGAACCGTTGACCTTACGGTTAGCAGCCCGGATGTGTAACCCACTCCTTACACAGCATAGACCATGTACGCTTTCTGAAATCTCTTCAGCTCTCCTCCTCCTTTCTGTCTCTACAGCCCTGGGCCCAGCTCAGGCCTCAGCCTCACCCACGTGTGACCTTGCTTTCCCCCTGGCCTAGAATTTCCCTCTTCCATCCATCCTTTCTTTCTTCTTCACACATGAACCCTGGTGGCATAGTGGTGACCTGTTGGGCTGCTAGCTGCAAGGCCGGTAGTTCAAAACCACCAGCAGCTCTGTGGGAGATAGCTGAGGCTCTCTATGCCCAAAATGCAAGTGGGATTAGCCCCTGGTGAATCCCCTCTGGTCACGGCCCAGGGTTGTGAATCGCCTTGCTCACAAGCAGGATGCGTTAGAAGTGGATTGTTGCAGATGCAGGAAGGCTAAATTTAGTGCTCGGTCATTTGATCTCCCTTAGGATCCATTTAAATCTGTTCCGGTTTTTAATATTCTCTGCTTTCTTTTCGATTACGGTTTTGATCTGTTTGACCTTGTTATGCTTGTTAGTTTGGGTTTGTTTGTTCGCGTGTTGGTTGGGTTTTGAATGTTTTTCTGTATAGGAAATCCAGCATAGGTAAATCAACAGAGACAGTAACTGGATCCATGCTTCCTTGGGGGTGTGGCAGGGGAGGTGCCGGGCTGGGGAGCTAATCCCGATGAGTACAACAACCAAGAAACTGTTCTAAAACTGTGCTGGTGATTGGACAACTCTCTGGCTCTGACTGAACTACTGAATTGTAGATGGGCAGATGTCAGTAAAAGTGTTGAAAATAAAATAATAGAAAATAAAATAAATAAAAGAGACATCCATTGGGGCAGTTGGCAGTGAATCGGGCTTGGTCCTTCTTTCTCAAGGAGCCCTGGGGGCACAGGGAGGTAAAGTCATGGGTGGCCAACGAAAAAGAAGGCAGTTTGAACCCACTAGCTGCTCCAAGGGAGAAAGAGGAGGCCGGCTGCCCCGGTAACGGTGGACAGTCATGGAAATGCGAGTCCCAGTCTCCCAGAGTCAGAAAGAGCCTGATGGCAATGGTTTAAAAAATTTTTTTTGACTGTTTATGGAAGCAGGTAGGTTTGAACTGCTGACTTGTGGGCTAGCAGCAGAGCATTTTAGCCACTGTACCACCAGAGCTTTCCCCCAAATCCACCAAGAAAGAAAAAGAAAACCTAGACCCACTGCCATCGAGTCTATTCTGACTCCAAGTGACCGATGGCTTTATCCTAGTGACCTACCTAGGGTCCCCCTCTCCCTCTTCCTCCCGCCTCAAGAAGACACTTTCTAACACCCTGAAGATTTACAGGTGACCACCTGGCCAGACTCCCAGGCAGCATCTTCACCTCTTCCCTCCCTGGTCTGCCCACACACAGACCCCTGCCCCTCTCCTGACTGTCCCTCCCACCTCTCTCCCCACAGCCGCTGCACGGTCTCTCTCCCTCTGGGGGCCATCTCTCCTGGGGCCTCATACCCGGCACTGACTCCATCCTGCCCTGATCACAACCCTTCCATGGCTCCCCAGTACCCTCAGGATGAACCCCGGCTCTTGAGTCCAGCGCTCAGGGCTCTTCATGGTCTGTAAAACTCCCCCCCCCCCCCATCCCCATTCACAGTCTCATCTCCTAAAGTGCTCTTTTCAAACTTACTCTTGAGTCCTACTAACGACGGTTCCCAGAATGCACTGTGCTCTCCTTTGCACGATTGCACCCTCCTGTCTGGAACTCCCAGCTCTCCCCTCTGCCCAGGCTGAACATGGGCTTACACATGCACCACTGACATGGTGCACCTCTGGGCCTGGTTAACTTCCTTTCCCTATGGGTCTCAGCAGAGACACCGCCATGGGCAGGCAGCCCCAGCCCCTTCCCACCAGAGACGGTTGCCTCCTGGAGGATCCTCCCTCCGCTGGCATCTGCAGCTTTGACCTGGTCTGAGGAGATCGGCAGACCACCCACCTCCTTGGACAGTGAGCAACAACATCCAGGCGGTGACGGTCGTGGCGCTGTTTCCTAGGTCACACAGCTCGGGCTTCATGCCAGACCAGACCAACTCTAACTCTCAACTACCCTGAAGTTCATGCCCACTCATAGCAACCCTGCAGGGCAGGGTAGAACTGCCCCTGTAACTTTTTACATGAATAGAAAGCCTCTTCTTTCTCCCGTGGAGCAGCTGGGTTTTTTTCCAACGGCCCAGTGCATAACCAGGACTCCCAACCAAACCAAACCAGGGCCAAAATACCCAACCACTTTCTATGGAGTGGATGTCACAACCTCACAGTGACCCCTTTTGTGCAGGGCTGTGACATCTGGGAGGCCAAGTGCCAGGCCTTTCTTCTGAGGTACCTCTGGCTGGGTTTCCACCGCCAGCCTGCCACCTAACCATTTGTGGGGACCCAGGGATCCCCTCCTCCCCTTGTGCCTGTGTGTCATCAAATTCAACCCCAGACCAAATTCACTGCCACTGAGTTCATGCCCCTCGAGAGGACCCAGTAGGACAGGGTAGGACTGCCCCTGTGGGTTTACGAGGCTGTCAGTCTTTATGAGGGCCGACAGCCCCATCTTTCTCCCTTGGAGCGGTGGGTGGGTTCGAAGTGCTAAGCTTGCTGACTAGGGTTCCTTAGGGGAGCGTAGTGTTAGCAAAGCTTCCCTATGGGAAACCAAAAGGTGCACGTGATCCCCCAGGTAGCGGTCTCTGGCCACATCTGCTTTCTTGGGGGAGGTCTGGAACCCAGGACATGCACAGGGAGAATGGGAATCATGAACAGGGCCACGGCTCCTGGGAGGAATTGTCTCCATGCCCCAGGGACTCAGAGGTTCAAGCCTCATCCCACCTCCAAATCCTGGAGTCTGAACCCCCAGGCTCTTCCTTCTTGAGACTCTGAAGCCCTGAACCCCACTTCCCTCCTCCTTCAGACCCAGGAGTCTTGAGCCCAGCCTTCCTCCTCCCTTAGACCCTGAAGTTCAGGCCCCCAGCCTCCTTCAAACTCAGGTATCCAGACCCCTCACCTCTGGTTATTCTGAAACCCTAGGGCTGCCTCGGAGACACCAGCCACCCCTCTAGCGCTCTCCCTGGGGTGGCCAGATGGGGAAATGGGACATAGAGAAAGAGTAAGTGTTCGGAGTGGACCCCCAACCCCCCAACAGCCAAGTGCACACCCCAAGTCCCATCCTGTCCAAGACTCCGTTTGGAGAGTCGCAGATGGGGCAACGGGCGCAGAGGAAGAGCAAGCGTTCAGAGTAGACCCCCAACCACCGCCCATCTTCCCTCGCACCTGGTGGTGGTGGGTGCCAGGCTGGTGACCTGCTGATGAGACTGGGCGCTCGGCAAGCCCCCGCCGCTCGGGGGCAGCAGGAGCAACCCGGAGCCGGCGCCGCCCTCCGAGGGCAACTCCGGGGACGTCTGGCTCGGTTTGACTCCCGCAGCCACCGCGGCCGCCGCGGCCGCAGCCGCCTCCGGGTAGGTGTCCATGTCCAGGTAGGAGGGCTCCGGGGGGTCTGAGCCTCCCAGGCCGCCGGGCTCCAGCAGCTCAGCGAAGGGCGGGTGGTGGGCCGTGTGGGCGTGGTGATGGGGGCCGCCCAGCAGAGGATGGCCACCGAGGGCAGCCCCCAGGTGGTGCCCGCCGCCGCCTCCGACCAAGCCTGCCAGCCCGACCCCGGGCCCGAGGTCTTTGCGCAGGGGGCCGCCGCCCACAGCGGAGCCTCCCTTGTCCCGCCAGGGCACCCAGCATAACTTCCACGACACGAAGAGGGAGACTCCCAGGAGGACGATGCCACAGAAGGTCACGATGACGGACAGCAGGCTCACCGAGATGTCTGGAGAGGGCAGAGGTCAGGGGTTAGGAGTGGGGCAGAGGTCACTTCGGAGAGCCTCACCCTTAGGGTTTGTCCTAAGCAAGTTGTGCCTGCGTCTTCACTTAAACGCCATGACCCCAAGAACCGCAAACTCAAACTCTTCTCTGGGGTCAATGTCCACTCAATAGCGCCCCTATAGGGACAGGGTAGAACTGACCCTGTGGGTTTCTGAGATTTAACTATTTAGTAGAAAGCCCATCTTTCTTCTGAGGCGTGCCTGGTGGTTTAGAACTGCCGACCTTAAGGTCAGCAGTCCAATTTGTAACCTACGGCCCCAACGCTCCTGTGATCGTTACAAGACACCTGCCCAAAGTCACACTGCCAGTGAGCAGAGGAGCTGGGACTCGAACCTGGTCTGCGTGGCAAAATAGAGTACACCGTCTTAACCATTGAGCTATTTATAACACCTCAGTGCTTCCCCAAGAGATGCCCATTCCATTACGAATCTTCATTTGAAAGATAGAAAATAAATCCTTCAGTCGCTCCAGTGCCCCTGGGGATTCCTGAGGCTGTAACTATTCGCAGAAGCAAGGAGTCTCCCTCCTCCTTCTCCCTTGGACTGCCCGGTGGATTAAAACCCCCAATCTTGTAGTTAGCGGCCCAACACTTAATCCACCGTGCCACCAGATCTCCTGGAGGATCACATTAAATAAAACAAACATCCTGCTCCTAGTGACTCTGTAGGACAGGGTAGAGCCGCCTCTGTGCATTTCCGGGGCTGACATTCTTACTCTTTATGGGAGTGGAAAGCCTACTCTTTCTCCTTCAGAGCTGCTGGTGGGTTTGAACTACCAGCCCTGTGGATCACAGCCCAATGTGTAACCACTACACCACCAGGGCTCGAGGCTGACATTCTTGATGAGCGTAGAAAGGCCTGTCTTCCCCCCCTTCCCCCCGGAAAGAGCAGGTCTAAGTGTTAACCGTGTGTGATGTGTGGCAGTCTTTGGGTTACAGGCAGCAGTCTGACTATTGAAGAGGCTGGAGACTAAGCTCAGCCGGGTGGGTGGTCCGCCAAGCCTATGTGACTAACCCCAGTCCGGAGACTTGAGTGGCACTGCTCTCCTGGGCGGGGACAACTGGAACGTCGCACCTGGTCTCCCCTGGACCCTGCCCCATGCACCTCTTTGCTTTGCTGCTTTAATCTGTATCCTTTCTCTCTCATCAATCAGAACTGTGACGATCATTTTCAGTCAGCCCCCTTAAGGAGAGCCCTGGTGACACTGTGGACCAGGCGCCGTGCTGCTCAACCCACAAGGTCAGCCATTCAGACCCACCGACCACCTTTGTCCTTTTAATTCTTTAGCCCCATTTTCTATATGAGGAAACTGAGGTGCCAAAGAGGAATCGCTTGCTTAAGACCATCGAGTTAGCAAGCAGGGGAGGTGGGATTTGAACTCAAGTACTCCGTGCCCCCTGGGTCTGGACTTTTAGCCACTAGGCTGCAAAAATGGAGCTGAATAGGGATGTTTAATGGGGGGGAGGAAGCAGGGGGTACTCACTGCAGGGAGGCAAATCCCCCGAGTCTCAGAGAAGAAACTAGTCACAGGGCTGATAGTCAATATGAGCCATGACCTCATCTACCCTGAGACCAGAAGAACTAGATAGTGACTGGCCATCACTGCCTACTGCTCTGGCCAGGGCCACCCTAGAATGGGAGGGGGGCGAGTAAGCAGCAGAACAGACTCTCAAACTCTTTGAAAAGTCCAGGCTTCCCAGGCCAGTGGCGACTGAAGGGGTCCCGAGATGACCACCCTGAGATGTGTTTCCAATCTTGAACAATCTTGAAACCACCTCAAGGTCACCTTTTAGTGGAGGTCAAATAAGGACACACATTCGACACACACACGGTGCTCCCGAGAAAACTATATAGAGGAGACCCAGGAGCGCAGTGGGTTGCATACACATTGAGCTGTCAACCTTCAGGCCAGCAGTTCAAAACCACCGGCCACTCCTCGAGAGAAAGATGAGGCTGTCCACGCCCACAAAGAGTTACAGTCTCGGAAACCACCTTTTCCCAGAGGGTCTCTATGAGTTGGCATCGACTGATGGGAGTGAAGTTTGCTTTGAGATGAGGAGACCAGAGTTCAACCCTGCCTCTAAAGCCAAGAGGAGAAGATGGGGGGCAAAGGGGACACACAGGGAAACCAGAGCACCGGATGGGGAACAACTGGGACATGACAGTGAACTGCTGACATGCTGTGAAGAATCTAACACACACCAATGGACCACTGGTTCACTGACCGTCGAACAAGAATCTGGTGTGTGTGCCGTGTAAACGCTCACCAGAAGCTCACTAAAAATAAAACACCATCAGAAGAGAAGATCAAGGGCACAAGGAACCAGCAGCGGGCAGGATGGAGGCAAGCCTTTGAGAGGGACTACAGGCTCCCGTGGGGCCAGACAGCTGAGCTGGCCCTTCTCTGATTCCCTGGAGACTATGGGTTCCTGGAAACCGAAGAGAGCAGGGGGGCTGGCTGGGACGGCCGGGGGCGGCAGGTGGGGGAGTGTTCTGACCTGTATCTGGGCCTCGGGGGTAGCCTCGGATCCTCAGGTCCAACTCCTGGCACCTGTCACTGGTTTCCGCGTCTCGGACCCGTGCACAGAGCTCCGAGACCAGGATGAGTGCCCGGCGGCAGAGGTCATCCTCGTAGTCTCCCGACATGATGACCGGTGGGTCCTGTACTGGGAAGGGCCGGGGCAGGGGTGGGTGCCGACGGGGAGTTGGGTGGGGGTGGAGAGACCAGGGGTGGAATGAGAGAGGTAGGGGGAAAGAAAGGTAAGGGGACACAGATTAGGGACAGGTGGGGAAATCAGGGATGAATGGACGAGGTGACGGACGTTCAAGGAAGAAGGACAAAGACAGAGAAATTAAGGATGGGTAGACAAGGAGAGAGTAACTAACTCACGGGGGGGGGGGCAGAGGCTGACATGAAAGGAAGAAGAGATAGAGAATAGGGGTGAACAGGCCAAGGGGCAGACCCTGAGAGGTCCACCCAAAGGGTAGAGATGCACAAAAGGAGGGATAGGAAAAGGAGACCCCGAGGAGGGAGTGCACAGGCCGGGGGAAAAGACTTTGGGATGGGCAGTGCAACACCATTTCTTCATTCAGCAAATACCAACATCCAGCGTCAACCAACCACAGAGTCAGGTGCTTCCCACAGGGTAAGACACACACACACACACACACACACACACACACACACACACACGTGCTCTGACTTCCTGGTGTCACAATCCCATGAAAGGCGACAAAGAGTAAACAAGTCCACAGAAGACATAGACAAACAAAATACTCTCCAACAGTGCTGGGAAAGAGACGCTACCAAGAGCCTGGAGAGGAGGCGGTCCTGGGCAGTGGGGGTGGGGTAGGGCAGAGCATGGCAGGCCTTGGGAACAGCATGAGCAGGCAGCTAGTGTGGGGAAGAGCTCGGGATATCTGAGGAATGGGAGGGGGGCCATGTTGGGTGGGGTGGGGGAGAGACAGAGAGAGGAGATGGATGTGACTTGTCCATCCTGGGGATGGGCTCGTGAGATGGGAGCCACGCATAGGGAGGGGGAGATGCGAGCAGCCGGGACAGAGATGATGAGAAGGGCCCACTGGAGCCCGGGAGAGAGGAACAGATGAACACACAGATGGGAAGTTCAGGATGGAGCCTTGGGATGGACGGAAATCAAGAACCAGCTGGTGTCGTACTCACAGGGGTGAGAGGGAGGAGTGGACAGAGGGCAGCGAGGAGGGGCTGGACAGGTATTTTTGGAGAGGAACAGTGAGCAGGGGACACGGAGTGGGGGGTAGACAGTTAATAGCCAGAGACCACTGATGGACAAAGGGATAGAGACAGGAGGGCTGGGGGCAGGTGGCCGTGGGGCCAGACAGGAAAGGTAGATGGGAGGATGGAGAGTGGAGCAAGAGAGAGGGGTGTGGGGAGTGGCACAATAAGGGGCACATGGTTTGGGGCCAGCTATCAGAGAGAGGTTGGAAGTGGGGGTGGAGGAGGGGACATTAAGGACTAGGCTCATGGATGGCCAGGTGTCTCAGGGGTTCTGGAGAAGGCCAGGGCTCCCAGACGGGCAGGGTCAGACTCACCTGCGCTTATCCCTGCTGTGTCCTGAGTGGCAGCCAAGGTGGCGGCGGGCGGCAGCCCATGGGTGTTTCAGGGCAAGAGAGGGGGCTGCGGACCCGTCCCCACGCGCCCAGAGGTGAAGAGGGGATGATAGATCTAGGGACCGTGGCTGGAAGAAAGAGCTCAGTCTGAGCCTCACATCTTGCCCTATCCGGGTCATCAATCTGACCCCAGGCAACCCTCTCCCGGGGACCGGGGAGGGTGTCCAACCACCCCCTCCCACCTCCGGGCCCCCAGCTTCTGTAGAGATTAGAGACTACAACTCCCGGCAGGCATCGCGGCAGAGCTACTGCGGCTTCATAGGCCCAGAGCTGCAGGGCCTGCTGGGAGTTGAAGTCCTTCATGCCTCTCCAGGCTGCAGAGATGGGGATTTTTTTTTTTTGAGGGGCTGGAAGGGGGTGGGGGGGTAGGTTAAGAGGCCGGGGTCCCAAAGCGCTGCAGGGGAAGGAGTCGATGTCCCGGACCTCGAGAGGCTGCAGACTCGTAAGTCCACTGAGGCAGTGGAAGGGGTAAGCGGTCCTTGACGCCCGGTTATGGGTGGGCGAGGGGTGGGGGACACCCAGGTGTTTCGGGATCTCCCCCTTTCCAGGGCCACGTGCCCCTCCCCCGAGGCAGCAGGAGAGCGCTGCAGCACTCCCACAACCCGGCCCAAGGTCCGCGCGCCTCTGCACCTCCCCGCGCCCCCACGCGCCGGGGCCGCCCCCCCACGCCCCCCTCCCGGGACGGGACTGGGGCGGGGGCTGTGGCTGGGGGAGGGGAGGAGCGGACTCACCCGGAGCCGCCGCCGCCGCAGCCGCCCCGCGCGCCCGCCGCGGTGCCCGCTCGGCTCCTCCCCTCCCCCTGTCGCAGGTCCGCGGCTCCTCCCCCCGCACCCCCTCCTCCCTCCGCTCCGAACCTGCGGCCCCAAAGCCGGAATCGCGCGCGGCGGTGGCGAGGAAGGAGGGACTGCGGCGCCACAGTCTCCGCGCTCGCCCGCCCGCCCGCTCGCAGTGGCCAGGTGACTCGGCCATCTGGGATCGCGGCCCAACCCCCGGCCCCCGCTGCTCCCGGGACCCAGGATTCTAGGCTCCTACACACCTCAATTCTCAGATCCTGGAAAAAGCCTACCCCCAATCCCCTGGCTCCTGGGAGTCCCAGCCCCGGCCCCTGGCCCATGGCCTTCCTCCTTCAGACCCAGGAAACCAGCGCCCCCGCCCCAATCCCTCCTCCCTCAGACCCAGGCGTCCAGCCCCCCATCCCTTCTCCCTCAGACCCAGGCGTCCAGCCCCCCATCCCTCCTCCCTCAGACCCAGGCGTCCAACCCCCCCCCCCCAATTCCTCCTCCCTCAGACCCAGGACCAGCCCCTCATCCTTCCTCCTCAGACCCAGGAGTCCTGGGAGTACCTTCCTCCCTTAAATACAAGAGTCCAGCCCCTCCCAGCCCCATCCCTCCTCCCTCAGACCCAGGAGGCCTGGTCCCCAGTTCCCCCATCCCTCCCTCCTCAGATCCAGGGGTCCTGACCCCCACCCAACCTGTCCTCCCCCAGGCAGGCCCCTGGCCTGCAGGTCGCCCCAGCCCTCGCCCTCAGAAGCTGTGGCCACTTAGGGGGTGGAAGGAGCGCCTCAGAGGCTATCAGAGACCAGGGTTTCAGTGTTGCGGTGCGATCCCGCCCACCTTCTCACTCCACCTCTCCTACCCAGAGATCCAGCTCCCCCTCCTCCCCCTCCCCCTGCTGAGAGGACAGCTCTTTTTCCTAAGGGATCCAGAGGTTTGAAGATCCAAATCGATAAGGTGGAAAACACTGGCAAAGGAGTCGGTGCTGGTGACTTAAAAGCTGCGGACAGCAGCGGCTGGGCTATTAATAGTAGCTAACAAGAATGGATGCAGTGTTCCCGGCAGGAGCCCTGGTGGCGCAGCGGTTAGAGCGCTTGTCTGGGAACCAAACGATGGGCGTTTCCCCGGTGTCCTGAAAGACACCAGCCTTGGAACCTGCTGGGGCACCCCTACTTGGTCCCAGTGGGGGTGCTGTCAGTGGGATGAGCAGCAGGGATGGTCCCAGCACTGAGTGTTCGTGCTTTGAAAGCGTGTGTTCTCCTGGGGGAGGGAGGGGGGGAAAATGAGGAGCTGATACCAAGAACTCGAGTAGAAAGAAAATGTTTTGAGAATGATGATGGCAACAAATGTACCAATGTGCTTGACACCATGGATGGACGGATGGATTGTGATAAGAGTTGTACGAGCCCCCAATAAAATGATGAAAGAAAGTGTGTGTTTTCCTGTGCCCCATCTTGTGAGTGAAATGGGGTGCTTCGTTGTTGACCCCAAGATGCAGCAACTGCATATGACAGGACAGAGCTGCCCCCACAGAGCTGAGGGCTTTCCCTTGATGGTGTTTGTTTACTATGTATCGATGTGTGCCGATGTCACAGGAACTATACGCAGTGGGCGGTCCACCAAGAGGCCCTGGTGGTTACATGTTGGGGGGGCTAACTGCAAGGTCAGCCGTTCCCAAACAAAAAGGCGTTCCCCGGGAGAAAGACAAGGCTTTGTGCTCCCGGGAATCAGTTACAATCTCAGAAACTCACAGGGAGACAGTTCGACCCTGTCCTATAGGGTCACTACCAGTCTGCACGGACTCGATACCTGAGAGTTGAGGATGCCCACTGGGGCAAGTTGCCCAGGCATGGCCCATTCCCTGGCCTGGACTGCGCAATGGTCCACGCTCCCAAACTGTCCTCGCTCCTCTTCCCAATGGTCCCTTCCCATCTCACCTGATGAGCTCCCTGCCAGTGGAGGGGCTGTTGACCATTTAATCCCAGGCGACCGATCTGTGACGACTGACCGACCACCACTGTGTCCCAAACAGACGTTCTTAAGGAGCGACACTAAAGTATTGTTTGGCTTTCCGAAGACACCCGGGGACATGTTTTTGGCTAGAGGCTCAAAGAGGATCTCGGCGTCACAATGTCTGCGAGTTCATCCAGCCTCCGTGGTTCCAGAAACTCTAGATGCCGCTGGAATTCAAAACGATGTTCCATATTTGCTCCCTTTTGAGAAGTTCTTCTGGGAAAGCTGCTGTGATAGTTTGGGTACTTTGGAGAAACAAATCTACAGAAACTCATGTATAAGAGAGAGTTTTATATAAAGGGTAAGTGCACATCAAGAAAACACCCCAACCCAGTGCTGCCCAAGCCCACAGTCCAGCATTAACCCATATGTCCCACACCAATCCACAAAGTTCTCCTCCATCTCACAAATCACACCCAATGACACCAGCTGCAGGAGCAAAGCCCAATCAGTGAGCGTGTAAACATCTCAGCGCTGGTAGGGGTCTCCACACGGCTGCTCCAGCACCCAGGGCTGCATCGGGGTAGGTCCATGTTGCTTCTCCTCAGGGATGTCTTGTAGTGAGCCTTGCCAGCTGAAGCAGGGTACTGGCTAAGGCAGCTGCATTCTGGTCCGATCATCAGAGATCTAGAGACCCAAGAACTAGAAAGGTGAGGCTCACCGAGCCATTTATCTCTCCACCCTTCAATTAACCCCACATGTGTTTGTCAGCCAAGTTGGCACAATAAACTTTAACTATCTCAATTGTGATAAAATTGTTCAGTGCTCATAGGGTTTCCTAAGCTGTGATCTTTTGGGGAGCTGAGGGGCAGGCATGTCTCCCATGCATTGATCCAGTGAGCTCAAATCATCAGCCTTTCCATTAGCAGCATTTCCAGTAGAACCTTCCAGAAATGCCTACTGGGTTTACTCTGAGACCTTCTCTCAGTGTTTGAGATAGATGCACTTTTGTGTACAAATGCTCACAGTCGTATAAAACCAAACCAAACCAACTCAGTGGCATCAAGTCAATACTGACTCACGGCAACCCTATAGGACAGGGTAGAACTGCCCCAGTGAGTTTCCAAGACTGTATATGTCACCAGGAGTAGAAAATCCGGTCTTCCTCTGGCAGAGCAGCTGGTGGTTTTGAACTGCCAACATTGAGGATCCCAGCCAACAGGTCACCACTAAGCCACCAGGGCTCCCAATGGGAAGAAGAAAGTAAGTCCAAAATCATTGTTGTAACATCATAGATAATTGTATTAAATAAAGATATGAAGATCGGTGAGCAGCTAGGAGCTTTGATGGTATAGTAGGGACAAACTGGTCATTGCGCCAGTCCTGGTAGATGAGAGAAACAAATTTATGGAGACCCAGGTGTTTCTAAGAAAGAGCTTTATAGACAAGAGCAGTTGAATATTGAGAAAATGTGCCAGTCCAGTCCAGATCAAGTCCATAAGTCTGATATTAGCCCATATGTCCGATATCAATCTATGAAGTCCTCTTCAGACTCATGAAACACATGCAATGACACCAAAAGCAGGAAGATCACAGGCCAGTGGGTTGGAAGTCTTGTGGATCCAGTGGCGTTGTAAGCATCTCAGTGCTGGTAGGGATCTCTATGTGTTTTCTCCAGCCCCAGAGGTTTGGTTGCATCAGGGTAGGTCCATGTGGCTTCTCCAGTTCCCAGGGCATAGTGCCATGTTTCTTGTCAGTAGAACATCATCTCGGGGAATGAGCAGAGAATTTCCCACCTACAAGGAAGAAAAAAACAGATTTCCCAGAATAGGCAGGAGATGGCTATGCTTCACTGGCTATGATCCAATTGACAGACTAGACTTCACCCCTTCACTCTTAAACCTCTCACATTGACACCAGATTATGTAACTACCACAGGCTGCTCACTTCAAGGTCAGCAGTTTGAAACCACCAGCCACTCCTGGAGAGAAAGAGGAGGCTTTCGATTCTCATAAACCATTACAGTTTTGGAAACCCACCGGGGCAGTTCTACCCTGTTGCATGGGGTCGCTATCAGTGGGAATCGATTTGGTGGCATTGAGTTTGGTTTGGGACTTTTATCGAAACACGAAGGTCTGGTTTCTTGATGTCACCTCCATCTAGGTCTGCACGCTTGTGATGGCATTCTTTCCATCTCTCCAACCGTTCCGTGAAGAACTCTGTGCTCTTCTATGGGCACGGTTGTCAAAATGCCAGTCTGGGCCTCCGTGAGGGACTCCGCTAGGTTTCAGCTCAACGAGCATGCGGAACAAGAAGTCTGAAGGGTTAGGCTCGCGACTGTAGAACGGACAAGGTAAGGTTCCCAAGTGAACTCCACCTCCAGCTGTGTGGTAGTTACATCCTCTGTAACCTGTCAATCAGGTCACAGTTTGACGACCTCATTTGGAGGCGCTACGGAGAGAAATAGCTCACTGGCAGCCGGACACACTCTCTTGGTGGGACATTCCTGTTGGCAAGACACTTAGAGACACCGATGGAGCCAGAACTCTGGAGCTGGAGGAGCCACGTGGAGACCCACGTCAGTGCTGAGATGCTTCCAACGCCACTGGACCTGCAAGACTTTCCACCCACTGGTCTGTGATCTTCCTGCATTTGGTGTCATTGTATGTGTTTGGTGAGTCTCAAGAGGACTTTATAGATTGGTATCTGACATATGGGCTAATATCAGACTTATGGACTTGATCTGGACTGGGGTGCTTTCTTGATGTTCAACTGCTCTTGTGTGTAAAACTCTTTCTTATACACATACGAGTCTCACAGGATTTCTTTCTCTAGTCTACTCGGACTGACACAACCTGAATAAGGACAACGAATAAAGAAGATCTAAGAAGAATGGGTGCATTTGGATTGTGATCTCTGTGAGGAATACTGGCAGAAAAGGCAAGGTTCTGCCCGATGACGAAACCAACCACAGGAACATGAGAAACATCATGGAGGCCGCAGCCGTCAGAGACGTTTCTAAAGCAAGTCTTCCCGACAAAAGCGTATGTGCTTCCCAAAGCTGAACATGAAGCTGCAGGATTGTTAGTTCTGCCAGTCCCAGCCCAGTGGTCAGGAACTGGTCCCGTGAAGCCCGGAAAGGCCGAACCTCCTTGCACCCCGGCTTAGACCTGCAGGTGCTGCCCCACGACCTCCTCCAAAGCCTATGTAAAGATTAGAAGCTGAAGAAAATCAAACTTGACAGGAAATAAAACGACAGGAGTAGTTTCAATAGAGGCTGCAGGCCTGAAGATCCTATCACCTTCACGGTCTGTCTCATTCCAAACAAAGGTTGCTGATTCCTGGTGAGACTGCACATGAAACAAAACAAGACATGAGCTGAGCTGATAAGCCACTTTCATTAATTTTTGGCTTTGTTTATGTATTGAATAAGAATTTACTGAGCATGTGTGCTGAGCGTCTACTAGGGATTCCTAGCTGAGTGAGACGCAGTCCCCACCCTCAAATTGCTCAGAAGTTTATGTGTGTTCGTCCTGGAAGACTAGAGAAACAAATTCATAGACACTCATCTGTGTATAAGAAAGAGCTTTATATAAAAGAGCAACTGTATATTAAGAAAACATCCTAACCCAGTCCAGATCAAGTCCATAAGTCCGATATTAGCCCATATGTTCGATACCAGTCTGTAAATGCCTCTTCAGATTCACGCAACACATGCAATGATGCTGAATGCAAGAAGATCACAGGCCAGTGGGTGGAAAGTCTTGTGGATCCAGTGGCGGTGGAAGCATCTCAGCACTGGCGTGGGTCTCCACGTGACTCCTCCAGCTCTGGGGCTCTGGCTCCATCGGTGTCTCTATGGGTCTTGTCAACAGGAATGTCTCCCAGCGAGTGTCTGTGTGCATCTGGCCTCCAGCGAGCTATTTACTTCCTTAGTGCCTCCAAATGAGGTCATCAAGCTGCGACCTGATTGACAGGCTGGACTGCACCCCTTCGCAAGTTGACAGAAGATTATGTAACTGCCACAGAGATAGCAAGTCTATCAAGAAATGATAAACACTATGAGAAATAAAAACCAGAGTGATAAAAAAAGGTAGGGACGAATGTAATTGCTCGTGAAATGATTCAAGCACAAAAAGTTGACTCGATTTACAGCAGAGTACACGAGGAATCAGTTGAAAAGTTATTTAAAACTTTACGATTTCCATATGGTTCATTTTGGTTCCTGGGGTGTTGCGAGCTGAAGTAGATAGTAGTTTACAGCTGTGAGCCAAGAACTAGGAGTGTTTGTTGAAAAGAGAGTAAAGCTTATTCTGTTACACTGTCATGACTGGGGCTCAGTGACCACAAGGCATTGGGGCAGAGCAAGGTGCGGAGAAGAAAGCATGATGTTCCTCGGATGATGCTCCAGGAGGGAGATACAAGACTGTTGACATTCCTCTTCCAAAGCACCCCCACTCCTTTCCTCTCCTGTATAAAAATACCCCACCCCCACCCCCTTGTTTGGGGAAGTAGGGAAAAGCACTAGATCCCATCTCCTTTGCTTGAGCGAAATAAAACTGTCTTTGTGTTTTCCAAAAATATGTCTTGGAGTCATTTTTAGTTTCACTTCAGCGCCAGGCAGAGATCTGAATTTCTGCAATAACAGCTGAATGAACGAATGAGTGGGTGGGTGGACACACGGAGGGCTCTGTGAATGTCCATAGTAAGAGATGGGTGGAAAAATGGATGCTTGGCTGGGGAATGAATGGCTGGCTGGCTAGATGGATACATGGATGGATGGATGCATGCATGGATGGATGGATGGATGGATGGATGGATGGATGGATGGATGGATGGATGGATGGAAGAATAAACTCCACCATTGTGTTAGACTGGGTTGACCAGAGAGACAAATCCAGAGATTTGTGTATAACAGAGAGCTTTGTATCAAACAGAGAAAACATTCCAGCCCCATCCAGATAAAGTCCTTAAGTCTGATGTTAGTCCATAAGTCCGATACTAGTCCATAAAGTCCTCTTCAGACTCATGTAGCCACTCGCAATGACGCTGAATGCAGGAAGATCATAGGCTGGTGGGTGGTAAGTCTTGTGGATCCAGTGGTGGTTGAAGCATCTCAGCACTGGTGTGGGTCTCCATGTGGCTCCTCCAGCTCTCAGAGGGTGGCCCCTCAACCGGAAGGTGAAGCAGAGAGAGAGTGTAGCCCACCTCCAGGGAGGAAGTTACCAGACTCCTCAATGAGAAAGTCACACCCACAAGGAGGCATCATCAGGCTGTGACCTGGTTGACAGGCTAGACTCGACCCCAACACCTATTTATCAAGTTGGCATGAAACTATGTAACTACCACAACCGTCAAGTTGATTCTGACCCCTAGTTACCCCCTAGGACAGAGTGGATCTGCCCCTGAGAGTTTCTGAGACCTTTAAATCTGTAGAGGAGCAACCAGCCTCATCTTCCTCCCATGGAGCGACTGGCAGGTTTGAACTGCTGATGTTGCAGTTAGCAACTGAGTGCAACATAACCTGCTATGCCCACAGGTCTCCTTGAGTGGGAGCACTGGGTGGATGGGCGGGTAGATAGATGGACGAATGAATGGTTGAGTGAGTGGGTGGATAAGTGGATGAGGGACTGAATGTAGCTGGGTGGATGGATAGTTAATTGGATGGATACATGGCTGGAAGGGGAGGTGGTAAAAGAGAGGTCTCTTTGAGGGATGAGTGAGTAGTTTGGCACAAAGACCTACAAGCTCCCAGGCAGAGATGCCCGGGCATAGATGGTGGCCCACGCAGGAATGCACACGTTTGCCCACACATAACTTGCTCTTGGGGCTCTCCCTTGGGAGAGCAAGTGCTGAGGTGAGAGGTAGGCCCCCCAGGCCAGGGATGCAGGGTTTGAAAGACAAACCCTTTACCTAGGATACATCCAGCCCCGCCCCCACTGCAGAGCTGATAACATTTCTAAAGTGGAGGGAAATGCCGATTCTGGGATTTGTGGCCCCTGGGAAGGGGACAACAAGGAATACAGGAGAGGGAGGGGCAGTTACAAGGGAGGCAGGTGCAGCATGAGGCAGAGAGGTCAGGAAGGCGATGGAGAGACATGTGAAGAAACAGAGATGGGGACGACAGTGACAGAGACAGACAGACACACACACACACACACACACACACACACACAGAGGTGGAGCCACAGAGACACAGAGAAAGACAGAGGAGGAGAGAGACAGACACGCACAGTGACAGAGACACTGTGGTGTAGAAATTCCAATTCAAGTAGAGAGAGACACTGTGGCAGTGACATCATCTCCTGCCAACTTGAGTGAAGGGGTGGGGTCTAGCCTGTCAATCAGGTCATAGCCAATGAGGCCTCTGTGTGGGCGTGGCCTTTTCCTGAGGATTCTGGGAACTCCTGTCTTCTTCCCTGGAGGAAGAACACAGACTCCCTGCAAGACATTCTTGTTGACAAGCCACATGGAGCTAAAATGATGCAGCCAGAGCCTCGGAGCTGGAGGAGCCACGTGGAGACCCACAGCAGTGCTGAGATGCTTCCACTGCCACTGGATCCACAAGACTTTCCACACACTGGCCTGTGATTTTCCTGTGTTTGGGATCATTGCCTGTGCTACGTGAGTCTAAAGAGGAATTTATGACCTAGTTTTGGACATATGGGCTAATATTGGACTTAGGGACTTGATCTGAAATGGACTGGGATGTTTCTTAATATACAATTGCTCTTTGATACAAAACTTTCTCCTAGACACGAGTGTCTATGCATTTGTTTCTCTAGTCTACCCAGTCTAACATAGACACAGAAAGTATCAGAGACAGGAAGGGAGAGGGAGAGAAGTCAAAAGGAAAGACCAATGAAGATGCAGAGAGATGGTGACTGTGAAAGCCCAACTCCACCAGAAGGGAGGAGAGGGAGTTACAGAGATGCAGAGAAACAGATCAACTTCTCTAAAAGGAACGAGAGACACTGCCCCCCACCCCGCCAACTGCCAAAGCTAGGTACAGAGATGGAGGACTGGAAAGTCAGGGACAGCCTTCCATGAAGTCCCCCACCAGTGCTTGGCTCCAGGGTTTTGCTTATCTTGCTTCACTTAACACTCATGAGCTGTAGGCAATGCCCATTGGAAGTCGTATTATTGACCTAAAGAGTGGGGGACGCTTGCCCAAGGTTGCACAGCCTGGGCATGGTGGTGTTGGCACTGAGTGCTGCCTGGCTTGTCTCCGGAGTCCATGTTCTTGTCATATCCAGTGTTGCTTCCTGGGTACCAGAAAGGAGAGATGGATCAGATGGAAGCTGGGAGCTTCCCTGTACATATTACAGAAGGTTGGAAAAACCAAAACAAAACCCACTGCTGTCGAGTCAATCCCAACTCATGGCAACCCTGTAGGACTGGGTTGTCTAGAGAAACAAATCCGGGGACACTCAAATATGTGTAAGAGAGAGCTTTATATCAAAGAGCCATTGTATATTAAGAACACACCCCAGCCCAGCCCAGATCAAGTCTCTAAGTCCGATATTAGCCCACAAGACCGATACTAGTCCATGAATCTCTCTTCAGATTCATGCAGTCACATACAATGACGCAAAATGCAGGAAGATCTCGGGCTGGTGGGTGCAAAGTCTTGTGGATCCAATGGCGGTGGAAGCATCTCAGCTCCTCCAGATCTCCAAGTGTCTCAACAGCAGGAAGGAAAAGCAGAGAGAGCTTCTCGCAGGGCTCACCAAGTCTCTGCGTGACTTGTCAACAGGAAGACCAAGGCAGAGAGAGAGAGAGATGGGGGCGGGGGGGGGGAGAGAGAGAAAGAGAGAGAGAGAGAGAGAGAGAGAGAGAGAGAGAGAGAGAGAGAGAGAGAGAGAAAATTCCCAGAGTCCTTAAAAGGCCACGCCCACAAGGAGACAGGCTGTGGCCTGATTGACAGGCTAGACTCCATCCCCTTACTCTTGATGCCCTCAAATTGACATGAGATTAGGTAACTCCCTCAAGGACACAGCAGAACTACTCTGGAGGGTTTGTGAACCTCTCCATCTTTATTGGAGCAGACTGCCTCATTGTTCTCCCTTGGAGTAGTCAGCGGATTCAAACCAAAGACCTTCTGGTTAGCAGCCCAACGTTTAACCCACTGCCCCAACGTTTAACCCACTGCGGCACATGGGCTACCTTTAGAAGTAAGTGCTGCTGTTGTTCTTGACGACCCCATGCACAACAGAATGAAACACTGCCCGGTCCTGACTCCAAAAAGAGTCATCCCAGGCTCCCATATCAACTAGAATCTGGATAGCGACCTGTGTGTATTGAACTACATTTCCCATGAGTCTCTGCAGTCTACTGGACCTTGTTCAGAATGTAGAACTACACTTCCCAGGAGACTGCACCACTCTCACACTTCTCCTGTTTGAGCCCATGGTTCTAGCCATTAAGTCAATCCGTCTTGTTGAGGGACACAGAAACCCCAATTTGTAGGAGAAGGAGTAAGAGTGGACTTCCTGGGGTGGGGTGGGGGCAAGCATTGGAAGACATTCTTAAAGCTTTTTATGACGAATTGAGTGAAGGTGTTCAGGGCCGGTCAGCTTTCCATACAATTCATATGCACTCTGTTTCATGCCATTGGTTATAATCCCCACAACGCTGAATTGTTAGGTTTCTGGAGTGGGTTGTACCTCCATTCTTGGCTTTGCACGAGGAAAGGTTTGTGATACAAGTGGGTTTTTAGGAAGGACAGGACAAGTTTCAGGTTTTACCATTTCAAAGGGGTGCACAACTGAGCACCCACATGGAACTTGGGGAGGGGAGTCCCAGGGACTGAGGGGTCTAAGGAGCAAGGGGGAAGAGGCGAGAGGGTAAGAAAGCGTGCTCCCTACCTTTATTCTAGCCCACCCCTGGCTGGGGGGAAGGCGTGGTTGAAGGTATTTGTAGCCCCCATTGGCTGGGTTGAGCCCATCTGGGTGATGTCATGAGCCTGGGTCACCCAGCTGTACCTCCCACCTGGCTTGGGACTTGAGTCTGAGCATGCTCAGTTTGGGGTCTTGATTAGGTGTCTAATGTTTGCCTGATTTCTTTCCAATCTCCCCTATGGGGGCCTTTGCAGCCATGGGAGGGACAACCCCCTGTCCCTAAACTAGTGACCCTACAGCATCACTTCTCCCACCTGCTTCCTGTGTTTCTGTTGTCCATTTCTCCTTTGCTAAATCTTCTGAACTCTGTCCTTGGATAAATGTCCCAGCCCCCTCTTCCCTCAGACCCAAGAGTCCAAGTCCTTGCCTCCTCCTCCCTCAGTCGCAGTTGTCTAGACCAGCGGCTCTCCACCTGTGGGCTGCGACCTCTTTGGGGGTCGAATGCCCCTTTCTCAAGGGGTCGCCTAAGACCATTGGAAAACACATATTTCCTGTCGACGTTTTACCTATACTGTTGCAAAATGTAGCAATGTACTTTACTATTGTTATATTAAGATTGGAGGGTGGATGGAGGGTGGGGTGGAAAGGGGGAACCGATTACAGGGATCTACATGGGTGAAAGGAGATGTCAGGCAGTATAAGACATGACAAAATAATAATTTAGTATCAAGGTTCATGAGGGAGGGGAGAGCAGGGAGGGAGGCGGGGAAGTGAGGAGCTAATGCCAGGGGCTTAAGTGGAGAGCAAATGTTTTGAGAATGATGAGGGCAACGGATGCACAAGTGTACTTGACACAATTGATGTATGCATGGATTGTGATCAGAGTTGTATGAGCCCCAAATACAACAATTAAAAAAAAAAGACTGTTACCCATGCTACACCATGCTTCAAGACATTTAATTGATTTGTCATTAGAAACAAATATCTCACAATACAGAATCACCTGCTGTTTTTGTGATTCATCACTATGCTTTCCAATTTGTAACAACGGAAGATACATCCTGCCTATCAGATAGTGACGTGACGATTCATCACAGTAGCAACACGACAGTGATGAAGTCGCAACGGAAATAATTTTACGGTTTGGGGGTCACCACCACACGAGGCCCTGTCTTAAAGGGTCATGGCATGAGGAAAGTGGAGAACCACTGGTCTAGACCCTCAGCCCCCTCCTCCTTCAAACCCAGGAGGCCCCGCCCAGGCCCCGCCCCTCCCTCAGCCACGCCCCTCCCTGGGGCGATGCCATGGCAACCAGGGCGCCCGCCCCTCCCACACGGAACCCACTTCCGGCTAGAGTCCGGCCTGTGTCTAACCAGTTCCCGCGGGAGGCAGGGCTGAGCGGAGGGCAAGTGGGAGCAGGAAGGGGATGACAACAGGGGCGAGTGGGGGCTGAAAGAGGTGGAAGAGGCAGGCAGGAGAGGAGGGAGATGGAGGGAGCGAGGCGCAGGAGGCCGGGTGGCGCTGAGCACCGCCATGGGGGGACGGACACGGCGAGAGAGGGTGACCACGGTAGAGAGAGGCTGGGAAATATGAAGAGAGCAAGCGAGGACGGGCGGGGGCGACGTCGAGGAAACTGACGGGCGATGCCGCGAAGCACGGGGAGCGAGGCAGGGCGGAAGATGGCCGAGGATTCACCGGGGAGGGTGGAGGAGAGGTGGCGAGAGACTGAGAGCGAGAGGGGGACCCAGAGGCCGCTGGAGAGGCTGGCGGAGAGGTGGGGAGAGAACCACAACGAGAGACGAGGGAGAGAACGAGGTGGGAAGAAAGACTCCCCCAGCCGAGGGATGACAGGGGAAGAGGCCGGGAAATGCGGAAGAACGGACTGGCACTCACGCGGAGTCAGTGAGGTCAGGGGAACCAGGATCTCTTTGAGGTCGCGACCCTCCAGTTCGGCCACCTGGTGGCCCCGGGGCTCCCAGGAGAGTCAGGAGGCCTCATCCGGGAGAAGGAGCCGGGATGGGTGGCCCAGTCAGAAATCTGGTTCCCGCTCGCCTGAGACACCCCCCACCCACCTTCTCAGGATGCAGCCAGAGGTGGAGTCGCTGCGATCCTCCACCATGGGCAATCCCGGCATGCACAGGGAGGCAGGTACAGAGCTTATGTGTCTGTGTGTCGATATTCCCAACACCCGTGAACCACACGGTAGCTTGCCTGGCATGGTAGGCCTTGAACAAGCTACTGGTTCTCCAAATAGAGTCGTCCCAGAATCAACCAGATGCTGGACAGCGACCTGTGGGTGTCGAACTACATTTCCCATGAGCCTCTGCAATCTACAGGCTCCTGTTCGGGGAATGTAGAACTACACCTCCCATGAGCCTCTGGGGAGTAACAGATCATAGCCTCCAGTATCACTGTAGGAGTCCCCAGGGATGTAGTGGTTATGCTTTTGAGCTGCGATCTGAAAGGTCAGAAGTTCGGAACCACCAGCTTCTCTGCTGGAGAAAGATGAGGCTTTCTGCTCCCAGGGGGATAGATTTTCCTACAGGCATCATCAGGTGTTCCCGTGTCTCAAATTGAGCTCAGCATCTTCCCCCAAAGACAATCCACCATCCTGGTTCTGTTCTACCTTCCGATGGCCTCACCACCCACTCGGTCACCCACCAGATCCTCCTCATTGGATGTTCCCATACCTTCTTCCTCCATTCCCTCTCAGTCCGCCAGTCTCCGACTCCTCCCACACTCTGCTCCATCCCTTCCTTTCTGTTCCCACAACCCTGGTGCAAGTCTTGTCTTCCATCTGGACTCTCTCGTCATTCCCTCTGAGGCTTTCAGGCTCTGTCCTTCAGTTCATTCCGCCACACAGCTCCAAAGAGATCTTTGAGGCACTCAGAGCCCCATACTACTCCTATGAAGCCCCATCACCCTCATGACACAACCCAGCCCTTCAGCTTGGCATTGGAGGCCTTGAATGGCTGGGTTTGATCCATGCTGCCAGCTTCGGATTCAAATTCCAGTGTTCCCTACATGCAGTCTCTGCCCTAGTCCAGTTCACTCATCCATCTATCCATCCATTCACTCATTCAACACTTGTTGGGCAATGTCTTGGTGAGGATGAGTTTGTCTGCAGGTAATAGACTACACCGTTGACTGCCCAAAGAGCAAGCAAATCTGTCTGGAAAGAAGTACATCCAGAATGTTCCTGAGAAGCAATGATGGGGGCGTGGGCTGGGTCTCAAGGTCTTTGGACATGTGTTCTCATGAGGGATCAGTCCTTGGAGAAAGACATCAGGTTTGGTAAAGTCGAGGGTAAGGACAGAGGAAGATGCTCAATGAGATGGACTGGGACAACGGCTACACCAATGGGCACAAACGCAGCAAGGATTGTGAAGCTGGCACAAGACCAGGCAGGGCTTCGCCGTATGGTCTATGGGGTTACTATGAGTCAGAATGGGTTCACGGGTGCCCAACGTCACAACAATTATAGAAAACTAAGGGAGCGCTGGACAACGATTAAACTGGAGGCTGCTCGTTGAAGAGATGGTGGTACCAACCCAATTGGTTCTCTGTGGGACCTGGTGGAGAAAGGCCCCGGGCATCATTTTACTCTGTGACAGGGGTGACTATGAGTCAACAATTGACTCAGCACCAACCTTAACACCAACCGAACACTGGACTTCCTGTTGACCTGCAAGACAGGACAGTCTGTCTGTCGCCTGCTCAAAAGAAGCCCGGAGGTGTGGCAAGGTCTGGGTTGGATTGAGCCAGCAGCACATTTGGGCTTATTTGTTTTAATTCTTGTTTTTAATCCAGAATCCACCCATCACCTGAGGCACGTTGGCTTGCTTACCTCATAGTCACAAGATGGCTGTCACCCTTGCAGGCCCCGCCTCTAGAAGGCTCCACCTCATAATCTAGAGCACCCACAGGGACCCCATCTTACATCCCAGGGGGACAGCACTCCCACGCCTAAATCACTTTCCGGCGCAGGAATCCGTTACGATCGTCATCGTTCCTGTGTCTGGTGATCCGCAGCCCCCGTGGCTTTACTGTATTTTTTGACTTCTAAACTTGTGGGTGGTGAATTAGGTGAAGGCATGCATGGCGGATGATAGCTCTTACATTCGACACTCGATGCCTATGCAAGCCTGATGCCGCTCACCCTATGAGACCCCCCTTAACGTCCCATCATGCACCTCACTTCCAGTGTCTCTTATTTCCAAGCCCACTTCTCTCCTAATCCTCCGAGCTTTGTCCTGGGGTCAATGCTGCCCTTTTGATCTTCAATGGTTGATGATTCTAACAGGAAGAGTCCAGGCCCACACCTGAAGGGTTCGCTCAGGGCCATGTAGTCTTGTGTGAGTGTATGCGGGGGGGGGGGTCCCCACTAGGCTCTAGCTGACCAGTCAGCCTGCTCTTCTCTTTGAATTTGAATTCTGCTACACCGTTTTCTCCCACTCTGCATTGGACCTTCTAATGTAATCCTATTCGGAGCCCTTGGTAGTGGTAGCCGGGCACCATCTAGTTCTTCTGGTTTCCGCCTGGCGGGCCCTGATGCTGATGTGGTCTATTATTTCCTTGGTCTGATGATTGACCTGCGTCTTTGGGTTTTCATCACACTTCTTCCCTCCAGATGGGGAGAGACCGACAGCTGCACCTTCGACAGTCCCTCCCGAGCTTTGGAGACACCCCCCACCCCAGGTGCTACTCATCAAAGTAGGATGTACAACATTGTGAAGGATGCCATTGACCTTGATGACCCCGAGACTATGGTCCTATGGTTCTGATCCCCCAGGCCCAGCAACGCATTCCCTCGTGGAGTTCTGCTAGGCCGGAGAAGTTTGGATAACTTTGTCCCCTCTCTGACTCCACCACATTCGCTGAAACACTTGCAGCAAAAGTAAATATGCATGTATAATAATAGCTCCTGTCACATCTATATATATTCCTGGATGTGCCCTCCCACTCTTCTCCTCAAGGTGGAAGGATTTTAAAAGAATCAGAATCTCTGGGACCAAGCTGTCAGCTGTCATCTTTGTGTGCCCGGTGATTCTGCTGAGTGCTGAGGCTCGGGGACCGTTGGTTTAGACTTGATGGAGGACCCCCAAGGGAACTGGACACACATGAGCTTCCTCTGCCACAGGACCATCCCAAAATTGGGGTGTGGCAGGGTGGGAATGGCTATGGGGTCTCCATCTCCCAGCGAATACCATCAGTACCGACAGTATGCCAGACAGAGCCCTGGCATCATACCACATGAAGGGTGGGGCTGCTTAGCTCCAAGTCGGCGGTTCAACGCCCCTCTAGGAGAGCGTGATGAGGCCATTTGCTCCTGAGTGAATTTTATAGTCTTGGAAACCCAAAGGGGCAGTGCCACACTACCCCCATGTGAGTCGGGATGGACCAGATGGCAGGGGGTTGGTTTAGCTTGGGTGTGACAGACGTTCCTCTAAGCACAAGGAGCCCTGCTGGTGGAATGGTTAGACCTCAGGCTACTTACTGGGTGGTTGGAGATTGGGACCCACCCAGCTTCTCCATGGGAGAAAGACATGGCGACCCGTACCTTAGAAATCACCGCCTAGGGGGACAGTTCGAGTCTGTGCAGTGGGGTCACCAGGAGTCAGAATCTACTCAACCCCAACATCCTAGGTGCAGCAGACACCGCGTTTCTGCCCTTGGTTCTTCTTGGGCACTTCCCAAGTCCATTCAGGGTCGCAGTGACCTGGTAGGACCGAGTCGCCTGCCCCATACTGCTTCTGAGCATCTTGTTCCGTCAAGGGGCGCCTGGTGGGCTCGAACCACTGACCTGGGGTTGCTCAGCCAGACACTATCATTGGAGCTCCGCCAGTGGGTGGGCTCTAGTGCCGTCGGCGCCATCCTCAGCCTAGTCTGGAGGCCCATGTAATGCAGAATACTTTGTATGGGCCCCAGGAAAGTGGGGTGCCATTGCGTCGTCCTATTTCATTGGCCTCCCGAACTCTATCGGTCTGTTTGGGGCTGACTACTTTCTCTGGAGTCAACAACGCTGGGCTGTCCATCCGGCTGCCAGCTTCCGCATCGCCTGTTGGAGAGCTAATGGGTCCCAAGCACTTTGACAGCGGTGCGGCGAGGACAGGCATGAAACAGGCCGTCTCAGGAATAATTCATCAGCTAGCAGCGCAAGAAGCTATCTGCAGTCTCGGGCATCCCAGAAAGTTCCGTTCAGCCCACCAGGTAGTCTTCTGGAAATCATTTCTCCCTGATACCCACTTGGGCAAACTCCTCCTTGTCCTTCAAGCCTTTTCTACAGGTACCACCTCCTCTGGGAGTCTTCCAGGATTGCCCCCAGGCCTTGGCTTTCCCTCCACCTCCTATCACCTCCATTGTGTCATAGATGGTCCTTTAGGATGACTGCCTGTCACACTGGGAGCTCCCAGCATCCTTAAAGGCACATAGGGACACAGCCTGGGAGATGTGGGCGCAAGCTTGCAATGGGTGCATTTTCTCATGAAGTCAACACATACCCCCACCCGTCTTAAAATTTTTGTTGGTGAAAATAAGCACAGCAAAACCCACTCCCGGGTCACTTTCCAGTTGCGGTGGTCATTGGCATTGGTTGGCGATCTTCACATGGTGTCAACATCCAAGATGTTTCTGTTCTAGTTCCATTCCAACCGACATAAACTCCCCGCCCCTACTCCAACCTCGTCTGGGCGTGAAAATAGATGTTATCTGTTTGGTTATGTGTATATACAAATGTGTGTGTAAATACATTTATATGTATAACTCCACTCACTGCCATCATGCCAATTCTGACTCATTGTGACCTTATAAGACAAGGGAGACCTGCTGTCACTCTTTATGGGAAGGGGTGCCCGGTGGAGTCAAACTGCTAACCCTGTGGTTAGCCCAGTGCATCACCTCATGCCTACCTCATGTTGGTTTTCTGGCTCACAGCAACCCCTGTACACAGAAAAAAACACAGTCAGGTCCTGCTTACCAGTTTTTTAGAGACTGGTGGAAGCCCCATTCTCTCATTACCGTTTCTGGGGTGTTTATCTCTCCTGGATTCTGTGTGTCGAGAGCTCTTATCTCTACCAATGTACATGCTCCGGTCTATCCAGATTGGTAAGGTAGACATGGGGGTCATGATAGTGGGGGGGGGGGGAACAACAGAAATGTGGGTGAAGGGAGACGGTGGACGGTGTAAGACATGAAAATAAGAATCTGTAATTTATCAAGGGTTCACGAGGAGGGGAGGGTGGGGGAAGGAGGGAAAAAAGAGGAGCTGATACCAAGGGCTCAGTAGAAAGTAAAGGTTTTGAAAATGACGATGGCAACATAGATACCAATGTGCTTGATACAATGCATGTGTGGATTGTTATAAGAGCTGTATGTGCCCCCAATAAAATTATATATATCAGCACCTTAATGAATGTTCCCCTTAAAATTAAAATAAAAAGACCACCCTGTCTTATAGGGACACTATGAGTCAGAATAGGCCAGTTGACAATGATTTGGGGGTGCGGCGGGGTAGGTGATAGAAATCTAAAAGATGTGGCCCCTCGAGGGCGCTGCCTACAATTAGTTGCATTGGTGGTTAAGTGGATGTGTTGGTCAAGGCGATGACTCCACTCTGTCTCCACTCTGTGGGACAGAGGCCAAGAGAGCTGGGAGGAGTGACCCAAGAGGTCAGTGGGTCCCTGGTCTTGCCAGCTGCCACTTATCTAACATGCAAGCAGATGCAAACCACAAGGCAGGCGGGGGGTGTGTGTCATGAAATGAAATTGCAGATCCTGATCCAGTAGGTCTGCCTCTCAAGCAAGGTCCTGGTTGCTGGACCCTGGACCGCCTGCTGGGGAGGCTGTTGTCAACCACATTGAAGACTTAAATCCTGAGAGCAGAGGAAGGCTGTGTTGGCTTGTGAGTATGGAGTGCTGAGATGAGCCCCCTCCCGGACTCCCCAGACCCAAACCCACTGCCATCTGGTCAACTCACAATGACCGCAGGACAGGGGTAGAACTGCCCCCGCAGTGTTTCTGTCTTCCTTTGAAAACCCTCCGTAGTGTGAATTGGGCGAAGGTTTACACAGCAGATCATGCCGTTTACACTCAAGTCATATGTTTTGTTTCAATGCAACCATAGAAATCCTCTCGATGTAACATGAGTACCCCACTTCCTCCCCGTGTTTCTTATGCCCGTTCTTCCTTCTTTCCTAACCCTCTGAAATCTGTCCTTGGCTAAATGATGCCCCTTCATCCTACACACTGCCATGAAATCCATTCCGTCTCATAGAGACCCTGCGGGAATCATAGATCGAGAGGAAAATGTGGACCAAACTTCAAATCACCAAAGAGACCCTCAACACAATGGTCTTTAGTCACCTTTCAAGTCCAGTCTTTGTGGCAACAAGCCTGCGACAATCACGGGGTTTGTAGTTGAAATTGTATGGCTATAATGTACAAAGAGTATAGTAAAGTCCTAGAAGATGGGAGAGAGAAAATAAAATAAAGGACTCAGACACATCTTATAGTAGCATGCTTACTGTAAGGGCGAAACAGCAACAGGAAGGAAGACAGACAGGACAGGACAAGGGAGAGCAGAAACAGAAATAGCTTTATTAGGTGGCGGGGGGGGGGGGAGCTCCCGGACGAGGTTCCAGGACCTAGGCCAACAGGTCAGGGAAGTCATGCTCAGCAGCTTTCCCTCGTCTTTCTCCCATGAGGCAGCTGGTGTTTTAAAACGACTGGCCTTCCAGTTTGCAGCTCAACAGAGAACCACCATGCTGCCAGTTCCCCCTTTTAAATCTTAAGCAGTTGCTTATTCTAACACAGGGGTGAGTTGAATCCCTGAAGGGTGACTAAGGGCCATAATCTTTGGGAATGCTACCCTTCTCTATCTGCCCAGTCAGTCTGGCTTGTGTTATGATTTTGACTTATGTTCTACATTTTTCATCCACTCTTGTCCAGGACCTTCTAATGTGATTCGCTAGCAGAGCAGTTGGCTGTGGGCGCCGGGCACCATCTAGCTCTTCTGGTCTCAGGGTTGTGGACGCTGATGTTCACGTGGCCAATTAGTCCACTGGGTTCATGAATTGTTCCCATCTGACTTCTGATGTCCAGCACCCTTGTTTCCTTTGAACAGACAGAGACCGATAGGCGCGTCTTAGATGGTCCCACGTGAACTTGGAAGACCCCCGGCTGCTTCACTCCAAAGCAGGCTGTAGAGCATTATCTTCACGGGCTGTGTTAGGTCCATTGGCTGTGGTGTCCGCACCTACCCCAGAGGGTTTCCAAGGCTGTCGGTCTATATTGAAGCAGAGAGCTTCGTCTTTCTCCTGTAGCATGGCTAGTAGGTCTGAACGGCTGATGTCATGATTCGAGGCTAGTTGCTTAACCCTCTGCACCACTGCAGCCCTTTTGGGGGCTACAGCAGTGGAGAAAAGACAGTCAGGGGTGCCTCTTTTGATTTCACTCACCTTACTGCACTTCCATTTATTTTTAAATTCCTCCTTAGAAATGGAAGGTTGTGGCAATAGCCGGCGCATCAGCCCCATTTTCCCCAACAGCACGTGTTCACTCCACATCTCCCTGTCACCCCTTGGTGACCGTCTCACAATATCTCAAACTTATTCACTAGGCTTTGGCACGCTTCATAGATGACACACGAAACAATAAAAAACAACAACCGTAAAACACCGCCCTGGAGTCGATATTGACGCATATTGACCCTTCTTGATAACATGGAGTCTAACTGCGCCAGAGTGTTTCCAAGACTGTAACCTTGACGGAACCTGACTGCTACACAAGGCGGGAGAAGCTGCCTGACCTCCAGACTTGAACCAGACTGGACCTACCCGCTTTGGAAATTATTCCTTGATAGAAGTCTCTTTCTAAGACATAGACATATATGAGCATGTATAGACATACACGTGAGCCACTGTATATGTGTCAGTGGCTGTACATCCATGGAGAACCCAGCCAAAGACACTGCCAATGGACTCTGACTGCTGAACGGGAATTGCTAAGCTGCTATGTAAACCTTCACCGAACACACAAGGAAAATGTCATTAAAAGAAAAACCAGGAAGAAAACTGTCCCAGCAGCTGCCTTGGTGGGAGCAGATGGCAGGTGGGCACAAGCTAAGCTGTGTGGATGCTGTGTCGTTAGTGTCCTCTAGGGGCACACCTGTAGCAGGTGTGTGTAGAGCCCGTCTGTCCTGCCTCTCCACGAGCTGACTGTGGATGTTGGTCAGCTGGGGTGTTTGCACCACCCACTTTTGGGTCGGCAGCAGGGGGTTCAGCCCCAACCCACAGCCAGGTTATGTTGATTTGTTGCCTTGGCAACAGGAAGGACACACCACCGGTCCAGCGCCATCCTCACCACTGACTTGTTCGGGGCCGTGTCCCATCCGTCTCACCGAAGGTGTTCCTCTCTTTCTCTGGCCCTCTGCTTTGACCAAGCATGACGTCTCCTCCAGGGACAGGTCATGTCCAAAGTACATGAGACCAACTCTCTCCATCCTCCCTAAATCCTGTTTCCAAGACCGGAAGTCCTTACAGGAAGCCCACAGCCTCGTTTTTTGTCCCTTACCGCGGGTGGTGCTTTCGAACGGCTGACCGTGCCGCCGTCAGCAGCCCAACAGGGCACCGACAAGGTTCCTTAGAATGGGGCAGCGTTGGGTCATTTTTTAGGGGGGGAATTGGGCCATGTTAGTGTTACCTTGTGTTGACACCTGGTCAGCTTTGGCTTTGTCCCATCCAGTGCTCAGGACCCTGATCTTAGAAACTCTGTCCCCAGGAGCCCTCCTTGTGGACCCCGAGATTCCAGAGCAGATCCAGACCCGAAGCCTGATCAGGCCCACCAAATCCTCGTGAGTGCCCCCAGCCCCCACCCCCACCCCACCCTTGGCTCCCCGCCTCCGCTCCCGTCAATGCTGACCACATTGACCCCTGACCTTGAAGGCCCCTGTCCGTTTGGTCTCCCGCCAGGAAGCAGCATCTGCGACAGGTCATTGCCGAATATGAGGCCCTGGACCGTGAGCTCCCGTGTATCCGGAAGTTCCCTATGCCGCCTGCTGCCCAGCCCCTGAGCCTATGCATGGAGACCACGGTGAGGCACCCCATCCCCACCCCTGGGCCATGTGCCTGCAGCCCGTGGGGTGAGGTAAAGGGGCCTGGCAATAAGACGGCTGGCTAGAAATGGTCAGTCCGTCAAGAGTCCGTTGTCTTGTTCATCCCTGCAAATCCCAGAGAGAAGGTTGACTGACAGAGAGCGGGAGACGGGGACTGGGGCATGGAGAAACTGAGGATTGATGAATGGGGAAACTGAGGGGCGGGGCTGTTGAGGGACAGAAGGGTGGGACTGAGGGTCAGGGCTGGGACATGAGAGCTGAAATGGAGGACTAAGGAACAGAGAAGCGGGACTGAGGGACAGAGAGAGGGGGACTCATAATCCAATCGGCCTCCCAGAGGCCTAGGGTTTCCCAGGCTGTCAATCTTTACAAGACAGAGCCCACAGCCTCAACATTTTCCCTGGGAGCGGCTGGTGAGTTTGAACCCCCAGCCCCAGAAGTCCCCTACTTGCCAGACAGCGGCCACCTGCACTCCTGAAAGTATATAGGCGTATAGTCTAATTATATGAGCCGTAGAGCCCTGGTGGTGTAATGGTTTTGCATTGAGCTGCTAACCTCAAGGACAGCAGTTCAAAGACACCAGCTGCAGCTTTGCTGGAGAACCGAGCGTTCTAGTTCAGTAAAGAGATACAGCCTCAGAAACCCACAGGGACAGTTCTACCCTGTCCTGCAGTACCACTATGAGTCAGAATGGGCGCATTGGCAGTCATTTTGTAGGGTGTCCCCCCCCACAACACACCTGTATTGTAGGAGCCTTGGTGGCACAGTGTGTTAAGCATGGGACTACTTATCCAAAGGTTGGTGGTTCAAACCTATCCAAAGCTCTTAGGGAGAAAGATGAGGTTGGCTGCTCATGTAAAACTCTACAGGATCAGAAGTCTTACACAGTGTTACTGTGAGGCAGGAGTCCTGGTGGGCTAGTGGGTTAGGAGCTAAGCTGCCCACTGCAAGGTGAACCATTCAATTAAAGTCACCAGCCTCTTTGAGGGAGAAAAGTGAAGTAGCTTGCTCCCGTAAAGAATTATAGCCTCGGGAGGGGAAGGGAAGGTGGGGGGAGAAAGGGGGACCCGATCGACATAGAACCCTTTCCCAGGGGAATGGACAACAGAAAAATGTGTGAAGGGAGACAGCAGTCGGTGTAAAACATGAAAAAATAAGAATATAAATTATCAAGGGTTCACGAGGGAGGGAGGTTGGGGGGAAATGACCTGATACCAAGGGCTCGAGTAGAAAGAAAATGTTTGGAAAAGGACGATGGCAACATAGGTACAAATGTGTTTGATCCATTGGATGGATGGATGGATGGATGGATGGTGATAAGAGCTATACGATCCCCCAATAAAATGAGTTTTAAAAAAACTACAGCCTCGGGCTGAGACAAGTCAGAATGAACTCGATGGTGGTGCCCTTGGCTTGAGTAGACGTCGAGGCTGGGGTTACGGTTCTGACTCCGTATGCCTACCTTAAGGAGCCCGGTAGCAGTGTCACTGCAAAGTACGAGGTCAGCGCTTTGCAGCCACCAGCCTCTGAGAGCCAAAGCCTGGCTTTCCACTCCGGGACAGTTACTGTTCCCGAAACCCACAGGGAGAGTTTACCCTGTCCTGTTGGATGGTTAGGACTCAGCATCGACTCCCAAGGAAGTGAGTTTTGAGTCCGTTTTTCCACATCCCACTCTTGTGTTAAACTCTAACTACAGAGGATTTCCCCCCACCCTGAATGGTTCAAGTTGATTGAAAAGAAGTCAAATCTCGCACGACCCCTAGCGTTTGACGAACTGAACATTCCCCATTCCCGACACTCCTTAGAAAGAGAAGGGAAGGGAAAGAGAAGGGAAAGGGTGGTGGTGGGGTGGTGGGGAGAAGCAGCAGAGAACTGTCAACTACGTAGAAGCTTGCCCTGCAAGATGACCGCTGGAAACGTTTCCAGTCGATTGGGGAAGTTTGTCCCATGGGTCCCTGAGACTCGATTTCTTTGGAGAATGACCCCGAATGTCGACGATGCTGTCTCCCAGCGCGATCCCCTCTCGCACTCTCCGCAGAGCGAGGGTCACGTAAGGTTCCGTCCTGGGGTGCCCCGGGAAGGCTGGCGCGTTCTGCCGGCCGGGTCCTCGGAGGGGACCCGGCTGGTACGAGCTCCAGAGGACTCTCTCGGCTCCCAGCCCGAGGCCGACTTCACCCACCTGGAGGTGCTGCAGGCGCTGGAGGCCGAGCTGCCCGGAGCCATGGAGAGCGGGCGCGTGAGCAGTATCCGCTTTGAGAATATGAATGTCATCTGCGGCACAGCAGGGCGCCGCGACCGGTGAGTCTGTCGCGGGGGCGGGGCCGGATGATTAGGGGGTGGGGCCTGAAGGTAGGTCATCAGGGGACGGGGCTAAAGGGATGGGAGGGGCGGGAGGCAGTTGAAGGCCGTGAGGAGGACCTAGTAAGCTCGGTGAGGGGGCGGGGCCCGCAGTAAGAGCGGTGAGGGCGGGGCTTAGAGCTACTGGGAGGAGGGTCGCCTCCGTTTCTTTCCCCGCCCCCTCCTGCCCTGATCCGACCCGTCCTCCCTGGAGCTGAGCTGAAAGGCGGGCCAGGCACTTGGGGAAAGAGCGAGACCAGGATTAGACTGTGAGGGGGCGGATCGGGGAACTCTTGAAATCCACAGGGGGTTGGAACTAGGCGTAAACTCAGCGAGCGGGCGGGGCTGGCTGTCAGGGTGCTGGGAGGGCGGGGCTGAGAACTAAGAGGGGCGGCGGCATTAGCTTCGAGGGGGGCCGGGCCAGCTGTCAGGGCGGCAGGGGGCGGGGCCTGGGAGGAGCTCTGTGTGGGTAAGGCCAAGGCCGTGAGGGGGCGGAGCTAACTCCTAAGTGGGCGGGGCAACAGTGAGTTCCGTGGGAGGCGGGGCCGGCTAGCTTGTTGGCGAAGGGGAGGAGCCTGGAGCGAACTCGGGCCAAGTGTTGGAGCTGAGAATTCCTGCGAGGGGCAGCGAGGCAGTGAGCTCAGGGTGGGGAGGTAGGGCAATGAGGAGTGGGCTTTAATGTAACGATTGGGGAGCAGGACCGCAGAGTGAGATATCAGGGCAGTGAAGGGACCGGGCTAGGAGCAACTGGGTGGGGGTGTGGCAGGGGGTGTGCGCATGTAAGTGTGGAAGGGTGGGTGGGGCTAGGGAGGGAGAGCACGCGATGGGGCGGGGCCTAGAGTGCAAAAGAAAGCAGGAGGGGTCGTGAGATCTGTCGTAGACGGCTGAGGTGCATAGCAGAGACCAGGGATGGTAGGAGCCTGGAGTGACAGCTCCAAAGGGTGGGGCTTACACCGAGTTTGTGGTCGAGGGCTGGACTGAGATCTACGTTGAATGGACGCTAGGTGACCTGGGGGAGAAGACAGGGTGGCAGAAAAAGTCTAGGAGAGAGTCACGGGTAGACAGGCAACTGGGCTCAGGTAGGGAGGGACCAGGAGCGAGTTCGCCTTCGTCTCCGCTCCGCCCCTATCCTCTCGCCCCTCCCCCACCCCCTCCCCGCAGGTGGCTCATCACGGTCACGGACTTCCAGACTCGCTCGCGCCTGCTGCGCTCCGGCCTTAGTCCTCGTGGGCTCGCGCACCAGCTAGTGCGCCACGACGAGCTGTTGTTGAGCGACTACCGCCTGCACCTGCGCCGATCCCTGGCTCGACAGCGCATGCTCGAGGCCCTGGGGGCGGAGCCGACCGAGGAGGAGTGACGCGAGGGGCCGGGCCCTGGCTGCGCTTGCGCACCGCCCCTCTGGCGTAGGCGGCCCTCCGGAGCCTGGGCAGGGAGGGGCGTGGCCTCCCCAGGAAGGAGGCGGGGTCGGCTCGAGGGGGTGGATACTGTGAGTTTAATTATAAAGAATGACCTGGTACAAAAGCCATTTCTCTCTGCAAAATCTTGGTGGGGAGTCAAGGGGAGGGAGGTGATGGGAGGTAAGGATGAACCCCCATATTATAATCCTGCCTCCCTAATCTTCCCCCAGTCCCTGCAATTGTCCGGTGAGGGGTAAACTGAGGCCCAAGAGGGAAGACTCGGGTGCCGGGGATTTCCATGAGTGCTCACCCCGTCTCAGGGAGAACCGGATGCCCTGACCCGCCTCCCTTCTTCTCCCTCCCGCCCCGCTTGGAAGACAATTTTCGGGCTTTTATTTCAGGGCTTTCGTCTGGATTTTTTGTGTGATCTAGTTGTTGGTTTTTTTGTCTTTGTTTTTAATATTCTTCTTTTGCTATTGTTCCTCTTTTTGCTGCGTCTCTCCTCTCTGCCCTCCCAAGTCAACCCCTCCCTCCCCCCTCCCCCTCCTACCTCTCCTCCCCCCTCCCCCCTTGCCCCCTCCCCTAACCCTCGCGGCACCCATCCGGAATGAACAAGCCCTTGATAGATAGACGCCGCGTAGGCCCCCTGCGCATGGGGGCAGCCGACAAGGGGGAGGGGTCAGGGAGGGGTCCAGCGCAACCTCCGCCCCCCTGTTCGCCACCCTCCCCCCTCCCACGACCCTCCCACACAAGGTACCCCGCAGATCCCTGATGGGGTGAGGGGAAGGGGCTTGCAAGCCCCCCACACACACCCACGGACGGAGCGCGCCCCCCCACTCAGGGGTAGGGGGCAGCAGAGGGGGAATGGGCTTGGGGGAAAAGAGGGGGGAGCTCCCTTCTTTGGCAGCTGAACATGGGGGGACCTGAGGGCAAGGCCCTCCCCCTTATACCCACAACAGTGGAGGGGGCTTCCCAGGGGGAGGGGTGGCTTAAAATTCCCAAGCCCCAGGAATAAAGGGGGAGGGGCGTGCGGGAGAGGCGGAGCCATGCTGGAGGAGGGGGTGTGTCTCTGGGAGGGAAAGCAAGGTTAAGGAGGGGAAGTTGTTCTTGCTGAAGGAATGGATAGGCAACCCGTCTGGGAGGGGCCCCTTTGAGTGTGGTGGTGGTGGTGTGGATGGGCAGGAGGGGCGAGCGTGAGAGGAGGACCTGAGGGAGGGGGCGCCTGATTCACAGAGAGCAAGTGTGCATATACGGTTCTCCTTCCCCGAGCAGAGCAGAGTGCAAGTTGCTGAGAGATTAAGAGGGAGGTCAAAGTGGGCACGAGCCAAGGACTTGTCCGGTAAAGAAAAGGCAGGCCTCTTGGAAGGAAATGGGAGATTGGCCCAAGAGGGGGTGAGGTGAGATGCGACAAAAAAGAGTTGGTGCGGCGAGAGGGGTTGGGGGTGGGTGGAGGGGTGTCTCAGTAGGGAGCCAAAGAAGTAGAGAAGCAAGAATGTGTGTGAGACCAAGTCCCGGTAGCTGTGCAAGAAAGGTGTTCGTGGTGAAGGGGAACCAGCGGAAGTGTTGGGAGGAAGCGTGAGCCAGGGCAAGCGTTCAAGAGCGCAGGGTGGATAGAAATGTGAGAAAGAAGGGTGGGGAGCAGGGAGTGGAGGCCTGGCAGCGAGGAAGAGGAGGAGAAGGAGGCATCAAGAGAGAAATGTTTCCTGGGAGGCAGATGTGCAAGGGACATGATAAAAAAGTGACAGTGCAAGGAGGACCCGAGGAAGGAGAGGCACCGGGTGTGAGCGTGAGCGTATGGGAGGGGGGTGTGGCGTGGCGTGTGGCAAGGGTACAGGTTTGGGCGGCATCGAATAAGGGGGAAGCAAGTGTGTAAGTGCAAAGCGAGTGTGTAAGTGCAAGCGCGGCGGTGATAGTGAGTCAGGGCTGGCACACGTGTGCCAGGCTGGGCTGAGTGCAGGGTGCCACAGAGAAGAAAGGGGTGCCCTCACTACGGCCGAGAGGGAGGGAATCAACGCCCCAGGGCGTGTCTGCAGCCAGGGGCCAGAGAGTCTAAGAAGTGGAGCCAGCAGGGGACACTCCTGTAAGCCTGAACCAGAGACAGAGGGAGGGAAGGAGGGAAAGAGGGAGGGCGGGAAGGGGGAGGGAAGGGGGAGAGAGAGCTCGCTCGCAGAGGGCCGTGGGGCCTGTGAAGAATGCACGAGAAAAGCTGAGCGCCGCGGGTGAAGGCGGGCGTGTGCAAGAGATTGAGAGCGAGAGGGCAAATTTGTGTGCAAAATTGCAGCCCAGCGGGGGAGGGGCAAGCAGGCGTGCAAAGGAGCGTGCAAGAGGCCTGGGCTGGGAGGGGAGCGGGGTGGGGGCGGCGGGCAGCTGTGTGTGCTTGGGGAGAGAGGCAGGGGCAGGGGGGGGTGAGTGAGGGGCCAGAGAGGGCGGGGAGGGTGGTTAGAGGGGCGGCAGGCGGTGGAATCTGAGAGCACCCCTTCCCCTGAGGCTTGGGGAGACACCCCCATCCCATCAGGCTCAGGGTTGACCCTCTATGGCTCTGTCTGTCCCTCCCCCCTCAAATCGACCCTTCCCTCCTCAGTCTCCCCTTGGTAACTCCTTCCATCCCCCCTCCACTCCCCACTTCTCTCTCTCTCTTACACACACACACACACACACACACACACACACACACACTCACGCGTGCACGCGCACACGCACACAGTCTTGTGTCTTGTGTCAGCTGCCCCCTCCTTTGAGGTGCAAATGTCCAGCTGGACTGGCCACCTGGTGACTCCCCGCCCCTCCCCCCATCATGGGAAACTAGGTCTGGGTGCAGTTTCAGCTGAGTCCCTAGTCTCCCCCCAGGAAGGGGGTGGGGAAGGGAGTGGGGGGGATGGAGTCAGGGGTCAGAGGTGAAGAGGCCAGCCGGCTCCAGGGTCCTGTGGACGGGCTGGTCCGCCCAGCCCAGCTCAGCCATCACCTCTCCAGGAAAAACTTGAGCGCCCTGTCAATGTTCATCCGGTGGCCCACCCTGGTCACCCCCAGGTCCACGTAGTCCTCCTTGGTCAAGGCGGGCAGGTGGGAGCCATCAATTTCGTGGTCCAGGAACTGGGCTCGGTGCTCGGACAAACCCAGCCACTCCAGCCAGTCGGCCACGTCGAACTTGGTCCAGAAGCCCAGGGGCTTCCCGCCAAACGGCTTGTCCGGGGGCAGCGAAAGTAAGCGGGTGGGCGAGAGCGAGCGGGAGGCGCTGGACAAAGCCCCTCCGAGGGCCCCTGGCATCCCCGAGTGGGGCGGCACGAAGACCGGAGCGAAGGGGTCTGCCGAGCCTCCAGGCCCTCCGGTGGGGGAGCCACGGATGTCAAAGAGGCCCGGGTAGAGGGGTCCGGAGGGCAAGATGGGCAGGGACGAGGGCCGTGGAGCAGGGCTCACCTTGTGCTCCGAGGCGGGCAGCAGCGAGGGGCTGGGGGCCCGGCGGAGCAGGGGGGGCCGCATCTCGAACTCCACGCCCTGGAGGTGTCGGCTAGACGTGGAGGAGGACGCCGAGGGCGAAGTGGCCCCCGGGGCCACGGCCGAAGGGGGGACCCCTGTCGCTGTGGGGAGTGGCGGCAGGGGTGGCTTGGGCCAGTTTTGAAACAGGCTGCTGACCGGCTTGGAGAGAAGCGAGGATTGCGAGTCTTCGGAGAGCCTGCAAAGCGACCAGCAGGCAGGGGGCGGGATGGCGGAGGGTGGGTGGGGGGGTTGGGGGTGAGGAAAGGACAGAGGTCAAAGATATGGTGGCGGGGTGGGGGGGGAGGGGGGCGCGGGGAGAGGAAGAGCAACATGGGGGCCGGGGTTAGAGGGGAGAGGAGCGAAGGGTGGGGAGTGAGATGGGCGTCAGAACAGAAATGGAGAGAGAGAGAGAGAGAGAGAGGGGAGAGACCAGGGAGAGGGGGACAGCCAAGAGAGATGAAAGAAAAAGAGACATTAAGTGATAATAGTATTAACCGCCACCACTTTCCAAAGCTCGCTTCTGTGTGCCAGGCTTTGCTCCAAGCGCATTCACGTGTCCAATCGCCATAGAAGCCCCGCCCCCGCCCCCCCCCCTCTCGGACAGCCTAGCTGCCCATTCAGGAACTTGCCTAAGGACACACTGCCGGGAGGTGGCAGGGCCTCGTTAAAGGGCACCAAAGTCTGAGCTCTTAACCACTGCTCTCAACTGCCTGCTGGGTTAGGGCCAATCACAGCAGAGTAGAAGACGGGCAGACAGCAAGGGAGGGACGACGACAATAATAGAAAACAACCAAAAATAAAAGAGGGTGAGCGTCCAGGTTGGGGGTGTGGGGAGGCGGAGAGATGGAAGGGGACAGGGCGGGGGGTACACAGAGAGAGAGAGAGAGAGAGAGAGATGAGGAGAGGGGAAATGAAGAAGAGCAGAAGCAAGAAGAGAAAAAGGTTTCCCCTCATCCCTTTGGCTTCTTCAAGCCACCACCTGCCCCAGGGCCTTGGCACTGGCTGTTCCGTGGGCCTTGGTCAGTCTTCCCCTCCCCCCTCCCCACCATAACCATGTGGTTCCTTCCCTCATCCAGTTCCTTGCCAACTGGACCAGTCACAGGAGATATCTTCTGGAACCATCCCAGTGTTCCATACCCCTCACCACCCCTCAGAGACCTGGGTGCGCTGGTGGCTTATGGCACAGGTTATGTATCAGGCTGCCAAAGACTGACAGCCTTGGAAACCCAGAGGCAGGTCGGTTCTGTCCTATAGGGTTGCTATGTGTACGAATGGACTCGGTGGGTGGTCCATTGACCAAAGGAAGCATCCTCCTTCCCAACAGAATAATTGAAAATGATCAATGGGTTGCCTGGAATTCTCAGAGACCTGATTGAAATAAAAGCACATCTATTTGGCAGAGGATTTGAGTGAGCTTCACAGATGGGGAAAGGGATTGGCAAACCTCTCTCCCACTTTCCCCAAGACTAGGAGCCCTGGCACCCTGGAGGGTTACACACTGGGGTGCCAACTGCAATGCCGGCAGTTCAAACCCACCAGCCTGCTCCTTGGGAGAAAGAGGTGGCTTTCCGCTCCTGAAAGGAGTTACTGTCTGGGAAACTCACAGAAGCAGTTCTACTCTGTCTTCTAGGGTGGCTATGAGTTGGAATCGACTTCAGGGGCAGGGGAGGGAGGGTTGGTTTTGAGTTTGAGGGTGTGCGGCATGGCCTGGGGCTGTATTTGGGGTGGGCCCACTGAGCTGCAGTGGGGTGCAGCAGCCCAGTTATCCCCGCCACGCATGTTTCCAGGACAGGCTCCTTCCTGCTGCACCTGCACCTCACAGGGGCCACACCCCACCTTTACTCCTCTGCTACCACCCCATCAGGCTGATCTGCGCCCTGCAGGGGGAGGGGCTGGCTCCTCAACTTAAGGTCACCCATGAGCAAAAGTCCAGAGCTGACAATGGACCTCCAAAAGCTGGACTCTGGGGTGCACCCTCTGTAACCCCTGCGTGTGTCCTAAAGTGTCAGCTCTTGAACCCCAGGTTGGACTCCAGGAACTGTCCGATTTCAGGGCCTCTGAGGCACATGAAAGTTGGACACTGAGTAAGGAAGACTAAAAAATCCATGCAATTGAAATCGTGGTGCTGCAGAAGAACATTGAAAAGTACCGAGAAAAGCAAAGAAAGGTACCCTGGACTGCCAAAAGGACAAACAAATCGGTCTGGGAAGGAGGGCAGCCAGTGCGCTCCTTAGAGGCAAGAATGGAGAGGCTTGGGACACGTTGTCAGGAGAGACCAGTCCCTGGAGAAGGACATCAAGTGGGAGGGGCAGCCGCAAACGAGGAAGGCGCTCAAGGAGATGGAGTGGCACGCTGGCTGCAACAGTGAGCTCAAGCATTGGGACAGTGGTGAGGGTGGTGCAGGACCGGACAGTGTTTCCTTCTGTTGTCCATAAGGTGGCTGTGATAGGAAGGATTATTGTGCCAACCTGGCCAATAAATACATGTGGGGTTAAGAAGGTTGCAGTTTAATGGAAGGGCAAAGAGATAAATGGCTCAGCAAGCCTCACCTTTCTGTCTCTTGCTTTCTGATGATCGGGCCAGTGTGCGGCTACCTTAGCTAGTTCTCTGCCTCCACTTGCGAGCTACACTACCTGTGGGATACTCAACCCGTGGACTGTGTCACTATAGTTTGAGGTTCCTTCAAGACCTGCTTTGCCACAGTGCTGGTGTATATACATCACTTGAGCTGGGGACTGTTGGACCCTGTCATCTGGCTGACTGTTGGTGACCTGCCCTGCTGTTTGGTGCCCGTGGCTGGACTGGCTCTATTGCACTACAGAAGACTCAGCTGTCTGCTTCCTTAACTTGCAGCCAGCAGCCCTCCTGAGTTGAAGGACTGCCAGTGTATTAAGTGTCTCACGGAAGTGAGTTGAACTGAACCATTAGTACTGCTCTCTGGACTATTTCTTATGTTGTCTAGTTCTTATGCTGTAGCTATCTATATATCAATATAAAACCATAAGTGTCCCAGTTTTGTTTCTCTAGAGAAACCAGTCTAACACAGTGACTATCACTGTGGTACCATAACTACTCTGTGACAACATCAACATCAGCATCAACAAGGCAGAGCCCATAGCGACCCTGTATCCGCGGGTGTCCCAAGCTGGGAATCTTTATGGGAGCAGACAGCCTCGGCTTTCTCCTGCAGAGCAGCTGGTGGGTTTGAACCGCTAACACACCGCCAGGGCTCACCATGACTCTCTGATAACGAGCTTGGTTTGGCCAGACAGCACTGACAATCCCACCCACTAAGCTTCTCTCCAATCTCCTTGTTCATGAGCTCTTTTTTTATCCAATCCTGGCACATACACAGGCGCCCTGGTGGCCCAGAGGGTGGCACCATGGGCAGCTAACCACAAGGTCAGCAGTTCTGAAACCATCAGGTTCTCTGAAAGTGAAACATGAGGCTTTCTACTCCCGTAGAGAGTTACTGTTTCCGAAATCCACTGGGGTGGGGGTGGGGGGGGCAGTTCTGCCCTGTCCTGTGGTGTCATAATGAATTGGCATTGACTGAATGGTGGGGAGTTTGGGAGTGCCGATTGCCCTGCTAATGGGAGGTGGCCACAGAAAAGGCCTCGAAAACCAAGACCAAATACAAAGTAAACAAACAAACAAACAACCCCAAACTGACTTGTTTCCAAACTCATGGCTATGGAGTAGAACCAACCCATGGGGATTCAGAGGCTGAGGATTCTTGAGCCCTGCCTTTCTCTTGGAGACTGGCCTTAACAAACTCACTGCCTTCCGGTGGCTTATGAATCACAGCCACCCAACAGGGCAGAGTAGAACTGCCTCTGTGAGGGTCCCAGACGAGGCAGAAGCCTCCTCTTCCTGGAGAGGAGTAGCTGGTGGTTCCAAACTGCTGATCCTGTGCTTGGGAGCCTAGTGCATAGTGCGCTACACCACAGACATCTGGGATATGTGAGTCCCAGACACCAGCCCTTTTGATTGTCTGCACCGAGTGTTTTAACTGCTGTGCCACTGGGGCCAGGGAAACCCCCATCATCACCAGGAAGATACCTGGCTGGGACCAGCCCCTCTGTGGCTGAATCCATTCCTACTCAGAGCCCCTGGCCCGAGAGAGCCCAAACAAGCAAACTCAAAACACACCTCCCCTGGGGAGCGGATGCTGACCCTGGACGACCACTGTGGGTTTCCAACACTGGTCAAGCTCTAGGGAGTAGGGAGCCTCATCTTTCTCCCAAGGAGTGGCTGGTGGTTTTGAACTCCTGACCTTGAGGACTCAAGCAAAACAACATATAACCCACTCTGCCACCTGAGCTCCGGGGAGGTTTAAAGTATGGGCCGATTTCATGCTCTCCAGCGGCTTTGGTGGGTTCCCTGCCCGCTTTTATCTCCCCGCCACCTTGAGATGTTAAAGGCCCACAGCTGCGGAGAGGGTGGGGGCAAGCAGGGGAGCGCTGGCGCCCACCACACCCGAGCCGTGCGTGCCCCGCTGTCTGTCCGGCAGCTTCAGCTTACCTCTGCCGCTGTAGGGAGGATGTTCTCTCCGGGACATAGCTGGCTGCCCCGTGGTGGCCGTCCGTGCTGCCTGCGCTGGCTCCCCGGGCCCAGGGCAGAGCTCCGCCGGCCGCTGCGGAGCCTCCAAACTGCTGTAGCTTGGAGCTGAGCTCGCTGATGATGCTGGCCTTCACGGTGGCCAAGGCTGAGGCTGGGGGCGGGCCCAGGGGTCCCGGCAGCGGTGGCGGCGGGGGGCCTGGGCCCTCCTCCCAAGGCAATAACTTCCGCGGCAGCGAGGAGGCGGCTGGCAAAGCCACCGGCGGCCCTTCGGGTTCCACGGCCCCCGGAGACCCGGCCACTCCAGCCACCGACGGCCCGGAGCAGCCACTCAGGGTCAGCAGCCCGTCGGTCCCGGCCCCGGTCACCGAGACCGTGGGGCTGGTGGGGGTGACAGGGTCTCGGAGGCCGCCCCCGGGGCCCGGCCGCAGGCCTGTGTTGCCCCCGAGCGCGCGGCCCCGGAGCTTCGAGGGTGTCATCAGCTGCGGCGGGTAGGGTGGGCCGGCGGGGCCGCTGCCCCCGAAGGCCTGGCCGTCCAGGTAGGCCACGTAGGTGTCCACCAGCTCCGGCCCACTGGCCCCGCCCCCTGCACCGCCCCCCGCGCCGCCCTCGGCTGACAGGCTGCTCAGTGTGGAGGCGCTGCTGATGGTCTCCAGGGGGTGGTCGCTACTGCTGCGACTGTCCACCTCTTCAATGCCGGAGTCCGTGCAGGCGGGGACGTCCGGGCCGGCCGGGGGTGCTGCTGGGGCCGGAGCGGCGGCCGCGGTGGGCGGGCCGGGCGGCGGGGGCTCCCCCGGAGCGGTGGGGGGCCCCTGGGTCAACGTGGCCACCTCGCTGTCGTACGAGGTCAGGCTGGAGGCGGTGGAATCCAGAGCGGGGGCTGCGGCGGCGGCCGGGGGCGGCCCGGCGGGCGAGGCCGAGGCTGGGGCGGGCGGGTCCGGCAGCTGGCGGGGCGGCCCGGGAGTCAGCGGCGACTCCGGCTTCTCGAAGCTGTTGGAGAACTCGAGCGGCGGAGGCAGAGGCTCCACGAAGAGGAACTCGCCGTCCTCCACGTCCACGGAGGGCGCGGGCGGCGGTAGGACCAGCAGCGGGACACCGTTCTCGTCGCCGCCACCGCCGCGCGGGGACGTGGGCGATGGCGGCACGGAGCGGCGCGGGCTGGGTGGAGGAAGCCCGGGGGGGCCGTCTTCTGCTGGAGGCCCTCGGCTGCCCATCCCGCCGGGCCGCGGTTGACAGTTTTCCAGGAAGCGCACGTGCAGCGGCAGCCGCTCCGGCTCCTCGGCGGCGCTCGATCGCCAGGACTTGCCGACGACGCTCGGGTGCGGGGTAGCGGGCTCGGGCCCCAGCTGCAGCAGCAGGGGCCCGACCCCGGGGGCCGTAGGGGGAAGGCGGTGCAGCAGGGAGCGCCGCGCCGCCGGAGGGCTGCCCAGCCCCGCCCGGTACCCCAGCTCCCGGCGGGCGGGGTCCGGCGGGGCGGCCCCCCAGAGACGCAGCACTGGCTCGTGGTGGGCGTGAGGCGAGTGGTGGTGCGGGGTGGGCGGCGGGACGTCGTAGCGCGGCGAGGGGGGCCTGGGAGGCGGCTGGGGGCCGCCGCCCTCCGAAGACTCCTTCAGCGCGCGCTCCCGGGCGGCCAGCGCCAGCCCGAGCGGAGACGCGGGGTCCAGGGCCTTGCCAGTGAGCGGGTGGACTAGCGGCCGGGGCGGCAGGAAGCTGGTGAAGGCGCTGCTGCCCCCGCTGCCGCCATAGGCGCGGCTGCCCGCTCCGTAGCCCCCGGAGCCCCCCGACTCCAGCCGCAGGTAGGGCTCAGCCGAGAACATGGCTTCATCGATGGACTTGGAATGGCGCAGTCGGGGGCCCGGGGGCACCGCTGCGCCCAGCCCGGCGTCCCCATCCTCGTCTCCGGCGTCGGTGGACAGGAAGAGGGTGGACCTCCGGCGCGCCTCGTTCTGCCAGCCGCCTTCCCTCCGCGCAGCGCCCACCAGCGCGGCGCCGAACTGGCTGGTGAAGTCCAGGGTGGCCGGGCCGCTGGGCGAGGCGGGGGTGGGCACGGGCGACGGGGAAGGTGGCACTGGCGACATGGTGGGCGCGGGGCTGGGCGCCGACGACCCGCCGCCCGCGGAGCCCTCCGCCTGGGTTGGGGGCTCCGCCTCGGTGCTGCTGCCCTGGCTGCTGCGGCCGCTGCTGCTCGTGGACGGGGCCTTGATGATGATGGTGGGGATGGGGATGGAGTTCTTCTCCGAGGGCGCGGCCGGCGGGGGCGGCGGCTGCGGGGAGGCCGGCGACGTGGGTGACGCGGCGGCCGGAAGGCCGGCGGCCCCCTTCTGCGGCTCGCCTTCCACTTTGGTCTGCTTGACCAGCGGGCCCTTACGGCCGCGGCCCGAGCGCGCTGGCACGTACATGGCGGCGCTGGCCGCCCGCGGGGGCAGCTGGAAGTAGCGCAGGGCCGGACTCTGCGAGGAAGAGGAGCCGCCGCCGCCGCCGCTGCCGCCCGCGCCTCCGTGGTGAGAAGAGGCCGACGCCCCTGGGGTGGGGCTGGGCCCGCCGCCCCGCCAGCCTCGTAGGCTGGGCTGGGGCCCCAGGGCCAGTCGGGGCGGGGGGTCATCCGGTGAGCCGCCCGTCTCCATCTCCGGCGGGTGCGGGGGATGCGCGTGATGGTGGTGGGACTGCGGCGGCGGGGCGTGGTGGTGGTGGTGGTGCGGCGGGTGGTGGTGGGCGGGGGGCAGCGGCCCACTGTGGTACAGGCTCTTCTCGCGCGCGCCCACGCGGCTCTCGGGAAGGGAGGGGCCGTCGAAGGACGAGGGGGAGGAGGCGGGGTGGGTGGAGCCCGGGTTGAAGGGACCTCCACGAAGTGAGGGGGTGAGGCGACCAGAGGAGGAGGGAGCCGGGGGCGTGCTGTAAGGGGGTTCCGGTGGGGACGTGGTGGGCGGCGGAGGGATGTCCTCCGAGCCAGGCACAGACAAACTGCGGCTGAACTTCATGGCTGGGGGCGCTAGGTAGGGTCTATCATCTTCCGCAGCCCCTGGCGAGGGAACAGAGGATCAGAAGCAGCTGAGGATGGTGCCTCCCCGCTCCTCGAACCCGAAGAAGCACGCACAATACACGATGATAATGCTATGCATACAAGGCACTAGTACAAATGGCACAATATTAACAGGACTATTGATATCCATGGAGTCTCGGAGGCCCAGTGATCACGCGTTTGGATGTGATCGGGAAGGTGGGCAGTTCGAAACCCCCAGCAGCTGCGCAGGAGCTTTCTACTCTCGTTAAAACATTCCAGTCTCTGAGACTGGCGGCTGCCGGTCCTACCCTGTCCTGGAGGGTTGGTACGAGCCAGTCTTGACTCGCTGTGTGATGAGATGAGACTGACATCTCAGTCTGTGCTACCAACATCACACAGGCAGCCACACAGAGCACCCTGGGCCAGCCGCTACAGGCTCCTACAGCTGCCAGGGCTGTGCCCTCAACAACAGCAAAGAGCAGAGGGGACCAAACCTGCCACCACGCCGCCCCTCCAAATCCACTCTGACTCCTGGTGACCTCCCCATGTGTCAGCATGGAAGCCCCTGCCCAGCCCTCTGGGTCTTATCTCAATGTCTGATTTGTAGATTACCAGGTCTCTCTTCCTAGGCACCACCAGGTACGCCTACCTCCAACTGGCTGCTCAGGACCCCAACCAGTCAGGGATCCCAAAGTTGAGGAGGTGGGGAGCTGGCAGAGAGGTGGGGTGTCACTATCTCTCATTCTAGCGTCCAGAGCACCAAGGGGTATCATATAGCCAAGGTGGCTGGTGTGGGGAGATGTGGCCCCAGCTGGATGGGGCTAACAGGCTTTATGTACATGATTAAGTTTTGTTTGCACAAAGCCCTGCTGGCTCAGTGGGTTACACACTGGCTCACTAACAACAAAGATCAGCAGTTGGAACCCACCGTCCTCTGGAAGGGAGAAGAGAGCAGGCTAGCTCCCACCATCCTGTCAAGACTACAGCCCCAGAACCCCCCAGAGAGCAGTTTGGATCGACTGGATGATAGTGAGAGAGGTGAGTTAGATATTTCTAGTCACGCATGCTCGGCACAGGGGAGACACCCCAAGCTGGCTTTGGGGGAAACTGATGTTTGCAGGGGCGGATCATAGAGAAGAATGTTCTGTGAAAGCAGCCCTAGTGACACAACGGTGAAGCGCTCAACTGTGGCTCCCTGAGAGAAAGAGGCTGTGATTCTTGCGGAAATCCTCCACGGCAGTCCCACTGGGTCCTATGAAGACTCGAGGAGTCAAAGGCAAGTTCGTGGCAATGGAGCCCGGGGCTACGTGCAACAAAGCAAGCAAGCTAACAGTTGACATCTAGTCAATTCCAACTCATGGCCACCTCTTCTGTGCTCAATAGTTTCCTACATTTTTTTGGTGGGTGAGTGGGGGGGTGGGGTGCGTATCCCACCAGGCCTTTCTCCCATGGCACTTGCACTTCAAAGCAGACTCGAACCGACAACCTCTCCATTCTGCAGCCAACCGCGTGAACTCTTTGCATCATCCGGGGACGTGGAGATAACAGGCTGACCTAAATGCACAAATCCCGCTGGAGACAGACGTTCACCAAGAAACTCTCTCGATTTCTGGCAAGATGGCCCATGGAGGAGGTTTTGGAAAAGCTGACTGCGAGCGGCCAAACCATGCTCACTCTGGGAGACTCCGAGGAACATGAAGTCCCTCGCGGACTTAGCGACCCTGGACAGGCCGTCTGACTTCTGGTCTCCAGCGTCACAGCCTCGTGGCTTCCTCATTGCGCTCCATCTCTTCGGGTCAGTTCCCCACGCGCTCACCAGAGGGTGCCCACCAGAAACCTGCCTCTGCGGACAAGTGCCTGCTTTGACCTCTCGGGGATCAGGGACTCACAAACCCCACGTCCGACTCCATGCGATCCAAGGGGGTCTTCTTGACTGGAAATGTCAGGGAGGTAGATCGCCAGGGATTTCTTCCCCAGCACCTCTGGGTGGGTCCGGGCAGCAACCCTTTCTGCAACTCCCTTTCAGCCGAGGAGTGCATATTGCCTGAGTTGCTCAGGGACTCACTCCCTGGACGTCCCAGAAGTCCTTCAAACGCAGTAGTCCCCAAATGGAGCACCTGGTCTGTCCTCAGTCCCTTCGGTCGGTTCCCCCATGTGGCCACCGGGGGGCGGCCGTGCAAACCGCAGACAGCTCAACTCATTCTCCTGCCTCCCTGCCCCACTCTAGAATAAAATCTGCAGTCTTCCTTGTTCTGGACCCCAGTTTTGAGCTCCTGGCTCATCTTCTCCCCACTGCAAACTTGGTTCCAGCCACTCTGGTTTCCTTGGTGTCCCTCGAGATTTCAGACACACCTCCACCTGTCTCAGGACCTCTGAATGGGCTTTGCCTTCTGGAAGAAGGACCTCATCTAAAATCTACAAGCTGTCTGCTCCATCTTCCAGTTTTACTACAGACCTTGCCCCCAGCACTCCCCGTCTCTCCTTCCCTCCTACTTCCCTCGCCCCTTCTCTTCCATAGCACTTCGCTCTGCTAACAGGCTATCGGCAGACCTCCTTCCACGGCATTTTGCTGTATTGTGCTAGGCAGACACTTGTTTTCTTTCAAACAGACAGAAGCCTCTTGGTTCCATTGCGTGCTCAGGTTTGAGCCCACCGCTGTAGCCATTGTTTCATCTCATCCAGGGCCTGCTTCTTTTTTTTACTGACCCTCGATTTTATGAAGCAAATGGTCCTTCCTAGGGACTGGTCTCTCCTGATCCTGCGTCCAAAGTAGGTGAGGCAGAGTTTTCCCATCTTCGCTGGTAAGGTACGTTCTGGTTGTACGTCTTTCCAGGCAGGTCTGTTTGGGGGTTTGTGGTCTTGGCAGTCCACAGCACTTCCAGTATGCTCCACCGGCACCACCATTCCAGTGCCTGGACTCTTCTTGGGTCTTCCTTATGCAATGCCTAACTTTCACACGCATGCGGGGAAATGGACAAACACCACGGTTTCGGTCAAATAGTCTGGCCTCGTCCTCAAAGGGATGTCTTCGCATGTCAGCACTGTAGAGAGACCTCGTGCAGCAGATTCACCCAGTGCAATGCAGCCTTTGATCTCTTGACTGCTGCTCCCCTGAGCGTTGATGATGGATCCAAGTCAGACCACATCTACTTTACCGTGGGGACTGTGAGGTCGGCCTAGCTCTTGTTTCTTTGGTTCCCAACGTTCTCCTCCATTTTCGGTCTTCTTCTCCTAAAAAAGGTCAGTTCTACACCAGCATGGCAGGTCTGCGGTCTGTGTGGGCCACTGGAGCATCCCCAAGCCTTTCAGACCACGCTGGGCATTTGGTTGAAATGAATGAAACTCTGGGAACTTGGAGCTGAATCAGACTGGGTGTCTGGCAGTGGGGCCCTGGTGTCATAGGGGTTACATGCTGGGCTACGATCCATAATGTCAGCAGTTCAAAACCACTAGCTGCTCCTCGGGAGAGAGATGGGACTTTCCACTCCCAGAAAGAAGGTCCAGTCTTGGAAACCCGCTGGGGCGCTTCTACCCTGCCCTAGAAAATCCCTGTGAGTCGGCATTGACTCGAGGGCAATAAGGTTGAGTGTGTGTGTATGTGTGCGTGTGCCAGATAGATGTATGCTCCATGGGGGTTGCGGCAGCTGGATTTTCAGAAGTATATCACAAGGACCAGTGCCCATCTGTCTGCGTACGGGACTGTGGCCACTTGGGTGCTATTACAGTGATGGTGAACATTGTCCCACCGATATCTCAAATACCAGGAGGAGACAGGCTTCATTGGCTAGGGCAGACTAGGAAGGAAGGCCTGGTGATCCACTTCTGAAAATTAAGAAGGTCAACCCTAGGGGCCTCGACAGAACATCGTTCAGTGCAGCACCGGAAGGTGGATGATGTGGCAGTTACATCATCTCCTGTCAATTTGAGCAAAGGGCTGGAGTCTAGCCTGCCCATTAGATCATAGCCAATGAGGCCTCTGTGTGGGCATGGCCTTCTCCTGAGGAATCTGGGAACTCCTGCCTTCCCCCCTGGAGGTGGGACACACACTTTCTCTGTCTTCCCTTTCCTGCTGTGGGGACACTCAGAGAGCTGGAGAAGCCACGTGGAGACCCGTGCCAGCGTTGAGATGCTTCCACCACCACTGGAGCCACAAGACCTTCTACCCACTGGCCTGTGACCTTCCCACATTTCGGCATCATGGCATGCGCTGTGTGAGTCTAAAGAGGAATTTATGAACTAGTATCGGACCTGTGGGCTAATAGTGGGCTTATGGATTTGATCTGGACTGGCTGGGCCGTTTTCTCAACACACAATTGCTCTTTTCGAGAAAGCTCTTTCTTACCCACATATGCGTGCCTCTGGATTTGTGTCTCTAGTCAACCCTGACTAACAAGGATGATGAGCCCCTCAGGTTGGAAGGCACCCAACATACGGCTGGGGAAGAGCTGCCCCTCAGAACAGAGTGGACCTTCACAAGGTGGGGGGAGGAGAGCCTTCTGGACCTTCATTTGCAGCCAAGGCACAAGTCTAAACAGGCAGCCCCAGCGGTAAGCATCACTTAAGAATAGACACAAACACAGCGGGCGCAGTGAGGATGACACGGGACCAGGCGGCATTGTGTTCAGGGAGGTTCCTTTGAGTCGGAGTCTGCTTAACTGGCCGCAACCAACAGATCACCAGGCCTGTCTTCTGAGCCACCTCTAGGTAGACCTGAGCTGTCAGTCAACCTGTCAGTCGGCACCTGAACGCTGAACTCTTGGCATGACCTCACAGCAGGTGCTCCGTCAACAGTGGTGGGATGAGAGCATGAATGAGTGACTGAACGAGCGAATGAATAAATCGAGTGGATATTCATTCTAGTCTATCAGATATATAGAGTCAACATAGTATAATATACTTTGAATATGGTATCTATGTTAACTATATTTTGGTAGAGGATAGAAGAGAGCAGGAACCAGGTTCCAGGGCAGGGGCTTCCCTCCAATGTGCCCAGGTCGCAGGAATAAAACCCGCATCTCTCAAGCCAAGGCTGGCCCTATTGGGTGGTATAGACCTGCCCAGTAGAGTTTCCAAGAACTGTTTATACAAGAGAAGCCGGTCTCATCCCCACGGCGCACCAGTTCTTAACGGCTGTGCCACTGGGGCTCCTGTAGGGCCCACCATTGCCCCCATTTTCTAGATGGGAAGATGAAGCCCAGAGAAGGAAGACCTCCTGTCTGAATCACACAGCTGGGGAGGGGAGCGGGGCCAGTCAACCACTCTGCCCAGCTCCTGGCCTGGTCCAATCCCACCCCACGGCACCCTCCCAGGCTGCCACTGCCCCAGGTACCCCAACTGCCCTGCGCCCCCCGCACCCCTACTCCCTCTTCAGGTGACTTACCAATAGACTTTTGCCTGAGCATCAGCCCAGGTCCTGGGGGCAGGTAGGAAGGCCGTTCGTAGCTTGGCTGGGAGCGGTGATGGGGATCGAAGGTTGACTTTGGGGTGGCCGCCAGAGGAGAGAGAGAAGAGACAGCAGAGAAAAGGGTCAGGCGGGGGTGGAAAGAATCCCAGAGCAGTCTGGGGAACAGCCCCTCCTCCTGTTACTTTGCCAAGCTAGGACCCCACGGTCCTGCAGGAAGGGGAAGGAGTGTAAGGGAGTCAGTCGTGGGGCTCGGAGACGATTGACAACATCCTGAGGTTACAACAAACTCATGTGTCGGGGCGCACCTTAGCTCTAGTCCTACGTACCAATGGACCTCGGAGCTGTCCTGCGTCCGGCTCAGACCACAGAAATCAAGCGAATGGCTTGATTAAGGGAATCACATGCACTTGGGGGGAGGGGAATTTCCCCCCCAAGCAAGCCCCTAAAAGGTGTGTGCCTCACTTAATCGCGATTTTTAAAAAAATTGTGATATTCTAGTTCCCCTGTGCATATCAGCGTACCAAGCTACCCTTGAGCTGCTCATCACAAGGTCAGAGCTTTGAACCCACCAACCGATTTGTGGGAGGAAGAGGAGACTGTCAGTTTCCATTAAAACAGCAACAAAAAAATCCCATCTAGGAAATGAACCGGGGGCCGTTCACTAGCGCTATCCTATTGGGTGGCTATGAATGGAATTCATTCAATGGCATTGGTTTGGTTTTCCAGTGAATGTCTCAAAGTGAAGCTGACTAGACGCTAGGCTGGAAACGTGTGAACTCTGGGGAGAATGGCCAAGCACAGGGACAAAAACCGGACGGGAACAAAGTCATGGGAAAAACGGCGCCCCATTAGCTTTGCACCTGCAAAAAGTGCCTGCTAAGTGCGAGCGAACCAGGTGTGTACCTGCACCACACACAGCCCTGGCACTGCCGCCAGTGGCTGCCTGGACGTGTTGAAAGAGGACGAGGCACGCCCCCCCCAAACCCCCGCAACCACCTCTTCCCCATCATCTGCCTAAGAAACGCCATGCCCCTCCCCAGCGAGAATCCAGAACCTTCTGCAAAGTGGGGGTACCGACAGCAACGGACTTAAAAGGCCAACGTGATCGTTTGAACTCTTCTTCGTCGCGAGAGGGGACGTTTATGAGTCAGAGCAGACCCCGTGGCACCTGGCAGCGCCTCCAAGCAGCAGCAGCAGCAGCAGCACCAAGATTGCCTGCTCGTGCCTATCCACACTCATCCTCGCCCAGGCTACCTGGCATGTTGGCGCAATCGCGGGCACTCCAGCAGCCAGCTTGGCCTACGAGGCGACCTTGTGATGGGAGGGACAGCTAGAACAGTGGAGCAGGAGAGAAGGATCCTGGATCTTTATAACGTCCATGGAACGGCCTAAGGGCAGACTTCTCCCAAGAGGGAGAGAGGCAATGATCTTGGGTGATGTCGTGGATACGCTTCTCAGGGGAAAGAGGAGGCTTTACACTCCTGTCGAGTGTGCCAGTCTCAGAAACCCACAGAGGCAGTTCTACCCTGTCCTCCGGGGCAGTGATGCGTGAGAAGCGTCTCGATGAAAGTGGGGTTCATTAGGAGTTCCTGTGATATACCAGGGGCACCGTAGTGCAATGGTTTAAGCACTGAGCTGTGAACTCCAAGGTCAGTGGCTTGAACTCACCGGTAGCTCTATGGGGGAAAAGATGAGGCTATCTGCCTCTGAAAACACTGAGTCTTGGAAGCCCTGTGATGCGGTTCTGCTCTGTGTAAAGGGCTATGAGGAGCCCTGGTGATGCAGTGGTTGGGCTGTGATCCCAACGGTCAGCAGTTTGAAACCACAAGAAAGATGTGACTTTCGACTCCCATGAACAGTTCCCGTCTCGGAAACACATGGAGCAGTTCTACCTTGTCCTAGAGGGCCACTGTGGGCGGGCATCGACTCCATGGCAGTGAGTTTGGTTGGTTATTTTATAATCGATGCGATGGCAGTGGGTTTGGTTGGGGTTCATTACAGCCAATCAAATTCGGCTCCGTGGACTCACCCAAACGCGCATCCTCTAAGGGAAGTGGCCTTGTTGGGTTGGCTCTCTCTTTCTACGTCCACCCACCTCCAGAGGCCAGCAATAGATCCAACACTTAATACCAAACTCACGGTTCTGGAGTCCATTTCTGACTCACAGGGACCTACAGGACCGGCTGGAACTGCTCCCGTGGGTGTCTGAGACTGTCGCTCTTTTCCAAAACCTTTTCTTTTTACTTCAGCCCTGGGTATCAGCTCATTCCCCACTCCTCTCCCTCATGAACCCTTGATAATTTATATTAAAAATTTTTTCCTGTCTTGCACTGACAGTTGTATCCCCTCACCCACATTTCTGTTGTCTGAGATTGTAACTCTTTATTATTATTTTTGAGACTGTAACTCTTTATGGGAGTCCAAAGCCTGGTCTTCCTTGGAGCAGCCGGTGGTTTCGAACTGCCGACCTTGCAGTTAGCAGGTCAACTTGTTACCACTAGGTGACCAGGGCTTGAGAAATATTCACACCACGCTGAGACCAGATGGAACTAGATGGTGCCCGACTACCACTACCGAGGATTCTAATCAAGACCCTAATGGATGGATCTGGATAGAACGGGAGAAAAATATCCAAAACAGACCTTTGATTCAGAAAGTGTCCGGGACTTTTTTTATGGGGTCTGTTGAGACTAGAGGACTCCCCAAACTGCCCTGAGACACAATTCAGACCCCAAACTGGAGCCATCCCCTGAGGGATACATTTTAGCCCATTTAACAGGTCCGCTCACAAGATTAATAAGAGTATCCTCCCAAGTGTACCGTGCTCCTGAACCAGCTATCTGAAGCCAAACAGCCAACAGTGAATTTAAGGCAAAGAGACAAAGAGCACGGGGCCAGGGGAACGGGGGTGCCAGAATGGAAGTCTTGATACTGTTGGCACAGCGAATATCACTGGGACACCTGTGGAGAAACTGCTGGATGGGGGCTTCATGGGCTACCTGAAGTCCCTCTTGGAAAAAAGAGGAGCTGCTACCCAGGGCTCCATAGAAAGTAACTGTCTAGAAAAGAATGTTGGCAACATATGTATAAATATGCTTGATACAATGGATGAATGGGTTGTTATAAGAGTTGTAAGAGTCCCCAGTAAAATAATCTTTTAATAAAATAAAATGAAAAAGTCCCTCCTGGAACACAGTAAAAATTTTGGATTAATAGCTCCTTGGGGGTCTGGCAAGGGAGGTTGTGGGAAGTTAGGGAGCTAATATTGATGAGAAACGGGAAGGGAATGTTCTGTGACAGACCATGGCGCTGATGGTACAACTCTTCCTGATGTGATTGAACTATTGAATCGGATGCTAGGTGAGTGACATAATTATATGCCAATAAAACTGTTGGCGGAAAAAAAATATTATCTTAAAAAAAAGAAGTATTAATGGAATGAAGGAGGTGATACAACAGGCTGGCGGAAGACTCTACGCACAAAGCCCCCCAACTTTTCCAAGAAACAGTCCCCCACCCAAAGCCCCCATTTTAACCGAGTTCTATTTACTTACTTGCTTATTGATTGATTAATGAACTTGGTTGTCAAATTCGCTGAAGACTCCAAGCCCATTCAGTTTCTTACTTTCTTTTTTTTAACTGGGCCAAGATAGTGGGGTGTGGGGGTGAAAGCATTAAAGAACTAGGGGAATGTTGTGTGTTTCGTCCGTGCCACATAGACTGGCTGTTTCTGGCTGACTCCTTCCTTCCTTGTGACCCTCCTGTGATGGCTCAGTTTTCCTTCTATAGATTGGTTGTTCGATTGACCTTCTTCTTAAGCCTCGGCTGGACCCCTTGCTTGCTTTCCTGTTCTCCTGTCCCTGCAGCTAGTGATGCACGGGCTTCCTTGTGCTTCCATGTTAGTTCATCATTAATAATGCCCTACTTTTTTTATCTTAAACCATATCAGATCAGGTGAGACTGCACGACAGAGGAGTAAGCAAGCTTCCTTACCCACTTGTAGTGAGCGGTTTTGTGCATTTTCCCACCACATCGCAACATAGGCTGCTGCTCACTGCAGGACTCAGAAAGCACAAGGAAGCCTGTGCCTACCCGGCTTCTTGGGTCCTCAGCCCCTGCCAGGAGGAGCTCTGGTGGCATAGTGGAGAGTGTGTCCAGCTGCTAACCACAAGGTCAGCAGTCCAAGCCACCAGCTGCTCCCAGGGAGAAAGATGGGGCTTTCTATTCCCGTGAAGCTTTACAGCCTAGGAAACCCACAGGGCCAGGTTCTACCTTGCCCTATAGGGTCGGGATTGACTTGATGGCGGTGAGTTTGGTTTAGCCCCCTGTCAGGGACTGTGAATCTGAACAACGGCTGTGATTCTGTAGGCAGGGGCTGTGGGTTTGGGTGGGAGGGGGAGATGCGGGGAGAGATACCAGTCTAACAGAATCTCTAAGACATTTGGGGGTGGGGTGGAGAGTGTGAAATGGTTCCCTACAGGTTGGCAAGTAAACACAAGTCAGCCCATGCTTACCTGGTTTACTGAGCACTCTAAAACTTCCTGTGTTGTATCAGGAAGCGGCTCCCCCCTACTCCCCTAATAGAGAGAGGCAGTGAGTGGAGGGGCAGAGGAGGAGGTGGGATTTCTCAGCCAGGGTGCGCCCAGGATAGATGCCATAGTTGGCTACCCATTCTTGGGAGCCCTGGTGGCCCCGCTGCTTATGTAAGGTTGGTGGTTTGAACCCACACAGCAAGTATGCGGAAGAAAGAGCTGGCAACCTACTTCTGTAAGGCCAAAGGTCAAGAGAGCCCCACGGGGCAGTTCTACTCTGAGCTATGGTGATCCACAGGATCCCGGACCAGGGAAACCCGTGAGCAGAGAGGTGAGGCACGCTTAGAGAAGCCGCTGGCCGATGGGGGGCGGGGGGGGGGGAGGATGAACCGGTTGATCAGAGGATGAGAGTTGACTGAGGGCAGAATGGGGACCCCTTTGGGACCAGGCTGAGTAGGAGGGGAGGTGAACTCTGAAAAGGGAAAAAAATCAATGGAATGGAAGGATAGATGTGTGTGTTTCAGATTTGGAAGGGTGGAGAAGGGATCTCGGTGACAGACAGGGGTCACAGTGACAGGAGAGAGAAATGATAGAGGGGGGGTGCATCATGGTGAGAAGGGAGGGGTTCTGGCGACAGGGAAGGGGGACCCAGTGACAGGAGAGGGGTCAGAACAAGAGGAGGTATTGGGTTGGTCAAATGTCACAAGAAGCTCCCAAGTCCTGGAGGAGGAGGCCCCAGTGGGCCAGCAGGACATGAAAGGGAATGGACTGACCCCGGCAGTGTTGGTATTGGCGGGTGGGAGGGTGACTGCTCACAGGGGGGTCAGATTCATGGCCAGATGCACTGACCTCCAGCAACAAAAGGGGAGCCGCTGATCCCGCCCAGAGGAAACACCCAATGAGTGTGCACCAAAGCTCAGTGAGGGCACCTGCTGCCAGGCAGGCTCCTCTGCAGTGAGTTCCCAGTAGGGCATTGGGGTTCAGGGGCAAGGAACTTGCTCTCAGAGAAGTGGCCCGAGACTGTGTGTGTGTGTGTGTGTGTGTGTGTGTGTGTGTGTGTGTGTGTGTGTGTGTGTGTTGGGGGGTGTTGTGGAGAGGAGACTGAGATATTAGAGATACAGGCAGAGCAGCTGTCAAAGACAGAGACAGAGATGGGAGAGACAGAGAGACAGAGATAGCGATAGATGCAGACACAAGACAGAGATGGGAGAGAGACAGAGGAGACAGACAGAAGCAGGAATGGTGAGGCAAGGCCAGAAGGGGAGACGGAGCAAGATGGGGAGTGCGAGACAAATACTAGGCTGCTAAGTGAGAGGCCACCGGGCCCCCATAAGATAGGTGCTCCGGAAACCCCGTGGGCCGGCTCTCCCCTGTTATGTGGGTCACTACAAGCCGGAACAGAGCCCAGAGCACCCAGCCACAGCAATACCCCAGAAAGGGTTTAGGAAAGAGAAAAGGGCACAGCCCCCCACCCCCAAGCTCGCTCCCTACCCCACCCCTCCCCTAAGCCAGGCTGCCTACCTCAGTGGCAAAGAAGCCCTTGGGCCGGTGTTTGCCCAGGGACGCCAGGCCACCAGGCCCAGGGCTCTCGCTGGCACTGATGGTCTGTTGAGCCGCTGCCAATATTTCGTCCAGTTTGTCTGTGGTGGGGCGGGTGAGGGGGGCCGGGGGGAGACAGCAGAATGAGCTAGACAAAGGGACCCCTTAATTCTGTGGGTGGATAATCGCCTAATTATGTGTCAGTGGGAGGGGGTACCCAGGCAGGGCAAAAGGAGGGCCCTTAGCGTGTGAGCAGGGGTGGGGTGGGGGTGGGAAGCAGAGAACGGGCGTGGGGATGGACTGGGTTAGGGCCCCGTAACAACCCCCCTCACCCCCATCCCTCCCCCCCTCCCACAGCCCGAGCAGCAGGGCCAGGGGACGTACTGAGCGCCATCTGATACACGGTGCGTTTTTTCTCCATGCTGGGCATCGGCGCGGGCTGGTGCTCATACTCTGTGGGCAAAGGGTGTGCATGAAGGTCCAGGACGGCGCCCGTGGGCTGTAGGGCGGTGCAGGCTCGGCCAGTGGGCATGGCCAGCGAGCGTAGCCCCCTACCACGGGCGTGTGCAAGCGCGAGGGGCCCCGGGACGCGGATGGGGTGGGGTCCGGATGGGGGGGCCCTCCCGCCAGTCCTGTGCCCACTCACCACTCTTCTTCTTCCAGGGGGAGACTAGCTCGGGTTGGGGGCACGGGAAGTGGGGGGAGAGGTAGTAGAGGAGCCAAGAGTTAGGACGTCAAGGGAGAGCGAGGGGCCCCCTCTCTGGAAATCCCGCTTCCCACTTGGCTTGGGGTGGGGGCAGTCAGCTGTCCCACCCTCCTCCCTGTCAGGGTGGTTGGGGGGAATTCCGCTCCCCCCCCACTGGAAGGTCCAGTCGGCTCTCTGTCCGGAAGGACGGGCTTGCTTTGCTTTTCGCTGGTTGGAGGGTGGGGAGTGTGAGGTGGGGGTGAATCTAGAGGAGGAGGACGAGAGGGAGCATGGGGGTGTGGGCCAGGTGGGGGCAGAAGGAGATGGAAGGAAGGGGCCAGAGCGACTCCCAGAGAGGGACATACACAGACTCGGAGGGAAAGCCCCCTGGAGGACAGAGACACGAGTGGAGTGGACAGAGAAAGCTTCATTCTCAAATCTTCCTCCCCCAGCGACACACACATGCATGCACAGACCAGAGGGTCTGACCCATAGCTTGGGGGACAAGATGAAACCCCCCTGATGACTAACAACACTAACAAACTGGGGTCAAGGGAGGAAAGGAGGGGAGGGGAGGCCCACTGCCCCACCCACCCCCGGCCCTCTCCCCAGAACCTGGGTGCAGGCCACCAGTCACTCACCCATCTCCTCCAGCTCAGAGGTCATGGACTTAGAACGCAATGAGATGGCCGGGGGTGGGAGCCGCTTTGCCTGCTGGGGAGCTGAAAAAGTTGTGTGTGGGGCGGGGTGCAGCCGTCAGTACCCAGGTGTGTAGTCCCTGCCCCATGACCACCCTCCCCCTCCCCCTTAGGGGTGGCCCTAGAGCTCAGGGAACAGCAGCTATTGGCCGGAGCTGTAGGCTAAGTCCTCCCTGCCAACTGGCTTCTAACCAGAAGGATTGGGAATAAGCAGCCTTGGTGGGCAAGGTGGGGTAGGGTGGTGGGTGATGGGTGCTGGCAGTGGTGGTGCATGAACAGTATGCAGGAGGCAGGCATGGGTCCCAGGGGCTCTTGGAGGGTCTGCCCCACTCCCGCCCCCAGGGCTGGCCAGGCCAGTGGGTAGCAGAGGGGCACCTTTCTTGTGGACGGCTTCATCCATGTCCGGGTGCCGGGTGACCATCACCACCTTAACCATCAGAGTGTTGCCCCCCTGACGAATCATGTTCACCACCTGGCGGTGGCCGACCTTGACCACATTCTGTCCGTTCACCTGCAGGCACCAGAGAGCAGCTGGTTGCAGGCTCGGGTCAATTCGGACTCAAGGAGAACCCCCATGTGTTGTCAACTCAGAGGGGGCTGCCATTCCCAGGCCTTTCTTCTGAGGCATCCGAGAGTGGACTTGAACGGCCAATTTTCCCTGTCAGCAGCCCAATGCTTAACCGGTTGTACCACCCTTCAATCACGATTATCAAGTCCATTCTGACTCCCTGTGACCAGATAGGACAGGGTCAAACTGCCCCTGTGGTTTTCTGAGACTACAACTTGTTCTGGGAGAAGAAAGCCTCATCTTTCTCCTACAGAGGAGCTGGTGGTTTCAAACTGCTGACCTTGAAGTTAGCAGGCCGATGCCTAACTGCTACATCTCCAGGGCTCCTCACAGATGGCCCCAGACAACACCAGGCAGGTGAGAAGGAGGTGTGTTTCTGTCCAAAAAGTCTCCAAGGAGGTGCCCCTCCACCCTGCACTTTTACTTAGAAATCATAGCGACTGCTCTCTCCAGCCCTCCCCACCTCCAAGAACAGTCCCCCCTCTCCACTCCCAAACAGCCCCCGCCTACCTGGAACCCTGCTGGAGAAGCACCTTGCCCTACCCCAGCCGTAACTCTCTCCCTCCTGGTCACCTAGTCGTCTCCTGTAAAGCGACTGGTGGTTTTGAACTGCTGACCCGTGGCTAGCAACCCAACATATAGTCAGCCGGTTTTCTCATGGGTTCCCAAACCTATTTGCCCTACCACCTCCTTTTCAAAAAATAAAATGAAATGACTCAGCACACAAACACTTTTGTACCACAGCCCATGATCCAGGATCAGGTGTAGGGATCGGCCTTTGCAGCCACCCCACTCCCCCACACCCCTCGGGATCGTTCTGCAGAAGATGAGGTTTTCTAGTCCTGTGTAGGGTGACAGTCTCAGAAACCCACAGGGGCAGTTCTACCCTGTCCTATAGGCTCACTGGGAAGGGGAATCCACTCTGATAGTTGAGTGTGGCCTTTTGAAGTTTTTATTTTTAATCTTTCCAGCTTCCCCCAGTGCCCACTTTGGAAAATAGGGCTCTCTGAGATGATCCCCAAAGGCTGTTCAATGGAATCCTTTAAGATTAAGAGGGTGCCCAGGGGACTCAGGCCAGGGGGGCAGGGACAGGGTGCTGGGAAGCCCGGTGCCCAAGCAGAGAACGTCTGGGTGCCAGGCAGCCTGATCTTGGTTAGAATGTGGAGGAGTGGTCTTCTGGGTCTTAGGAGAGAGACATGGTGACAGAGATCCCAGGCCTGTGGAAGTTGAGCTGGAGGCTGGGGCGTGGAGGACCCTCCCCTGGGGACTGCTGCCTGCTGGTAAGATAATTCCAACACATGGCAAACCCTGCGCGACAAAGCAGGACTGTACCATAGGGTTTTGCAGCCTCATCTCAAGGTCCGCAGTTCAAAACCACCAGCAGATCCAATGGAGAAAGATGAAGCTTTCTAGAAAGAAGAAGCTTTCTACTCCCGGTGAAGAGTTACAATGTTGGGAACCCATGGGGGGGGGGGAACCGTTTCTACCCTGCCCCATAGGGTTGCGCTGTGAGTCAGAATGAACTTGATGGCAGTGAGGTTTTTGTTTTATAGCATCGTGGGAGCAGGTCGCCAGGGCCTTTGTCCTAGGGCGACACGGGGCACGTTCAAAACCCCTGCTTTTTGGTGAGCAACAAAGGCCATTCACTGCTGGGCCACCGTGGTGTTTCTTGGTACTGTGGAGTGACCCCAGTTCACATCCGCCCCGTGTGATGTGCTATGGGATCCAGAACTGTCCCTCGGGGTTCCCTAGACTGTGAGGTGTAGTGGGGTGGGGGCTGCCGTTTTCCACAGGCCTCCTGGGAAGTAGGCGGTCAGGGTCTTCCTTCCGAGGAGCCTCTGAGTGGTAGGGGGCCAGTCTTTCTGCCCCGTGGGCCTCACCTCGATGAGGAAGTCGCCCATGCGAAGTCCGGCTCTCCAGGCCACGCCCCCTTCGTCCACTGACTCCAGGTACTGCAGCGCCGGGAAGGCCGGGGTGGGGGTGAACTCCTCGATGGGGGTCTGCGCTGCAGATGGGGAGGAGCCGGCGGGGTCGGAGGGGAGGGGGTGGAGAGGCCGAGCAGGGGATGGGGTTCAGACCCAAGTCATGGAGGCCTCACCACGGCTGACAGACCAGCACGAACCCCCTTGGGGGCATCCTACCCAATGTCCCCATCCACGCCCCCTTGGGCCCTCTCCTCCTTCCTTGCCCTCCTGTCCCCTCCCCGGCCGGCACTCACCCTTGGCTCCCCGGAGCACGAACCCAAACCCCTCACTGTCCTTCTTCTGCAGCAAGACTGTCTTCTCCTTGATGATGTAATCACTGGCAACAGGAGGAGGCAGGGCGGGGGAGGGGAAGAGGTGCGGTGGGTGGGGTGGATGGGGTAAAAGGGATCATGAGACTTTGAGCCTGTGCCCCACCCCCAGCTCCCTAATGACACCCTGCCCACCCCCCCCCCATCCCACCCCCGAAGCCCCAGCATGACACATAGCATCTTTGAGAATCTCTGTCACTTACTCTGTCAGCGCTTGCAGCAGCCCTGACAGGCCTCCCCCTCAGAGCTTGGTGCGTGTCCGCCCCCACTCACCACTCACTCATTCATCCCTCCGTGTCTCCAACCACTCAGCCATTCAGCAGGCCGCACCCCAGCCCAGTGTGCATCAGGCACCGGCCTACGGGGGTGCAGGGGGCACCTGGATCAAGTCCCCACCCCTCTGCCCCCAGCCACTTCCTGCCTGTGACCCACTTCCTGCCTGTGACTGTGAGCCCAAGGCTTCTTGTACCTCAGCTTCCTCATCTAGGAAAACAAAGACCAAACTGGTTCCTGGGAGGGAGGCCCTCTTCTACACCGCCCCCCACCCTTCCTCTTTTCCTTTTTAACTTTCTCTTGTGAATTGGGGGTTTCCATTCAACAGTTCACATGCATGTTGTTCCGTCTGCATCTGCATCGCAATCCCCCTCCTTTAAGGAAGGAAATTAAAGTCCCCCATCCTGCCTGGGCTTCCAGTTTCCATTCTGCCTCCTCTGCTACTGCTCTCTGCCTGCTCGAGGTTGTCCTCAGGCAAATGCCCCTCTTCTGATGGTAAATGCCTGAGGATTCTAAGTGCATACCTTCCTAGTGTTATTGTAGCCCCTTATAGGCCTCTCTATCGCTTGGCTGAAAATGGAGCCAATGAGCCAGTTCAGTACCAGGCTTAGAAGGTGACTATGGACCATAGAGTCTCCAGGGTTCCACCGGTCTCCATCTGAGCAGTAAACCTGATATATATGTTTTAATTTTTATTAAAAGATCATTCTATTGGGGGCTCTTACAACTCTTATAACAATCCATACATCAATTTTGTACATATATTATCATCATTCTTTTCTAGACAGTTACTTTCTACGGAGCCCTTGGTATCAGCTCTTCTGTTTTGTCCCTCCCCGGCTACCCTCATGACCCCTTGATATAAATTATTTTAAAAATAATTTATTATAAATTATTATTATTTTCATATCTCACACCAACTGCTGTCTCTCTTCCCCCCTGGTTTCTGTTGTCCATCCCCCTGGAGGGGGTGTGTGTGGTTACGTGTCCATCATTGCCATTGGTTCCACCTGCCTCCCCTCCTCTTCCCTCTACCTTTCTGGTATCGCTATTCCCATTCCTGTTCCTGGATTCCTTGTGTCATGAGCTCTTATCTCTTATCTGTACCTGTGTACATGCTCTGGTCTAGTCCGAAGTGAGAGGCAGCACTGGGGTCATGATAGTAGGGGGCAAGGAAGCCTCAAGGAACCAGAGGAATATTGGGTGTTTCATCTGTGCTTTACAGTGCCCTGGTTGACTCATCCTTTCCCAGTGACCCCTGTTTCACATTCTCCCCCAGCTCTCCTCAGGACCTTCTAGGGTGATGTTTTCTGAGCAGTGTGGTAGCAGGACATCATCTAGTTCTTCTCATCTCTGGCCTGTGGAGATCTAGGGATTTCAATGGGGGAAGTTAGGCTGCCGGGCACTTAATCAGCCATGCGTGCCACTCAGGATACCTTTAGCGAGGCACCAGACCAGCCTCTATGTTGCTAGGGTGCCATGTATGGGATAGGTAACACAGTGCCTGGCACAGGTGTCTCACTTTAAGCCAGAAGGACAGGCCATGCTTCACTAATGTCTCTCCCCACTCCTTTTGTTGCCATCATGTTGACCCCCCCGCCCCCCGACTCCACAACCTGGCCACCCCACACACATTAGGAACGGACCGTCCTGTTCTCCAGAGTTTCATCAGTGGATTTTGGGAAATAGATGGCCAGGTCTTGGTCTGGAAGCACTGCTGAAACCTGCTCATCACTCCCCCTGTGCCAACCAGTCATGTCTGACTCATTTCGGACCCTACAGAACAGGGCAGAACTGCCCCCTGTGGATTTCCAGCACTCTAACTCTTTACGGGAGCAGACAGCCTCATCTTTCTCCTGAGGAGCTGCTGGTGGATTAGAACAGCTGACCTTGGCATTGGCAGCGCAACACCTAGACCACTGTGCTGCCAGGGCTCCTAGCAACACCCACTGACAGATGGGTGGATGGGGACTGAGCAGGAGGTGCCCTGGCCAAGAATTGGATCCAGGTCTTCAGCTTAGAATGCAAAGATTTTACAGCGGAACCACCACTGCTTCTTGACCCCCTCCCCCCATACGCCTTCGCTCTGTACAAAGGGAGGGGGTCTTCAGAAAATGTGTGGAGAAATTCCATTATATTTTGGTTTCATCTTTCCACTATGTCTTTGAGGCCCTTGCCTATCAGAATATACCCACCCATGGCCACGGCGTGAATTATGACGCTTGGTGACCCTCCAGGACAGAGGAGAATGACTCCTTAGGGTTGTCAAGACTGTGATTCTTGATTGGAGTGGACAGTCCCATCTTTCTCTCTCGGAGCCACTGATGGGCTTGAACTGCTGACCTTTGTGGGTACCAGGCCATGCCTAACCCACTCCGCCGCCAGGACTCCTTATGTACACATATGGTATCTATTGCAGTAGCATCTCCCAACATCCTCAAGCATGGCTAACCACGTGTAAGCTGTCCTGCCAACGTGGCCGCCACTAACTATTTACACCAGAATTAGCTCAACTTCGATGTGAACACTCGGTTCCTGGCCCTCACTAGGCGCATTCCAATAACAGCTACTGGTCATTAGTGGTGACCACCCCAGAACAGAGGAGCCCTGGGTGGCATAGTGGGTGACAAGCTGGGTTGCTAACCACAAGGTCAGCATTCGTACTCACTAGCCACTCTGAGGAAGAAAGATGGAGACTTTCCATACTCCTGTCAAGGTTTAAAGCCTCCAAATCCCACAGGGGGCAGTTCAATCCTGTCCTCCTGGGTCGCTATGAGTCAGAATAGACTCGATCGGTGTTTGTTTGTTTTTAATCACCACAGAGCATTCCGTTGGATTTTGATGACTTAAAGATCCCCTGCTTAGACACGAGCCAGGCAGGCTGTGGAATGGCATTGATGAAACATACACCTTTCCTCTAGTTCTTTAATGCTTCCTTCCCTACCCCACTATTATGACCCTAGTTCTACCTTACAAATCCAGCTAGACCAGAGAATGTACCCTGGTACAGATAAGAGCTCAGAACACAGGGAATCCAAGACAGATAAACCTCTCAGGACTAAGAATGAGAGTAGTGATACCAGCAGGGGAATGGGAAGGTGGGGGGAGCGGGGAGAATGGGGGAACCAATCACAATGATCCACATATAACCCCCTCCCAGGGAGACAGACAACAGAAAGGTGGGTGAGGGGAGACGTTGGTTGGTGTAAGATATGAGAAATAGTAATAATGTGTGAATTATCAAGGGTTGTTCATAAGGGGGTGTGGGGGAGAGAGAAATGAGCTGATACCAAGGGCTCGAGTAGAAAGAACACATTTTCAAAAGAATGATGGCAACAATGTACAAATGTGCTTGACACAATGTATGGATTTATGGATTGTGATAAGAGATGTAACAGGGCCCCTCCACTCCCACAAAAAAGGGATCCCCTGCTCTTAGAAATCCCTCCTTCCCACAGTCAGCACAGTCTAGCTGTGAAATATAAAAGGCTGCTGACAAAAATCCACTCGCCGCTGGGCAGATTCTGAACCTTGGCACCCCCCTTAGTGTCGGAGGATAACTGCGCTCAGAGGGGGTCTGCCTTGCCAAGTCTTCCCAAGCAGATTGCCAGGTCTTTCTTCTGTGGTGCCCCATGGTGGACTGGAACTGCCAGCCTCTGGTCATCCATGGAATGCTTTCCCATTTGCTCCAGTGTGTACAGATGCTGATCCAAACACCCAGAGTCTTGGAGCCCTTTCCAACTCACAGTGGCCCTCTGGGACAGGGTTCCGCTGCCCCTGCGAGTTTCTGAGGATGTCACTCTCTAGCAGTTGACTCTCCTATCATATTCCTGTGTAGCCGGTGGGGTCTAACCACTGACCTTTCCGTGACCAGAGTGATGCTTAACCCGATGTACCACCACGATTGCTTATGCTACGAACACCCACTGCTATGGTTCTATTAGTGACCCTGTGTAGGATTTCCAAGACTCCATCATCATGGGCGCACACAGTCACATCTTTTTCCCAAGAAGGTGCTGGTGGGTTGGAAACGCCAGCTTCACAGCTGGTAGCCCAAGGCCTAACCACAACACCAAGCCAAACACACTGCAATCCAATGGATCCTGACTCCTGGCAACCCTCTCGGGGGTTTTGGAGGCTTGAACCACCGACCTCCTGTTTAGCAGCCCAACGTTTGTTTATCTTTAGCACCCCTGGGGCTCCTGTCTACTTCCTAAAATAGACACACACACACACCTCAACAGCACCTTTAGGTAACCCTCACATCCCCAGGAAACTCCCATCAAACCCAAATGCTTCCCCTCTATCCTGACACCCATCCAAGTTCGCTTGTACAACAGCCCAGGCCCCTGATGCTGTTGCGGCACTGCAGGGATAGCCAGCACCCCAGTACAGGGGCCCAAGCCCTGTGTGCCATGAACAGTTCTGCTTCCCACCAGGCAGCTTCAACACCCCCAGAGGAACCTCGGAGGAAAGGCTTGGCGGTGGGCTTTTGAAAAACCCCCAAACTCCAGGCCAAAATTCCCTCTCCTCGGGTCTATTCCCACTCATGCTGCAGGACAGGGTAGAACTGCCCCTGTGGGTTTCCCAGACTGTAGCTCTTGACAGGAGCAGAAAGCCTCATCTTTCTCCCAAGAAGCGCCTAGTGGGTTTGAACTGCTGACCTTCTGGTTAGCAACCCAACGCACAACCAGTAAGCCACCAGGGAAAGGTCATGGACCAGGAAAAAGACCTGTGGGGAACATCTCTTCATCCCCACAACTACGAGGTCTCCATAGGTTAGAACCAAGCCTGTGACCACTGGTCACACACAAACATAGGGAAGGGATATCCAAAGACAACTCCAAACCCCAAATACCCCTCCCTTCCTCATCCCTAGGAAACCCTAGCAACTAAGCCCTGGCCCAGCCATATCTGAAACCCCACGCTACACACACACACACACACACACACACACACACACACACACTCACACACAGTATTCTGACAATCCCCAGAACCCCCCACCCTTAGCATATCCCAATCATATCCAGGCTACCCCCGACACATTCCAATAATAGCCCAGTAAGCGTGCTCCCCGAGCACCCCAATTACCTGCCCCCACAGATTGAGGAAAAACAGCCCTCCAGGAATACTCCAGTATCTTTCAGCAACACCCCCACACATCCCAGTACGCTCCAATAATAACTCCCCCTCACTCGGAGCCCTGCAGTGTATTCTCCGGGCACGCCCCCCCTCCCCCCAGTGCTCCCTGGCACGTGCCAATAAGACCTGCCAGACTCCAGCTCCCGCCCCGGCCCCGCCCCCGACAAGCCCCGCCCCGCGCGTGCGCGCCCCGCCCCCGCGTGAAACCTAGCTCTCTGTCTTCTGGCGCAACCGTATTGCAGAGCAAGTCCCCCTGGGCTCCGGTCTGGCAGCATGGCGGCACTGGCACCCACCCAACATGGCCCTCCCCTGGAGTTTAAACCCACTGTCTTGTCCATTCTGCCTCATGGTGCGACTCTAGAGAACAGGGTGAATGCGGCTCTGTACCCGCTCATCCGCCACTGGGGTTCCTAAACCTCATCTTTCTCCAGGTTCAGTTCTCTGTCCAAGTGCTTAAGGGATTCTTGACGCCCCCAACCAGCCCCCCCTCCCCCCGCTAAACCAAACAGAGCGCTGTGGAATCGGTTCTCACCCCTGGCGACCCTAAAGGACAGAGTCCAACCAGGGCTTCTGACAGAGTCCAACCAGGGCCACCCCTTGGAGGGGTGGGCTCCAACTGGGGTCTTTGCAATTCCTAGCCAAGTGCTTAACCTCTGAGTCACCAGGGAATCCTTAGGCAACCCCTCAGCCACACAGATCGCCAAGTGGGCCCGATTCCTGACTCCCAGCGTGAGCCCAAGGGACAGACTACAAACTGGTCCCTGTGGGTTTGCAAGGCTTTTAAGAAAGCACTCTCTTCTTTCCCTCCAGGAGAGGCTGGTGGGCTTGAACCAGTGACCTTTCTATTAGCAGCCAAGCATTTAACCACCGCATCACCAGGACTCCGGCCCAAAGTTTAAAATCAACATATGCCCACCACGTGAGCACGACCATGCCAACGACCACCTTATATTTAGTGCAGCCTTGTAGCTGGGGAGGGGTGCTCAGAGAGAGACAAGAAAGCCACTGAAAGAGGCGAATGGAAGGGGAACAATGGGGATGGAGGAAAGGTGGTGGAGAGGGGGCTCAAGAAGGTTGAGCAGAGAGCACTTAGGGGTCAACAGCATGGGGTCGCAGGTCAGAGCTGCCTCTCTGGTCCACGCCACCTGAGCCACTAGCTATCCTTGTCTCCGAGCGGCACTCCAACAACCGCCTCGGACTCATCCAGCTCTGGGCACGGTTGTTGGATACAATGGAGTGGATTTCAACTCTGAGTGACCCCAGGGCTCTGGGGGCTCAGTGGCTTCCCTGTTGGGCTTCCAACCTCAAGATCAGCAGTTCCCAACCACCAGTGAACTCCTCAAGAGAACGATGAGGCTGTCTGTTCCCGGACAGATGGACAGCCTTGGACACCCATAGGAGGTGGTTCTTCCCTGTCCTGGGAGGGTCGCTGTGACAGTCAGGATCGACTGGGTGGCAGTGAGCTTGACTTCCTGGTGACCCCACAAGACCCTGCAGAAGCCCTCTTTGGGGCTTTCTAGATGCCCGCCTTTGTTACAGGAGCAGGTTGCCGGGAGGGCTGTCTCCTGAGAAGCTGCTGAGCGGGCTCGAGCTGTGAACCTTGGGGCCCAGTGCTTAGAGTATCCGCCACCAGAGCTCATCCTCATGTCCTTGCTGTCCCAAGCGACTTCACCCTCTTCCCAATCCCCACTCCCCTTCATTTATGCTACAAACCTCAGCCACGCTCAGCGCCTGCTCTGTCTCTCACTCTACACTCTCTCGGCCACCAAGTCAATGCTGATTCACAGAGACCCTATCGGACCTATAGAACCCTAGAGAGCCTATAGGACTGGGTTATGGAGGCTGTTGCTCTTTACGGGAGTAGAAAACCTTTTCTTTCTCCCAAGGAGTGGCCGGCGCTTCCAAACTGGTGACCTTGTGGTTAGGGGCCCACTACCCCACCAGGGCTCCTGTATCTCAGAAAAATACAAGTGAAAACAAAGAGACCCAGAAGCCACTGTGGGTACCCATTGCCCCAAGTGGATTCCGACTCACAGAGCGGAACAGACGCATAAGTTCTGTGGACTGTGGTCCTTACAGAAAGAGCTTACACTGCTGGATGGGTCTGAACCCCCAACCTGTGGTTAACAGCTGACCGCAAGCCACCAAACAAACAAGCAAACAAAACACCCTTCCTTATCCCCTACTATGAATAGGGAAGACAAGAAAAGCACCCCAGCCTTCCAGAAAAACGAACACCTGTCTCTTGCAAGACGTACAGCCAGCGTGCTCCTCAGAAGCAAGGACGGCGAGGCGTGTTTGGGACCTGTTGTCAGGAGAGACCAGTCCCTGGAGAAGGACATCATGCTTGGAAAAGCTGAGGGTCAGCGGGGTGCTTGGGGGTGAAATAGAAAGACCCTTGACACCATGGCTGCCACAATAGTTTCAAGCACTGGGAAGACGGCGCAGGGCTGGGCAGGCTTTCGTTCCACGGTCCGTGGGAATCTCTGTGAGTCCGAACTGGTTCACCGTACCTGAACAACCACCGAGATATCCATCTAGCCAGGCCCCCTCTCCATTCTAGGTTGTGGGTGGGCACTTGGCATTCTCTGCATAATACCTGACCCCTTCACAGGGTTGTAGCTCCATCTGATAGACCTCTGAGCCAGGTGTTGCAAGGACTTCCGCTTCCCCCAGTGGATATGAGTCCACGCTGATGCCTGTCAGCCCAGATGTGATCCACAGGGCTTCCTGGCATCACTTCCAAGCTACTTTCATGTGGATTTGAACCTCTCTCCTTTCCCTTAGCAGCCGATCACTTAGCCACCTGGCCTCATGGACCACTGAGGGACAACCAAGGAAATGCCAGGCCTGGAAAGGTGATGCGACTTGCCCAAGGTCACATGGTGACTTCTGGGCAATTGCAGTGCCACCCTCCACTCCCAGTGCCCCAACATCTAGAGTTCCGACATGACCTGGCCAGACCCATTATGGGCCATTCCCAAGAGCAAGGATGGAGTTGGAGCCCAGGGCCAGCCACCACTCCCAATGTGGGTGCTTCTTCCTTCAACCCTGCACGCACAGCCCTGGGAGGGCCTGGCAGTGAGCACACCCATTTTAAAGACAAGGAAACAAAGCCCAGGAAAGAAACAGACTCTGGATCACACCAGCCAGTCAGTGGGAACTGTCCAGGCTGAGATCCAGACAGGTCACAGGCACTGCCACCGTGCTGCAGACACCCCCCGGGGGAGTCATAGAAAGGCTCCTTCCTTCCCTCTCCCCTTACTCACTCACCCATCACCAACAGTGGGGGGGATTCACCCTGTCACGTTTGAACTGCTGTGTGCCTCCCCCCCTTAGCTTCCTGCATCTTTAGTTCCTACTCCCAATACCTGTGGGTGCCCCCTCTTCTTTCTGCACCTCTGATTTTCCCTCCTCTTCAGCAAGCTCCAAGAGCTCTCCCTTCCACCCTGTAACCCCATAAGACAACCTCTCTGCCTCCTCCCCAACATCCCAGCCAACCTGGTCAAAGTCTAAGGACTTCTGAGCCCACCCCACCCTAGGCCTGCAAAGTCCTCCTTAGACTTTCCAGTCCTCCTGTCTCCCTCCACTGTGCTCCACCCTCCTTATGTCCTCCCTCCTCCCCCATAACCACATGAACCCCTTTAAAGACCCCCACCATAACTCATAGTCACACACACACACACACACACACACACGACATACACACACACCTCCATGGAAACGTCTTCCAAACGTGTCTCCACTCACTGCCTCCCTTTTACTCACCACTGCATTCATTTACATTCCCTTTACCCCCACCCCTCTCTCTTTCTCTCTCTCCACCGGCCCAAATCCCCACCCCCAAGTCCTTTCCAGTTCTCCAGCATTGTCTCCCTCCGCATCCTCCTCCCCCCAACCCCCTGTGCAAAGACTCCCTCCTCCCCAGCACGGCCCAGCTTGCTCTCTGGCCCCCCTTCCCTCCCACTCCAGGCCCCTCTGGTTCCACCTCCTTCCCCAGCAGCGCGGCTCACCAGTCTCCCCACCCCAAATACTATTCATGCCCGGGGACTGCTGACCTGTCCTGCTGGGGTTCACAAAATGTTCGCCCCCAGATCACCCCTGGGGCCCCTGCGCAGCCCCCGGAACCCAGCAGCCAGCTCTTGTCTCCCCCCACACAGCGACTGCAGCGGCATCCACTCCCCCCACCCCTACTGGGTCGGCCCCTCTGCACCCCCAGGGCCCATGGTCCCGGCTGGAACAGCGGCTGCTGCACCGGGAGCCCCTCTCTGGAGGCCGGCCCAGAAGCTCCCCGCGACGAGGCGCCAGCACCGCTCCGTGCTGAGAAGTGCCAGGGACAGAACATGCAGCTGCAGTTACCCATGCACAGCTCCGCCGCCACCGCCGCCGGGGCCTTGCACACGTGCCCCGCGTAGCAGCGGGCCAGCTGCTTCAGAGCCCATACAGGCACAGACCCTCCGAGGGCAGGGAGAGGGGGGCTCGCGGGGACAGGAGGGGCACACAAGGAGGGGCGGGAGCACTGGGGAGGGGGAGGGGGCAGGCCTGCCATGGGAGGGTGGGTGCTGGGAGGCACAGCCGCAGTCCCTGGGACAGATCCACTCCATGACACAGACACACACTCACACCGTCACACACACGCACACATGCACACGCACACGGGTCCCCAGACAGGCCCACCTTCGCACCCAGTCCCACACGGAGACTGACACCATCCCATCCTCCAACATGGATGCCCAGATGGACAGAGAGTGTGTGTGTGTGTGTATGGGGGGGGGGGCTGGGAGCCCAGCACATCTGTGTAAGTGCGCGTGTCACACACACTTTCTCGCGGGTCTGCAGGCAATCATACACGCACGTCGCCACAGCCACAGGAATACATGCACAGAGACACGCAGCACACTAAGAGGAGGGGAGGGGAGGCTGGGGGCGGGATGTATATGTGATGGGGGGGTGATGACTGTGAATGGAGACAGGGGTATGAATGGGGGGACTTGCCAACTCCGTCAAGGGCTGTGGGGAGATGGGGAGCGTCTGAGGGGGGAGTCAGTGTGGCTCGCATGGGAGGGATCCCTACCGAGGGGTGCTGAGGGGGGCAGGAAGGGTGAGGGTGGTCTGAGGCTCTGTAGAGGGGTCAATATGGAAGGCCCAACTGGGAGGAGGGCGGAGGGGGTCCCCGAAAGGCCGGTGAGGGGCCAAAGGAGAGATTCCCAGGGACACAGCGTGGGGTGCAAGGAGAGGGGGCTGTAAAGGCGGATGGAGAGGAGGGTTGTGCCCAGGGGTCCGGAAAAGGTTTGGCGCCCAGGAAAGGTTAGGGACGAGAGATGGCGGAGGATGTCTTGGGGGGAGGGGGAGGAGTCTCAGAGGTGGGGGATTGGCGGCGGGGGAGGGTCGCCGCGGCCCGCTGGGAGGCCGGGACGGCGGGCTTCTTTACCTGTAGATGTACCAGACGCTGCGCCGCCGGGGCCCCAGGGCCGGCCAGCTGGAGGAGAGCGCGGGGGGCGGCTGCGGCAGGGAGCCCCCCCCGGGGCCGCCCCCGAGACCCCCGCCGCCAACCGCAGACAAAGCCATCGCCGCCGCGGCCCCGGCCCGGGTCCCGGTGCGGGCCGCCCCCGCCGCCGCCGCGTCCCAGTCCCCGTCCCCGTCCCCGCTCGGCCGAACCCCCGTGTCCGGGCCCCCAGGCCCCGCCTCATGCTGACCCGCGCCGGGAGGGGGGAGGGGGAGGGGGCGCGCACCCCCCCACGGGAGGGAGGGCAGGGCCGGGGGCTCACATGCCGGGGGGGCGGGCGCGGGGGCGCGGGCCTCGGGGTCAGGCCGCGACGGGGGCGCGGGGACGCGGACAGCGCCGGCTTCAGCACCGCGGACAGCTCCGGAGGCGAGCGGCGGGCGCGAAGCTTAACCCTTTGGCGTCCAGAGCCCGGCGGCAGAGGGGGGGGACTGAAGGGGGCCAGGAGGGGAGCGCGGGGGCCCCCTTGGCGGGAGAAGGGGGAGGGGCGAGGCGCGGGAGGGGGGAGGAGGAGAAGGGGAGGCACTTCCGGTCTGGGCCCCCCCATCAGTCCCCCTCCCCCCTCCAAGGCCCTCCCGCGCAGGTGCAGATTGAGGGATCGCGGAGCAGAGGGACGCACAACCTCTCACAGATGGGCCTCGCGACCGCGTGGGGGACCGCGCGGACTGACCCAGGGGCTGAGAGGCGGAGCGCGCGCAGGCCCAGAAAGAGAGGTCCCAGGAGGGGATTCGCAGACCACCGACAGCACAGACCGCGATACACAACATCCACTACACAGTCCAGAAGGGCTGAGAAAGGAAGGCCAGGACCTTCAACTGGGCCAGAGGGCAGTGAGAGAAATCCCCTCCCTCCACTCCTGTCCAGGCAGAGGGGACGCACACACGCCCCCGCAGAGGTACCATGGCAGGGTCAATGGGGTGAGAGAAATGAGGATTGGGGTGCACAACATAGCCTCAAACAGAATCTCAGACGGGGGCACTTCAACACACACACCCCCTCCCATAGAACGACTCATAGCAGCAGGAGGGGAGGAGGATCCAGAGGTGGGGACGGACCACTACCACCAACTGGCCCAACAATGAATCCCAGGCCAGAAGCGGAAGTTGAAAGGCTGGGAGACTCCGGTTAAGGAGAGCCCCCACCCCACTCCACCCCAAAGGACACTCACCCGGTGCCCAGAACCAGAGACATACCCAGCCAACTCGCACAACAGTCAAGCGCCTAGACACTAGGGTGCAGGATGACACCGCCCCCTTCCCCTGTCCTCCGCGCCGCACCCCTCCCCCCCACGGCCAGAACACAGACACAGGGTTTGGACACATTTAATGGAAGGATGCTAAGGAGAAGGTGACCCTTCCCTGGATTGGGGTGGGGGCGCGTGTCACCTTTCTGACACCAGATTAGGATGACCAGCCCTCCCGCCCTCAGGCCTGCCTTTCTGGATGTACCAAGCCTGCTTCTTCCATCTCCGAGAGGGGACTCTAGCCCGCTGCCTTGCACCCCAGGCCCCCAGTTCCAGATCCATCAGACAGATATCAATGCATGCGCACGCTCTGAAGTGTGGGTGCTTGCGGTTAGACGGCGTACCAAGGTGCGCTCTGATGGAGTATTGCGCACGTACAGAGGCATGCTGGGGTGGGGTGAAGGTGAGGCAGGCGTGTGCAGAAACCCACCTGTCTTCAATAGGCAGCAGACACACCCACAAAGATGCCCACATTCTCCGACCCACAGACAGACTCCCAGAAACACAGGTGTGCAGGGCCACAGAAAGCACGCACGTACCCAGAGCAGGACAGACGCCCGAGGACAGTGCACCTTGGTCCACGCGGGGGAGGGGTCCCCTCCAGCAACGCATGCACACAGACACGGCTCATGCGCACCACCAGAGACACGCAGACACCAACACGCAAGGAGTCCGTGCCAGGAAGTTCATCTCTCGAGCCAGGGGCCTCGGGGAGTGTCAGCCCCCTCCGTGCGCGTGCACGCACGCACACACACACACGTGCATACCCCCCACCAAACACCCCTTCCCCTCTGCTCTCACCTCCCTGGGCCAATGCCATCCATCAAGCTTCCGAAACAAATCAGCCAGCAGCCAGGGGGTGAGGGGAAAGGTAAGAGTGGGCTTTCTCCACTCCCCACCCAGCCCTGCCTCCTCCCCACTCCCCTGTACACAGAGTGCCACCAGTGTGTGACCTTGCTGCCTCCCCTGCCCCCAGCCATAACCTCCGCCCCACCAGCTCTTGGGTCCCCATGTATGCCCCTCTAGGTCTCCCCTCATCTTAGCCCTCCCCTGTCTCTCCCCACCCCTCACCTGTGACTACCACCCAGGATGCCTAAATCAGGAGTGTGTTGTGTGACAGCTGCCAGCTGCCTTGGACTCCCCCCAGCCCTTCAGATCCAAAGAGCAGAGGCAGGAGCCCTCCAGCAGGTGGAAGTAAGGGTGGGAGTGTGAATGTGTGTGGAAGTTGGGGGAGGGGCACCCCGAGAATATAAGGAACTTTACCTTGGGGCATCAAAGCTGTCATAGGAGCCCACAGTGTAATGCCGGAAGAGCCTCTTTGCCTTGTCACTTCGGCTTTCTGCAGGATGGGAAGGCAAGGGTCAACATTGGAGTCTGAATCTTAAAATCCACAGATCTACCCACCTCCCAGCCCCTCCATCTGTAGCCAGGCAAGGAGAGAGGGGCATTCAGATCTTTGGGTATGCTCCAGACATGGGGAGGGGGTCACATCCCTTCCTTACCTTGCTTCCCTTCTTGAGAGCGGTTAGCAACCTCTTCCAGGCACTCTGAGGGAAACCAGCCAACTCGACCTTTGACCTGGCCTTCCCAGAAGCCGCCTTCCCCGATGCTAAGCACTGGGGGAGGAAAGAGGAGCAGGGACAAAGAGACATTTCTAAGGCTGGAGCTAGTCAATGATCCCATCCTAGGTGTGGATGATGGACACATCGGTCTAAGCGTTGGGCTGCTAACTGCAGGGACCACGGTTCAAACCCACCAGCTGCCCTGTGCAGGGAAGGCGAGGCTGTCTCCTCCTTGGAAATGCCAGATGAGATCACTACAAGTTGTCATGGACTCAGTGGCAATGGGCGTGACTCAGACTGGCAGGGAGAGTGGCTTTCTGGTTTGTATGCCCCGGTGGGCTGTGAGCAGCAAGGTTGGTGTTTCAAATCCACCAGTCGCTCTAAGGGAGAAAGATGAGGCTTTCTGCTCTCGGATAGACTTACAGCCTCAGAAACCCACAGGGGTGCTTCTATCAGGTCCTACAGGGTTTCTATGAGTCAGAATCCACATGACAGCAAGTTGGGGGAGGGGTGGTGGTGGTGGTTGTGGTTCACCATGCCCAGCCTGCCCACAAGTTCCATCATCGAACACAGCTGTCTCCTCAAATCAAGGTTTGGAGGACCAGATGAGGTCATTTCTGCATTCCAGCCCTCTAGATAGGGTTCTCAACCTTCCTAATGCCGTGACCCTTTAAGACAGTTCCTCTGTACACTGGTACAGACAGGAACTAGAAACATAGGGAATCCAGGACAGTTAATCCCTTCAGGACCAGTAGTGAGAGTGGTTATACCGGGAGGGTAGAAGGAGGTTGGGGTGGAAAGAGAAAACCGATTACAGGGATCTATATATAACCTCCTCCCTGTGGGACGGACAACAGAAAAGTGGGTGAAGGGAGATGTCGGACAGTGTAAGATATGACTGGAGGGAGGGGGGGAAAAAAAGAGGACCTGATGCAAGGGGCTTAAGTGGAGAGCAAATGCCTTGAGAATGATTGGGGCAGGGAATGTATGGATGTGCTTTATACAATTGATGTATGTATATGTATGGATTGTGGTAAGAGTTGTTTGAGTCCCTAATAAAATGTAAAAGAAGAAAAGAGAAAAAAAATGATTAGGGCAAAGACTGTACAGATGTGCTTTATACAATTGATGTATGTATATGTATGAACTGTGAAAAGAATTGTATCAGCCCCAATAAATTGTTAAAATAAAAAAAAAACTAAAATAAAATAAAATAAAAAGATAAAAAAAAATTATCAAGGGTTCATGAGGGAGGGGGGAAAATGAGGAGATGATGCCAGGGGCTTAAGTGGAGAGCAAATGTTTTGAGAATGATGAGGGCAACGAACGTACAAATGTGCTTTACACAACTGATGTATGAATGGATTGTGATAGGAGTTGTATGAGCCCCCAACAAAATGATTAAAAAACAAAAGACAGTTCCTCATGTTGTGGGGAGCCCCCCAACCATAAAATTATTTTCATTGCTACTTCATCACTGTCATTTTGCTACTGTGATGAATTGAACGACCCCTATGAAAGGGTTGTTTGATCTCCAAAGGGGTCGTGACCCACAAGCTGAGAACCGCTGCTCTAGATCCAAGATGGGGCAGGCAGAGGCAGTGGGAGAAGAGGCTGTCTTTCATCACAGGGAAGTCATACGTTAGGAGCATGCTCACCCTCTGTCCTCCTCACCTCAGGTCATTGGTCACCACTCAGGGCCTCTGTCATTGTCCCCCAAGCCCTCCCAGAAGGTGTGGACTAGGATTGCCATGGCAGGACAACTTTAACTCCCCCCACGCCCACTCCACTGCAATATCCCCTCACGGTTTAATCTTCCATGGTGGGGTCTCCCAGCTATTGTAACGACTCTTTGCCGATTCAGGACCGGTGCCAGGGCCGCAGCCCTAAGCTCAAGCCCAGCAACAATGGTGAGGAGGGCACAGGTCTGGGCAGTGTGGGGTCACTCTGGGCCAGAACAGACTCGATGGCCTGAACAACCACCACAGCAACAGAGGAGACAGAAACAAAATGAAAAATAAACCCCAACAGCTCGGTGTGGGGTGGGGCGGAGTGGAGGCCCAAAGCCCATCTGCACACAATTGGACAACCCCTCACAGAAGGGTCACCAGGAAGGGATGAGCCAGCCAGGGTGCAGCATAGCATGAGGAGACATAGAACATTCCTCTAGTAATTCTTTAATGTCCCCCCCCCCCACTATCATGACCCCAGTACTACCTTACAAATCTGGCTAGACCAGATCGTGTACAGGGGTACAGATAAGAGCTTTGGACACAGGGAATCCAGGACAGATAAACCCCTCAGGAGCAATAATGAGAGTAGAGATACCAGGAGGGTAGGGTAAGAAGGTAGGGTAAGAGTGGAGAAAGCAGGAACTGATCACAATGATTGACGTATAACTGCCCACCAAGGGGGATGAACAACAGAAACGTGGGTGAAGGGAGACAGTGGTTGGTATAAGATATGAAAATATTAAACTGATAAGAACAGATACTACACTTGATCTTAGCCAAAAGGCCGAATAACCTCCTCTCTGGGAGATGGGCAATGGGGAGGTGGGTGAGGGGAGACACCGGGGAGTGTAAGATAAGATATAATAATTATTTACAAACTATCAAGGGACCAGGGGTGGGATCGGGGAGGGAGGGGGATGGGGGGAAAAAAGAGAAACTGAGCTGATTCCAGGAACCCAAGTGGAAGGTGAATTATGAGAATGATGAGTGCAACGAATGTATAAGGGTGCTTTGCTCAATTGATGTATGTACAGACTGTGATAAGAGCCTTATGAGCCCCAATAAAAAGATTTAAAAAAATTAAATTAAACAATAAAAAATAAAATTAAAAAAATATATGAAAATAATAATTTATAAATTATCAAGGGTTCATGAGGGAAGAAGTGTGGGGGAGGGAGGAAAAAATGAGGAGCTAATACCAAAGGCTCAAGTAGAAAGGAAATGTTTTGAAAAGGATGATGGCAACATATGTACAAATGTGCTTGACACAATGGATGTATGGATTGCGATAAGAGCTGTAAGAGCCCCCACTAAAATGATAACTCTTTACAGGAGTAGAAACACACATCTTACTCCTGTGTAGCAGCTAGTGCTTTCGAACTCCTGACCTTGCAGATCGGATCGCGACTGGTAACCACTACGCCAGCAGGGCTCCTTTAAAGTCAGAGACAGGTGGGAGTGAAGGCCCCCAGCTTCCTCAAACCACACTGCTTAGCCATCAGACACACAGTGAACCCTAGGAATAGCCATGACCATTCTCCCCATTTTACTGATAGGGAAACTGGGGCCCCGAGAGTCAAGGTCACTTGCAGAAGCAAGTGACAGGGCCTGGATTTGAACTCTCTGCTTCCAGATCGAACCCCTTCACTCGCTTTTGGCTAAGCGTTGCCCTGCTAGGAGCAAACTTGGAGGTTCAAACCCACTGACTGCTCTGAGGGAGAAAGAGGAGGCTGTCTGCTCCCATACAGAACTGAAGAGCCCGTAAAGTCTGCACAGGGTCTCGCTGTGAGTCAGACTGGACCTGATGGCAATGAGTTCATGCTGTAATAAGGAGCCTCATGGCACAGTGGGTTATGTGCTGGGTCCCTAATCAAAAGGTCAGCGATTCAACTCCACCAGCCGCTCTGTGAGAGAAAGACGAGGCTGCCTGCTCCTGTAAAGACTGACAGCCTCGGAAACACACGGGAGCAGCTGTACTCTATCCTATAGGGTTGCTAGGAGTCAGAATGGATTCCCGTAAAGATTCACGATCTTGGAAACCCTATAGAGGGCCACTATGAGTCAGAATGGACTCAATTGCCCTGGGTTTGGAGGGAACGCCTTTAATAAGGAGCGGTGGTGGCACAGTGGTTAAGGGTCCATCTACTAACCCAGAGGTCGCTGGTTTGAATCCAGCAGAAGCTCCGAGGGAGAAAAGATCAGGCTGTTTCCTCCTCACCATGGGACAGCCTAGGAAACCCTATGGGGCAGTGCTACTTCGTCCAATGTCATGGTGAGTCAGGATCCACTTGCTGGCACACAACAAACAGCACGGTTTATCCACTAGCCATCCATCAGTGTGTCCTACACCCTGTGCGTTGTGTGTGGCCTGTGTGTTGCTGCGATGCTGGCCGCTTTGCCACCAGTATTTCAATTACTAGCAGGGTCACCCCTGATGGGTGGCACTTCTGGACTAAGATGAGGAAGAAAGGCCTGGTGATTGCTGAAAAATAGCCAGCGAAGACCCCAGGAGTCACAACAGACCACTGTTGGATAGAGTGCTGGGATTTGAGCCCCTTTGTTGAAGGGCATTTGAAATAGAGTGACCCCAGCCAACGGACTTGAGTGTATTAAACAGTGGGTGGGGAAAATGGGCTGGGACCAGGCAAGATTTTGTATGTTGAGCATGGGGTCACCATGAGGGGGTGCCTGCAATTTCTGGGAGGATTACAGGCAAGAATACACACACCCCACCCCCAGGAGCAGGTCCATTATGATTCATGTGCTGGTGACAGTTGGATATTGACCAAGGAAGACCGAAGAAGGATCATTGCATGGGAATGATGGTGCTGGGGGGAGGCTATGGAACGTTGGGGGAGGTTATGGAACGTAAGGCGACCAAAGAACAAACAAATCCGACTGGAAAGAAGGACACAGCCCGGGGGCCCCTTAGAAGCAAAGATGGCAGACAGCCTCGTGCCTCAGACTCTGCATAGGCTATCAGGAGACACCAAGCCCTGGAGATGGGCCTCATGCTTGCTAAACTAGCAGGGCAGCGAAGAGGAGGAAGACCCTGGATGACGTGAACTGACACGGCACAGCGGCTGCAACCACGGCAGGAGGATGGCACAGCACTGGACAGCCTTGGCTCTGTTATGCACGGAGGTCATTCACAGACCGGAAACCAAGCAAAAATAAACCAAAATGCACTCCCACGGAGTCCTTTCTGACTCACAAGATGGAGCTGAACTGCCCCTGTGGGTTTCTGAGACTCACTCTACGGAGTCCAAAGCCTCGTTTTTCTCCCATGGAGCGACCGCTGGTTTCAATCTGCTGACCTTGCGCTTAGCAGCCCAACGCATCACCCACTGTGTCACCAGGGCACCTTTTCCCAGGTTGGTGGGAAATAAAAATACACAGTGGCCTTAACAAAGGCCTGAAACATTCCACAGAAGGGGAAGACCAGGCAGTGCTCCGCTCCCCTGTGCACGACTGCACCGTGAGGCGCATGCAGCCCAACAACACGAAAATCTCTGAACAACGCATTGTCCTAAGCTCTTTTTCCAGGATTGGATTCCTTCCAACTTCACCAGGGCCCCATTTTACCGAGGGAGGAATAGGGGTCACAGAGCTAGAACCTGGTGAGGACTGAACTGGGAACTCCTGGCTCTACACCACTACACAACACCGCTGGCCTGTGGCCCCTCGCCTATCCTGTTTGCTAGCAAGTTCTTGGGGAGCTTCCCAGAGCCCTGTGTGGCCCGCAGGGTGGACTCATCTGGATGAAGACTGCAAAGCCAAAGAGAAAGGAGGGCACGCCCATTCTTTCCAGAGCACCTCATCCCTGTCCAAGAGGCAAGCTCCGCCCCAGCCCGCAGGCTCCGCCTCATTCTTCAGACTCCGCCCCAGCCTTGAGGCTCAGCGCCAGCCCGCAAGCACCTCTCCTCCCTGCTGAACTTGGCTCCACCTCTAAGTTCAGCACCAGCTAAGAGTAAACACCTTGACCTTGAGAGAAGCCACACCTCCTCTGGGAATCCCTGTGTCTTTCCCGGCTCCCGGCCACTGTTACTGGGAACAGACTGAGCAAGTGAATCTCTCAAACAGCGCCAGGGCTCCGAGTTAAAAAACAATCCCCTCACCCCACCCAACCCTATTGCCGCAGCTAATTCCAATCCCCTCCCCCACCCAACCCCATTGCCGTAGCCAATTCCAACTCACAGCGACCCCACGTGCCCTGGAGTAGAAGTAGGCGCTATCGGATGGTCCACGGCTGCAAGGTTTGCAGAAAGGAGCCCTGGACTGCTAACCGTGGGGTCACTGGTACAAACTCCCCCAGTCGCTCCCCAGGAGAAAGATGAGACAGTCTACTCTTGTCACAATTTACAGTTTAGGAGCCCCCTTCAAGCACTTCCATATTAGACTCCAATGGGGTGGGTCTGGGCTGAACAATCTTTACAGCTAGGAGAGCCCTGATGGCGCAGCAGTAAAGTGCTTGACTGCTCACCGAAAGGCCAGGGGTTCTAATCTGCCCAGTTGCCTCATGGAGGAAAGTCCTGGTGGCCAAAGGTGACCCAAACTCATTGACATCTAATCAAATTCGGATCTGGAGAGACCCTATGGGACAATGTAGAACTGCCCCACAGGGTTTCCAAGGAGCCACCGTGGTGTAGCAGGTACTCATTGGGCTGCTGACAGCTAACTGCAAGGTCAGCAGCTCAAAACCACCAGAGGCTCGGCCGGAGAAAGATGAGGCTTTCTGCGCCCAGAGAGAGCTCCAGGCTCAGGAACCCACAGGAAACTGTACAGGTTCGGAATCCACTGGATGGGTTTGGGAGACCAAATCATGCGAGCGACCTGCTCGATCACGCTCTTTGCTTGACTGTGGTAAGCTGGGGCCGAACCCTCAAAAGTCTTGGGGGTCCGTCTTTCTCAGCAGGAAGTGGGCAGTGACTTGGGACTGGAGGTGGGCTTTCTTCTGGTCATCGCGACCCTCTCTAGGGTTTCCAAGGTTTTGTGAATCTTTTTTTTCTTCAATCATTTTATTGGGGGTTCGTACAATTCCCACCACAATCCATTCATACATCCATTGTGTCAAGAACATATGTACATTTGTTGCCATCATCATTCTCAAAACATTTGCCTTCTACTTGAGCCCTTAATATCTGCTGCTCATTTCCTCCCTCCCACCCATTCCCTCCCACCCGGATTTGTGAATCTTTAGGGGAGCAGATAGCCACGTCTTTCTTCCGCGGATTGGCGGGTGAGTTTGAAACCCCTCCCCCCACTTTTGGTTCGTAGTCCAGTGGTTGCCGGACAGCGCCACCAAACTCTCCAACTCCAACCTCTCTGCCATCGCGTGGATTCTGATGCCGAACGACCCTAGGGGACAGGGTCGAACTGCCCCTGTGGGTTTCGGAGACTGTGATTGTTGATGGGAGGAGAAACGAGAGGCTGGTGATCTCGAACTGCTGACCTTGTGTTAACAGCCCAGCGCAGAACCTTATGTAGCGGAGCGCAAACTCTTGGCGCCACCTAGGGCTTCATTTCGCCTCAACACTTCCTCCTGCTGGACGGATTGCAGCTACATTTGTGCATCTCAAAGGAAGGGGCTATGGGAACCAGCACCTGGTTTGTTGAGTGACTGTTTGACTCGCAATTCCCCCACCCCAGTTACCTTTGATCTTCTCGCCCTTGCTCAGGGAGATCTCCCCCTCGCCTTGTGCCTGGTAGGACTTCACGGCCATGAAAGAGCGTCCCGGGACCGCAGAGTAAAGCTTTCTCCGCCGTCCGCGACTGCCCAGGGAGCCCCCAGGGCCCCCAGAGCCCCCTGTGCCTCCGGCAGGCCCTTCTCGGGGTGTCCCGCTGGAGCTGCGTACACAGAGGGTGTGAGAGGCAGGGGGGTAGTGGGGGGAAGGGGCACCGCTGGGGGAACAGGGATCCTTGGGGTGGGTGGGACATCAGGGTGGGGGAGGGAATTTGAGTGTGCTTCGCAGCTCTGACATTATTGGAGAAGGGGCGGCGTTTGGGGGTTCCCCCTATGTTCCTGATGGCCCCTCTTCCTGCCCTCCCAGCCTCCCTCTACCTACCGCCTTCTGGCTTTGGGCCCTGATTCCCCAATCCCCCAGCCCCAATCTCTAGCCCCTTACCCAGATTTGGCCTCAGGCCAGACCTCCAGGTTCCTCTGTGTCAGGGACAGCTCCTCCAGTCCCCTAATCAGCCTTTCCACCTCCAGCCCGCCCCCCTCTATCCACCAGCCTGGATCCCCAACTCCCTTTCCCTCTCCTCCAAACCTCGAACTGTCCCCCTCTCTACTCACTCATATTCCTATCTCCCCATTTCTCCCTTAACCTCTTCTGTGTTCTTTGTGTCCCCCAATGCCAGCCCCTCAACTAGGGCACAGACCCTGAGTGGGGGAGTCTGCCCCTTGCTATCCCGAGGGCCCACCTCTGTAATCTGGCCTTGGGTTGAGGGTCCAAGAGGGTCCAAGTGGGGCTCTCCTGTCCTGTTTTCTAAAGGGGTGGGGTGGCGGAGAGAGTGATGAAGGTTTTGGGGGGTGGGGAGCACCAGAGACTTGGATGGATGGACGTGATGGGGACAGGAAGTGGGGAGCTGGGCTGAATGGGGGACTCAGAGGCCGGGGTTCGCCCAACCCTTACCTGGGCCGTCCTCGGGCCTGCCTCTTGGTCTCCTCAGGGTGTCTTCCGCGGGAGGGGGAGCGTGCCCGGGCTCCCCGGGGGCTGCTGGCACTTCGGAGGGTCCCGCTGCTGAGCTTGGTGCTGGGGGCTGGGGGCTGGGACGAGCCCTGGGGCCCTGAGGTTGGGCCGGGGGTGCCTGAGGAGGCGCCCCCCTGCGCTGAGAACACCATCCAGTCGGGCAAGGCCATGCTGGTGTCACTGTTGGCACGGAGCAGCGCTGGGGGTACCGTTAGCCCTGCGCTCTGGGCTCCGCGACGCCGGGCTGCGTACTTGGGGGACTCTTGGAAGGGCACTGAGGGACACAAGGGGTGGGGGTGGGGGGCAGAGAGAAAGAGGCAAGCATTAAAAACATCAGTGGAGATCAGAAAGGACAGGGAAGCTTACAATCACTCCTCCTGACCCGCAGGACTCCCAGGGTGGTGCGATCAAAGAATGCGCTCAGCACAACCCAAAGGTTGGAGGTTTGAGACCACCCAGAGGCGCCTTGGAGGCCAGAGGCTGGCAAACTGTTTTTTTCAAAAGATCGACCACCGGGAAGACCTAGCGGTGCAGTTCCACTCTGGTCCGCAGGGGGCGCAGGAGTTAGAATCGTCCAGTTGGCCACCAGTTTGCATTAGAAAGAGCTCCGTTGACCCTGTTCTGTAAACGTGGGGCTGCTAACCTCAAGGTCGAAGGTTTAAACCCAACAGCTGCCGGGAGAGAGAAAGATGAGGGTGTCTGCTCCGGTGAAGTTACTCACTGTCTCGAAACTGCCGCTGCGGTTTTCCAAGACTTACTCTATACGGGAGTGGAACGTCTTGTCCTTCTCTGCAGAGCGCAGCCCAACCCATAATCCACTGCACAATTAAGACTCAATGACAATGAGGTTTCGGTTTTGTTTTGGATGAGTCACAACGGACTCTATGGCAGTGGGTTTCTATTCGTTTCCTCTCTCTCTCTTTTATATATCATGCTGCTAACGCCAAGATCAGCAGTTCGAACCCCCCAGCTGCACCTCGGGAGAAAACTGAGGCTGTCTGCCTATGGAAAGAGTCACAGCCTGGGACACGCAGAGCGGCAGTTCTACTGTGTCCTCTGGGGTCCCTGTGAGTCAGATTCTAAGGCAGTAGGTTTGGCCTTTTGGGTTAGTTTGTATTATGAGTATAATTTTGGCTTTTCTGCTTCGACAGCTACTCCCATCCCTGGGTGATGCAACTGTTTGTGTGTCCAGCTAGTAACCGGAAGGTGGGAGGTTCGACTCCACCTAGAGGTGCCTTGGAAGAGAGCTGGGTAAACTGCGTTTAAAAGATCGGCCATGGGGGTAAAACAAAACAAAACAAAACAAAAACCCTAGAACAGTGATTCTCAACCTTCCTAATGCCACGACACTTTAATACAATTCCTCATGCTGTGGTGACCCCCCAACCGTACAATTATTTTAGTTGCTACTTCATCACTGTCATTTTGCTACTGTGATGAATCGTCATGTCAATATCTGATAGGATGTATTTTCATGGGTACAAATTGAACAGAAACAATGAAAGCGGAGTGATTAATCACAATATATTGTGAAATATTGATGTGTTTTCCGACAGTCTTAGGCGACCCCTGTGAAAGGCTTGCTCGACTCCCAAGGGAGTCGTGTGGCCCACAGGTTGAGAAGCGCTGTCCTAGAAGGTGCAGTTCCACTCTGGAACGTAAGGGGGCGCCTCCACAGCAACTGGCCAACAGATTCTAGCTGCTCTACCACTGGGCCGGGAGAAGGGTTAACGAGCCTGGCTGCCAGAGGAAAACTGGCAGCTTGAACTCCTCCACGGTTGCTTCCAGAAAAATAAAAAGCCAAATTCCCAAAGCAAACTCATTACCCTCAAATCGATCCTGACTCATAGCGACTCTAGAGGATAGAGTAGAATTGCCCCTTTGGGTTTCTGACACAATAACTCCTGATGGGAGCAGAAAGCCTCATCTGTCTCTCGCAGAGCTGCTGGTGGGTTTGAACCGATGACCTCATGGTTAGCAGTAGTCACTGAATGCCCTCTGCAGCACAGTTCCATTCTGACACACAGCGGGGCGCAAAAAGCCAGTCAAGTTAGATGATGGCTCCTTGTCTGGTTTTACTCAGAGGTTCACGCCCCACCCAGGATTTCCTCCAACCCATCCTGCCTGCCTCCCTCACTATCAGGCCCTCCCACTCCCCAGTGCTGTACCCCAAGCCCCAACTGCTCTCCCTTTTCTCCTTAGACCCCCGGGGTTCACTCACCCACATCCTGTTCTCGATGACTTCTGATCAACTCCCCCAGCTCAAAATTCCCAGCAATCACTGCTACCTAGAGGGAGGGGGGTGAGGGTGGGGACAGGGGGACATCATGAGGGCCGGCCAGACCCTCTCTCCCCAAACATTCTCTCCAGCAAGCCCCTCCTTTCTCCCCTCCCAGCGCCCCTCAATGTCACCCCCCTCTTCCTTATCCCTCTCCCGTGTCCCCCACGCAACACACCAGCCCCTGCAGCCCCAGACCTGGAAGGGGGTTTGGCCGTTGTTGTTCTTGACGTCTTTGTTGGCCCCTCTGTACAGCAGGATCCTGGCGCAGGTCTCCTGCGAGGAGGGCAGCGCCCGGGTAGCACAGAGGGGAGGCACAGCAAAGACAAGGTCACCAGAGCGCCCAGGACTGGGCTCAGAGCTTCAGAGACCACCAGCCTGCACTGTGCAGCCCTGAGCTTGGGCCATGCAGTTTGGTCCACGCCGCCTTGGGCTTGGCATGTGAAGAGGAGCCCTGGTGGCACAGAAGTTCAGCACTGAACTACTCAAGGAAGGTCGGTGGTTCGAACCCACCCAGGGCCAGAGGTGCCTGGCGGCCTGCTCCAGAAGGGAGTTCTCCTCCGCTCCGTGGAAGGGGTGGAATCAGAATGGGTATGGAGGCCTGTGGAATGTAAAACCAGGTTCTGCTGGGTAGACCTTTTCTTTAGTCACTCACCCTCCACAGAGTGGGCTACGGAGTGGATTCTGACTCAAGGCGACCCTCTAGGGACAGGGTGAACTGCCCCTGTGGGTTTCTGAGGCTCTCCATCTTGACAGGAATAGAAAGTCTCATCTTTCTCTCTTGCAGGGACTGGTGGTTTTGAACAGCTGAACGCATGGTGAGTCGCCCCGTGCACAGTCCACGATGCCATCAGAATTCTTTTACATAGCACAGCTTATGTTCTCTTGGGCATGCTCATTTCCATCTCACCCAAGTTTAATTGACCTACTAACTCCTTTGCAGGAAAAAAAAATTATTGGGCACCTCTCTGCCAGTAAAACCTGTATTACTCTAGCCGTAAAGGGGTACCGAGGAACTCATAGGGGCAGTTTTAGTCTGCCCTATAGGGTCGCTCGGAGTTGAAATAGACTCTATAGCAGTGGTTTTATTTTGAGTTTTGTGCCTTAGCACAAGCAGTAGCTCTGCCCTCTAGCCACCAGAGATCAATGATACCGCCCCCTGCTCCATCTGAAAAGCTTATTGTCACCGAGCTGCTTCTAATTCACAGCGAGCGACCCAAAGGACAGGGCAGACTGGCCCTGTGGATTTCCATGACTGACAACTTTTACCAAAGTCGGAAGCCTCGTTTTTCTTGCGAGAAGCAGCCAGTGGATTTGAACTGCTGACCTTGTGGTTAGCAGCCCAACCCTGAAATTTACTTAGGTTAAGGGGGCACCTTCTCCAAAGGTGATGATAGCTCCAGACATTGCCAAATGTGCTCCAGGGGGCAGTAGCGCTCCAGTTGAGAATCGCCTTAATCACCGTAATCAAGGGCTGGACCAATAGGGAACTTCACGATGAATAGAGAAAAGATTGAAGTTGTCAAGGATTTCATCTGGCTTGGATCCGCAATCAATGCTCATGGGAGCAGCCGTCAAGAGCTCAAAGGACACATTCTCTTGGGTCAATCTGTGGCCCACGATTGTTTTCAAGGATCACCGAGCAAGGATATGGCTCTGAGGATTAAAGTGTGCCTGACCCAAGCCAGGCTTATTTTCATTGGCCTCATAAACAAGTGAAAGTCAAAAAAGAACAATCAAAGAAGGATGGATGCATTTGGATGATGGTGCCAGCGAAGCCTGTGGGAAGGAATACGGACTGTCGGAAGGACAGATAAATCTGTCCTGAAAACAGTACAGCCAGCAGGATCCTTAAGAGCAAGGATGACAAGACTTCATCTCACGGACTTGGAGCACGTCATCGAGAGGGACCCGTTCCCGGGGAAGGGCATCACGCTGGGTAAAGTCGAAGGTCATCGATAAAGAGGGAGGCTCTCCGTGAGATGGGTGGACACAGCCGCTCCCACCATGGGTTCAAGCTTAGGGACAATGGTGAGGATGATCCAGGAGCAGGCCGTGTCTTGTGCTGCTGCACGGCGCTGCGAGCCAGAGCAGAGCCCAGGGCAATCACAGACAAGGACAGGACGCCCAAGCCTTTGCTCAAAGAGGGCAGGAGGGGCCGAGAGGGCAGGTGCCATCTCATTTTGATGAGTCCCTCGCCCAGAGCCACCATAGCATGCCCCTCACTACCCTTGAGGGCCTTTGCCCTCGCCTAGGAAACCTCACCACGATGCCTTGCAGTGGGTAAGCCTGCTGCATAAGCTCTCTTTAAAGTGCTGATGGGCCACTGGGTCCCTATTAGGACTGACGGGCACCTGGTCCGAGACATGGTATCTCCCATCTCCTCCTGTGCGTGGGGAAGTTGGAGGTGGGATGAGGAAGACCTGTGGATGCCTTTGAATGGTGGCACTGCCAAAGAATGCTGAGAGGACCACAGGCTGACACACACACACACACACACACACACACACACACACACACACACACACACACACAAATCTGTCTTGGAGAAGGACAGCCTTAGAACCGAACATGGTCAGCCTTCATCTCGTGGCCTCTGCACATGTCACCGGGAGAGACGAGTGCTTGGAGAAGGACATCAGGCTTGGTCAAGCAGAGGGCCAGTGACTCAGAGGAAGACCCCTGACGAGCCGGGTGGACACCGATGGACTCCAAGAATGATGGTGAGATGGTGCAGAGCCGGGTGGGGTTTCTTGCTGTTGTCAAGGGCTCTGGGATTGTTGCTGTTAATTGCTTGGCGGCTAATGGGAGGGCTGATGATTGGAAAACATCACCACCACCACCACCATCCACTCCGCAGCGTCTTTGCGGAACAAAGACCTGGCTGTCTGCTCCCCTCAGAGGTGACAGCTGAGAAACCCCGACGGGGCCTCAGTTCTAATCCATCACCCAGCAGCCACTATAGGCAGAAAATCGCCATCTAACAGCCACCGTGGAGCCTAACTGGTGTTTGCTTTGTCTCCTCTTGTTGTTTGAGCACAGGCAGACAATTGCTGCCTGGTCTCCTGGTTCTTCCAACATTCCAGATCCACTCCCACCCCAGGACCTTGGCACTTCTTGTGCCCTCTACTTGGAATTTGACTTGCCCTCCGGTCATTCTCTGGATGAAGAGCCTCTGTGGTGCAGCAGTTAAGTGCTCGGTGGCCAAACAAAAGGTTGGCGGTTCGAACCCAGCCAGTGGCTCCCCGGGAGACAGCCCTCCCAGGCGAGCTGCTTCTGCAGAGCCAACCATTTAGAAAAGCTGATGGCGCACAAGTCAGCCCCGACACACGGGGGCGCCGTGAGTCAGCATCTCCACAGCGTTCCCAGGAGGCTCTCCACGGGGTGGCTCAACACTGGAGAGTCAGGACAACTTGGGCTGCGAATCGCCGGGTCAGCAGTTCAAAACCACCAGCCGCGCAGAGGGAGAAAGATGAAGCTTTCTACTCCCACGAAGTGTGGCAGTCTCTTGACACACTGGAGGAATGCATGGATTGTGATAGAGATGTAAGCGCCCCCCAAAAAAGTATTTAATAGTAAACAAACAAACAAACAAGAGTTACAGTCTCAGAAACCCACAGGGAGCAGTTTGACCCTGCCCTATAGGGTCGCTGTGAGTTGCAATCGACTCAGTAGCAGTGAGGGTTGTATTTTTTTTTTTTAGGAATGAGATATTGCTACTGATTTCATTCAATAAAATGGGCCTTGCAGCTACACGGGATGTGTTTCCTGTAAAATGCAAAATAAATAAATAAACCGAGTTAAAATTAAAGAGAGAGAGAGAGAGAGAGAGAGAGAGAGAGAGAGAGAGAGAGAGAGAGAGAGAGAGAGAGAAAGGCTGACAGCTTTTAAAACCCTCCAGAGTCCGGAATCCCACTCGGATGGAGACATTGGTCCGAGTGACCAGAGAAGGAGGAAAGGTAGAATGGGAGTGGGCTCGGCTTCTTCCATGACAGACGAGCTCCTTGCAAACATAGAGAGAGGGAAAGAGAACACCAAGAGCCTAGCGTGACTGGTCAGATAAGGAGCCCTTGTGGCACAGGGAGTGAGACTGCTGGGCGGCAGTTCAAACCCACCAGCCACTCCTAGGGAGAAAGGCGAGGCTACCCGCTCCTGTAGAGGTTTGCCCTCTCTAGCCGTGTTTCCCAAAGTGGGCAATGCCACCCCCGGGCCGGGTGCTGGAATGATCCAGGGGCAGGGGGGCTGCAGAAACACGTATCTACTCTGTATCCTGGGTGAGACCGGCTAAAGGACAAACATTGCTCATCATCAGTGGGTGCTGAGTCATTCTTTTTTTGTCCCCTAAAAAGGGGGTGGTTGGCATAATATGTTTGGGAACCCATGCTCTGCAGAGTTGCCATGAGTCAGCATCGATTCCATGGCAGTGGGTTTGGTTTGGGTTTTACTGGTCGGAGGGAGACCGGTGGAACCCTCAAGTCTGTGACTCTTCATCACCTTTCAGCTCTGGAGCCAAATCACTCACTTCCTGCCATCGAGTCGAGGCGGACCCACACTGGTCTCTCTGTCTCTCTCTCTCTTATCTTCCCAGTGACTCTACAGGACAGGGTAGAACTGCCCCTGTGAGTTCCCGAGGCTGTAACTGTTTACAGGAATGGAAAAGCCTCGTCTTTCTCCCATGAAGCAGTTGGTGGATTCGAACTGCTGACCTTGCGGTTAGCAACCCAACGTCACCACCAGGGAGGGCTCCTCAACAGGCCTATAAGGGGAGTAATAACAGTGAAGAGGTACGTGCTCCTTGGAACCGTCAACCGGCGGAGATCAGAGGGGCAGCATTCACCCAGACAGAACCCTCTGAAGAATCAGGAAAGAGGAGGCAGTGGGAGACGCAGGGGGGAAGCTGGCTGAGTGCTTGGCCAAGGATGAGTTGAAGCTGAATGTGTATGAACCATGGAATGGAAAACGGATTTGCTCTTAACTCCCAATAACAAATCCAAAAAAAGTAGCTGTCTTTATTCGACTCACAATAAAAAGTTTAAAAATCATAGCTCTATTTACTCAACTCACAATAAAAATAATATATATATATATGTGTGTAGCTCCCTTTAACTAACTATAAAAGTAATATATGTGTGTGCGCATGTAGTTGTCTTTACTCAATTCACAATAAAAAAGTAAAAAAAAAAATAGCTGTCTTAACTCACAATAAAAAGTCAAAACACAGACAACCACCCCAAAAGTATCTCTCTATGTTCCCTTCTAATTTCATTCGGGCATTTGCTTCATGGCCCTTCTTCATCTCCGACCAAAACCAAAAACCAAACTGACTGCCATGAACTCAACCTTGACAGTGACCCTACGGGACAGGGTAGACCTGCCCCTGGGAGTCTCTGAAGCCCCATCTTCCTCCCAGGAAGTTGCTGCTGGTTTCAAACTGCCCACCTTGCTAATGACAGCCTCCCTTGGCACCACAACACCAACTCGACTCTTCGGACCACCCTGTTCAAAATAACCCCCTTGTCCTGTTCTCTGTGAGCCTGGCCTGCAGGCTGGGGAGCGCTGAGGGGTGAACTGGAGAGCGAGCATTCTGACCCCACCCAGTTTTTTGACAAAGACACAATGGGGCACAACAGTGAGGCTCTGTCACATGGGGTCACCAGGAAATGGAAATCACCCCCTACCAATAACCATGTAGCCCCCCTGGTGGCTTACTGGTTATCTCTTGCATTGCTAATTGCAAGGTCAGGCTTTGGAAACCACCAGCTGCTCCTCAGGACAAAGACAGGGCTCTCTACTCCAGGAGGTACTACTGACAGTCTCAGAAACCTCACAGAGGCAGCTCGACACGGTTCTATAGGGTCACTGTGAGTCGGATGGGACTCAATAGCAGGGAGTGAGCTTTATTTTTACACACAGCCAATCAGTTATCCCAGTCAACAGAGTTGTTGATCTTGTGGCTTCCCAGGGCACCTGAAGGTTGTGATCAAATGCAAGACTCCCCCACTGCCGTCAATCCCAACGCATAGCGACCCGGATAGGACAAGGTAGAGCTACCCCCGTGAGTTTCTGAGTCCCTGACTCTTTACGCAGCAGAAAGTCTTGTCTTTCTCCCGTGGAGCGGCTGGTAGTTTCGAACTGCTGACCTTGTGGTTAGCAGCCCAACGTGCAACCATTATGTCACCAGGGCTCCTACAAATAGTTCTGGAAGGTGGGAAAGGCTTCTCCTGTTGTCTTAGCCTGGTCAACCCTAACCAGGCACCCCTTTGCTTCTCCATGACTCCTGCCAACAGTCACCAAGCCCCTTGATTCTCCACCTGATACCGCCCCACCCCACGTCCCCCTAAGGATGCTGACCAGGCTTGTTCTACAGGGAAGGTCCAGAGAAGTCTAGGCTCTGTCCAGGTTCACACAGCCAGTTAGTGGGCACCTGGTCTTCTTGTCCAAATGTTTACCTGCCTCCTAGGAGTGGACAGCTCTAGTGGCCACAACAGAGCTCGTCCGGCTAGCCTTCAGGGTCTGAGAGTGTGTGCTCACACCTGGGGGTGAGTGTGTCTGCGTGAACGCAGGTGTGTGCTTGTGGGCTGGTCTGTGCAAGGGCGCGGCATGTGCACGTGTGTGATTACTTATGTGTGTGTGTGTGCTAATGTCTGTTGTGTATTTGGGAATGTGGTGTGTGTGTGTGTTTTGGAGTGTGTACATGTGTGGGTGTGCACATGTGTGTTTGTGGAAGGCCTTGTGTGTACCTCTCTGGGAATGTGAGTAGGTAGGAGCTTTTCCAAGCGTGCATGTGCATGCAAATGTGTGTGTGCTCTGAGGGTGTGCACGTGTTTGTCTGAGTTATGAGGGTATGTGTGAATGCGCATGCTTTGTGTGAGTGTATCTGTTGTGGGTGCAGAGGTGTGCTTTTGTGAACGTGTAGGCACGTGGGCAGGAGCCCCGGCGGTGTTGTGGGTACATGTGGGGCTGCTCCAGGTGGGAAAGAGGAGGCTTTCTGCTCCTGTCAAGAGTTACAGTCTCAGCCAGGATCCAATAGAGCACTGAAGGACCACACAACATTCCTCTAGTTCTTTAATGCTCCCCCACCCCACTATCAGGACCCCAGTTCTACCTTACAAATCCGCTAGCCCGGAGCATGCACAGTGGTACAGATAAGAGCTCTCAACACTTGAGATGCAGGACAGATAAACCCCTGAGGTACAGTAATGGAAGTAGGGCGAAGGTGGGGGAAGGGGGGGAGAAATGGGGAACAACTACCCTCCCTCATCCCCAGGGGGATTAATAACAGTAACGTGGGTGAAGAGAGACTGTGGGCAGTGTACGATATTAAAACAATAATGTATAATTTATCAGGGGTCCATGCGAGTGGGAGGGTGAGGGAGGGAGGGAGGGGACAAAGAGGAGCTGATACCAAGGAAAGAAACTATTTTGGACTTGATGATGGCAACATGTGTCAATGTGCTTGATACAATGAATGTATGGAGGGTTATAAGAGCTGTAAGAGCCCCCAATAAAAGGATTTATTTAAAATAAAAAAAGAGTGACAGTCTCAGAAACCCACAGAGTCTACACGGTCCTATTGGGTCACTGTGAGTTGGCATCGCCTTGTACGACTTGATGGTGGTGAGTTTGGCTTGAGTGTAAGTGTGTGTGTTGAGAATGTGTAGTTGCGTGCAAATCTGTGCTGTGTGTGTTTGCCTATGCGTTTTACGCGGGTACGTGCGTGCAGCCAGTGTTTTGAGGGTGTCTTTGCGTGTGTTTCGTGTGCGTACATTTGTGTGTGCACATATGCGTTGTGTGACCGTGTGTGCCTGCGCGCGTGTCCCGCTGCCTCCCCAGCTCCGCTCTGCGGTGGGGAATTCCCGCCAGGTGGCTTAGGTTCCTTTTGTCATTTGCATATTTGCGCTTCCGCCCCGCCCCTCTCATCCCCAGGGCCAGAGCCACGCCTACCAGTGCGCCTGCTCTCCCCCTCCCTTCCCTGAAGCAGAGCCCGTTTCGGGGCCTAGTGAGTGATTCCCTCCCCGGGACTCGTATTTACTGGTAGTCTCGCACTTATCTCATGAAACTGCAATTATTTGTTTACACGTCTGCCTCTTCCCCAGACTGTGAACCCCACCCCCCCGCCCCCCATCACCAACCCCTTTCCGGGGACAGACACGGATTCTCATTCAGCTCCGCAGCCCCAGAGCCTGGAAGCCAGCACCCAGTAGGTGCTGAAGAAGTGTGCCTGCGCCCAAAGCAACGAGGACGGAGGGCGAGGAGTGGCGTCCCAGCCCATCCAGTCCAGGCCAATGACTGTGCAAACCGATGGCGAAGCAGACCCCCATGGAAGGTTCTGAGCCGGGGCCTGGGAGAAATCGGAGATGGGGCGCACATCATCTCCCTCACCTCACACAGAGTGACCGACTCATTCACTCTGTGTAGGGACTGGGGACAGGGCTCAACTCCTGTCCTGAACGAGGTCCTCACAGCTTAGTCTTGGCCCCAACCATCACCAAACCCAAACCAAGCACACTGCCTTCAGACGCACGCAGCGACCCTGACGCGAAGTTTCTGAGATTGACGCCTGACTGGAGCAAAGAGACGCATCTTGCTCCCGTGGAGGAAATGGTGGGTCTGACCCCACACCTTGGGGCTGGCAGAGCAATGTTTAATCCACTGCGCCACCAAGGCTCCGTCCACCATCTTCGCGAGATACTAGGCATGCCAACAGGTCGGGGGAAACACTTACAACCAAACCGAACTCACTGCGCTTGGGGCCAATTCCAGCCCCTGGGTTAGTCCGGAGCACAGAGAAGCCAAACCCCGAAGGTTTTCTAGACTGTAAACCGCCACGGGATCAGCCAGCCTCATCTCTCTGCGGAGGAGCTGCTGGTGCGATCGAACTGCCGACTTGCTGGTTAGCAGCCTAAGGTTAACCCACGTGCGCTCCTCGCCACAGGAGCGGAAAAAAGCGGAAAAGAAAGTATTTCAGTCCCGGGCCACGAGCGAGGCCAGGGTCGCTTGACCCTCTGCACCGCAGGTGCTACGAACCCATCTCAAGAATCAGGAGGAACTTTGTCCTGACCCCCCTAAAGACGGGTAAGCACACGGGGATCCAAACGCCAAACTCAGACAGCAACTCTTCCCGGGAGGATCATGTCTCTTGCTGCCGTGGGGGCACTGTTGTGACTCCTTAATGACCCCCCTGTGGGGCTCTGAGACTGACTGTTTATGGGAGTAGAAAACCCAGTCTTTCTCCTGAGGGGAGGCTAGTGGTTTGAACTGCTGACCATGCAGATCGCAGCCTCACGCATAACCACGACGCCATCACACAGAGATACTATCCTCTAACTAAACAATCTCTAGAACAAGCAACCGAGTCGCCCAGTGGCCAGGACTGCCCAGGCGCAATGGACTCTGGCGCGGCAGTAGGAACACACGACGCAAGCATCACCACGCCCTCAGACCTTGGAGAGAGGGGCTGAGCGAAACTATGCCAGGGGTCAGACTCAAGTCCATTGCGACTCACAGCAGCCTTGCCGGACAGAGTAGAACTTCCCCTGTGGGGTTTCCAAGACGGAATCTTTACAGGAGCAGAAAGCCTCATCTTCCTCCCACAGAGCGGCTTGTGGATTCGAACTGCTGAGGTTAGCAACCCAGTGTGTAACTCCCAGGCCGTCAGGGCTGAAGGATAACACTTAGGAACAAATACTGAGCTAAGCAAATATGCAGAGACCAAAGATTGAACTTTGTCACCCTGGGGACAAGAAGGAAGGAGAAGACTGTCAGGGGTCGTAGGGTTGATGTGAATGGGGGGGTTGGAAAAAGATTAGTGACCCCGGTCACACAACTAGAAGGGTGTAACAAATGTGAACCAAACTGAACGCGTAGAAGTTGCTGAGATGGCGCGTGTCCTGGTAGGTCACAAGACAAGGTATGCTTTTCCCAGTTCAAATGAAGGCATCTTGGTAGTGCTGTGGATCAGACAGAGGGTTGCCGACCACAGGTAGGCGGTTCAAACCCACTAGTCGATCCATACGAGAAGGATGAGGCTGTCTGCCCCTGTGGAATGGACTTAGGCCATTGTCTAAGGTCGCTAAGGGGTGGGAACAGACTCCTTGGCCGTGGATGGGTTTGGGTTTAGGTTTGGACTTGGTTCTAATGACTAGTGTCATTTCTGCCTGGTGATGGGACCCTAGTTGATACAGTCATGAGGATGGCGGTTAAAAATTAATGACGATTTTTCTTATCACATCACCTAGTTAATATTAACAAATGGTTTCTATTGTACTGTGGCGTCAGGAGGTCAGGTGGTGTCCTGGTTCTGCCCTGGGCTGTGGAGCACCAGATCAGCAGTTTGAAACCACTAGCCACACTGAGGGAGGAAGACAGGGCTTGATGTCCCTGGAAAGAGTCATAGTCTGGAAGCAGCACATCAGCCCGTGTGATCGCAAGGCGTCGAAGGGATCAGGTATCAGGCATCAAAGATCAAAAAAAAAAATCATATCACTGAGAATGAGGGGCAGTGTGGAGTGGGAACCCAAAGCCCATCTGTAGGCGACTGGGCATCCCCTTACAGAAGGGTCATGGGGAGGAGACAAGCCAGTCAGGGTGCAGTGTAGCAATGATGAAACATACAACTTTCCTCTAGTTCTTAAATGCTTCCTCCCCACTCCAATATCATGATCCCAATTCTACCTTACAAATCTGGCTAGACCAGAGGATGCACACTGGTACAGATAGGAACTGGAAGCATAGGGAATCCAGGAGAGATAAACCCTTCAGGATCAGTGGTGAGAGTAGCAATACCGGGAGGGTGGAGGGAAGGTGGGGTAGAAAGCGGGTAACCGATTACAAGGATCTACATATAACCTCCTCCCTGGGGGGACGGACAACAGAAAAGTAGGTGAAGGGAGATGTCGGGACAGTGTAAGATATGACAAAATAATAGTAATTTATAAATTATCAAGGGTTCATGAGGGAGGGAGTCAGGGAGGGAGGGAAAAATGAGGAGCTGATACCAAGGGCTCAAGTAGAAAGCAAATATTTTGCGAATGATGATGGCAACAAATGTACAAATATGCTTGACACAATGGATGGATGGATTGTGATAAGAGTTGTACAAGCCCCCAGTAAAATGATCTAAAAAAAAAAAAAGAGTCACAGTCTCGGAACCCCACAGGGGCGGTTCTGCCCTGTGCTCGAGGGTCGCTGTGAGTCGGGATCAGTGCCATGGCAGTGAGTTAGATAGCGTTCAGTTCAATGATGGGATATTCCTGTTTTACAGTGTTACAAAAACCATAGCCAATGACACTGTCGGACAGAGCAGAGTGGTCCCCCTTGGGTTTCAGAGGATGTCAATCCTTAAGGGAGCAGACAGCCTCGGATTCCTCTGGTGGAACAGTTGGTGGGCTCGAACAGCCGACTTTGAAGGGAGCAGCCCAGTGCTTGACACACGACACTGCCAGGACTCCTTGCTACCCCAGGTTCACTCCAAAACCAAACCTACCTACTGCCATCGAGTCGATTCTAACTCATAGCAAGCCTGCAGGACAGGATAGACATGCTCCTGTGGGTTTCTGAGACTAGCTCTTCACAGGAGTGGAGAGCCTCATTTTTCTCCCGCAGAGTGGCCGGTGGGTTCAAACTGCTGACCTTGGTGTGGACGGCCCACTCCGCCGCCGAGGCTGCACGCACACACTCACTGGCTGCCATTGTGTCAAGTCTGACTCCTAGTGACCCTACAGGACAGCACAGAACTGCCCTAAGGGGTTGCTCTTTATGGGGATGGAAAGTGGTTTTGAACTGCTGATGTTGAGCTCAGCAGCCCAAGGCATAGGCACTACACCACCACTAGGGTTCCTTTTCTAGAGACAGAATGCTTACTATATAGGGCTGCTCATTGCTGGGTATTATTCCCCCCTCAGGGAGGGGCAGGAGAAGCATCGAAGCAAGTAGGGGCTATTGAGGGGTGTAGAAGCAGGGGCTGATCTCTCTCAGTTGGGTTTGGGTCGTGGGTCTGAGGCGCTGGGCAGGAGGCCTGTCTCAGTGAGCAGGAGAGGCAGTCACACACGGGGGTGGGGGTGACAGTCCCACGCTGGTTTGGTTTGACAAATACCAAGTCCTCCCTCGGTGCCAACCACACTGCTTGCTGCCACCAGGCAGTGGTGGCTGCTTGCCAGAGCCCCAGGATGGTGAGTTCTGATGAGGCAGCAGGGGCCGGGGGCTGTTCTGGAAGACTTCCTGGAGATGGGAAGCATATCCAAGCCCTGTCTCCCTAAATCCTCACAGCAGCCCCTTAAGGATGGGGGTGGCTGGGGGCATTCAGGAAATGGGTGGGGAGACTGAGGCTCTGATGGGGACTGGCGTGGCCTGGGTGCACACTAAGGCACCAGATGGAGAGCCCCAACCCTTGCCGACCCCTGTCATAGCACAGGGAGGCTCTGTCAGCCTTCCATGCCCTCCTCTCCTGGGCGCTTCTCAACTGGGAACTGTTCACCCCACCCTGAATAGTCAAAACTCGAAAAACTCTCTTGTCTTGCCCTCCTGCATGCGCACCCAGTAGGTGCCATATGGCCAGGTGAATGGAGATGTGTGGGAAATGAGCCCACCGGATGCCTTTTAGGAGCCCTGGTGGTGCAGTGTGCTATGCACAAGTGGGACGGTGAACCGAAAAGTAGGCAGTTCAAACCCACTAGCTGTACTGCAGGAGAAAGATGAGGCTGTCTGCTTCCATAAAGAGTTACAGCCTGGGAAGTCCCCAGGGGGCAGTTCTGCTCTGTCCTGTAGGTCAGGATGGGTGGCAGTGAGTTGTTTAAGTGCTGGGTGGCTTTCACTTCCTGTCGTGGGGCCCAAGACCCAGAGACCAAACCCATCGCTGTTGAGTCAACTCTCACTCAGAGTGAGGGACTCCCCGGGGTCCCCAAGGGTGTTGTCTTTACGGAAGCATCTTTTCCCCCGAGTGGCTGCTGTTGGGTTTGATGAGCAGCTGAGTGCTTTAACCACTGAACCACCAGGGCTCTCTGTCACCCGCATCTCTCAGCTTCGGGTGTTTTGCAGTCTGCTCCCTGTCCTAGAACACCCTTCTGCCCCTCTCCAACATGTCTGCCTCCTGTTCATCCTATGCACCCTACAGGAGTCCTCAAGCCCAAACCCGAGTCCAGGAGTGGGCTCTCACATGACCCTGGGTCCCCCTAAGACTTGGCTCTGAGCATTCAGGCTTGTAGTAACACTGTGTGTGGTCGGAACCCCACTACGCCACAAGCACCCCAAGGAGAGAGGGCTGCTCATCTTGCTCCCCACCTTATGCCTAGCTCAGGGCCTGACACAGAGAAGGAGCCCAGTAAATATCTGCCCAGTGAATGAATGAATGAGACCAGTGAATCAGGCTCAGAAAACATCTGTCCAATGAATGAATGAATGAGACCAGTGAATCAGGCTCAGAAAAGATCTATCCAATGAGTGAATGGGTGATACCAGTGAATCAGGCTCAGAAAACATCTGTCCAATGAAAAAATGAGTAAGACTAGTGAATTGGGCTCAGTTAATATCTATGAAATGCACGAATGGATGTATACGATCAGTGGAGGGACTGAGTAAATATCTGTCAAATACAAGAATGAATGGAGAAGACCAGTGAAGGGCTCAGCATCTGTCAGCTGAAGGATGCATGATTGAATGGAGAACAAGGAAGGGTACATACCTATTGAATGAATGAACAAAAACAGTGAAGGGACTCAGTATCTGTCTATGGAATGAATGAATGGACGAGACCAGCGGAGGGGTTCAGGAGGTATCTGTCAGATGAATGGATGCCCGGGTGAGTGAATGATAGTAGGGAAGGAGCAGAAGGTGGGGAGGTGGCTGGGGTGGGCGCTGCCAGGCAGACCTTGTTATAGAGAGCGCAGATGTGCAGGGCCGTGTTCCCGGAGGCGTTCTGGGCTCCAGGTTCAGCCCCGTAGAAGAGCAGGTGTTCCAAGTGCTGAGAGTGACCCCGCTGGCAGGCCTGGGGAGTGAGGGTGGGGACAGTGAGCAGAGAAGGCTGGACTTCTCCTTGGCCTTCCAAGGCCAGGACTCAGACTATACCCTTTGCGTTGAGTTCAGGATGTCCCCCCTCCTCTCCCAGAGGGTCCCTTTCTCAAGTTCAATCATCTAAGGCCGGGTGTCTACCCACCTTGAGGATCAGGGCGCCCAGTGCATGCTCCCTTAGGGTCCTGGTCTCTACACTGCCAGCCTTTTCCTTTTTGAAGATCATGGTACCGGCACCGTGTGAGTCCAGCCCCGCAGGCTTCCATAACACACCTCTGCCCCAACCCACTCCTGTCTCCTCCAGGGCCCAGGTCCAACCTGCTCCCCGACCTCCAGCACCTGGTGGATCTCCTGCCAGCCGTTCTCATCGGCGATGCCCAACTGGGCTCTGTTGTACAGCAGCAGCTCACAGCAGCGGGGGTCTCCCCCCACCATAGCGGTGTGGAAGAGAGGGGTCAGGCCCCGGCGGTCCTTGTAGTTGGGGGAGCCCCCAAGGTCCAGGAGCGCCTAGGAGAGGGAGACAGAGTCCAGGAGAAAGAGACCAAATGACATTTATGGGGGAAAGATAGTGGGGTGGGCATCAATGGCCTTGGGTGGCCCACAATGGCCAGTGATGGTCTCAGTTCTGCCACTAGGCCCTTGTGAAACCCTGAGAAGTGTCCACCCCACCCCCACGCTGCACCCCAAGTCTGAGGTCTGTGCTCAACCAGAGGTAAGGGGGTGGGTGGGTGGAAGGAGACACACAGAGCCTCAGAGTCAGGAGTCTAGAAGGAAAATGGTCTCTCCTCTTCCCTGTGAATAATTAGGGGGCTGTCATACCCTTCTGTGTCACACTCTTCTCTGGCCTCTCCCCTCCGGCGGGGCGTGGGGGGGGGGGCTTGGATGAGCCATTGAAGGGTCTGGAGCTTCAGATGGACCCCTGCTCCCTGGGGAGGTGAATGAGTGGAACTTGGAAACAAGAGTCTCTGGCCAAGCAAGGGCTGTTCGTAGGACCAGGACTCTCAAGATTGGGCATGGGTGTTTGTACACGTGTGTTGACTTTTGCTGCAACTACATCTGTGAGGGTGGTGGAGCATGCAGGGGGCAAAGCAATGGAAACTCCATCGACATAACCAAATACCTTGAGGGAATGGGTCACTGGGCCTGGGGGACCGTGGCCACAGTCCTGGGGCCACCAAGGTCAATTGGCATAATGTAATTCACAAATACATTGTTATTTCCCCTGTAGGGTGAGTAGTGCCTAGGATCTTAAAAGCGTGCCAGCAGCCATCTAAGGCGGATCGATTAGTCTCTTTCTGCCTGGAGAAAAGAAGGTCGGTGCTAATGGAAAGATGTATGGAAACAATCCGTGCAATGGACTCACAGACCCTAAAAGCTGCAGTCTCCAGAACCCTGAGACCGGAGGGACTAGATGGTGCCCAGCCACCTAGCTACCAACTGCTTGGAAAAGAACCATATGAGAAGACCCTGGATACTGTGGGAGAAAAATGTGGAGCCGAACTCAAACCATAAGAGAAAACCAAGCTCACTGGTCGGATAGAGACAGGTGAGGCGTTCAAGAGCACAGCCCACAGACACCCTTCAGTTCTGCAACTGCACTCACCTCCGTATTAGAATAATCAGCCACTTAAGATCAAAGGGAGTGATGTTTGTTTACCCAAGGACAGAGTCCAGGGGTTTGGGATTAAGAATCAATGGAGACCAGAAGCACAGAGACGAAGTGGGAGGATGGCGATGGATGAGACGGAGAACGTGTGTGACCAGTTCAAGGTAAAACTAGAAACTGCTCTATAAACCGTCTAAAATTGAAGAAGAAGAAGAAGAAGAAGGTAGAGGAGGAGGAGGGGAGGAGGAGGAGGGGAGGAGGAGAGGGGAGGGGTGGGGAAGGGGAGGAGGAAGAGGAGGAGAAGGGGAAGGGGAAGTGAAAGAGGGGAGAAGGAGGAGGAAGAGAAGGGGGAGAAACAAAGATTGGACACAGAGAAGGGATGTCTGGTAAAAAGCAAACTTGGGTTGAGGTGAGCCCAGCAGAGGCTGGGGACTTGGGTACAGGGAGTGGTCCTCCATAAGAGACCACTTCTTGGCGGGCAGTTGGGGAGGCTGGCAGCATGGAGCGTTATTAGGAGGGTGTTGGTGGTGGCACTGTCCCTGGGATAGTGGACAGTCTACATCTGTGTTATTCAATATGGCGGCCATGTGTGGCTGCTGAACACGCTTGGCGTCGTGGTGAGCGAGGCCTGAGGAACTGAGCCTGTCACTTTTGTCCATTCTCATAGCTTGAATTCCCACCAGGCGCTTAGGGGAAAATGTGGAACAGAACCGCAAATTCTTAAAACAACAACACACACACACACCAGGTCTACTGGGATGGTTGAGACTGGAGGACAGCTAGTTGCCTTAAGATAATCTTGAAGAAGAAGAAATAAAAAGTCAATCTTGAGACCTTGAACTGAATCTAAACCCTGCATTTACCTTGCAACTAAAGAACCACTGAGCTCACAGAACTAAGACTATCACCAGCGAATAAGTGCACCTGTAAACCAGCGCCCGTGGGAGCAAGGGTGCAACAAGGTCTTTAAAACACAGATGAGGAGGTAAGGGCTTGTCAGGGACGCTAGATTGCTGGAAGTAGAACATCCAGAATGGATTTCATGAGACTGTCCGTGAATTGTGAGGAATGTGACCAGCATTTTGAAAAAAAATGTTGTGGAGAGATTGTTGTATGGGAAACTTATCTGCTGTGTAAACTTTCACCAAAAGTACAGTAAAATAACATTTAAAAACTCCCCCACCCCAAGCCATACATGGCCAGTATAGCGAGTCTAGATCAAGGTGCGGGGCTGGGGTGAGTTGTAAGCTGGGTCTGGGCTTGGGGGGTGCTCAATGGGGGTCTGTACAGTCTGTTGATTCCATGGGTGTCAGGTAGACCTTCGTGTTTGACGACATGGGAGGCTCTTCAACAGGGATTTGGCCCATCTACACTGAGACCAGAAGAACTAGCGGGTGCCCAGCCACCCTCAACAATCACTCTGACCAACGACACAAGGCATGGTTCCAGGTAGAAGGGGAGGGACATAGAGAACAAACATGAAATTCCCAAGTAAATAAATAAACGACTAGACCTACTGGATCCAGAGGACTCCCCAAGACTGTCACCCTACACACTTGGAACTGCATTACGAAGAAGGTACCTAGGCAGCGACTGTGTCTGCCTTTGAGAGAAGAGGGGGAGGGCTAGAGGGGTGAGCTGGGGCTGGGTTTGGGTTAGGATGTAGAGGAGCCAGTGTTGGAGGGATACAAGTGGAAAGGTATTGACTAGGGACACAGAAGGGAGCTCACTCCCTCTGGGGATGCAGGAAACATCTGAGTTGGGAGTGACAGTTAAGTGCTCAGCTGCCAACCTAAGATCAGTGGTTCGAACCCATCCAGTGACTCCATAGGAGAAAAGCCTAGTGATCTGTTCCTATAAAGATCACCGAACCCTCTGCCATCAAGCCTCAGAGACCCCGTAGGACAGCATAGAACTGCCCCTGTGGATTTCCATGACTGTAACTCTTTGCGGGAATAGAATGCCTCACCTTGCTCTCTAGGAGCGACTGGTGGTTTTGAACGGCTAACCTTAGGGTTAGCCTCCCAACGCGTAACCCCCTATGCTGCCATGTCTCCTGCCTTCTGACTCATAGCGACCCTAATATCGGATTTCCAAGGCTGTACATCTTCACGGGAGCAGGCGCCCCATCTTTCTCCTGGTGGGTTTGAACCGCCAGCCTTGCCCTGAGCAGTCCCACTGCCTGATCTGCAGCGCCACCGGAGTTCATAAGGGTCACAGCCTGGAAAACCCAAGGTGGGGGTGGGTTTACACCCAGGGCGAGGGAGGAAGAATCTGCACTGAGTTAGTTAGGGCAGAGGGAATGGCCACAGTCTGCGTGTAGGCGCAAGAGCATGTACTGTCCCTTGGGGGCTGGATCGTCTGTGGGGGTCAGCTGCAGCCAAGAGGGAGACCCGCAGGGCCTGGGAGACGGTCTCTGATTCCACCGGACATGATTCCACCGGAGATGGTGGATCTCTGGCAGATCTCGGCTGGTGCAGATGGTTCCAACCTAGGCAGCTCTACTCTGATCACACAGGGGGGCCGCCTAGGCTCCAAATTGCCTCTGTAGCAACCGGTCAGCTTGTTGAATCTAGACCATGGCCTTGCCTGGGGTGGGGATGGTTGCAGACCATTCACACAGCTGGGTCGCTAACCAAAAGGCATCACCAAGAGGAGCCTCGCAAGAGAGGCCTGGCGGTCAGCTTCCGAAGAAGATGCAGCCCCTGGAAACCCTAAGGACCATGGTGCACTCCCGTCCGACACACCCGGGGTGTCCCCCCCCCCCCCCCCCCCCCCGTCGGACACACCCAGGGTGCCACGGAAGGCTTGTGGCTACAAGACAATCTAGGGAAAGGAAGGGGCTTCGTACAGGGCCGGAGAGAAGGGTGTTTTCCAGCCAAGAGAAAGAGCTGAGGTTTGAGAAATGACAGCGGCCGAAGGAGGAAAGGGAGAGAGAGAAGGAAACAGGTCATGGAAGGACACGAATGGCGCTGGCACGGAATGGGGGGCGGGGGGGGAGCTTTAGGGTCCGGAGGCACTGGAAGGTCAGAGGAAGTCACTGTGAGCAAGTCACTCTCAGAGATTAGGGGAGACGGGTAGGGGGTGCTGGAAGAGAAGGGTTGGGGCGGGGCAAGGAACAGCGCGGATAGATATGACTGACTGAGGGCAGCCGAGGGGGACACATGGATGTCCATTTGGTTGGGATTGGGAGGACGGCCGCGTGTGCCTGAAAGGACCCCTTAGCAGGTTGAAACTGGGTGTCCGGGTCGTCAGCCAGGGGAAGAGGTAAGGAGGAATTCATGGTCAGTTGGGGGGGGGTGTCTGGGGGGGTATGTCCTGCAACCTCACCGTGAGCGCAAGGCAGTGGCGCGCGCACGCGGCTTTGTGTAGGGCGGTCATGCCGTCCCGCGCCCGGAAGTCGATGTGGGCCCCGCCCAGGCACAGGGTTCGAATCACCTCCACGGATCCTTCAGTTTGGGCAGCCAGTGTCAAGGGGGTCTCTGGGGACAGGGGAGAGAGAGAAGCCCAGTCATTCGCAGTCCTCACTGCTCGACAGCCTTGACCCTGACCCCCATCCAGCTGTTTCCCCGCTCCCAACCCCCCAGCCCCGACTTCCAGCCCCCACACACCTCCCGAATCCGAATCATGATAATTGGGGTCCAGCCCTTTGTCCAGGAGTCTCGCCACTTTGTCAGACGTCCCAAGTTGCACGTACTCTAGGAATTTCTTCAACCCCGTCTGCCGTGGGGACCAAGAGAGACAGGGCGGGGCTCGGTCAGTTGAGTGCAACCTGAAACACCTCGGAAGAAAGGCCTGGCTACTTCCCATTCCCACCCTCGCCCCTAGCCCTGTGGGGTACAGTCCTCCTCTGAGACACGTGCTGACTGGACCGCAGCTCGTGACAAGCACAGGCGTCCGTCTCAGAGGAAGATACACAGGGGGAACCGGCGGGCATTTGAAATGTGGTTCTTTGGCAGTCGGTGGAAAAGGCTTCCCCAGTGGCATGGTGGTGGTGGGGGTGGGGTGGGGGGGGGAGTTAGGCCCGTGAGGTCAGCAGTTGGACTCTACCAGTCTGCTCCTCCTGGGAAAGGGAAATCAGGCAGCCTGCTCTAGGAGAGATTTGCGGCCTCGGCTGCCCAAAGTTGGCACTTCTACCGTGTCCTCTACAGTCAAGATGCTTCAGAATGAACTCGATTGTGGTGGGCGTGGGTTCCGGAAGAGGGGCTTTGCCCTGGGGACATGAATGGTGCCTGAAGACAGACTATCTGCAACCAAAATGAACGAACTAGGGCTTGGAAAGAGATCTCATCTTCGGAAATGAATCCCAGTGGTTTATGGTGGCGGCATAGGGAGCCCCTGGGAGGAGACCCGGTGGTGTGGTGGTTGGGCTGTGAGCCTCAAGGTCTGCAGTTTGAAACCAACTGCCAATCTGAGGGCGAGGGGGAGGCTTTCTACTCCTGTAAAGAGCTCCCTTCTCGGAACCCCCCAGGGGCGGTTCCATCCTGTTCTGTAGGGTGTCCAGGAGTCTGACTTGACATAGTGACATTGAGGGAGCGAGTGAGGAGTGAGTATGTGAATGCAGACTTAGCTTTGCACTGCGCATGTTCCAGACCTGGTGGTGTAGTGAGCTGCCGACGCCAAGGTCAGCAGTTTGAACCTACCAGCTGCTCTGTGGGAGAAAGATGAGGCTGTTTGTGCCTGTAAACATTTAAAGTCTGGGAAACCCACAGGGGCAGGCCTACCCTGCCCTATGGGGCAGCTATGAGCTCCACAATGGTGCTGTGAGTGTGTGCGCCAGCTTGCCTGGGAACACACGATCAGGTGTGTTTCGGTTTGGTGTGAAGACTGAGAACACGCTCGTGTTGGGCACTCAGTTTGGGGCCTGCCACAGTGGGAGAGGCCTCAGAGATCTAGGGAGAACCAGGAGTTGGAATGGGGGGGGTGAGAGGTATGGGGGGCAGAGCTTTGAATGAGCAGGGATTGACAATCCAGGTTGTTTATCCTTTAATATCAAGACTCCTTCAATGGAGGCCCCCACCCCACATGTCCTCCTAGCTCTTGAAGGTCAAGGGCATCTCGGGGAACCTATGTGGAGGGTTGAGGGGCAAGGTACAGATGTGACAGGGATGTGACAAGTGAGCCAGCCTTGGCTTTGACGGGATTTGGAGGAGTGGGATTGGGGGAGCTGCAGAGGGTGGCCCCTAAAGATGGAGAAACTGCGTGGTGAATTCACAGGCCAATGACAGGGGAAGGGGCCTTGGGCGACCTATGGAGAGGGGCCTTGGCGAAGACCAGGAGAGGGCACTAAAGGGCAAAGGACATGGGACCAAGTAGTGTGGGATTGGGGAAAGTCAGAAGGAGTTATGCTGGGGAGAGGTGCCGCTAACCCAAAGGTCAGCTGTTCGAACCCGCCAGCTGCCCTGTGGGAGAAAGATGAGCAGTCTGCTTGCAGAAAGATCCACAGCCTGGAACATCCCACGGGGCAGCTCTATTGCTACGAGCCATAATCGACTAGACAGTGATGGGGATGATGGGGACAAGGGAGTGGAGGTGACTCTGGCTGTCTCAGATGGCATGGGGGCATCCCACAGGAAGAGGTGGGGTGGGGCATGGGGATGCTTGCTGGAGAGGCGAGGAGAGCAAAGGAAGGACTAAGGGTGATCTGTCCTTCTCTCAAGAACCCTGGTAGTGTCAAGGTTATGCGTTGGGCCGCGATCCCCAAGGTCAGCAGTTGGCAAGCACCATCCTCCCTGAGGGAGAAAGATGGGGCTTTCTACTCCCCGCCAAGAGTTGCATTCTCTGAAACCCACAGGGGCTGTTCTACCCTGTCCCAGAGGGTCTCTGTGCGTCGGCATCGACTGGACGGCAGGGAGTTTGGTCGGGGGTTCGGTTCCCTCTCTCACCTTCGTGTGCAACTTGGCCAGTTGCTTCTCATCCAGGTTGGTCTGCTTGTAAACTCGAGTCTTGTATCGAAACTGAGGGCCGGGTGGGAAGACAGACAGAGAGAGGGCAGAGACTCAGCATTAGGAGGAGGCTGGGGCAGGCAGAAGTGGGTGTGTCCTCTACCTCTGGGGCAGGTCCCTTCTGAACCAGGGACCTCTCAGGATTGAGAGGGAGGTTTGGAAACAGATTGTACCAGGCTGTGGTGGGGTATCCAGGCTTCAGATCGAACCAGGGGGAGGGAGGTGGGAATCCAGTGAATCAGGAGGTAGGAGTCCCAGTGATTGTTCTAGAATGCAAAAGGTGCACTCCCCCATTCCATTGACTGAGTTAGGAGAAGCCTGGGAGATATGGGGGCTGGCTTGACTGGTCCCAAGGCGGGGCAGTGGAGGACAATGTGTTAGGGGACAACCCTTGTGTTATCAGCGGCTCGGCTCGGGTGGGAAGGCCAATGGGCCTCACCTCCAGGTAGGGCACCCCCTTCTCAAAGGACTGGGGATACTCGCGCAGCAATCTCTCCTCCTCCAGGAAGTTGGCATCCCGGCCAGAGGTGGCCGGCTGGAACAGGCCATAGTTTAGGACGTCCTGTAGACTCTCGCTCAAGGCGCACAGCACCTGCTGCTTGGCGGTCCAGATGGTAGCGTCGGGGTTGAAACGCAGGCATTTCTGGGGGAGGAGGGGGGTGGGGAGGGGAAGGGGACAGGTCAGGGCAATGGAGGGCTTGGAGGGGGCTGTCCTGGGTGACTCGGTCCCCTACTCCACTCCCACCCCAAGGCCACCAGCTCAACCCCTCACTTCGACTCCCCAGGTCCGCGTGCCCACTCACTGTCTGGTGCAGATCCGGGATACCAATCCTGAAGACCATCATGCTGAAGTGGGCGTCGTCGGGGACAGACATGGAACGGCCTTGGAGGCCTCGGACCGAGGCTAGCTTACCAGGTGCCCCACTGCCCCGGCCCCGGGTCCCCCGGGGGCCTCTCCCGGGTCCGTCTGGGGAGCTGTCGGACTCTGAGCCCCCCTCGGGACACTCGCTGGCACTGTGGTGTTCGTCCTCGCTGGACGCGGGGCTGTGGGGCATTGTGGGGCCACGGGACGACGGGGGGCGGCAGCATCACAGGCAGCTACAGGGGCAGGGGGGGGGCGGAGGAAAGCGAGGGAAGCTGTCAGACGAGGAGCCCTAGGGTCCCCTCCGACGCCAAGGGACCGGTGGCCGAGGCCGCCCCCACCCACCCACTGTCCATGGCAGCGACAGCCAGGCGGAAGTAAGCAGGCACCCACCCCACCCCCCAAACACTCCGCCCCTTCGCCGCCTCCGCGTGCGCACGCACACGTGCGCGCACACACACCCCCAGCTGGGCCACGCTCACAGCACGTGTCTCCTTCCCTGCCCTTGACCCTCCTCGCAGCCCCCGCCCCCCCTGCGCCCCACTTTGCTGCTGACCCAGCCTCGTTGTGTCCCAGAAACCGCAGAATCACCGCGGGAACTAGTGGCCCACTTTGTCAGGCCAGAGAAAAGACAGCTAAAATTAGCAAAGGACAGACAGGTGGACCGTGAGGTCCGGCATCCTGCCCTCCTGGCCCCGGCCTGGGCCCTTGCCTGGGGCCCTTCTTCCTACCCCCTTCCTCCTGGAAAGCTGCGGGTGGGGTACGGGGAAGCTGAGGCTTCCAGGGAATGAGGGCGAGAGGGAGGTGAGCAGGTGGGGCCAGGGACTGCACCTGTGTGTGGCTGCCAGCGGGTGTCGGTCCAGCGCAGGCGTGCTAGGGGCCTGGGCTGTCCCAGGGGAGCAGGAGGGTGCCGAGATGGGGTGTCCCTGAGGGAACCACCAGAGGTAGTCTGGCTGGGGAGTGGGGTGGGGGGGGGGTGGTTGTTGAGATCTTCGAGAAAAGGGCCAGAGGGTGGGCGGGAGGCAACCCCTCGAAAGGCGTCCTGGGTATGGACATGATCCCGGGTTCAGAGCTCGGGCTGGGTGGGTTGCCAGAGCCTGGTATTGGAGGCGCCACTAGACGGGGTGAGGTGGGTAGGTGGGCGGGCTGGCTGACTGGCAGAGAGGCTAAGAAGCAGGGTGAGGCTCTGGAAACTGGACTGGGAGGTCACCAGAAGGCCTTTCTGCAGTGTTTTCTCCTCAGAGGTGGCCTTATAAGGGTGGGTCCCAAATGGGGTTCGCCCCCCCATACTCTCCCCCGACTCCCACCCCAGCACCAGAAACCAGCATGTCTGGTCTGGTCTCTCCCCGCCCCCCTCCCCCCCATGCCAGTCCCGGCTCCAGCACCGTTGCCATGGAGATGGGAAGCAGTGGAGGGTACTGCTGACTTTGGGGGAGTGGGGATGGGCTGGGGTGGGGGGTGGGGGGGGAAGGAAGACAAAATGTGTGTAGGGGGCGCGCAGGAGAGTTCCAAGAGGGGGGCCGGAAGAGAGGCGAGAAAGCATCTTTAAGAGCCGGCGGGTCGACCCTAACCCAACAAGGGACAGGGCTGCACAGCCGCCTCCCCGCCCAGGTACCCAGCAGCGCGCTGACCCCTGGTCTCCTTCCTCCGCGCGGCGCTCACCCCACATTGTACCTCCAGTCTAGGGGCCCCGCAGCCACTCCCCCTCGGTTGACCCAGGCTGACCCCCAGCTCCAGCTTGCCCAGAGCTGGGTGGTGGGGAGATGAAAGGAGGACCGGTTGGGGGGTTGGGGGCGCCCTAGCGCGTGGTGGTACGAGAGCCCCTGGACCAGCGCCGGCCCCTCCCCCTCAGGCCCCGAGGGAGGGAGCGGGCACGCTCCGCCGGGGCGGCATGAATCAAACGCGCGGCGGCTAAGAATAGCTGGCGCGCAGCTGGTACCGAGACGGGCTGAGGAATAGGCAGGGGGGTGGAGAAGGGGAGAGAGGGGGTGCCCTGAGAGGCTGCTTTGGGGGGGGGCGGCTGGCAGGGTCGAGAGCGGGCCCGCGAGAATGAATGGAGGCGGGGAGACGGCTCTGGGGCTCCTCCAGCCGGAGACCCCGGCCGGTGGGGAGCTTTGGCCGGAGAGATGGGGCGGGGGCACCCGGCGCGGGATTGGGGGTGGGAGGCGAGGGGGTGCACCGGCCGGAGGAGAGAGGAGCGGAGAGGCGGTGGGGGTGGGGAGCCAGGGGAAGGGATCCGAGAGACTGGAAAGAGCAGCGGGAGCGTGAGGGGGTCTAAGGGGGCAAGAGATCACGGCTAGACCTCTCGCTGCGGGTGGCCTGGGGAGGAGTCCCTAGCGGTAGTGTCAGAAGAGTGGGGGGACAGGGGTCCAGGTAGGCAGGCGGGGGAGTGGCCGTCAGGGCCGGGAGGGCGGGCACGGCAGCCGAGCCCTTGGCGGCAGAGCGCGGGGAGGCGGGTTCCGGCTGGGACGCTGCTGGCTGGGGATGGCGGGGCACCCTTCTAGTCCGGCTGCGATCTGGGACGGGGCACCGGGGACCCGAGTGTAACCCAATTTGTCGTCGCCCGGGCAACGCGCCCCTCCGCACGGCCATCCCACACCCGGGCCCGGGAGCCCGGCGCGCAGCCAAGGACATCCGGGGCGCCCCTGCCCCCTCCCTCCGCCCCAGCCCTGCCGCTCCCCCGAACCCCGATTCTTACCTGCCTGGCGGGGCTGTAGAGTCCCGGTCGGCGGCGCCCGCGGCCCCTCCCCCCTCCCCCCACCCCCCACCCCCCCGGAGACGGGGGACCCTCAGGCCATGCCCCACCGCCCCGAAGGGCGAGCGGGCCCGGGGAGGGGGCGGGCGAGGGCCGGGGGGGAGGGCGGGGGGGCCGAGAGCCTCACCCCCCCCGCGGGCCGGGCCTGGCCATCCGCAGAGCGCCCCCCTTCCGCCACCGCGGCCGCCGCGCCCCTCCTCGCCCGCCCCCGGCTCGGTCCGGCCGTTTCGGGCGCCGCGTCTCCGGCTGCTCTTCCTCCTCCTCTTCCTCGGGCCGCCGCCGCCGCCGCCGCCGCCGCCGCCTGCTCCGCGCCTCCTCTGCCTCTCTTCTCGCTCTCTCGCTCTCGCTGTCTCTCCCTCACCCAGTCTCTCTCTCTTCTTCCCTCTCTCCCTCCCTCCGCCCTCTCCCCTCCCTCCGGGAGCCGGCGGAGGAGACATCGCCCCTCCCCGCGCCCCCAAACCTCGCCCATCCCCCGCTGGCTCCGCCCCTTCTCCTTACCCTCCCCCACCCCTCCCCCCGTCCCGGCCGGCGGGCCCCCCAAGCCTCGACTCCACCCCCACCGGTCCCTATACTGCATGATGGGGGCCCCGCCCCCTTGAGGTGCGCCCCATTCACCCCAGGGCCACTCCCTTACCAGGGTATCCCCCAACCTCTCTGCACACAGTAGGACGCAATGAATATTTGTTGGGGGGTCTGGACACCCCAAATAGAACTGCGAGGGTTATAAATCCCTGTTCCCTTCTTCCTAAACACACACTTCCTTTCCACTAGAGCACAGGACACCCTTGGATACACCTGGCCCAGCCGCACTTAACCATGGGCACAGGTGCACCCTCAGGAGGGGGTGGGGCACTCAGATATCCTGCTTAGACAAGCCCTCCAGGACCTGCACAGCCAGACTCCACGCATCTGGGTACACTTTACCCAAACCCACCCAGTGCCAATGTGGACATACAGACTCCAGGACCACTGTATGCAGGTGGGGTGCACAGCTGTGCACACAAGTAACCCTCCCCCCCAACCTCCCTTCCGCACCCCTGCAAGCTCAGATGTCCAGCCGGGAACCGGAGGCACCCAGCTGCAGAGGATGGGTGCCCGCATTACCAGCGTGCCCACTCCCTACTGTCTATCCAGGTACTCACCCGCAGGGCCTAGCCCCACCCCCCCTTAATAACAGCCAGAACATTCCCCATATCACAGGGCTCTGGGTCCCCTCATCCAGCCCAACTCTATATGCAAAGAACTCTGCTCACCCCATTTTACAGAGGGGGAAAAGAGAGCCCAGAGAGGCCAAGCAGTTTGCCCAAGGTCCCACCTTGAGGGAGGGAGTGGTGGTGTCAAAGGTGGATGGCTGGCCTGCTCTGGGGTCCTGCTGGCCACCTATATAGCCGCAGATTCCATATAGCTACAGACACGCCCAGCTCACGGGTGCACATGGGCACACCCAAACAGGTGTGTGCGGATAGCTCACTCCAGCCTGGGAGACACCCGCAGACACAGGGGCAGGTGGGGGCTGGCATGAGGGGTGGGGCGGGGGCGGGGAGGGGTGTGTCTTAGGGGCCCATGAAGGGTTTCCAAGATTGTGCAGTTCCAGGCAGCCTCCAGCCCACTCCTCCCTCCCCTCCTTCCCACCATGAGTGGAGCAGGTGCCTCCAACCTTTCCCAGGAAGACCCCGATTTTGACGCCCACCCTGCCCAGGTGGTCAGCAGCTGGGCTTGGAGAGAGAACATCTGTTTGTGTTGGTGCCAGCTGAGAGAGGAGGCTGCCCAGCCCTCCACAGCCAGCAAGACCTTTCTGGGTCTGTGCAGGAGGGGTTCCTGCTCCCCCTCCTCTCAGTGCGTCCCCCCCCCTCGCTCCTACCCCGCCTTCAACAGGGCACCTGAGAGGCCGGGGCTCAGAGGGAATGAGTACCTGCCAAGGTCAAGCCGCCCTTTGTTTGCGGCAGGCTTTCTTGGAAAACCAAAGGCTGGAAGTGTTCATTTCCAAGGCCCCTCCATGCCCTGCTCCTGGTTGCTCAGAGCCAGAAGCCTTGGCTAGCTGCCACCACACCACGCGCTGCTGACCTCCAGCAGGCCACACGCATGCGCCCCTCCCTGAGCCTCGGTTTCCTCCTCGGATCCCTTGGCTAGTATGCCCCATGCTTGCTGGCAGAACCAACTCAGCCGTGGCTGGGGAAGCCCTGGTGATTCATGGGGCCTGGCTGGAGCAGAACCGGACCTTTTCACCTCCACTCTAGCTGCCACCCACATGGTGGTGCTGGTGGTTGGGAGTGGGGTGGGGCAGGGCGGGGTACTGGAAGGCCTTGGGTGCCACAAAACCAGTTAAATCCGAGCAGCCTGGCTTGGGGGCCTGAAGGTCCCCAAGCTCCCTGGTTTGGGCTGTGGGGTTTAGGGAGCTTAGAGAGGGTGTCATAGGAAGGGGGGGGGGTGGAGACCTTTGGGGCAAGCTGTAATCCTGCCAGGAGGCAGCCTCAAGAGGTTTCCCAGAGACAGCCTCAACTCATTCTAACATGCTTACAGCACCCCTTCCCGGTTTCACTCCACACCCACCACCCCCCATTACCATTCTGGAACAGACTTGCTCTAGCAGCAGTTCTCAACTTGTGGGGTGCGACCCCTTTGGGGGTCAAAAGATGCTTTCACAGGGGTCGCCTGATTCATCACAGTAGCAACATGACAGTGATGAAGTAGCAACGAAAATAATGTTATGGTTGGGGGGGGCGATCACCACCACATGAGGAACTGTCTTAAAGGGTGGCTGCATTAGGAAGGCTGAGAACCACTGCTCCAGAGCCTCTCCATTAAGGAGTCTTACCAAGACCCAGTGTGCACATGTTCCAGTAGCTCTGCGCTCCACAGGGGTTTCAATGGTTGTGATTTTTCGGAAGTAGGTAGTCAGGCTTTTCTTGCGAGGTGCTTCTGGGTAGACTTGAACTTCCAACCTTTGGGTCAGCCACTGAGTGCATTAGCCGCTTGTACCATTCCATTCGGGGACTTCTGCAAAAACAAAATCCGCCCCCACCCCTCCCCTTTCCCGCCATGACCTTGAGTCTGACTCAAGGTGATCCTTCATGGTGCCCGAGATGGATAAATAAGCGAGACCGTGCCAGACGCAATTACACCGAGATACCATGGGGGCATTTAATAAGGGGATTCATGGAGAAGCTCACTTCTTGCTTCTTTAGATAATGGTGGGGGCGCACACACACACAAAAAAAACCCTCACACTAAAATCATTGCTGGGGAGTCCATCCAGTCCAACTAATACATGGCGATCGCTTGTGAGGCAGATGGGTTTCCAGCTTTGTGGAAGTCTATCACCAGGCATTTCTTCCGCGCCCCTTCTGCTTTTTGATGAGGGTAGTTGGGGTTGGGTGATGTGAAGTGGGTTCTGACCACTCACAGCCATCCCCATGTGACAGAGTAGAGCGCCCTTACTCCACCCCATTCTCCACCCCTGTAGGGCTTTCTAAGCCGGTTTAATTAAGCATTGCACCAAAAAAACCCCAAAACAACAAACCCATTGCCTGCAGTCCCATGGGATTCTGACCCCTAGTGATGCGCTAGGGCAGAGAGAGTAGAGCTGCCCTAGGCCGCCCTCGCTCCCCCGCGCCCACCCCCGCCACCGCGCGCGCGCGCGCGCACACACACACACACACACACACACACACGTTCTGGAGGCTGTCAATCTTTATGGGAGCAGCATCTGGTCTCATCTTTCTCCGTTAGGCCACGCCCACCCAGAGATGGCTCCGCCCCCGTCCGCGGAACCGTTGTGACTCCGCCTCCTCCCAGCCCGTCCCGCTCTCCCCCTGGAGGCCCTGGCTGTCAATCTTCAAGGCAGCATCTGGTTTCATCCCTCTCCCTTGTAAAGCGGCTGACGGGTTCGAAGCGATAGTCTTTTCGGTTCGCAGCCCGACAGTAACCCACGGCGCGCCCCCCACCCCACCCCAGGCCTTCCAGGGCAGTTGTGGTCAGTCAGGTGTGGACCTGGCTGGTGGATGATTGGATTTGATTTTCTAGGACCAGCAGAGAGTGGTGTAGCTGGAACCTTGTGGGGTGGGGTGTGGGGTTGGGGGTGTCTGCAGCGTGGGGGTTGGGAGAGGTGGTGGTGAGATGCCGGAGGTGTGAAGGGTGCATCCTTCCCAGTCTGGCCAGGCTGGGCTGGCTTGGCTGCAGTCCTGCATCTGATGGGAAGCTGGGGGCGGGCGCGGGGCAGAGGAGGGGGGAACAACGTGAGCTGACTTACGGCTTGGTAAGACTGCTCTGGCTGCGGCAGGCGGCCGGGATTGGAGGGGCTCGGGAGGAAGGAGGGGGAGAGAGCAGAGGAGCCGACTGGCTGCAGTGGTCCAGGCGGGAGGCAGGCGTCTAGCCAAAGGCGGAGAGCTCTCCTGCATGCGGGCGTCCACTCCGCCTACTGGGGAGAGCTGCCGGGACCCTGCCTCACTCAGCCCCAGCCCCTCAACCCTTGGGGCCCTGTCCCAGTCCGTCCGTCTGCCTGCAAACAGCTGGAGTTCCCAGCACAGCCCTGGCCCAGAGTGCAGGAGGCACCTAGTGAAGGGTGGCAAATGAACCTGGGGGCATACGTGTTGCCCCCACCGGCGCTCACCTACTCCCAGACAGGGCACCCTAGGGCAGGGACTCGGAGGGTCGCGATGGGGGCTTTGGGGGCAAGAGTGGTGATAAGTTCTCCTCTTTCTCTGGTTGTGTGGGTGGAGATGACCACACACTAATAACAACCTTAGAGGGGGACCTCTCCTCAGAAATGGCGAGGGGGGGGAGGGGGGTGAGCGGAAGGGGGACAGGGCCATTGAGAGAGATCCTGAGGCTTGATAAGCCTGGGCCTGACACCATCCCCTGCACCCACAGGAGAGCAGGCACCAGCCTCTTTCTGCTTCCTCCTCGCCCCCCTCCTACCCACCAGCTTTGGGCCAAGGCAGAAGGAAAGAGCTGGAAAGATTCAAGTTCTACTAAGTGGAAAGTGGGAGTGTGTGGGGACACCCAAGGCAGGCTGGATCCAGGGTTTGGAACGTTGGAGGTTTCCGGCCGGCCGCCGAGGCAGGCCTTGGGGAGCCAAGAGGGGCGGGGAGAGACTCACACAGAGATCACAGAGACTAGACAGGGCGGGACTGGGGCGGGAAGGGGACTAGCGACCTGAACATCGGACAGGACACACCACAGTCCCTAGAGACTCCCAGAGACAGCGGGGCGGACCTCTGTGGGCTTGGGTGCCACAGCCCAGTCCGATGAGGGCAGCCTGGCTCCTGGGGACCCTGGTGGTCCCCCAGCTGCTTGGCTATGGCTATGGGGCCCGACGAGCTGAGGGGGAGTGGGCGGATGGCTGGGGAGATGCCCAGGAGGAGGAGCGGGAGAGGGAGACCCTGATGCTGAAGGTGAGGAGGGATGGGTGAGGAATGGTGGGTTTGGGATTGGGGGAAGTGGGCTCAGAGGGTGGAGGGTGTTAGAGAGCAAGTTCAAGTTTAGGGCTGGGAAGTGGTGGGTGGAGAATGGAGGGGGATTTTTGGCCCAGTGGCCCTGGCCTCCCCTCTCCTCCAGCATTTACAGGAGGCCCTGGGGCTCACCACTGGGAGGGGTGATGAAAGTCTTGCTAGGACCTCTGAGGACAAAGAAGTCTGGGGGGTCGAGCAGGAGGAGGGGCTGGAAGAGGAAGAGGAGGAAGAAGCCACGCCAACCCCTTCCTCCAGCCCCAGCCCTTCTCCCACCCCTGAGGATAACATCTCCTACATTCGTGAGTACCCAGATGCCCCCTGGCCTCCGTGGGCACTTTCGCAGAAATGAACCCACGGTGCACTGTCCCTTGGCCTGTCCGGTTTTGTCCACTGCCCAGCTCGCAACGCTTAGCCACTGACCCCTACTTTCCAGGATTCCTATGTGTCCCCCACTCTTGGCCCCAGTAGCCCCAGGCCTCTTTCTCACCCATCCCCCCAGTCAATGGACCGCGGACCACCCTCCCTCCGCCCCATCCTGCTTCTGCCTCCACCCCACCCCCCACCAGCGCACGCCCTGTCGCTCCGCAGTGGGCCGCCTGGCGGGCCTGGACGCGGGCCTGCACCAGCTGCACGTCCGTCTGCACACGTTGGACACCCGCGTGGCCGAGCTGACCCGGGGGCTGCGTCAGCTGCGGGAGGCGGCGGGCGACACCCGCGACGCCCTGCAAACCCTGCAAGAGGCGCAGAGCCGCTCCGAGCGCCTGCACGGCCGCTTGGAGGGTGAGTCCGCGCCGCGCTGGGCGGGGAGAAGGGGGCCACCAGGGCTAAGTCCGCAGCTCGTGGGAGGAGAGGGCCTGAGGCTAGGGGGCGGGACCCTGAATGTCACCCGCAAAGGGCCCCTAGAGATTTTGGGTGAGTTGGCAGACCTGGAAGGGTGGAGCAGCTGGCTGGGTGGATGCGGAGAGCGGGAGGGGCCCAGGAGGAGGCACGCCCCCTTTGTGTGCCACGCCCACTGAGTCTCGCCCACAGACGGTGATCCCTCCCCCGGCTCCTGTCCGTCGCACGGTTCTGACTCCACCTCCGGACCCCGGAGGCCCTGACCCCGCCTTCTAGCCCGCCCCCGACGGTCTCCCTCCCCTCCCGATCACCTGGCCCCGCCCCTAGCGGCCCTGAGGTCCAGACTCCGCCTCCTCCCGACACGCCCCCAGAGTGATTCCCACTTTGTCCTCGCCCTGGAGTGTTCTGACCCCGCCTTCTCTCCGCCTTCCGGAGCCTCTGACTCCGCCCCTAACTGCTCCGTCTCGCCCATAGGCTGCCTGAAGGGACTGCGCCTGGGCCACAAGTGCTTCCTGCTCTCGCGCGACTTCGAGGCACAGGCGGCCGCGCAGGCGCGTTGCGTGGCGCGGGGCGGGAACCTGGCGCAGCCAGCCGACCGGCAGCAGATGGACGCGCTGAGCCGCTACTTGCGCGCGGCGCTGGCGCCCTACAACTGGCCGGTGTGGCTGGGTGTGCACGACCGGCGCGCCGAGGGCCTCTACCTCTTCGAGAACGGCCAGCGTGTGTCTTTCTTCGCCTGGCACCGTGCGTCCCGGACCGAGCCCGGCACTACGCCGCACCCGCTCAGCCCGGACCAGCCCAACGGCGGCGTGCTGGAGAACTGTGTAGCGCAGGCCTCGGACGACGGCTCGTGGTGGGACCACGACTGCGAGCGGCGCCTCTACTATGTCTGCGAGTTCCCTTTCTAGCCGCCGGCCCAAGAGGCCCGGATCCTCCGTCCCCGGCTGGAGCTCCCGCAGGCCGGGACCCCTTCCTTGCCCTTGTGTGTCCTTGAGCCCTTAGTACCTGGCTAGGGCTGACGGCAATAAAGGCTTGTGGAATCTGACTTGAGTAACCTGGGGCGAGGCCAGGAAGGGAACGCCTTTACTTAGCTTTTGGGTTTTCCACCGTAGATGATCTTTACAGCGATTTACGGGTGTTAAGTGAACGCTAAGCCCTGGCGGTGCAGTAATTAAAGTCTTGGCGTTTACCCAGAGGCTCCAGCTCCGCTGAAGAAAGACCTGGCGATCAGCCTCTGTGCCGATGACCAGCCTAAGAAAACTGGTGGAGTGGTTCTGCTCTGCCTCACAGGGCTGGCCTGCCACGCTAAATTTTGAGCCTTAGGCTCGGTGATGGAGAATACACTTGCCTGTATGTATACGTGGTCATTTGTGTTCACACTGGGTGCCCCAATTACCCCCCCCTCACCCCCCACTGATGGCTTTTAGGCCCTGAGACTTGTCAGTCTTTGGCTCTGGCCCTGACCATGGTCCTGGTTAAATAGGTCTAGGAAACATGAAGGAGCTAAAGTTCTTCAGGCGAGAGTTGGGTTTGAAACCACCAGCTGCTCTGTGGGAGAGAGATAAAAGCTTTCTCATAAAGATGTACAGCCTCAGAAACCCATAGGGGCAGTTCTACCCTGTCCTGTAGGGTCACCATGAGTCGGAATCGACTTGATGGCATTGTGTGAAAATGGTATGGTGGTGGCCTCATCGGACTTGACATTATCCCGAGCTTGGTTCTTGGAGGCCAAACTTACCTCTACCCTCCCGCCTTCTTACCAGCCCTGACACGGTGTGGCGCTCCCACTGCATGCTCCACTCCTGCTGGGTTCTAGAATTCACTGCCACGAGCACGCAATTCACAGACAACACTCATGATTCTGCGGTTCATTAGGGAAGCACCAGGTTACAGCTTGGGATCGGGATCAGGAGGTATATTGCAAAGGCTCCTTCCTTCAAAGCAGGACGGCTCCCTCTGTCTCCTTTCAGCTATGCAGCAGTCCTCAGTAACCCCTCTGGACAGACCTCCCTTCTCAAGCCCTGGACCGGCTTCTGCTCTCCTTTGGCAGGTGTTACAAAGTTCTTCTAGCTCTGCCAATCAATACTCCGAGACACCCCACTCTGTCAGCAAGCTGCCTGCCCACAGGTAATAGGGCCTCTTGCTCCATGGATTGGCTTGTTCACGTCCTGGTCCACAGTGCTTCCTCTTGCTGGCCTCTTGGATCTGCAGCTGCTGTGCTCTGCTGTGCTTGCCACTGGCTTCTCCAGCCTTCTCCCGTGCCACCGATCTCATCCAGGTGCGTCTGAGCAGAGTAACTGGGGGGTCCAAAAGATACAAGCCCTGCTCGATGGAAGTAAGAAGTCCTACCTCTGACACGACTCGCTGTAGATGGCAAACCTGACTACCCCCTCATTAGGGCTCCATGCACCCTATCTGCCTGGCTCCACAAGGGAACGATGCACCTCATTTACATTATTAGCAAGCTGTCCAATGCCCTTGGTGGATCACAAGCACCTTATCTGCATAGTCACTGCTATAGGAAAGAGTGCCAATGGCAAGCACTGAATAAAGTTGCTCACGTGGGGGACCAGCCTCCCCGCCACCAAATGGGTCCAAGGGGAGTTGTGTAATTGAGGAGTAAAAATAAAGAGACATCGGACAAGATAAAGCATGCAAGGGCTCACCTCCACTGTCATGACTTCAGGAGCCAGGTCCGAGCAGAGAGGGTGAGTAGTGTAATCTCATGAGTTTATAAAATCTGGGGCATTCAGGCCACGGTAAGCACATATGTAACAGGAAAGGGTTGTACAATAGGCATATATGTAACAGGAGGGGGATGAGCTAGGGGTGTACATGCAATATGAAGGGGAGGGGCTGGGGCACACATGTGACAGGAAGACATATATATAACAAGATGGGTGGGCTCTAGAGTCAAGATGGCAGCCTAACCTTAGTCATTGCCTGAGTTGGCTTGACCTTGGGTGTCTTTGAGCTCTTCTCCAGGGGAACAATCCATTATCCTTAGCAGAAGGGAGTGGGTCCCACTGAGTGTGGGACAGACAACAGGGTCTGGTTGCTTTTGATGGCAGACAACCTTCAGGCAGATGGCCTTCAAGCAGTTGACCTCCAAGTATAGAGTCAGTGACTGTGTGCTTGCAAACCGCATCTTAAACATGGCATTATTATGGGGGACATCACGGGGAATAACTTTTACTTAGAATGTGAGTGGGACGTATCTCCAACCCATGAACATGAAGGTTCTCTCCCTGGGAGCCTTGGCCTCCCAGACTCCTTGACATATGAATGTTGAGAGTTTGCCCTCATACACTCTCTTCCTGGGTCTTTCTTTCTTTCTTTCTTTCTTTCTTTCTTTCTTTCTTTCTCTCTCTCTCTCTCTCTCTCTCTCTCTCTCTCTCTCTCTCTCTCTCTCTCTCTCTCTCTCTCGCACACACACACACACACACACACACACACACACCCTCATGGTTCAGACATCCGACACCATCTTTTTGACCATAATATCAGCCCATCCGACACCATCTTTTTGACCATAATATCAGCCCAAATCTATAAGCCAGACTGGATGATCTTTCAACACACGGTGGCCTTCCATGAAAATGACAAATGCATCTTCCTTACTTCCACTGATGACAAGTGGCCTCGGTTGGGTTCAGTTGTTTCCCATCGGTTCTTCTTCCTACACTCAGTCAGACAAGTCACACAGACAACCTCGGCCCACCAGGTCTCTCTATTACGGATACATTAGTTTTAAATCATGGAAGAGCCTCCCACAGCTGGTGACGGCAACCACCGTGGCCAATCAAACTGTTAGGTCGTGAGTTTAGGGTCAGGGGGTTGTCCCTCCCATGCCTGCAAAGGCCCCCTTAGAGGAGGTTAGAAAGCAATCAGGCAAACATTAGATGCCTATGAAGACCCCAAACTGAGCATGCTCATCCTCAAGCTTCCAAGCCAGGTGGGAGGTACACCTGGGTGCTCACACTAAGCCCAGGCTCACGACATCACCCAGGTGGGCTCAACCCAGACAATGGTGCCAACCAATACCTTCAACCATACCTTCTCCCCTGCCAGGGGGTGGGCTAGAATAAAGGCAGGGAGCACGCTCTGGGATGTTCTCTTGCCAGCCCCCACCTCACCCCCATGCTCTTGCCCCCTTGCTCTCTGTCTTCCTCGCTCTCTTTTACCCTGCTTCTGGTCAGAGGCAGGGGAAGGGGGAGGGTCTCCCCCTGTGCAGGTGCACATGTGTCCGCTCTGGGCCTCCTCAGGGCCCACATCCTGTTGGCAGGCATGCTCTCAGCCTCTAGGGTTCTTGGGCTTCTGACTTCCCAGGATCCCCCGCCACATTCCACATGTGTGAGTGCTGTTTTCCACGTGGTTGCTTCAGGCTGTAAAACCTGAAACTTCTGTCCTTCCTACAAACCCACTTGGATTACAAAACAGGCTTCGGCATGAATTCTTTCACTGAGCAAAGCAAAGGTATGACCCACTCCAGAAACCCAACAGAACCAGCTCAGTGGTGCCAACTCTTCATGTCTGGCCCAGGGCATGTTCCATCCCTGCCCTACCTTAGAGCCACCTCTGGCCCCACCGAATCATTGTGTAGATGTTACAAGATGAAGGATGGCTGACAAGACCCTATTAGGTAAATCAATGTGCTGTGTAAGGTCTCAAGCATACCTTCTCATGTGCTAGCTCACCCTGGTGTGAGGTGCGAGGCACCCCTGTGTCCCACCGTGATCCTCAAGGGCACGAGCTGAGACACAAAGGGCTCACTGCAAACACACCAGGAGCCCTGGTAGCATGGTGGGTTACACCTCAAATCAGCAGTTCAACTCCTTCGGTCCCGCTGGGGGAGAAAGATGAGGCTGTCTGGCTCTGTGAGAAGTTACAGCCGTACAAACCCACAGGGGCAGTTCTACTGGATTCTAGAGGGTGGCTATATGGCAGAATTGACTTGATGGTAGTGAGTTGAATTCTACACCAGCTGCAAATTGAGAAGCACATCTTCTCTGCACTGTTTCCTCTACGTCTCATCTGGGGGGGAGGGGGGGGGGCAGAAAGGCCAGTCCCTTCCGTTCACTGAGCCTCACGTTCCTCATCTGAAGCATTGGCTCAATCTCTCCTATGTGGTATGGCTGATGCTCGGTTAAGGCCAGGGATGTGAGCATTTTGGGGGAAACGAGCCCCACTCTCCCAATGTCTTTCATATTTGTATTCCCTGGGGGGCAGTAAGGGAGAAAGATGGGGTTTTCTACTGCCATGAGGAGTTACAGGGAGCCCTGGTGGTGTAAGGGTTACACACTGGACTGCTAACCACAAGGTCAGCGGTTCAAAATCACCAGTTGCCTCAAAGGAATGAGTTCATCTCTGAAACTCACAGGGGCAGTTCTATCCTGCCACGAACCGGCATAACATATCACTGTAAACAACCCTGCCCCAGGTGAGCTTGGGGAAAATACCTTCTTTGGGGGTCCTAGAGTTCCAGTACTGTCTAGACGCAGCCCCGATCTAGCTCTCCTACCAGACTGGGGTGGGGGTGGCGACGACGACGCTTGGGAGTCTTTTGAACAAGGGATGATGCCTGCCTGTGTGGGTGCTTGAACTGGTGCCCTCCAGGCTCCCTCCGGCGGAGGTCGGTATCTCCTCTGGGTTTTCCCACCATCACAATTCCCATCCCTCTGGGATACTGTTTTGGCCAATGCGTTCCTCCCCTTCCAGGCCCGCAGTTGCCACATCTCCCCAGCACCAGTGAGGTCCGAAGTGGGCAGTGGAGGGAGTTTTGCAAAGACTGCTTATGCATCTGATCAGCAAGCCTGTGCCGGGCATTCGAGGCTGAGTCGTGACTCAGGTGGCATTCAAGGCAGCTGCGTGACTCAGGCCTGTGTGTGGGAGCCCTGCCCACTCCTCCAGGAAGCCCTCTGGGGCCCCCTTGGGAGGCCGGAGTTTGCCAACATCCCTTCCCTGGCTCTCTGCCTGTGGTTTGAGAGGCCACAGCGAGTACCACGGAATACATGTGCTCAGGGAAGTGATGGAGGGCAGGGAGACTAACTCAAGCAGGAGGAGGAAAAAACAAACCCCCAAACCCCCCGCCCCCGCCCCCAAAGGACTACAAATCCCAGGAAGCTTAGCGAAAAACCCCTTTACTCCCCCTGCCCAGAACCACGTTCCCCAGCACTCACCGGGTTACGTCATACGCCCCGCCCCTTTCTCCCACGCTGCTCTGGCCTACATTTCCCAGCAAGCTTAGCGAACTGTAGCTCGGCACTCCCTAGGGCTCGCCCCGCGATGTCTTGGGAAATGTAGTCCAACCACGCGACAACGGGGAGCTACACGCTGCAGCCTAACTAATGACGTTGTTGATTGACAGTCCACCGCGGCCTGGTGGTGTACAGCAGGGGACAGCACTTGGAAACCACCAGCTGCTCCCCAGGAGAAAGACAATGGTTTCGACTCCACAGGGGACACTTCTACCATGTCCTATAGCCAGGGTCACTAGGAGCCAGACAGTACTCTGAACCCAGCATGTGACCCTTCACCCTGCAGAACAAAAGCTCACTCTCATACCCATAGGTCGCAATGCGTTCGGGTTGATTCAAAAGCCACTGGTTACCTGTGTAGTGGCTGCCGGCACCCCTAAGCTGTGGATTCCTTCTTCACGTCACTCCAACCTCTTATTTCTGTGCTCGCATGCGCTGGTGGCAGAGAGGTTACATATTAGGCTGCTAACTGCAAGGTCAGCAGTTCAAAACCACCAGCCGCTCCTTGGGAGAGAAGACGAGGCTTTCTACTACGGCAAAGGGTTACAGCCTCTGAAACTCACAGAGTCAGTTAAACCTGTAAGGTTTATTGGGGCTCGAAACAGAACTAAAGATCCAATTGGCAAAGTTTTAGAAGCAGGCTTTATTGAGAAGCTTGCAGGCGGGTTCAGCAACTCAGGGCATTGAGCTATTGAAACCGCGCCTTGGGGAATTCAGGCAGCATTTTTATACCCCTGCTGGCAGGCACAGCTGGGAAGGATCAAAGCTGGGGAGGATCAGACCACACAGGGGCTTCAGCAGGGAAGAGGTCCTTAATCTTATCTATACTCCAGGGTGGGTAGAGTGGAGTGTGCTTATCTTCAGAAAATATTCTGGCTACAGGACGAGCTGGCTCCAGGGATTTGGGGCTGAGCAGGAGAGGGGGAGGTCGGTTAGAGGAAGGTCGATGAGAGGTGAATTCTAAGAGCCAGGCCGAAGGCACCGGATTCAAAATGGAGTCCCTTTTGCCAAGACCAGGCAATACCCTGTCTTACAGGGTAGTGAGTTTATCTAATGTGATCTCCAGTCTCCCTCTTATAACAATTTGATGATGATAGGTTTACTAGGATAATCCTTGACTTAATCGAGGATCTTAGGAAGAAAAGGAAGAAAGAATACGGATGCCTGGGCCAAAGGAGGTATAGTGCCAAATCTATACCTCTTCTTAACCCTACTTGGCTGTGTTCTTTTTTTACCTCTGAGGTTCTGCTGGTCTTCCGTTCTTTCTTGTTGATACATAATCTGGTGCCCATTTGAGCCTATTAAGAGTGAAGGGGTGGAGTTTCACCTGTCAATCAGGTTGCTGCTTGATAACCTCATTTGGAGGCGCTTCAGAGATAAATAGGTAGCTGGAGGCAGGACATAGACACTCTACTTCGTATTCCTGATAACAGGGCACATAGAGCCACACTAGAGCCCGGGAGCTGGAGGAGTCGTGTGGAGACCCACACCAGCTCTGAGATGCTTATACCAACACTGGATCCACAAGACTTTCCACCCACTGGCCTGTGATCTTCCTGCATCTGGCATCATTGCAGGTGTTGTGTGAGTCTGAAGAGGACTTTATAGGTTGGTTTCGGACATATGGGCTAATATCAGACTTATGGACTTGATCTGGACTGGTCTGGGATGTTTTCTCAGTATTCACTTGCTCATGTCTATAAAGCTCTTTCTTATACACATATCAGTGCTCATGAATTTATTTCTCTAGGCTACCCGGATGAACACACTTGTAACTGTATTTTTCTAATTTTTGCTTACTCTATGCTTCTTCCTAAATCAGATGCCTTGCACATGGCTACTGGAACCTCACGCCCATAGTTGGTTGACTTGTAGTAAGATACGTGTTTCTTAGTGTTTGGGGGGCTAGATTTCCAGAAAAGAAGTGTTATCCAGGTGGGTTCCTTGGGAAGACTGAAGAAGAAACTGTTTCAAGTCTCCCCCTGAGCTTCTGGGGGTTGTAATCCAGGGCATTCCATGGTTTGTACAGACAACTCTGCAAAATTTGCCTCCATCTGTATATGACCTGCGCTCAGGGTGTGTCTTAATCTTTATGATCTTCTATCACTTTTTAAAAAAAACTTCACCATTAGTTTTAAAAATGCTTTATTTTATTTCTGGTGAAACTATCTACAGCTACACACACATCAATCCAACAATTAACACATGTATCGTTCCATGACACTGGTTATAGTCTTTGAGTGATGTACCCATTCTAGGTTTTCCCACATTACGCCTCTATATTAGCAGGAACTCCCTACCTTCTAAATCTCTCCTCTAAACTTTCAAGTGACTCTTGTCAACTGTGTGAGTCGAGGTGGACTAGAGACACAAATCTAAAGACACATGTGTGTCAGAGAGAACTTTATATCAATGAGCAATTGTACATTAAGGAAACATCCCAGCCCAGTCCAGATCAAGTCCATAAGCCTGATATTCATCCATATGTCCATGGTAGTCCACAAATTCCAGATCGAGTCCATAAGTCCGATACGAGCCCATATGCTGATACTAGTCCATAAATTCCTCTTTAGACTTACATAGCCATGAAATGACACAAAATGCAGGGAGCTCACAGACCAGTCGGTGGAAAGTCTTGTGGATCCAGTGGTGGCGTAAGCATCTCAGAGCTGGTGTGGGGCTCCAAGTGGCACTTTCAGCTCCACTGCTCTGCCTCTATCAGTATAGCTCCATGTGGATTGTCTACAGGATTGTCTCACAGGGAGAGTGTGTGTGTCCCGCCTCTAGTGAGCTACTGATTTCTGTAGCACTTCCAAATGAGGTCATCAAGCTGTGACCTGAATTGACAGGCTGAACTCCACCCCTTCACTTTTAATAGTCTCAAGTTGACATCAGAATGTGTAACTCCCACATCAACTTGATCCGGTTTAGATGACTCTTTGAAAGAACCGAATACTCAAGGCAGGCGGTCTTAAGTAGTTAAGCTAAGCTACTGTTTGGTAAGAAGAGCCTTCAGGAGATAGTTTTAGTTTGAGGCTTACAGATTATCTTAGGTCAATGGTTTAGTTTATCCTCCCTCTCCATAGCTCCAGAAAAGCTGGGTTCCATGAGAATATGAAATCTGGCATCATACTCCCCCACATTGGGCCCGGATTCTAGTACAGGATATTGGTCATAATTACAGTAATGGTTACGGGGGAGCATCCACTTATATGGCCTGATTATGAAGATATAAGTTATATTGTATTTCAGAACCTATACCATCATAACTTCATGTTAATTGGATTCCAACAACCTGGACCTCTGTGGTAGTTACATAATCTGTGTCAACTTGAGAATATTAAGTTGAAGGGGTGGAGTCTAGCCTGTTAATCAGGTCACAGCCTGATTGACATCTCCTTGTGGGCCCAACCTTTTCATGAGGATTATGGGAACTTCCTTTCACTTGTTCGGCTATCAGAAGAGGGAGGATCCCCCCCCACCCCCTTCTCTCTGCTCCACCTTCCTGTTGAAAAGACACATGCAGCCATGCTGATGGCAGCCAGAGTCCTGGAGATGCTTCCACCGCCACAGGATCCACAAGACTTTCCACCACTGGCCTGTGATCTTCTTGCATTCGGGATCATTGCATGTGCTGCGTGAGTCAGAAGCCGAAGTTATAGACTGGTATCAGACTTAGAGCCTTGATCTGGACTGGGCTGGGATATTTTCCTAATATATAAGTATCCTTTGATATAAATCTCTCTTACACATATGAGTGTCTCCCTTGATTTATTTCTCTAATGTGGGGGAGAAACCCAATACTAGTACTGGGGGGCAGGTAGAAAGGAATGGACTGTCCCCTGAGTGGGGAGAACAACCTCAAAACATGTCTGCTCCTAAAGATAAGTCTGCATCATGATTAGCTGTGTGCTTGTAAGAAGTATTATTCTAGTAGCAGTATCATGAGAAGATATTATGGGGAATGGTTTATATTTATTTAATTTTTGTGGGATTTATTTTATTATACGTATATACTTTTAATTAGGAGGATGTGACTGGGACTCTTCTCCAACTCACAAATGTGAAGGCCTCCCTCCACCCAGAATCCTGGCCTCCCGGGCTTCTCAATCAAGAATGTGTCCACATAAACCCCCTTCCCGGTCCTCAGTTGCCTGCAACTGACCTGCGAGCCCCAGTTGTCCTCCGTGTCCAAAGGCCTGAGCTGACACCAGGCAGCATCGCGGTCCAGAGGTGTGGGGGTGGGGCGGGGGGGGCGTCCCGGCAGGGGGTGACCGGCGCCACCTCCCTGCTGCTCCAGGCAGTGGTTCCCCACCTTTCCGACGTGACCCTTTCAGACAGTTCCTCATGTGGTGGTGACCCCCAACCATAAAATGATTTTTGTTGCTACTTCATCACTGTCATGTCGCTCCCGTGATGAATCCGGTGACTCAACGAAATGGTCCTTTGACACCCCCTAAGGGGTCGCGACCCCAAGGTTGAGAAACCCTGGCTCCGGAAGAACGCACAGCGCCCCCTGCAGGCGGGGAGCTCGACCGGAAGCAGCGCCAACTTCCGGATCCTGGAGCTCACAGCCCAGGATTCTGGAAAGTACCCCTGCCTGTGCTTGAGGACTGGACTTGGGACCCCGGGGTCCTGGCGGAGTGAGGTCCTCGAGCTGCGTGTAAACCTTAAGACCTCTGGATTCAGATGGAAAAGGGGCGAATGTGAAGCTGGGAGGAGAGCAGGAGCCAGTGTTAGGCTTGTGGCTTCACCTCCGGGGTGGTGGTGAGTGGGCACTCAAGGAAGTTCATTGGCACCCTCCTGCCTCTCCTGCCGATGTCACCTTCAGTGGTCTCCATCGGACCATAGGTATTGTCAAGCTCAGTCCAAGGGGCACCATGTCCCTCAGACAGTGGTTCTCAATCTTCCTAATTCAGCGACCCTTTAATACCGTTCCTCATGTGGTGATGAACCTAGCCATAACATTATTTTCGTTGCTACTCCATCACTGTCATTTTGCTACTGTTAAGAATCGGATGACCCCTGTGAACGGATCGTTAGACCCCCAAAGGGGTCGCGACCCTCAGGTTGAGAATTGTTGTTCTAAGCAGTCTGCACTTTCTGAACCCTATAAAATCCCACTCCCTGGTCTAGGCACAGCCCAAATCTTGTCCCCACCCCCTTAGGGGTGTTGATGAAGCTCCTCACAATCATCCAACTGTCTGTGACTCAGAAATGTCACAGGTCAATTCTGTTTATAGAGAACTCACCCAGGCTCCCAGGGGCTTGACTCTCCTCATGCCTTCAGACACTAGGCTGGGTTGACCCCAAACCTGAGCTGCGGGTGAGAGGGACAATGTGGGGTGGGGTATGATGTAAGCTGAGGCCTGAACCCACACTGTGTGACTTGTCCTCAGTTCTCTGGGCCTCAAGTTCTTCCTTGTCACACAGGACACCCCGGAGCCCCTGCTCAGTGTCTTGCATTGTGCTGAGTAGAACACAGCTAAGTTGAAGCTGGGTGTGGGAGTTACATATTCTGGTGTCAATTTGAGGATTAAGAGTGAAGGGGTAGACTCCTGTCACTCACGATATAGCCAATGAGGCCTCTGTGTGGGCTGAGCCTTCTCCTGAGGATTCTGGGAACTCCTGTATTTCCTCCTTGGAGGCGGGAGACACTCTCTGCTGACTCCCTGGGAGACAGCTCTATGGAGAAGACACATGGAGAGAGGCTGATCTGGAGCTGGAGAAGCCACGTGGAGAGCCTTGCCAGCGCTGAGATGCTTATAATGCATTTGGATCCACAAGACTTCTCACTCACTGGCCTATGATCCTCCTGCATTCAACATCATTGCATATGCTTGTGAGTCTTCAAAGGACTTTATGGATTGGTATTGGACATATGGGCTAATGTTGGACTTATGGACTTAATCTGGACTGGGCTAGTATGTTTTCTCCTTGTCCTTGTATATAAAACTCTGTCTTATACACATATGAATCTCTATGAATTTGTTTCTCTAGTCCACCTGGACTAACGCACCCGGATTCTGACCAAGGGGTTCCTTCCTCATCCACATCCTTCAGACCTCACAAAGCAGCCCTCGTCCCCTCTCACCAACCTCCAGCAAATGCTTTCTGGGCCTTTGTCTCTTAAAAGGAGAATCACTGTTTTCATCTATTGTAGCACTAGGTCTTGGATAGGCTTGTGATTCTATTTTGAAAAAAAAAAAAAGATTATTGTTCCAGAACTCAGTCCTCCAATAGGAATTTTCTGGAATGATAGATATATTCCATATCTGAGTTCACCAAAGTGGTAGATATTAGGTCTGTGTGGGAGTTGATCCTTGTCATGGGGGTGGCTCGTATGTGTTGAGACTGAATAGCTTATTAAATACCTATGTATATTCGAAACGTAGCATCTATTTTATAGGATAATTTGAGCATATTTTTAGTATAGTACATTCATTTTATATATATGATCATTTAATGGGCGCTCTTACAGCTCTTATCACAATCTATACATCCACCCATGGTGTCAAGCACTTTTGTACATATGTTCCCATCATCATCTTCAAAACATTTCTTTCTACTTGAGCCCTTGGTATCAGCTCCTCATTTTTTAATTCGTTATATTTTTATTTATACAAAGTGATATTTTTCACTCGCGTGTTCTCTGGTGCTGTGGCGTCGAGTCTTAGTCACGTGATCCTCGGGGACAGCGCTGAACTGATCCACAAACCTTCTTATGCTGTCCACTGTTAGGAAACGGGACGATCATGACTTTCTCCTGAGAGGCGAGCGTGTGTCCAATGTGGGACCATTCTTCACGCTTCACTCATGGTGGAGGTGGAATCAGAGGGCTGGGATCCAGAACCTCTTATGGTACAAAATTTGCGTGACATGTCACTTAAATCCTGGAATCCCATTGGCGGCATCTACTGTAACTCAGTCCAGCCCTAATATCCCCAGGGACCCTCTGGTCCTTTTCTGTCCACCTGGAAGGCCTAGAAGAGAGGGCCATTCTTGGTATGCTGCATGGATTGAATTTGGGAACAGATGAAGTGGATAGTCTTTGCTTGACACAAGTCTCCCTCTGTAACCTTAGACCGTGAGGCCCTCCATGGAGCCCCGAGATGCATGCTGTCCTGTCTGTCCTGCCATGCTGAAATGCCTGAGCCCGCTCCCAGACATGAAGTCTGAACTCCTACCGGCAGGAGAGCTACTTGTCTCTCAGTGGAGTCAGGTGGACAGCTTCTGCAGATCTTTCATCCTGTCCGACGTGGGGCCTTGGAGACAGGAATCTATAGCTGTCACTACACCTCTCCTGATAGAAAACCGTCCCTCAGGCCTGAGGACAGTGAGCTGGTGGAGCTCCGAGTGGAGAAGCAGTCACTCTGGGACTCCACCGGCCCTCTGGGAAGGGACCACCCTCCCTGAACTGCCTGCTGTGGCCCCCTCTGCATTTCGCTGCATGTTCTGCACACACAGACACACCCATTGACTCTTTCGACGGTTCTTTCCCGGAGGCCGCCTGAGTTCTTCCCACAGTGGGTGCTGAGGGTACAAATGTTCGTCTGCTTTGTCATTGAACTTCCTGGTGAAGGTGAGGATGTTCTGCATGGTGAGCAACTAATTCATACTTGTAGGTCTCTGTAGATTCATGATCAACGCAGATCAGCCATGGCGACAGTGTGACTCAAGGGGGATGCTCCCAGATTCTGCATCATAGCTTGTGACTGCCCGAGTCTGAAGAGGGAGCGATGGACTTGAGTTGGACTTGCCTGGGATGTTTTCCTGAAGCATAAAGCTTGTTGATGTAAATCTTTTACTTACACATATGAGGGGGGCACCCGAAAATACCCAATTAAAAAAATTTGGGTGAGGGGAGGGATCAGTCAGCACTCCAGTGGGAGGGGTGCATGCCTAGGAATTGAGGTCCGCTGTGGCTGTGTGGGCTGTCAATCTTGTGTAGAACATGCCACCTCGATGAACACTTAGTCTGGACACTAAGGCTTGGGTGAGCTTCCCTGGGTGGCACTCCTCTGCGCATGTCCCGCCACCATTGCTCAATGGAGGGGTGCTCTCCAGGACCCCGTGGGCAGAGGACTGGAAGCTCCCTAGTTAGAACCCCCCTTGCTTCTGCTCCAGAGCTCTCTCTTGGCTGATGTGGAGCGCTCTTTGTTGACTGTACTAAACTCGAACGACAAAATCAAGACTTCCATTGTAGTCTGGTTCTGCGGGGTCCACCGTGACACTCGGTCAGTTGACCGCCTTCTGGCCCCAGCCGGAGTGTGTTCTGGGTGCAAGCGTCTCTTGTGTGTCTCGTGACAAAATGTCTTCCCTGGCTGTTGAAATGTGGAGGGCGGTCTTTTCTTCTTTACTCATCATTTGCATTTTTATCGTTATGTTATTATGTTAACCTTACTACTTTATTTCGGTTTTGTTTTTTATCCTCTCTATTGGGGTTCCCAGTTTGTGACGCACAGCAGGAGTGGATGCAGAGAGATAACTGGTGCGAGGGCTTGTAAGAGACATAGGTGTCGGGGTGGAAGATCGGGAGAGTGAGGGGATTTCAGGAGCAAACGATGAAGGCAGGGGTGGAGGGGAAGGGAGAATGAGAACTGACTGTGATTACGTAACGCATTTAAAAGTCAATTTAACCATGGAGGGGGGGGCGTGTTCTAAAATTGATGGTGGTGATGACTGGACACTTCTTCCTGATATGTTGGAACGATTGCACTATTGAATTGTATGATGTGTGGTTTAGGTGTCAATAAACATGTCATACAAATACACAGTAAAAACAGAAACAGGAGGCTTGAGCATATCATCCTGGGCCTTCTGTCCAGGAGCATGCACTCACACTGCGTCCCTGTGAAATGTTTTCGTCATTCTCAGCAAATATTTTTAAATATCTCCAGCGTTTCCTAAGGTCGGTGTAGATGTTACAGCCCAGGTACAGTGTAACAGTAATGCTTGCATGCACTGAGAAACCGCCCTTCTTCAAACTCATTTTATTGTGGCATTTGATTATTGGTGCTGGACTGATTCTGAGCCGAAATTCCTGTGGTGCAGGCCGGTACACCAGGGGATTGTGGGATCATTCTATTTCCCTCACTCGGCCTGTGGTGGTCACAGGCATGCACAGAATTCAAGTTACCCTGGTGTTTGATTATGCTCATGTGACACCGTGGTAGTGACATAATGTCATGTCAACTGGGAGATATACAATACTGTAGGGGTGGTATTCAACCTGTCCATCAGGTGGTAGTCTGACGGTGCCTCCTTGTGGGCATGGCTTTCTTACAAGGAGGGCCCTGAGAATCTCCCCCCATCTCCTGCCTTCACCTTCCTGCTGAGTGACACTGATTGGGTGGCCAGAGCCCTGGAGATGTCTTTACCACCATTGGATCCTCAAGACTTAGCACCCACCGGCCTGCAATCTTCCTGCATTCTGCTCCATTTTCCATGACTGCATGAGTCTGAAGAGGGACTTATGGACTAGGACCAGACTTACAGACTTGAGTTGCACTGGGCTCGGATGTTTTCTGGATGCATAAAGCTTCTTGATATAAAGCTTTTCCTTAGACATATGTGAGTGTCACTGAATTTCTTTCTCTAGCCAAACTGGCCTAACACAAACATGTATAGGCCCTTAAGTGAGTCTTTAAAAAGCTACTGAAATTACACTGCTTTCTGTATCTAATGCTAGCCAGGACCGGCCTTACAGCTGAGAGGGTCCTGTGGAGTGATTGTGCAAATGAAAGGGGAAAAAAATAAAGGACAACAGACAAAGACTTTAAGGTGTTCACCACTTCCATGAAACCAGGAACAAGAGAGAGCGAAAAAGTATTTAACAATGAGGTTCTATCATCTCAGGACATGAAAACTCAACAATGGTACACATAACCAGGTGGGCAGCGTCTTGCCCTAGATGGCCCTGGACTCACTGGGGGAGAAAATGAATACCAGTCCTGGGGGCAGGCAGTGGGGAGTTGGCCATCTCTTGAGCGGGGAGACAAATGGAAACCTGTCTGCTCTGATAGATAAGGGCCTCCCGTTGCCTGGCGATCAGCCATGTGATTGTAAGAAATATCTTTATAGCAGTTCTATTATGGGAGGAGAGGGTGGGAGATAATTCTTAGTTAGGTGAATGTGACTGGTATTAATCTCCAACTCACAAATGTGAAAGGCCTTCCATGACCAGGGACTCGGCCTGGCAGACTCTTAATTATGATCATAGAGGATTTGTCCGCATACACTCCCTTCCCGGGCCTCTGCTGGCCACATATTCTATTAATTTTTTCCTACACAATGTACAACTTAGGTAGATCCCTGTAGTTTTGTGTACATTGTATTTCTTCTTTCTTATTACTAAGTGATGTTCAAAGACTTTCCCTCTTTTCGACCTCTTCCTTTTCCCTGGGATGCACATGCAGGGGACCTGCACACAGCATAGGTGTGTACACCCCCATAGACATCTTCATGGACCAAACAGCGATGGTAGTTTGTGCAGGGACCTAATTGAACACATATTGCTACTGAACTTAGTGGACAGTGAGTTTATGTTAACGGTGGATGAATAAATATGTCCAAAGATAGAATGAGTGCATCCCATGAAGCACCGAATCAACAGCATGGGCGTGTTCATGAAGAAGTAGTTGAATGCATTTGCATTCACTTTGCATATTCTTACCCCAAATAAAACGAATACCCGAAAAAGTAAAAGGAAATTAGTTTTATTGAGGGAGAGCTAGTGAGAGAGGGTCATACAAAGCCTTTTACCAGCAGTTCTCAACCTGTGGGTCATGACCCTTTGGGGTCAAACGACCCTTTCACAGGGGTCACCCGATTCATAACAGTAGCAACATGGCAGTGATGAAGCAGCATCAGAAATAATGTCAAGGTTGGGGAGGGGGCGTCACCACTACATGAGGGACTGTCTTACAGGCTCACGGTGTGAGGAAAGTTGAGAACCACCGCCTTAGCCCCACACTGAGAAGAGGTCGTGTAAAGTTGGAGGCAGAGCTGGCAGCGGTGTGCGCACAGGGCCATGGAATGCCATGGTATTTAGGGGGCCACTCGAGTTAATAAACTTGTTGCAGTTTGTTCAATGAATCTTTGGAAGGATCCCACTTATCCGGGCCTTTCCTTCTGGAATTCTAGCCCCTAAAATACTGAGAAAATAAGTATCTGCTGTTGTACATCACCTGGTTTCTGACATGATGTTGTAGTATCTGTACGTGGTGGTTACATCATCTACTGTCAACTTGAGCAAAGGGGTGAAGTCTAGCCTGTCAATCAGGCAATGAGGCCTCGAAGTGGACAACGCTTTCTAAGGAGGATTCTGGGACTTATTCTCTCCTTCCCTGGAGGCGGGACACACTCTCTGATTTGTCTTCCTGCTAACAAGGCACATGGTGCTGTGCTGATGGAAAGCCATGGAGCTGGAGGAGCCACATGGAGACCCATGCCAGTGCAGACATGCTTCCACCGCCTCTGGATCCACAGGACTTTCCATTCTCTGGCCTGCTACGTTTCTGCATTCGGTGACATTGCACGTATTGTGTGGGTCTGAAGAGGAATTTATAGACTGTTATCGGACATATAGGCTAATATCACACTTAACGACTTGATCTGTACTGGGCTGGGTGTTTTCTCAATATTCAGTTGTTCTTTTATATACTGCTTTATCTTACACACACGATGGTCCCCGGATATGTTTCTCCAATGTACTCAGACTACCACACCATAAGAAACTCATGAAATTTCAAAAGAAGCAAAGAAAGAACAGAAGTCGGGAAAGAGAACAAGAAAGATGAGAGGAAGAGCAGAGATAAGGGAGGAATTCAGCAAAACGGGGCAGAAGGGAGAGCCTGGGCCTGGTCTCATCCTCTGTGGAAACATATCCTTGGGCCTGGGATACTTCCATACTTTCCCGCTCTCCTTATCTACTTCCCAAGATCTGCTTCTGAACAAGGAGTGTTCATGTGTCACCTCGCCTAGAGGAAACCAGTCCTCCAAGGCAGGGAAATCAAGGTGGCCTGGCTTGTAGCCCGCGGTCTGTTTCAGCAACTGGAAATCGTGACCTGTATCGGTTCATGTGTGTCAGATCACATTGTTCCAGGGATGTTGGAGTGATACTGTCAAAGAGTAGTGTTGATGTTTCAGGCTCTAGATACATGTGGCAGGCACATAATCTACTGTTCATTTGAGGAAGGGGTGGAGTCTAGCCCAGGTCGCAGCTTGATGATCTCATTTGGAGGTGCAATGGAGATAATGATCTCACGGGATGCGACACTCCCTCTGCTTCATCTTCCTGATAACAAGCCATATAGAGCTATATGATTGAGCCAGAGCCCCGAAAGTGGAGGAGCCACGTGTAGACCCACACCAGCGCTGATTTGATTCCACTGCCACTGGATCTACAAGACTTCAACCCACTGACCAGTGATCTTTCTGCATTCACCTGTAACAGATTGTGGGGGCCATTTCACTGCCAAGGGCCCCTATGATGTTGACAACATCCCCAGCTGAACAGGCAGCATGTGTTGAGCTCAGGGCCCCCTCCCCCTTACCCTCCTCCTGTGTTTCCAAGTCAGACATTGAGAAGCCCCCAAACCCAGACCCACATCCAGGGTTCCTTCTCTGTCTCCCACAACGTGGCTACTGTCGCCTGCTGATGGCCCCGATGAGAAGACTCTGTTAGGTGGCAATGCTTGCCGGTCCTGTGCCCCCACCCTGAGCTCAGGGGTCCTGAGTGGATTCGGCCTGGAGTCTAAGTGCTGACCGCTGACCCACTGCGTGTCTTCTCCCAGGCTCTCTCCCCGAGCCCAAGCTGTCCTTGGTGTCCGAGGGCCTGAAGCTGACACCAGGCAGCGAAGTTGTCCTGAGGTGCCAGGGGTCCCTGACCGGCGCCATCTTCCTGCTGCTCCAGGAGGAGGCGCGGCGCCCCCTGCAGGCGGTGAGCTCCACCGGAAGCAGCGCCGACTTCCGGATCCCAGAGCTCACAGTCCAGGATTCTGGAAAGTACAGGTGCCTGTACTTGAGGAGCAGACATGGGACCTCGGGGTCCTGGCTGAGCAATGCGTTGGAGCTGAGCGTGGCAGGTAAGACTCCTGGGTTAGGATAGAAATGGGGGGAGTTTGGAGCTGAGACAAAGCAGAAGCAAGTTTGGGGCTGTGCCTGCATATCAAGGGACCTGTCTGCGATGTGGACGAGACTCAGGTGTGCCCAGTCACATGCCGGTGTCACTTGCAGAGATCGTGGTGCTGGCCTGGCTGTGGTCAAGTTAAGGACAAGGGGCTTCATGTCCCTCAGCAGGTTGCACTTTAAAGAAACTATGAAGATTGAACCCACTCCTAATTCAAGGCAAGGCCAGACTTGTCCCCTTCCCCACCCATCAGAGGGTGCTGAGGAAGCTCCTCACAGTCCAACTCCCTGTGACGATGCAATGCCTGTGACAAGTCAATTCTGTTCATAGAGAACTCATCCAAAGCACCCTGAGTGCTGTGTCTTGCAACTAATTCCAACACTAGGTTGGGCTGATCTCTGACCTGGCGTGGGCTCCAGGGAAATGATGTGTGACAGAAGACCCTGTCTTGAACTCACATCTTGTAATTGGTCCTCAGCTCTCTGGGCTTCCAATTCTTCCCTCTCACACAGGACTTCCTGGATGCTGCCTGCAGTCTTACCTGGTGCTGAGTGGGGTGTGCTCATGTCCTAAGTTGGAGCTGCAGTGCTGAGCCATGAGTTCCACTTCCACAGCCCACAGACCACACACGGCTGCATTTGCAGCCTTCCAACATTTCACCAGGAAATAAAAATTTGCCCTTAAGAGCAGTATTACTATTTTCAGTCACTTCAGCTCTAGGTCTTAGATGGGTGTATTGCTCTCTATTTATTTGTTGTTTTAGGTACCATTGAGTCAGTTCGAATCCATAACAATTTAACAAGCACAAAAACAAAACAAAACAACCCTGGCAAGTTGTTCCTCTGTCTGAGGCAGTCATTGCAGCCACTGTGTCAATCCATTCCCTTGACGGCCTTCCTTTCTTCAAAGCCCCATTACTTTACTAAGCATGGCGTGCTTCCCCGGGGATAGATCTGTCCTTACAACATGAGCAAAGTCCATGAGAGAAGGTTTTGCCATCTTGCTTCTAAGGAGCATCCTGGCTGCACTTCCTGTAAGACACAGGAGTGTGTTCGTTGGCACTCTACGGCGCTGCCCATATTTATCACCAGCACCACCATTCCAAGCTGTCAACTCTTGATCGGTCTTCGTGATTCAATGTTCAGCAGTCAATTGCATAGAACTAATTGCAATCCGGCTGTGACCTGATTGATAAGCTCAACTACACCACTGCACTACATATCAAGTTGACATGAAATTATGTAATTACCACATCTGTGTAGATCAGTGTGGTTGGCAGCAGATCTGTGTGGTTGTTAATCCTTGTCATGTGGGTGACTGGTAAACTGAGTGCCTGCATGTTGTATTCATTACATAATTGTATTTGAAGCATATGATATTCTATGAAATGGTAATTTGATAATTTAAATGTGAGTTCATAGTATTTTTATTAGAGATTCACTGATGCAGTATGAACTGTATCTACTCAATTCATGCCTCATGTTACATAATTAATTCTGACTCATAGGATCACATGAGTGTAACAGCTCCATAGGATTTCCTAGGCTAACAATCTATAGGGACTGGGAATGCCACATCCTTCCATTAAGGAGGCACAGGTCGTTTGATGTGTCTGACCTTTTGGCAGTAACCCCATCGGAACCCACTGCTATGACTTGAAATCAACGGCACAGTTGTGGGTTGGGCTGGGGGATTCCCAACTTATTACACTGTGAAGACTGGACCCCGTGTGGAGGCACGTGCTGTAACTCGGTGCAGCCCTGATGCCCGCAATGCTCCTTCTGTTCCTTGCCGTCCACCTGGACGGTCTCAGGACAGGGCCGTTCTTGGCATGGACTGGTTGATGGTGGGTCCAGATCCCGTAACTATTCTCTTCCTGCCATCATTCCCCGTTTGTGACCTTAGTGCCTCTGGCGCAGAGCTGAGCTCACGGTCCTTAATTGTCCTTTCTGTCCTCCAGGTCTGCTCCCGAAGCCCTTGCTCTGGTCTGTGTGGAGCGACACCGTGACTGCTGCCCAGAATGCCAAGCTTCAATGCCCAGCCCTCTCCCACACATGCACTTTGAACTCCTGCAAGCAGGGGCGGTAGTGCTCCACAACTGGGGTTGGGCAGACAACTATGTAGCCGATTTCACCCTGTCCAATGTGGGTCCCCAGGATGCTGGCAACTACAGCTGCCGCTACTCTCCTCGTGAGAGTCACTCTGCCACCAGGTCTGTAGACAGTGACCCCCTGGAGCTCTGGGTTCAGAGGGAGGAACTCTGAGATGCTCCAGCCTGTCCCTCACCGCGCTTTGTGTCCCCTGTGCCTGTTCCAGGATTTCCTGCACCTACTCGATGCCCAGTCCCTCCTTCTGCTATCCTTTCCCCGGGCCTCCTGCATTCTCCTAGAACCTGGGTGCTGGTGGCTCAGATGTTCGTCTGAGTTTTAATTAATTTTCCTGATATGCAAAGGACTTTCAAAAATAATCAACCTCACATTCCCATTGAGTTGATGCTGACTGAGAGTGAACCAACTACACAGGGTTGAATGACCTCTGAGATGGTAACTCTTTACATCTTTCTCCAGCGATGGACTGGGGGTTTTGAACTGCTGACTTTGAAATTATCAGCTCAACTCAAAATGTGGCACACCAGCAGGTCTCCTTAAGCCCATCCTTCTAGAGATTGTTAATGCTCTGTCAATGTTCTGTGTTGAGAATTTTTAGTTCACCATCATCAGGGTCTAAGGGAAATTTGGTAAACTGAGGGACTGGATGAGACTGTAATGCAGCTAGTTTCCTGCCCTCTAGACCTAACCCGGATTTGTTTTAGGTGCAAGTATCGCTTGCTTGTTTCATGACAGAAATTTCTTCCCTGGCTTTTTAAGTATAGATGGTGGCCCATTTTTTTTTTACTCACTGCTTATATTTTTCTTATATTACTATTGTTTTATTCTTGTCACTTCGTTGTGTTCTTCCTTTTGGTGGCTTCTGTTATGTTTGCCAGTGTGTGAAGCACAGAGGGAGTAGAGGCGTAGAGATAATAACTGATCCAGGGTTTGGAGGCGATGTAGACTTGGGGGAGGGGTGATTTCAGGAGTTAATAATGAAGGTGGGAGGGGGAATGAGCACTCGAGCTGAATATGATCACACAATTCGTTTTAAAGGCAATTTAGTCATAGGGGAGAGAAAGAAAATGTTGTGATATTGATTATGGTAACGATCGTATGAATCTTCTTATGATTGAATCATTCAGTTGTGTGAAATATGGATTAAGTGCCAATAAAACTGTTGAAGAAGAAGAAGAAGAAGACGAAGAAGACGAAGAAGAAGAAGAAGAAGAAGAAGAAGAAGAAGAAGAAGAAGAAGAAGAAGAAGAAGAAGAAGAAGAAGAAAGTGCAGCCAGAACTTTCCTTAGGATGTTATCAGGAGAGACCAGTCCCAGGGAAAAGTTAGCATGGCTGTCAAAGCAGGGAATCAGGGAAAAAGTGGGAGACCATCAATGGTTAGATTGACACTGAAGCTGCAAGGATGGGCCCAAGGGGAACGATTGTGGGTATGACCCAGGACCCACGCTGTTTTGTCCTGTTGTATGTAGGGTCGCTGAAAGTCAGGCTCTAATCGGTGGCCTCTAACAATTGTGTCCATTCTGCTTGGAATTTTTTTGCTGTGCATACATAATCTGTATTTAACTTTTAATTATTAAAATCCTAATGTTGGCTGTAAAAAGAAAGAAGGAAAGAAAGAAAGAGAGAAAGAAATAAAGAAAGAGGCTGAGTGTGGGAGTTGTATAATCTGCTGTCAATTTGAGACTGAAGAGTGAAGGGGCAGGGTTCAGACTGTCGGTCAGGTTTCAGCTTGATGACCTCATTTGGAGGCACTAAGCAGATAAATAGCTCCTTGGAGGCAGGGCACGCGCTCACTCCCTGCAAGACTTTACTGACGACGACAAGCCTGATAGAGCTACACGGATGCAGCTAGAGCTCGGGAGCACGAGGAGACATGTGGAGACCCACGCCAGCGCCCAGATGCTTCCACCGCCACCGGGTCCACAAGACTTCCCACCCACTGGCCTGTGATCTTCCTGCGTTCGGCATTGTTGCATGCGTTTCATGGGTCTGAAGAGGACTTTGTAGATCGGTATCAGACATATGGGATAATTTTGGAATTACGGACTGGGCTGGGATGTTTTGTCAATATACAATTGTTCTTTTATGTAACGCACTCTCTTACACACATAGGATTGTCCCTGGATTTGTTTCTCCAGTGTACCTGGATGAACACACGATAAGAAAATCATACAATTTCAAAAGAAGCAAAGAAAGAATACAAGTTGAGAAAGAGAATAAGAAGCAAAGATGAGAGGAAGAGCAGAGACAAAGGAAATATACAGCAAAACGGGGCAGATCGGAGAGTCTGGGTCTGGTCCCATCCTCTGTGGAAACACATCCTTGGGCCTCAGGCACTTCCGTACTTCCCTCCTCTTCTCATGTGCCTCGCAAGATCTGCTTCTGAACAAGGGCTATCTATGTGTCACCTTGCCCAGAGGAAACCAGTCCTCCAAGGCAGGGAAGCCAAGATGGCCTGGCTTGTAGCCCACGCTATGTTTCAGCAACTGGAAATCGTGAGCTGTATTGGTTCATGTGTGTGTCAGATCACATTGTTCCAGGGATGGTGGAGTGATACTGTCAAAGAGTAGTGTTGATTTTTCAGGCTCTAGATACATGTGGGAGGTACATAATCTACTGTCCATTTGAGGAAGGGGTGGAGTCTAGCCTGTCAATCAGGTCGCAGCTTGATGATCTCATTTGGAGGTGCAATGGAGATAAATAGCTCATGGGATGCGAGAGTCCCTCTGCTTCATCTTCCTGATGAGAAGCCACATAGAGCTACATGATAGAGCCAGAGCTCTGAAGCAGGAGGAGTCATATGTAGACCCACACTAGCGCTGATTTGCTTGCACCGTCACTGGATCCACAAGACTTCCACTCATTGACCAGTGATCTTTCTGCATTTGGCGTCGTTGCATGGCTGCGTGAATCTAAAGAGGTATTTATGGACTAGTATTGACATATGGAGTAATATAAGATTTATGGACTTGATCTGGACAGGACTGGGATGGTTTCTTAATGTATAATTGCTCTTTGATAAAATGTTCTCTCTTACATACCTATGAGTGTCTCTGGATTTATTTCTCTAGTCAATCCGGACTAACACAAAATATTTCTAGAGAAGCAAATCATAGAAATAGAGCCAAAAGAAATTCAGAGAGAGCTAGAGAAAACATGGGAGAGAGAGGGGGGGGGGGTTCTCTCTCTATATATAACCTCCTGCATGCCACCATTAAGCTCAATCCCTGAGAAGTCCAGGACCTCCTTAGGCAATAGGGCTACAACCAAGATGCCAAGGGATATTCCCACTGGAGATAGGGTGGTCGGTGGGCCCTTTTCCTACCACAGGTCCCTGAGAGTCAAACTGGCCCCTGGCTCCCAGGGTGCACAGCCCCCTTCAAAGAGCAGCAGGACCTTGACAAGTGGAGTCCCAGAATCCTACTTTCACCAGACTTCCCGTTTCCTGGCTTCCGTGGGAGCAGAGCCCTGGTAATGTTCAGGGATACCTCAGCACAAGATGAACAGTGTTTGGGGCTGGGGTCTTGGCCCAGGTGAAGACCCGCTCCAGGTCTGTCTGTTCCCTTCAGTTGGAAGTCAGAGGGTCGTGACCCTGAGGGAAGTGTGGTATGAGCCTTAAGTCCCACAAAGTCATGGTGTGGCCTCAAGCCTCGATGCCTGTCTGTGGGAGGTTCGCATTGTACCGGGATGTCCTCCTGCTCTCCTGTGTCTTGGGGCCTGCTGTGTTCTTGGGGCAGCGCAGTGCTGGACCAGCCTTACTGTAATTCCACTACATAGCTAAAGAGTGGTCTTAATGAGGTCCCCCACCTGGCACCAGAATTTGGGAGTATGTTACCTTGCATTCAAGAGATTTAGCAAACTTAGATGGCTTAGGGCTCTTCAGTTGGAGATATGATTCTGGATTTTGGAGAATTCACAGAAACTCATATGTATAAGAGAGATTTTTATATAAAAGTATACATTGAGAAAGCATCCCAAACCAGTGCTGTCCAAGACCCTACATCCAACATTAGCCCATGTGTGTGCCACCAATCTCCAAAGTCCTCCTCAATCTCACAAGACACATGCAATGACGCCAACTGCAGGGGGAAAGCTGAATCAGTGAGCATGTAGCATCTCAGCACTGGCAGGGGTGTCCACGTGGCTGCTCCAGCACCCGGGACTGACTCTGGATAGGTCCATGTGGCTTCTCCTCAGGGATGTCTTGCAGGAAGTGAGCCTTGCCAGCTGAAGCAGGGAACTGGCTAAGGCTCTGCACCATGGTCTGACCATCAGAACCTCAGACCTGAGAACAAGAAAGGCGAGACTCACTAGATCATTTATCTCTCTGCCCTTCAATGAATCCCACATGTGTTTATCAGCCAGGTTGGCACAAGAAACTATAACTATCTCAGATGTCAATCCAGTAGCATCACAGAGGTCCTGCAAATGAGAAGTAGGAAGAAAAGAAAAAACAGAGAGAAGTAGAAGATCAGAGGGATGTAAGGAACCGGAGGCCTGGTAGTGAGCGTGCTGGAATACACACTGAGCTGCTAACCCAAAGATCAGGGGTTCAAACTCACCATCCTTTTCTGTGGGAGAAATAAGGGGCTCTGTGCTCCTGTACCGATTTTAAACCCTAAGCACTCAAAGGGACCAGTTGTACTGTGTCCTATAGCACTGAATCACAATCAGTCCCATAGCAGCAAGGGTTTCCAGATGAGGAATGAGGCAAGCCCGGAGCAATCTAGAGAGTTTAGGATGACCTCAGGAATGCAGGTGGTCCACAGATCCTGGAACAGGCGAGAGACACCCATTCTTCTAGGACCTTCAGAAGGATCTAGACTTCCTTGTTCTTATGACAGCCTCACCTTCTAGGACCCCTTGATGCTAGTAATTGTTGGAGCCACACCCAACATCCTAGACAGGCTCCGTGGAGTATGGGTGGGATATCAGCCCCGGTTCTGACCCTAAACATCTCCTGAAACCCTGCCCTTGGTGCTTCAGTCAGTCCTGTGACACTGAAGGGACCATCAGATGTTCAGAGGTTCTGAGCTTCTTCCCAGCACCATGGGCACAAGCTCTCTTCCTCCTCTGCTGAGCAGACCTTCAGGATGCTCCAGTCCCCATTGGTGCTCAGGCAGTAACCAGCGGCCTTTAAGAAAGAGAGGATGTCCTGACGGCACAGACACAGATCTACCAATGCTGGGTGAGGGCTGTGACCTTGGGGACGACCCAGCTGTGCACTTAGAGTCCTTGTGGGAGGAAAAGGCCTTACCCACGTCTTGGGCTTTGTCAGCATTCTCATGGGGCATCTCTTTCTGGCTCAGATTTAGTACGGAGGGCCTTGAAAGGCCCAGAAATAAGCTTGGGTTGGGGGAAACGGGGATGTAACAATGAGTCAACAATGAAGAAAGCGTTCTAAAATCGACTGTGCTCATGATTCCCCAACTCTTTTAAAAATAGATACTCAAATATTAAGTATGTGAAACATGAATTATTTTTCATTTAAATTGTGTGTGTATTCAATCATTTTATTAGAGGCTCATACAATTCTTATCACAATCCATGCATACATCAATTGTGTAAAGCACTTTTGTACATTCATTGCCCTCATCTGTCTCAAAACATTTGCTCTCCACTTAAGCACCTGGCATTAGCTCCTCATTACCCCACTTCCTCCCTACTCCCCCACCCTCATGAACCCTTGATAATTTTTAAATTATTATTTATTTCATAGGGGCCTCCTGCAGCTCTTATCACAATCCAGACCTCCATTGTTCTAAGCCCATCTGTACACATATCACCATCATCATTTTCAAAACATTTCCTTTCCTTGAGCCCTGGGTAACAGCTTCTTCTTTTTCCCCCCAACCCTCCCTCCCCCACACTCCTGCCCTCTTGACCCCTTGATGATTTATTCTTCATGATTATTTTCATATCTTTAATCATCTGCTTTTTTTAAAATTTAAAGAATGAATTTCTTTCAGGTCTCAAAGCCTGGGTATTTGTTCTTACCAGGAGCAGGCTACATTTGAACACTCTGTTTGAAGCAGATGACTCCCATCCTGTGGTAAGAGTTAGGGGTGCCAGGCCCGCACCACTAATAATGGGTTCAGTAAGCACAATTGTACTGTTGATATATATAGATAGTTCATAATATTAAAGTCATCGAGAGCATGAGAGATAAAAGAGATATTGCAATAATGGAGTCACACACATTTCATGGTAGCATGCTCACCTCAGCCCCACTTGATGGTCCACGTGGAGAGAGGGGGAAGAGAAGGAGGACAAGGGAAAAGGGAAACAGGGGAGGAGAGAGAGGCAAGGAGAGGTCAAGGGAGGAGCCAAGAGAGTTCAGGGGAGGGAGAGAGATCTCTATGGCTCACCCAGGCCTACATACCTTTGGGGGTATGCAAGCCCACTAATTACAGGTAAAGACCTACGTCACAGGAAGGGGTTGCACTATGGGTTAAAAGTGCCCAGCAGCTAAAAGATGGGGTGATCATCAAGCAGATTCTAGACGTGACCCACTTTTCAACTCTTTTGGCCACTCCTCATATCTCTTCTGTATCTTGCTTCCTTTCTCACATTGACCACACTCCTATCTCCTACTTCCTTCTTTCTGAACCCTTGTGACTCCATTGGACCGCGCCCTGGATATTGGAGAGCATCTCTTCAACTCAAGATCCTTAATTTAAGCCCCTCTGAAAAATTCCTTTTCAATGAGAGAAAGCATCATTTCAGCTCCGGTATTGGGATGCAGGGAGCCTTAACTCCACAATTAAGGAAGTGATGCCCCAGATTGGGGCTCTGCCTCCCTGGATTAAGAAAGTGAGAAGATAAATCTGACAGATACAAGGTCAGCTGACACGTGGTCAAGAGATCGGGAGGATGATACACTGTAGGACAGCTTCTGAGAGGGAGGAGCCCAGGCTTGACGTCCAGTGAAGAGGAAGTCGAATTTCCTGTCCACACTCAGGGTCAGTGGCTGCTGGGATGAAAGTTTTTGATCACTCGGGGTCCAAGTAACCCTACAGAGGAGCTCAAACGTGGGCATCACCCCCAACCAGAGGCGCTCTTCCTTCTTTGCTGAGGGACACAGGAACATGGGCAGGACCCCCACCAAGCTGTGCTCAGGAAGCCTGAGGGACTGGAGAGGGGAGGACTCTGGGACTGCCCTGCTCACCGTCCTGCTGCAGCTGGGTAAGGACATGACTCGTGCCTGGGGGTCACCAATCTGATTCCCTTCCCTGTGGGAGGGAACAGGCTCAGTGGACACACTGTCTCTTGCAGGATTCTGTGTAGGGACCTCAGTGGCAGCTGTATATAGTAAGTATCTTGTTGGAAATCACGTGACAGTGGTAGTGGGTTGTGGATAGGGAGCCTCTCCCTCTCCTGAACCCGGGAAAATAAGACCCTTGTCTCTTCTAGTCCCACCAGAAAAGTCAACACTCTTCTTTGAGGTAGAATCACTGGAGCACCCCTGGGACAATGTGACTCTGATATGCAGATCTCCAAATAAGGCTCAGGCTTTCCAGCTGCTGAAGGACGGGGTGGCCCAAGACCCAGTCCATCTGCGACCCTATGCCCGTGAGCACCGGTTTCCTCTGGGGAAAGTGACAGAGGACACGAGGGGCATCTACAGGTGCAAACATACAAGCATTGATCGCGGGACCACACAGATCAGTGATCTGGTGGAGGTGACCGGCAGAGGTGAGTCTGGGCCACATGGAGAGCTCTTTTGTGAAGCTGTAGACCTTGGGGAGCAGGCAAGAGGAAGGGAAGGGACAAGGGAAGCTAAGGTCCAAGGCGATGTCTGCAGGGATATTGGCATCAACCCTTCCCATCGCCTCCGCTCGATTCTTCTCTGTCTTTACCCCGCTCATCTCCCAATCCTCCAGACTGTCCTGGGTGCGATTTCCCCACCTCTGTTGTCTTCCTTCTGTGAGTGTCTTCCTCATGGCTAGTGGCACCTGATCCCTGACCCCGGGTGCCTCACCATCACAGACGTGGACTTTCTCTTCTGGGGTCTAGAGTTCCAGAATGGGGGCTGCTTCCTTTGGAGACTGAAGAAGACACTGCCCCACATCTTTCTTCTCTTTTGAAACGACACGAAGCTCTTTGCAGACGTTTCCCTCTTAGCTGTAGAATGCTTCTTGAGTGCCTTCCTTGACGTCCCTGGCAGTGATCCCTGATGTACGTTTCGGTTCATCTCTTATGTAGTTGTTTATCAGTGAGGTATTAAGGTGTGTGCGCAGACGCGCCTTGGTTGCGAAAACCACATCATGAGCTTCACCCCGTCTTCCTCTTGGCCAAGACACAAGGAAGAAAAGAGCCTTTAAAGGGCTTTGGGGCTTGAATTCTTTCCCTCCAGATACCAGAGATTTGCTTTTCCAAATAGAAGACTTCTTCCAGGAGAAGACCCTTCTGAGTTTGGGTATGCTCTCTCAGGGGGCTTTCATCAAAGCTCCTAGCTTAGTTAGTATTCCCTGCTCCGTTGACAAAGGTCACGTTCTAGGACACTTGCCGCACCTGACATCACTGCTCTGGAATTCTGAAGCGCCAGGAGTTGGAGGTTTTGGGGGATCTGGGATGCAGCTTGGCCTCTCGGCACCTTGCAATGCTTTTAGTGCAGATGTGGTGCGAGTCCCACTGGAAGAAGGATCCTATTCCCTCATCCTGGTGCTCCTGTGCTTGTTCCAAAGGGTCATGCGAGGGTGGGATGATAACCTTCAGAAAATGGGGTTCCTCTTGGATCATGTACAAAGGTGCCAACTCATTTGCATCATAGTTTTCTACAAATGTGTTTCCTGTTTTTTTGTGTGGTTGAAATAGAAAGCCCTCCAATCCCTTCTCCCACCTCTGCTTCATCTTATGTGAACACACTTTTTCTAAAAGTTTCTCCAGGAGAGGATCTGCCACGCAATCATCTCAACTTTTATATAACGTCTCTTCTCTTCTTGCATTTAAGAAACTATCGTGTTGTATAGACTGATCTAACTCCTGCATGCTCTTCTGTGTAGGGAAGCTCATCACGCTATAGTTAAAACCTAGTCTTGTCAACCCAGGGCAGTTGAGTCCAGTCCAACTTGTAGGGCCCCACAGGACAGAGCAGAGCTGCCATATTGGGTTTCGAAGGCTGAAGATCATCATTCCAAGTTTCATTCTGAGTTTCCAATGGCGTTGATCCAAGGTGTGTGAATTCAGGTTGACTAGAGAAAAAAATTCACAGACACTCATGTGTATTTAACGAAGAGCTTTATATAAAATAGCAATTGTATATTTAGAAAACACCCCAGTCGTGGCCAGATCATGTCCATAAGTCCAATATTATCAGATATGTCCAATACCAGTCTATAAATTTCTCTCCAGATTCAAACAAGCCATGTAATGATGCCGAATTCAGGAAAAGGACAGGACAGTGGGTGGAAAGTCTTGTAGATCCAGTGGCAGTGGAAGCATTTCAGTGCTTGCTTAGGCCGCCATGGGGCTTCGCCAGCTCCAGGACTCTGGCTGCCATCAGTGTAACCCCATGTGGCTTCTCAGTCGGAAGAGGAAGCAGAGAGTGTGGGCCTGGCCTCTATTGGTTATACATCTCTTTGGCACCTGCAAATGAGGTCATCAATCTGCAACCTGATCAACAGGCTAGAACCACCCTTTCCCAACTTGACTGGAGATTACGTATGTGCCGCACATGGCACTCCATGGCTTATGTACTGAAGATCACTGCATGATCTGCCTCCATCATCATATGACCTTCTTCTTTAGTGTGTGTTCTAAGGTGTGATTGGACATTTTATCACTGTCTGTGCTACTTTGCGTGTTTACCACTGGTTTAAAAGTGATTAAAAAATTGGATGACACTCTTCGGAGTTACACACGCACCAATCCAACAACAAATGCATGTTGATTTCCATGACGCTAGCGATAGTCTTCAAGCGGCGTACCCATTGTGTGTTTGACGAATTTCTTCCTCCCACATTAGCATCCACTCACCACCTTCTAAGCCTCTCCTCTCACTTTCGAGTGGCTTCTGTGCACTTGCTCCTATTTCAACAATACTGGGAAGGAACACACTACGCCGCACAGAGTCTCCAGGAGTTCAGCTCAACTGCGGGTTGGGGAGAAAAGCCTTCAGGAGCTAGTTTGGTTCCCAGCGTGAAGATGAGCTTAGACCAGGGTTTCATTCGCTTCTCTGGCAGGAGAAAGACTGGGTTCCAGGAGAGGATTACATAGGCATCCTACTGCCTCCCTTTCGGTCCGGATTCTCCTGGGGAGTTTTGGTCATATTTTCCGTATGGACACAGTCTGTCATATGGCCTGCAGATGAAGATACTACTCATTGTCCACTGGCCCTAGACCCGTCTGACCTTATCTTTGTGGATTATGATTGTGTAGACACCATTCCCAAATAAGGGTATTCTGAGAAATTCAAGTGAATGGACGGGAAAGGTTATCAAACCCTGCTGATGGAATTAGGGAGACACCCCCCCCTCTTTAAGGTTTTTTTTGGACTCCAGAGGTGGGTGGAGCAGGTGACTGGGGGAGGGCGGAGTGCTGGTCACCACCAACCGTATTCCTGCAGAGTACTTCCCTCCTCCCTCTCTGTCTGCTGAGCCTGGCCCCTGGCTGGCCCGAGGCTTGAGGACCACACTACTTTGCCAAGGACCCATGAGGAAACTACGTTTTTCACTAATGAGGGAAGGGAACTCCCAGGTGGTTACCAAGTGGTCACAAGAGGGAACAAACACTATCTTCGACATCGTACTCCCTGGGAGCTACAGCTGCAGCTACGCCACGGAGTTAGGAACTCCCTCAGAGCCCAGCCACACAGTGACCATTGAAGAGCTGGGTAAGCACAGTCTGTTCAGAGGACGGAGTCCAGCTCTGAGGTCAGGGGGCTTGGAGGAAGATGGAGGGAACTGCCTATAGAGGGAAGAGTCACAATGTGCGTGCAGTGGGAGGGCTACCCTTGGGTGAGCTTCAGAGACAGACAGAGGCGTGAACCCACGGCCTGAAACCAAGTGTTTAATGGGAGTCATGCAGACATGGATGTCCTGTGTGTTCCTTACAGATTTCCTCCCAGCACCCAGCATGACATTGAACTCAGAGCTGATCCAAAGGCCACGTTCTTCAGCGATCCTACATTGCTCAGCATCTATCCAAGGCATTACTTGGACCTTAATGAAGTCAGGAGAGAGAGTGCGTGAAGAATCAAGGGCTTCTACAGTACCTACATCGATTAAATTCAGTGTCCCCATTCAGGAGGGAGGTGTGTACACTTGTCAGTACACACTCAGTAGTGTGCAGACCATCTGGTCCAGTCCTAGCAACCCTGTGGAGATCTTCGTAAGTGATGGTGAGTGAACAGTGGGAGTCTACCTTGGGCCCTGACATGGGAGCCATTCAGCCAGGAGAGCAGTCCCTGAGCAGAGACCCATGCACTGCCCCTGAGCCAGTGAAGCGGCTGGGTAGCGAGCCCGATTTGATCAGTTAAATGCTTGTATGGGGTGATCCTCACACATCATTGGAGACCAGAGCAGAAAGTGGAATCAGAAGGATCCTTCAGAGCCTCAGCGTGGACTCTGTGATGGGGCTGTGTCGGTTCCCAGGCCCTGAGCCCTAAGTTGAGACAGGTGTTCAGGGTAGAACGGCGGGAACTCGCTGATACCACAGTGTCAGGGCTGGGGGTCCCTGAGCCACAGCTCTGGGTGCTTCTCCTGCTCGTGCTTCTCGAATGGAATGAGAAGAAAACAAACACAACAAATTTGCCTGAGTGTCAGTACTGAGCACCCGTCCCCTACGAGTCGGCGCTCCTCTCACCCGGCAGGAGCCTGCACCTGCCCCTCTTCATCTTTGACCCAGCCAAGCCCCAAAACCCCACTCAAAAATAAACAAAAATCCTTGTAGGGTCTAAGGAATATAACAGAGGGTGGGGGCCATTTCACTGACAAGGGCCACTACCTTATTGACAACATCCTCGGCTGGACAGGCAGCATGTGCTGAGCTCCGGGCCCCCTCTCCCTTACCCTCCTCCTGTGTTTCCAAGTCAGACATTGAAAAGCCCCCAAACCCAGACCCACATGCCAGCGTTCCTTCTCTGTCTCACACCACGTGGCTACTGTGGCCTGCTGATGGCCCCGATGAGAAGTCTCTGTTAGGTGGCAATGCTTGCTGGTCCTGTGTGCCCACCCTGAGTGGATTCTGCCCGGAGTCTAAGTGCTGATCGCTGACCCACTGCGTGTCTTCTCCCAGGCTCTCTCCCCGAGCCCAAGCTGTCCTTGGTGTCCGAAGGCCTGAAGCTGACACCAGGCAGCGAAGTGGTCCTGAGGTGCCAGGGGTCCCTGACCGGCGCCATCTTCCTGCTGCTCCAGGAGAAGGCGCGGCGCCCCCTGCAGGCGGTCAGCTCCACCGGAAGCAGCGCCGACTTCCGGATCCCAGAGCTCACAGCCCAGGATTCTGGAAAGTACAGGTGCCTGTACTTGAGGACCAGACATGGGACCTCGGGGTCCTGGCTAAGCAATGCGTTGGAGCTGAGCGTGGCAGGTAAGACTCCTGGGTTAGGACAGAAAGGGGGGGAGTTTGGAGTTGAGACAAGGCAGAAGCAAGTTTGGGGCTGTGCCTGCACTTCAGGCACCTGCCTGTGATGTGGGTGGGACTCAGGTGTGCCCAGTCACATGCCGATGTCACTTGCAGAGAGCCTGGTGCTGGCCTGGCTGTGGTCAAGTTCAGGGCAAGGGGCTTCATGTCCCTGAGCAGGCTGCATTTTAAAGAACCTATGAAGTTTGAACCCATTCCTACTTTAAGCCAAGGACAGACTTCTCCCCTTCCCCACCCATCAGAGAGTGCTGATGAAACTCCTCACAGTCCAACTCCTTGTGACCCAGAAATGCCTGTGACAGGTCAATTCTGTTCATAGAGAACTCATCCAAAGCCCCCTCTGTCTTGCAACTGATTCCAACACTAGGTTGGGCGGATCTCTGCCCTGGTGTGGGGACCAGGGAAATGATGTGTGATGGGAGACGCTGTCTTGAACTCATATCTTGTAACTGGTTCTCAACTCTCTGGGCTTCCAATTCTTCCCACTCTCATAGAACTGCCTGCAGTCTTACCTGGTGCTGAGTGGGGTGTGCTCATAACCTAATTTGGAGCTGCAGTGCTGAGCCAGGAGCAGCACTTCCACGGTCCACAGACTGTACCAGCCGAAATGCACCCTTTCACCAGGAAATAAAATGTGCCCTTAAGAACAGCATTACTCTTTTCCATCCCTTCAGCACTAGGTTTTTGATAGGTGTATTACTCTCTATTGTTTGTTGTTTTAGGTACCATTGGGTCAGTTCCAATCCATAACAATTTAACAAGCACAAAAACAAAACAAAACAACACTGTGTGGTACGGGCCATCCTCACAGTTGTTGCTCTGTCTGAGGCTGTCATTGCAGCCACGGTGTGAATCCATCCTGTTGACGGCCTTTCTTTCTTCAAAGCCCCATTACTTTACTAAGCATGGTGCGCTTCCCCAGGGATGGATCTGTCTTTACAACATGAGCAAAGTCCATGAGAGAGGGTTTTTCCATCTTGTTTCTAAGGAGCATCCTGGCTGCACTTCCTGTAAGACACAAGAGTGTGTTCGTTGGCACTCTACGGCGCTGCCCATATTTCTCACCAGCACCACCACTCCAAGCTGTCAACTCTTGGTCGGTCTTGCCGATCCCATGTCCAGCAGTCAATTGCACAGGAGCCAATTGCAATCCGGCTGTGACCTGATTAACAGGCTGAGCTCCGCCACTGCACTACATATCAAGTTGACATGAAATTATGTAATTACCACATCTGTGTAGATCAGTGTGGTTGGCAGCAGACCTGTGTGGTTGTTAATCCTTGTCATGTGGGTGACTGGTAAACTGAGCGCCTGCATGTTGTATTCAGTACATAATTGTATTTGAAGCATATGATATTCTATGAAATGGTAATTTGATAATTTAAATGTGAGTTTATAGTATTTTTATTAGAGATTCACTGATGCAGTATGCGCTGTATCTACTCTATTTATGCCTTTTGCTGTGTAATTAATTCTGACTCATAGGATCACATGAGTCTAACAGCTCCATAGGATTTCCTAGGCTAACAATCTATAGGGACTGGGAATGCCACATCCTTCCATTAAGGAGGCACAGGTCGTTTGATGTGTCTGACCTTTTGGTAGTAGCCCCATCGGAACCTACTGCTATGACTTGAAATCAACGGCACAGTGGTGGGTTGGGCTGGGGGATTCCCAACTTATTACACTGTGAAGACTGGACCCCGCGTGGAGGCACGTGCTGTAACTCGGTGCAGCCCTGATGCCCGCAATGCTCCTTCTGTTCCTTGCCGTCCACCTGGACGGTCTCAGGACAGGGCCGTTCTTGGCATGGACTGGTTGATGGCGGGTCCAGATCCCGTAACTATTCTCTTCCTGCCATCATTCCCCATTTGTGACCTTAGTGCCTCTGGTGGAGAGCTGAACTCACGGTCCTCCATTGTCCTTTCTGTCCTGCAGGTCTGCTCCCGAAGCCCTTGCTCTGGTCTGTGTGGAGCGACACCGTGACTGCGGGCCGGGATGCCAAGCTGCAATGCCTCAGCCCTCTCCCACACATGCAGTTTGAACTCCTGCGAGCAGGGGCAGTACTGCTCCACAACTGGGGTTGGGCGGACAACTATGTAGCCGATTTCACCCTGTCCAATGTGGGGCCCCAGGATGCTGGTAACTACAGCTGCCGCTACTCTCCTCGTGAGAGTTACTCTGCCACCAGGTCTGAAGACAGTGACCCCCTGTCGCTCCGGGTGCAGAGGGAGGAACTCTGAGATGCTCCAGCTTGTCCCTCACCACCCTTTATGTCCCTCCTGCCTGTTCAAGGATTTCCTGCACCTACTGGATACCCATTCCCTCCTTCTGCTATCCTTTCCCGGGTCCTCCTGCATTCCTCTAGAACCTGGGTGCTGATGGCTCAGATGTTCGTCTGATTTTTAAGTAATCACCCTGATATGCAAAGGATCTTCCGAAATGTAAAAATAGTAATCAAGCTTACATTCCCATTTATTGATGCTGACTGAGAGTGAACCGACTACACGGGGTTGAATGATGTCTGGGATGGTAACTCTTTACAGCAGTGGAAAACCTCATCATTCTCCAGCGATGGACTGGGGGTTTTGAACTGCTGACTTTGAAATTATCAGCTCAACTCAAAATATGGCACACCAGCAGGTCTCCTTAACCCCATCCTTCTAGAGATTTTTAATGCTCCGTCAATGTTCTGTGTTGAGAATTTCTAATTCACCATCATCAGGGTCTAAGGGAATATGGTAAACTGAGGGACTGGATGAGACTGTAATGCAGCTAGTTTCCCGCCCTCTAGACCCAACCCGGATTTGTTTTAGGTGGAAGTATCTCTCGCTTGTTTCATGACAGAAATTACTTTCCTGGCTTTTGAAATATAGATGGTGGCCCATTTTTTCTGACTCACTGCTTATATTTTTCTTTATATTACTACTGTTTTATTCTTATCACTTCATTGTGTTTTTGTTCTTTACGGCTTCTGTTGTGTTTGCCAGTGTGTGAAGCACAGAGGGAGTAGAGGCGTAGAGATAATAACTGATCCAGGGTTTGGAGGCGATGTCGACTTGGGGGAGGGGTGATTTCAGGAGTTAATAATGAAGGTGGGAGGGGGAATGAGCACTCGAGCTGAATATGATCACACAACTCGTTTTAAAGGCAATGTAGTCATAGGGGGAGACAAAGAAAATGTTGTGATATTGATTATGGTAATGATTGTATAACTCTTCTTATGATTGAATCATTCAGTTGTGTGAAATATGGATTAAGTGCCAATAAAACTGTTGAAGAAGAAAAAGAAGAAGAAGAAAAAGAAGAAGAAGAAGAAGAAGTAAGTGCAGCCAGAACTTTCCTTAGGATGTTATCAGGAGAGACCAGTCCCAGGAAAAAGATAGCATGGCTGTCAAAGCAGGCGATCAGGGAAAAAGCGGGAGACCATCAATGGTTAGATTGACACTGAAGCTGCAAGGATGGGCCCAAGGGGATCAATTGTGGGTATGACCCAGGACCCACGCTGTTTTGTCCTGTTGACATAGGGTCACTGAAAGTCAGGCCCAAATGGGTGGCCTCTAACAATGGTGTCCATTCTGCCTGGAGATTTTGCTGTGCATGTGTAATCTGTATTTAACTTTTAATAATTAAATCCTAATTCTGGCTGTAAAATGAAAGAAAGAAAGAAAGAAAGAAAGAAAGAAAGAAAGAAAGAAAGAAAGAGGCTGAGTGTGGGAGTTGTGTAATCTGCTGTTAATTTGAGACTGAAGAGTGAAGGCATGGTTCAGCCTGTCGGTCAGGTTTCAGCTTGATGACCTCATTTGGAGGCACGAAGCAGATAAATAGCTCCTTGGAGGCAGGGCACGCACTCACCCCCTGAAGACTTTACTGAGGACGACGAGCCTGATAGAGTTACACGGATGCAGCTAGAGCTCGGGAACACGAGGAGACATGTGGAGACCCATGCCAGCACCCAGATGCTTCCACCGTCACTGGGTCCACAAGACTTCCCACCCACTGGCCTGTGATCTTCCTGCGTTTGGCATTATTGCATGTGTTTCGTGGGTCTGAAGAGGACTTTGTAGATCGGTATCAGACATAAGGGATAATATTGGAATTACGGACTGGGCTGGGATGTTTTCGCAATATTCAATTGTTCTTGTATATAAAGCTTTTTCTTATACACACAGGAATGTCTCTGAATTTATGTCCTTTGTCTACCCAGACTAACAGACCTGAGGATGGAAACAGAAGCCTAGAAATGCTTAGAGACCTTCATGTTCCACTGAGGCATGCTGAGTGCCTATCATACTGAACACAGGAGACAGGAGCTTCTGAGCAGGGAAGGATTCTAGGGGCATCTGGGGTTAAAGAGGGCTGTGCACCTGGTCATGGGGCAGAAACGGCTTTTTTTTGGCTCCAGGGTAGGAAAAGGGATCTGTCCACATCCTGTCACATGGAGAATTCTCACTAGACACTTACGTTTGTGGCCACACTGCACGAGAGGGCCCTGGGCACCTCAGGGAATGGTGCCAATGAGGCGAGGGTAGAGGTCATCTATGCTGAACCCCTCTCTCTCCCCCAACCCTGAGGTTTCTTCTGGGTCCCATCTAGAACCTGAAGAAGAGTGAATACTGCTCCATTATCACTCATACCTTGTGATCGGATGTACCACACAGGTGGCCCAAGATTTCTAGCAGCTGAAAGATGGTGTGTCCCCAAACCCAGTGCATTGTGGCTTTTATGCTGTTGAGCACAGGTGTCTTATGAGCATGATGACAGAGGACACCAGGGTCATCTACTGGTACATGACCCCAGTCCTACCTTTTTCTGTGGGCTAGAACGGTGTGTATGCACAGTTAGAGACAAGAGAGAAAAGCTCAGGACACATAGAATCCCCAAACAGGAATGGGAGTAGCAATACCAGGTGGGTAGGAGGAAGAGGGGCAAAGGAGGTGAGGAAGAGGGAACCCATTGCAGCAATCGACACATAACCACCCCCCCCCCCCGAGGGGGATGAACAACAGGGAGAGAGAAGTCAGTGGAAGATCTCCAAATAATAATTTATAATTGATCAAGGGGTCACAAGGGTGGGGGAGATGGAAAAAAGAGGAGCTGATACTAAGGGCTAATAGAAAGTAAATGTCTAGAAAATAATGATTGCAACATCTGTACAGATAAGCTCAATAAAGTTGATATATGGATTGTTGTAGTAGCTGTAAGAGCCCCCAATAAAATGATCTATATATATATATATTAAATGTTAAGGCATGCTGCTAGAAAAGAAAGAGTCAACAATGATAGTAGCGATATCAAGTGGATTAGGGGAGGGTGGGTGGGGGTGTGGGATTTGATCATAAGCATCAAACTATAACTTCTTCCCATGGGGACGAAAAACAGAAATGTGGGTGAGGGGCGATGGAGGACAATGTAAGATGATATAATAATCTATAACTTATCAAGGGTTCGTGAGGGAGGACAGGGGAGAGGGAGAGGGGAGAAATAGGGAGCTGATGTCAGGGGCTCACAGGGGAAGAGAATGCTTTGAAAATGATGGCGACATACGTGCAAATGTGCTTGACACACTGGATGAGTGTATGGATTGTGACAAGAGGTGTAAGAGCCCCAAATAAAAGTATTAGAAAGAAAGAAGGAACGGAAGGAAGGAAGAAAAAGGCTGAGTGTGGGAGCCACATAATCTGTTGTCAATTTGAGACTTAAGAGTGAGGGGACGGAGTTTAGCCTGTCAATCAGGTCGCAGCTTGATGACCTCATTTGGAGGCACTGAGGAGATAAATAGCTCACTGGAGGCAGGACACATGCTCACATATATATGTATCTCATGCATGTCCTTTTTAAGAAGTCTAGTACAGCGCACCAGGTCAGGCGAGTTTGGACATATGGATGCTCCTTCTCTCAACATGGGCAGGTAAGGGCTGGAGGAAGGAATGAGGCACCTAAAGTCCAACAATATGTCTGAAGAAAAGGTACAGGCAACCCTGCCTGCTCCCTTCAGCTGTTTGGCTGTGTTCCTCCACTTTATCTCTGCATTTCCTCCAAGCCTACATTCTTGTGTGTGTGTATGTGTGTGTCTCTCTCTCTCTTTTTGTGTAGAAATTTTTGCCTTTCTTTAAATAGAAAATGTACTAGCAATATACAGGAAAACTTTACCAAACAATATATAAGTAAAACAGAAAACATCAATAAAAGATCAGTGGGAAAATTTTTTTTTGTAAAGATCACTGCAAAGAGGGTTATGCCTGTTTCTTGAGCACATCTTTTGGTTTCTTTGTTTTTCTTTAATTAAAAGTTCATTTTATTGGGGCTCTTACAGCTCTTATAACATTCCATACATCAATTTATCAAGCATATATGTACATAGGTTGTCATCATCATTTTTTAATAATAATCTTATTAGGGGCTCATACAACTCTTTTCACAATCCGTACATACCTCATTTGTGTCCAGCGCATTCGTACATATGTTGCTATCATCATTCTCTAAACACCTGCCTTCTACTCGAGCCCTTGGTATCAGCTCCTCATATTTCCCCTCCCTCCCCGCTCTCCTTCCCCCCTCCCCCTTGGTAATTTATAAATAATTATTATTTTATCAGATCTTACACCATCCAACGTCTCTCTCACCCAGTTCTTTGCTGTCCGTCCTCCAGGGAGGAGGTTATATGTAGACCTTGTCATCAGTTCCTCCTTTCTCCCTCACCCTCCCTCCACCCACCCGATATCACCACTCTCACCACTGATCCTGAGGTGTTCATCTGTCCTGGATTCCCTGTATTTCCAGTTCCTATCTGTGCCAGTGTATATCCTCTGGTCCAGCTGGATATGTAAGGTAGAATTGGGATCATGATAGTGGGGGGGGGGGAGCATTTAAGAACTAGAGGAAAATTATATGTTTCATCATTGCTACGCTGCACTCTGACTGGCTCGTCACCTCCCCACAGCCCTTCTGCAAGGGGATGTCCAATTACCCCCAGATGGGCCCTGGGTCCCCACTCTGCACTCATTCACAATGCTTTGATTATTATTATTAGTTTGATGCCTGATACCTGATCCCTTCGATGCCTTGTCATCTCAAAGGCTAGTGTGCATTTTCCATGTGGGCTTTGTTGTTTCTCAGTTAGATGGCCCCTTGTTTATGTTCCAGTGTATGGGACCCCAGATTTTAAATATTTTGACAACTGGGCACCATCAGCTTTCTTCACCGTATTTGCCTATGCACTTGCTTTGTCTTTGAGTTAATATTGGGGTAGGCTGGTGTGCTTCTTCTGCGTGGACTTTGTTGTTTCTTAGCTAGATGGCTGCCTGATTGTCTTCAAGCCTTTAAGGCCCCAGATGCCTCCAGATGCTATATCATTTGATAGCCGGGCATCATCAGCTTTCTTCACAACTTTTGCTTATGCACCCACTTTGTCCTCAGCGATCAAGTCAGGACAGGCCGGTGTGCTTCTTCCATGTGGGTTTTGTTGTCTCTCTGTTAGATAGCTGCTTGTTTATCATCAGGTCTTTAAGACTTCAGATACTATATCTTTTGGTAGCTGGGCACCATCAACTTTCTTCACAACATTTGCTTCTGCACACATTGTCTTCAGCGACTTCAGGTGCTATATCTTTTGGTAGCCGGGCACCATCAGCTTTCGTCACCACATTTACTTGTGTACCCATTGTAATTGGCAATCATGCCTGCCAGGTGAGCATCTCAGACTGCCAAATTGTTAGAACAAAGTGTTCTTGTGTTGATGGGGTACTTGAGCAGGGGCCCACTGTCCATCTGTTTCCTTAATATTAAACCTATAAATACATATACATAGATCTATTTCCCCCTCAATGTATATAAATATATCTACATCTTTATATGCCTGTATTTGAATGTATCTGACTACCCTTTGCCTCCTAGTTCTTTCCTCTGTTTCTTTCTACTTTCCTCTTGTCCTACTATCATGTTATGTCTTCATTTGGGTTTTAGGAATTCCTCTCGGTTACATTGCCCTTGATCCAGCCCTGCCAGACCCCTCCCCCCACCCTCCTTGACATTGATTTTGGATCCCTTGTTGTTCCCTTGTCCCTGGCTTCTTAACACCCTCTTCCTTTCCCCCGCCTCCCCTACCCCCATATCCTCCTCAGAACTGCCATCCAGTTGTTCTCTCTTCTGGCTTGTTTATTCTGCCTCTCTCTTCCAGGGGGACATGCTATGTACCATCACAAGACTGAATACCATGAAGCAGCAACAGAAAGTAAACCAATAGCTACAGCAATGACAGCACACACACACACATACACACATAAACGTATGAATACTTCAGGGTCTGTTTGTTTTCCTTCACAGGTGATTTTCAGTTAAGTCTGATGGGGTGCCATGCCCTGGCACTTCCTCTATCCCTAGGGACTTCATTGCTCTGTTTCCCCCAGTGCTCCTGCTGCATGCCCCCAGACTGGCTTCGGTGTGGTGAGCTCATGGTGGGAACAATTCCCACTGTGTGTCTCTAGTGTTGTCCCCAATGGTGCTTTGGGTCACTGAGGAACACTGTGTCCCATGGTGGGGCCAGTCATCTCTGCATTGCTGTTCTGAGCAGGAACATTGTCCTCAGGGCTTGGTGAGCCAGGATGTGCATCACTCTTTTCTCCCCCCCCCCATACCCCCTTGTTGGCTCCTGTGTGCTCTGGCCAGACCAGTGCCTCTTCCCCTCCTCTTGAGCTGTAGCATCTGTGCTGTCCTCTGAAGTGAATTCTTCTTTTGGGGAAGGTGGTACTGTCCACTTAGTTGGTAATGGGGCCAGGCCATCATCATTTTCTAAACATTTACTTTCTATTGAGCCCTTTGTATCAGCTCCTCTTTTTTCCTTACCTCCTCCCCACACTTGTGACCCCTTGAAAAATTATGAATTATTATTTTCATATCCTAAACTGACTGTTGTCTCCCTTTCCCCACAGTTTCTGTTGTGCCTCCCCCTGTGTGTGTGTGTGTGTGTGTGTGTGTGTGTGGTTATGCATCGATCATTGCGATAGGTTCCCCCTTCCTCCCCACTGACCTCCACCTTCCCCCTGCCCACTTGGTATCGCTACTCCCATTTCTGTTCCTGAGCGGTTCATCTGACCTTCATTCTGTGTGTTGTGAGGTCTTACCTGTACCCGTGCACATGCTCTGGTCTAGTCCACAGTGAAAGGCTGGAGTGGGATCATGATCGTGACTGTTCAGGAAGCCTCAAGGAATCAGAGGCATATTGTGTGTTTCATTGTTGCTATTCTGCACCCTGGTTGACTCATCCCTTCCTTGTGGCCCTTCTGTCAGGGGATGTCCCATTGTCTACAGATGGATTTTTGGTCTCTGTTGTGACCCCCCTCATTCTGAACAACTTTTTTTGTTTGTTAGTATTGTGTCTTCTGATGGCTGTTACATGATCCTGTGGACATCTCATGATCGCACAGGCTGGTGTGCTTCTTCCATGTGATAGTCTCTGATAGATGACTCCTTGTTTGACTTCAGGCCTTTAAGACCCCAGATAGCTAGGCACCATCAACTTTCTTCACCACATTTGCTTGTGCACCCACTTTGTCTTCAGCAACTATGCCAGGAGGGTGAGCATCACAGAATGTAAGGTTAATAGGTCAAAGTGTTCTTGCATTGAGGACGGGCTTGAGCAGCGGCCCAAAGTCCATCCACTACCTCAATGCATTGCCATATAAATATATGCATATATTCCCATACCTCTTTTACATGAATTAATGTATTTACATATGTGCACACCTATGTTTATACTCTATTCATAGCTTTTGGCCATAGCTCTTTCTACTGCTTTTTTCTTTCTTTTTATCCTCCTCCTGCCCCACCATCATGCTCACCCTTCCTCTGCCTCTTTGGAATTCCTCACAGCGAGATTGTTCTTTCTCAACTTCTGATTTTCTTTAGTAATTGTATGAGGTTCTCATGGCTCTGGAATATTATACTAGAAACCGAGGGACGTTGCAATACTGAAATCCACCTCTTCAATGTCTTAGAGGCTGGAGTTTTCAGAAGTGAAACATCAGAAAAGTCGTTCCTTCTGAAGATTTGGAGATGGAAACTGGTCCAAGTCCCTCTGGTCCAAGATCTAGCTTCTGTGGTCACCTGTAATCGTGGGTCTCCATGGCTTGTGTACACATCGCTACAAAGGACACCTCCATCTCATAGGACCTCCTCTCAATGAGGGCCTAAGGCAGCGGTTCTCAACCTGTGGGTCGCATCCCCTTTGGGGGTCGAACAACACTTTTACAGAGGTTGCCCCATTCATAATAGTAGCAAAATTACAATGATGAAGTGCCAACGAAAATAATTTTAATGGTTGGGGGGGGGTGTCACACAACATGAGGAAGTGTATTAAAAGGTCGCAGCATTAGGAAGCTTGAGAACCACTGGTCTACAGAAATGATCCCAGATTGTCCGAGGGATTCACTGGAGCCACAAAGACCCTGCAGAGTGGGAAGAAAGAGCAGCATAATTCGACACAGGCAAAGAAGCAACCTGGGGAAGGGCTTAGGCATCAAGGGATGCACACGCCCTTGAGAATCTGAAAAAGGTGAGAGTAATTCCTTCTTCTAGAGCCCCAACGAGCACCCAGACCTGCATCTGCCCATTAAAATCGCCTCACCACCTCATGTCCGCTGATGACAGCATTTTAGCAATAGCCCAAAGGGCAAGGAGACCAGCAGAAAGTGGCTGGATTTGAGCCTTGAAACTCACCCTTCTGTGTCCTGAATCAGTGCCCTCTAAGACCCGAACTTGTGACCAGGAAGACATTTATCTCTCCCTAATTTCTCAGCCTTTGCCAGGCACACTAACTTTATTGGGACGCTAGGTCATTGTAGATATCATTCTATTAAGATGAAGTCAAACTGGATTAGAGCCTGAATTCCAATACAAGAAGTTTCCTTGTACAAAGGCTATTCAAAATGTTGATGCAAAATAATTGTTACCGAATATCGGGATCCAGATTCTTTGGCAGAATCCAGATCAGATGTTGCAGAATGTGAAGTTGGAATTAGTAGTCTCCTGCAATCCAGTCTTTTGGGGGCTATAATTTCCCACCATCATCTTGTGATTCTGACGTCTAGCAAACACACAGACCAGCGTCTCTCCACCTTTCCAATGCCATGACCCTTTCATACAGTTCCTCATGTGGTGCTGACCTCCAACCATAACATTTTTTTCGTTGTTACTTCATCACTGTGAATTTGCTGCTGCTATGGATCGGGGAAGCCCTGTGAAAGGGTCGTTCGGCCCCCAAAGATGTCGCAACCCATAGGCTGAGACCCGCTGCTATGGACTGTGTTGGGTAGCACTGGCAGCTTAACAAGATGAAGTCCTCCAATCCATAGGCATGGAATGTCCTTCCATTATGTGTCTGCTCTAATTTCTCTAGGAATGTTTTCTCATTGAGTGTCTACGTCCCTCCGCTTCCTGTCAAATTCTTCCCGGGTATTTTAGGTCTTAGGTGTTATGGCCCAGCCAATTGTTTCCTCGGTTTCCTTTTCAGACAGGTCATTGCTGATCCAGTAATCTGGGAGCACAGAACTTAATCTACATGGCCCCAGTCTGCAGATATATTGAAGTGAAGGAAATATAGAGTTGGTATTGTTATATAAAGAAAATGATGCCCCTGGATGAAGGCAAAGGGTGGTGGTGACGTGTGACCCCTTGTTGGCTTCTATTCGGAGTGTGAAAGATCCTTAGCGATAAGGATGCTGTCAGGTCTGACACATGCTCTTGTGGAAACACCCTGCTACTGGGAATCTCTCCTGAAGAAAAGTTCCAGAGAGGTCTCTGCAGATGCACTCCCTGCAGATCTGCTCTGGGTGGATTTAACCTGCATGTACCACCAGCACCCCACCCTCCAGTAAGGAAGGAAGAGGTGACAATCAGTGACTGCCATAGAATGTAAATCAGCAATTAGAATACCAAAATGATCCAAAAGTCCAGAGTGACACCAAAAGAGTAGATTGGGTAGGAGAAGAGATCAAAGGAGTGAGATCCCATATCCATTTTATTGCAGTATCATTTTCAAATATTCACTACAGAGACTAGACACATTGCATCCACATAATCGAACAAAAGGGTGAATGTATACATTTTTTGTTTTAATATATGTGTAAAACGCAGTCAGGTGAGGGAAGCCGTAAGAATAGTTACAGGTGAACCAATGAGACATTGTGGGTTCAGCTGGAGGTCACCAGGAACAAATCAAACAGCCAAATGAAGCAAAGTGCAAGACCTTGTGGTTTCCATCGGTCTATTTAATGTACAGGAGCTCATGAAAATGCTTGAGGTATTGGGAGGGTACGCAAAATATTTCACAGAGACGTAATATGTGCACATGCTATGGACCAAAAGGCACAGGGAGTGAAGACTGATTGCTCACCACAGGGCAGCCCCATACCTTCGTGCTGCAATACAGTTTAATTCAGTCAACCAGTAGCTATCCATATTAACCCTGAGAAGCCAGGAGGGCTCTGAATAGGAACTCCCAGCATTCCTGGGCCTGGGAGTCCTGGAGATCACTGTTGTCGTCATCCAATGGCAGAGCATACACAGAGGATTGTCCCCCCAGGAAGATCTCCCGGTCCAGATCTTTCTTTAGGAAAGGTCATATTTGTTAGACCACGTATAGAATCCAAATACTGCATTCTGTCTGTTGGGGTGGGGTCCCCAACACTCGTCCTCAGGAGCGACTATGGGAAATATTAAAGACAGACAGAGAGCGAGGCACAGGGTCTCCTAGTGCCATGTCAGGACTGAGAGAATGTCTTTTCCAATGGCAGAGGTTTTTCAGAAGGCATGCACATCATACCGCTAACATATGACCTGGGTCATGGGTAATACCATAAGCAGGTAACATAAGAAGCCCGTAATGACATGGGTCACTGTCTTGACCTAGTGCTAGTTGACCTCAAAATCTCCTGAGCCAAAATCTCCTGAGCTTTTCCCAGGGGGAATGGTACATTTATGGTGGGTTGCCTATAGATCCTGACTGTTCTAATCTACAGATAATCTCCAGGCATAGAGAATAGCCAGACATACAAATAATTCATCATATATGGTAGCTCCTTTATGACAGTTTCCTTATGGGGGGGGTTATTCAAGGGACTGTGTCTAGCCCTAATAACGTGTACTAAGATTTACATATATTTCTTGGCTGTGAGGGTCTTTCTCCACCAGAGGAGGTTTTCCAGACCCATAATTTTGATCATGGATAATTTAACTGCATTACATTCTCATCCAGTCCCTCAGTTTATCACATCTCCCCAGACCCTGATGATGGTGAATTGAAAATTCTCAACACAGAACATTGACAGAGCATAAACCATCTCTGGAAGGAGAGCATTTAAGGAGTGCTGATGCGTGGTGCTTTCCGAGTTGAGCTGCTAAGTTCAAAGTCAGCAGTTCAAAACCTCCAGCCCATCGCTGGAGAAGGATGAGGTTTTCCACTGCCATAAAGAGTTACCGTCGCAGAGGTCATTCAACCCTGTGTAGTCGGTTCACTCTCAGCTTCAACTCAATGATGCTTCAACTCAATGGGAATGTGAGGTTGATTATTTTTTAAAATTTCAGAAGATCCTTTGCATATCAGGAAGATTAATTAAAAATCAGATGAACATCTGAGCCACCAGCACCCAGGTTCTAGAGGAATGCAGGAGGCCCCGGGAAAGGATAGCAGAAGGAGGGACTGGGCATCCAGTATGTGCAGGAAATCCTGGAACAGGCACAGGGGACACAAAGCACGGTGAGGGACAGGCTGGAGCATCTCAGAGTTCCTCCTTCTGAACCCAGAGCGACAGGGGGTCACTGTCTACAGACCTGGTGGCAGAGTGACTCTCAGGAGGAAAGTAGCGGCAGCTGTAGTTGCCAGCATCCTGGGGACCCACGTTGGACAGGGTGAAATCGGCTACATAGTTGTCTGCCCAACCCCAGTTGTGGAGCAGTACTGCCCCTGCTTGCAGGAGTTCAAAGTGCATGTGTGGGAGAGGGCTGGGCATTGCAGCTTGGCATCCTGGCCCGCAGTCACGGTGTCGCTCCACACAGACCAGAGCAAGGGCTTCGGGAGCAGACCTGGAGGACAGAAAGGACAATTAAGGACCGTGAGCTCAGCTCTCCGCCAGAGGCACTAAGGTCACAAATGGGGAATGATGGCAGGAAGGGAATAGTCACGGGATCTGGACCCGCCATTAACCAGTCCATGCCAAGAATGGCCCTGTCCTTGAGACCATCTGGGTGGACGGCAAGGAACAGAAGGAGCATTGCGGGCATCAGGGCTGCACCGAGTTACAGCATGTGCCTCCACGCGGGGTCCAGTCTTCACAGTGTAATAAGTTGGGAATCCCCCAGCCCAACCCACCACTGTGCCATTGATTTCAAGTCATAGCAGTAGGTTCCGATGGGGCTACTACCAAAAGGTCAGACACATCAAACGACCTGTGCCTCCTTAATGGAAGGATGTGGCATTCCCGGTCCCTATAGATTGTTAGCCTAGGAAGTCCTATGGAGCTGTTCGACTCATGTGATCCTATGAGTCAGAATTAATTATATAGCACACGGCATAAATAGAGTAGATACAGTTCATACTGCATCAGTGACTGTATAACAACACATTTAAATGATCAAACTACCATTGAATGGAGTGATCTCATATGCTACAAATACAATTATGTGCTCGATACAACATGCAGTCCCTCAGCATGCCAGCCATCCCCATGACAAGCATTGACATCTACAGAAGTCTGATTTCTACCCCATGATCTACACAGATGTAGTAGTTACATAATTTCATGCAACTTGATGTGTAGTGAAGGAGTGGAGTTGAGCTTGTCAATCAAGTCACAACCTGATGGTACCTCCTTCTCTGTGTGGCTTTCTCATGAGCTTTCTGGGAATCTCCTGTTTCTCCATGGATGTGGGCCACTCTCTCTGTCAGCTTCACCATCCATGGGGACCCGTGTCAGCGGTGAGATGCTTTCTCTGGCAATGGATCCACAAGATTTTCACCCACCAGCCTGTTATCTTACTGAATTTGGCATCATTGCATGTGCAGCATTAGTCGGAAGGGGTATTTATGGAGTAGTATCAGGCATCTGGACTAACATCAGACTTATGGACTTGATCTGGATTCACCTGGCTAGGATGTTTTCTCAATATACAATAGCTTTTTGATATAAAGCTCACTCTTACCCAAATATGAGTGTTTCTGAATTTGTTTCTCTAGTCAACCCAGCCTAAACAATAGATGTAGAACATTTCCATCATTCCAGATATGTCTGTGGGAGAGTACTGAGTTCTGGACAAATAATCAGTCATTTTAATCCAAGAATAAAACTAGGCTGTCTGTCTGTCCTACTGCGGTGGCTTACAGGTTGCTGTGATTCTGGAAGCTATGTCACTGCTATTTCACATCCCATCAGGGTCAGTCAAAGTGAACAGGTTTCGGCAGAGCTTCCAGACCTCTTCCAGAGGAGACTAGAAAGAAGACATCTGGTGCTCACATCAGAGGACTTGGGTGCTGAAAACCTTGGACATGGAAACATTGTCGGATACCAAAGGCCTAATGAATGGAAGCAGAACATTGTCCTTCAGAGGCAGAAGATGAGCCCTCAGTCAGCAGGCACTTAGATAGGTCTGACAAAGAGCGACCTTCTCTAAGTCATGACCAGAATGAGGAGTGTGCAGTAACACCGGTGGTAAGAAAGCCTTCAGGACCTTCACTTGCTGAGAGCCTCCACTAAACCTGAGAAGAAACAGGTGCAACCATCTCATCATCAGAGCTGAGAGTGTAAAAAGTATGAATGATGAAAAATGGCAAGTCATAAAAAAGAAAAAAAACGCATGCAGATGCATATCCTAGGCATTCGTGAGCTGGAATGGAAGAGCATGGGCCATTGTGCATCAGAAGATCATGTTGTTTACTAGGCTGTGAAGGTCACAATCAATGACGAATGGTGTTGAATTTCTTTTCAAGGAGGGCACTTCAAGATCTATCTTGAGGTATAATGCTATCGGTGATAAAATTGTAAATATCCCCTACATAGAAATCCAGTCCACACAACTATGAATCAAGTGTAGTGAAGGAGTGGAGTTGAGCTTGTCATTCACCAACCCTATAGTTAAAAATGGAGATATTGAAGAATTCTATTAACAATTTCAGTCAGATCAAACATGCAATCAAGATGCATCGATAATTATTGGTAATTGGAATGTGAAAGTTGAGATAAGAAGAAACAGTAGTTATAAAATCTGGTTTTAGCGATACAAACGAAGCTCAAGGTGGTGTGATGGGTGTGATAGAATTTTGCAGGACCAACGAGTTCATGGCAAACACCTTATTTTAACTACAGAAAAGATGGCTGTATACACTGTGGAGGCTTGGATTTCTCCTCTTGGAATACTCAAAAATCAAATTAACTTTGTCTGTGGGAAGAGATGGTGAAGAATCTTAATATGAGCAGTGAAAATCAAGCCAGGGCCAGTTAGAGAGAAGACCCCCAAGTGTCCATATGTATGTTCAGGTTAAGGCTGAAGAAAATGAAAAGAAATCCATCAGAGCCAAAGTACGACTTCAGTCTGTCCCATCTGAATTTTGACAACATATCAAGAACAGATTTGCTGCATTGAATAGGAATGTCAGAAGACCTCATGAGCTCTGGGAAGATATCAAGAGCATCATTCATGAAGAAAGCAAAAGGTCATTACAAACAGAGGAAAGAAAGAAAAGATGAAAGTGGATGTCAGAAGAGATTTTGAAACTGGCTCTTCATCATGCAGCAACTGAAGCACACGAAGAAATGAGGAAGTCAAAGAGCTGAAAATGTCTAGGGGAGCCTAGAGAAGACAGGGTACAATATTGTAATGAGACTTAAAAGGACGTCGAGTTAGAAAACCAAAAAGGAAGAACACACTCAGTAGATGTTAACTGAAAGATCTCAAGAAAAAACTCAAGCCTCGAGTTGCAACATTGAAAGATTCGACGGGCGAACTACTGAACGTTGCTGGGAGGATCACATGGAAAGAATACTTAGAGTCACTGTGTCAAAAGCAACGCGACCCTCTCAGGAAGCAGCTTATCAGTAAGAACCAATGGTGCTGAAAGAAGAAGTACAAGCACGAAAACCATGAGGAAAAACGGGAACTCAGGCTTGACAGAAGACCAGCTAAAATGTTTCAACAGGTTAGTGAGGCACTGGAAGCCCTCCCATGTCTAGGCCACGAAATTTGGAAGGCAGCTATTTGGCCAACTGACAAGAAGAGATTCAAATACATACCCATTCCAAAGAAATGAGACCCAACAGAGTTCACAAATTGTAGAACAATATCATTAATGTCACATTCAAGTCAAATGTAGCAGATCATCCAACAATGGTTGTAGCAGTACTTTGATGGGAAGCTTCCTCAGGTTCAAGCCAGATTAAGAAGACTATGGGCAAGAAGGGATGTCTTTTGTCATAGTAGATGAGACTTGGCTCAAAACAGTGAATACCAGAATGTTTCATTGTGCTTTGCTGGATATGCAAAGTCATTTGACTGTGTGGATCCTGACACACTGTGAATAGCCCTGAGACCAATGGGAATTCCAGAACACCCAGTGGTGCTCATGCAGAACAACACATGGATCTAGAGGCAGTTGTGCAAACACAAGGCACTTCTGCACGGTGAAAGTGAGCCCCGGTGTGCATCAGGTGGCACCTGTAGCCATTCTTGTTCCATCTTCATGCTGAGCAAACTCTCAGAGCAGCTCATTTTCTTAAGACGAGTGTAGCATCAGGATTGGAGGAAGGTTTGTTAACAACTTGCAATATGCAAACGATACAGCTGGGATTGCTGAACGTGAAGATATGAAACACTTGCTGTTAAAGAAAATCAGGAATTGCAGCCCTCAGGATGCATCGCGCCTCAATGTAAGAAAGATTAAAGCCTCACAACTGGACCAAGGTAAGATCATGGTAAACGGAAAAAGAGTTGAAGAGGTCAAGGATTTCCTCTTGTTGGATCCCCAATAATGGCTTGTGGAAGTGCACCCTAGATCAAACGAGGCATTGCATAGGGTAGAACTAATGTAGAAGAACGTTTAAAGTGCTGAAAAACAAGGGGGTACTTTACAAGACTAAGGGGAGACAGAGACAATCTTTGGGATTTGCAATTGGCTCCTGTGCAATTGACTGCTGGACATGGAATCACGAAGACCGATCAAGAGCTGCGAGCTTGGAATGGTGGTGCTGGTGAGAAATATGGGCAGCGCCGTAGAGTGCCAACGAACACACTCCTGTGTCTTACAGGAAGTGCAGCCAGGATGCTCCTTAGAAGCAAGATGGCAAAACCCTCTCTCATGGACTTTGCTCATGTTGTAAGGACAGATCCATCCCTGGGGAAGTGCACCATGCTTAGTAAAGTAATGGGGCTTTGAAGAAAGGAAGGCCGGCAAGGGGATGGATTGGCACAGTGGCTGCAATGACAGCCTCAGACAGAGGAACAACTGTGAGGATGGCCCAGGCTAGCCAGTGTTGTTTTGTTTTTGTGCTTGTTAAATTGTTATGGATTAGAACTGACTCAATGGTACCTCAAAATACAAATAAATAGAGAGCAATACACCCATCTAAGACCTAGTGCTGAAGTGATTGAAAATAGTAATACTACTCTTAAGGGCAAATTTTTATTTCCTGGTGAAATGGTGAAAGGGTGCAAATGCAGCCGTGTATGGTCTGTGGGCTGTGGAAGTGGAACTCATGGCTCAGCACTGCGGCTCCAACTTAGGACATGAGCACACCCCACTCAGCACCAGGTAGGGCTGCAGGCAGCATCCGGGGACGTCCTGTGTGAGAGGGAAGAACTGGAAGCCCAGAGAGCTGAGGACCAATTACAAGATGTGAGTTCAAGACAGGGTCTTCTGTCACACATCATTTCCCTGGAGCCCATGCCAGGGCAGAGATCAGCCCAACCTAGTGTTGGAATCAGTTGCAAGACACAGCACTCAGGGCGCTTGGGAGGAGATCTCTATGAACAGAATTGACCTGTCACAGGCATTGCATCGTCACAGGGAGTTGGACTGTGAGGAGTTTCATCAGCACCCTCTGATGGGTGGGGAAGGGGACAAGCCTGGCCTTGGCTTAAAGCAGGAGTGGGTTCAAACTTCATAGTTTCTTTAAAATGCAGCCTGCTGATGGACATGAAGCCCCTTGTCCTGAACTTGACCATGGCCAGGCCAGCACCAGACTCTCTGCAAGTGTCACCGGCATGTGACTGGGCACACCTGAGTCCCGCCCACACCACAGACAGGTCCCCTGATGTGCAGGCACAGCCCCAAACTTGCTTCTGCTTTGTCCCAGCTCCAAACTCCCCCCCTTTCTGTCCTAACCCAGGAGTCTTACCTGCCACGCTCAGCTCCAACGCATTGCTCAGCCAGGACCCCGAGGTCCCATGTCTGCTCCTCAAGTACAGGCACCTGTACTTTCCAGAATCCTGGGCTGTGAGCTCTGGGATCCGGAAGTCGGCGCTGCTTCCGGTGGAGCTCACCGCCTGCAGGGGGCGCCGCGCCTTCTCCTGGAGCAGCAGGAAGATGGCGCCGGTCAGGGACCCCTGGCACCTCAGGATCACTTCGCTGCCTGGTGTCAGCTTCAGGCCCTCGGACACCAAGGACAGCTTGGGCTCGGGGAGAGAGCCTGGGAGAAGACACGCAGTGGGTCAGCGGTCAGCACTTAGACTCCAGGCCGAATCCACTCAGGACCCCTGAGCTCAGGGTGGGCGCACAGGACCGGCAAGCATTGCCACCTAACAGAGCCTTCTCATCGGGGCCATCAGCAGGCCACAGTAGCCACGTGGTGTGAGACAGAGAAGGAACCCTGGATGTGGGTCTGGGTTTGGGGACTTGCCAAGGTCAGACTTGGAAACACAGGAGGAGGGTAAGGGAGAGGGGGCCCGGAGCTCAGCAAATGCTACCTGTCCAGCTGAGGATGTTGTCAATATGGTAGTGGCCCTTGGCAGTGAAATGGCCCCCACCCTCTCTTACAGGTGAATGCTATATTCCTTAGACTCTGCAGACACTCAGGCAAGGTTTTTGTTTGTTTCTTTCTTTGGCTTTTGAATGGGGCTTGGCTGGGTCAAAGATGAAGAGGGGCAGGTGCAGGCTCCTGCCGGGTGAGAGGAGCGCCGGCTCGTAGGGGACGGGTGCTTAGTACTGACACTCAGGCAAGTTTGTTGTGTTTGTTTTCTTCTCATTCCATTCGAGAAGCACGAGCAGGAGAAGCACCCAGAGCTGTGGCTCAGGGACCCCCAGCCCTGACACTGTGGTATCAGCAAGTTCCCGCCGTTCTGCCCTGAACACCTGTCTCAACTTAGGGCTCAGGGTCTGGGGCCAGCACACCCCCATCACAGAGTCCACGCTGAGGCTCTGAAACGTCCTTCTGATTCCCATTTCTAGTACAGTCTCCAATGCTGTGTGAGGATCACCCAATACAAGCATTTAACTCATCAAATTGGGCTCGCTCCTCAGCCGCTTCACTGGCTTAGGGGCAGAGCACGGGTCTGTGCTCAGGGACTGCGGCTCCTGGCTGAAGGATTCCCGGGTTAGGGCCCAAGGTAGACTCCCACTGTTCACTCACCATCGCTTTTGAAGATCTCCACAGGGTTGCTAGGACTGGACTAGATCGTCTGCACACTACTGAGTGTGTATTGACAGGTGTACACGCCTCACTCCTGAATGGGGACAGTGAATCTCATAGATGTAGGTACTGCAGAAGCCCTTGATTCTTCACGTACTCTCTCTCCTGACTTCATTAAGGTCCAAGTAATGCCTTGGATAGATGCTGAGCAACGTAGGTACACGGAAGACCCTGGCTTTTGGATCACCTCTGAGATCAGTGTCATGCTGGGTGCTGGAAGGAAATCTGCAAGGAACACACAGCACATCAGTGTCTGCTTGGCTCCCATCAGACCCTTGGAGTCAGATCCTGGGTCCAACCTCTGTCTGTCTCTGAAGCTCACCCAAGGGTAGCCCTCCCACTGCACCCACATTGTGGCTCTTCCCTCTATAGGCAGTTCCCTCCGTCTTCCTCCAAGCCCCCTGACCTTGGAGCTGGAGCCCGTCCTCTCAACAGACTGTGCTTACCCAGCTCTTCAATGGTCACCGTGTGGCTGGGCTCTGAGGGAGTTCCTAAGTCTGTGGTGTAGCTGCAGCTGTAGCTCCCAGGGAGTATGATGTCGAAGATGGCGTTTGTTTCTTCATGTGTCCATTTGGTAACCACCTGGGAGTTCCCTTCCTTCATTAGTGAAAAACGCAGTCGCCTCATGGGTCCTTGGCAACATAGTGTGGTCCTCAAGCCTCGGGCCAGCCAGGGTCCAGGCTCAGCAGACAGAGAGGGAGGAGGGAAGTACTCTGCAGGGATAGGGTTGGTGGTGACCAGCACTCCACTCTCCCCCAGTCACCTGCTCCATGCTCTTCTGGAGTTCAAACAAAACCATAAAGAGGGGGGTCTCCCTTATTCCATCAGCAGGGTTTGGCAACCCTTCCCATTCCATTCACTTGAATTTCTCAGAGTACCCTTATTTGGGAATGGTGCCTATATAATCATAATCCAGAAAGATAAGGTCAGACGGGTCTAGGGCCAGTGGACAATGAGTAGTATCTCCATCAGCAGGCCATATGACAGATGGTGTCCATACTCAAAATATGACCAAACTCCCCAGGAGAATCTGGACTGAAAGGGAGGCAGTAGGATGCCTATGTAATCCTCTCCTGGAAGCCAGTCTTTCTGCTGCCAAAGACGCTAATGAAACCCTGGTCTAAGGTCATCTTTACGCTGGAAACCAAACTAGCTCCTGAAGGCTTTTCTCACATCCCGCAGTGAGCTGAACTCCTGGAGACTCTGTGTGGCATAGTGTGTTCCTTCCCAGAATTGTTGAAATAGGAGCAAGGGCACAGGAGCCACTCGAAAGTGAGAGGAGAGGCTTAGAAGGTGGTGAGTGGATGCTAATGTGGGAGGAAGAAATTCATCAAACACACAATGGGTACACCGCTTGAAGACTATCACTAACGTCATGGAAATCAACATGTATTTGTTGTTGGATTGGTGCGTGTGTAACTCCGAAGAGTGTCATCTAATTTTTTAATCACTTTTAAACCAGTGGTAAACACGTAAAGTAGCACACACAGTGATAAAATGTCCAATCACACCGAGACACACATTAAAGAAGAAGGTCATATGATGATGGAGGCAGATCATGCAGTGATCTTCAGTATATAAGCCATGGAGTGCCATGTGCGGCAGGTACGTAATCACCAGTCAAGTTGGGAAAGGATGAATTCTAGCCTGTTGATCAGGTTGCAGGTTGATGACCTCATTTGGAGGTGCCAAAGAGATAAAAAACTAATGGAGGCCAGACCCACACTCTCTGCATCTTCTTCTGACTTCGAAGCCACATGAGGTTACACTGATGGCAGCCAGAGTCCTGGACCTGGAGGAGCCCCGTGGACACTTGAGCAAGCACTGAGATGCTTCCACTGCCACTGGATCTACAACACTTTCCACCCACTGTCCTGTCCTTTTCCTGAATTTGCATCATTGCATGGCTTGTGTGAATCTGGAGAGAAATTTATAGACTGGTATTGGACATATCTGGTAATATTGGACTTATGGACATGATCTGGCCATGGCTGGGGTGTTTTCTAAATATCCAATTGCTATTTTGTATGAAGCTCTTTCTTACACACAAACGAGTGTCTGTGAATATTTTTCTCTAGTCAACCTGGATTCACACACCTTGGATCAACTCCATTGGAAACTAAGAATGAAATTTGGAATGAAGATTCACAACCCTCGAAACCCAATATGGCAGTTCTGCTCTGTCCTGTGGGGCCACTCCGAGTTGGAGTGGACTCACCTGTCCTGGGTTGACAAGATTAAGGCTTTAACTGTAGCGTGATGAGCTTCCTTACACAGAAGAGCATGCAGGAGCTAGATCAGTCTATACAACGCGATAGTTTCTTAAATGCAAGAAGAGAAGAGATGTTATATAGAAGTTGGACTGATCGTGTGGCAGATATTCTCCTGGAGAAACTTTTAGAAAAAGTGTGTTCACATAAGATGAAGCAGAGGTGAGAGAAGGGATTGGAAGTCTTTCTATTTCAACCACACAAATAAAACAGGAAACACATTTGTAGAAAACTATGATGCAAATGAGTTGGGCCCTTTGTACATGATCCAAGAGGACGCCCTTTTTCTGAAGGATATCATCCTGCCCTCGCATGATCTTTTAGAACAAGCACAGGAGCACCAGGATGAGGTGACTAGGACCCTTCTTCCAGTGGGACTCGCACCACATCTGCACTGCAAGCATTGCAAGAGGCCGGCAAGGCCAAGCTGCATCCCAGATCCCCCAGAATCTCCAACTCATAGCGCTTCAGGATTCCAGAGCAGTGACTTCAAGTGCGGCAAGTGTCCTAGAACGTGACCTTTGTCAACGGAGCAGGGAGTACTAACTAAGCTAGGAGCTTTGATGAAAGCCCCCTGAGAGAGCATGCCCAAACTCCAGAGGAGTCTTCTCCTGGAAGACGTCTTCTATCTGGAAAAGCAAACCTCTATGTTATCTGGAGGGAAAGAATTCAAGCCCCAAAGTCCTTTAAGGGCTCTTTTCTTCCTTGTGTCTTGGCCAAGAGGAAGACGGGGTGAAGCTCATGATGTGGTTTTCGCAACCAAAGCGCGTCTGCGTGCACACCTTGATACCTCACTGACGAACAACGACATAAAAGATGGCCTGACATGTACGACAGGGATCACTGCCAGGGAGGTCAAGGAAGGCACTCAAGAAGCATTCTACAGCTAAGAGGGAAACGTCTGCAAAGAGCTTCGTGTCGTTTCAAAAGAGAAGAAAGACGGGGCAATTTCTTCTTCTGTCTCCCGAAGGAAGCAGCCCCCATTCTGAACTGTAGACCCCAGAACACTTGGAAAGTCCACGTCTGTGATGGTGAGGCGCCCGGGGTCAGGGATCAGGTGCCACTAGCCATGAGGAAGACACTCACAGAAGGAAGGAGCTGAGAGGACAGAGGTGGGGAAATCACACCCAGGACAGTCTGGAGCATTGGGAGATGAGCGGGGTAAAGACAGAGCAGAATCAAGCAGAGGCAATGGGAAGGGTTGATGCCAATATCCCTGGAGACATCGCCTGGGCCTTAACTTCCCTTGTCCCTTCCCTTCCTCTTGCCTGCTGCCCAAGTTCTACAGCTGCAGAAAAGAGCTCTCCATGTGGCCAAGACTCACCTCTGCCAGCTCACCTCCACCAGATCACTCATGTGGATAGTAGTGGGAACAAAGCGTGTATGTTTGCACCTGTAGATGCCCCTCGTGTCCTCTGTCACCTTCCCCAGAGGAAACCGGTGGTCACGGGCATGGGGTCGCAGATGGACTGGGTCTTGGGCCACCCCGTCCTTCAGCAGCTGGAAAGCCTGAGCCTTATTTGGAGATCTGCATATCAGAGTCACATTGTCCCAGGGGTGCTCCAGTGATTCTACCTCAAAAGAGAGTGTTGACTTTCTTGTGGGACTAGAAGAGACAAGGGTCTTAGTTTCCCGGGTTCAGGAGAGGGAGAGGTTCCCTATCCACAACCCACCACCACCGTCACGTGATTGTCAACAAGATACTTACTGTATGATAATGCCACTGAGGCTCCTACACAGAATCCTGCAAGAGACAGGGTGGTCACTGAGCCCGTTCCCTCCCACAGGCCCTGAGAATCAGATTGGTGACCCCCACGCACGACTCATATCCTTACCCAGCAGCAGCAGGACAGTGAGCAGGGCAGTCCCGGAGTCCTCCCCTCTCCATTCCTTCAGGCTTCCTGAGCACAGCTTGGTGGGAGTCCTGCCCATGTTCCTGGGTCCCTCAGCAAAAAAGGAAGAGCGGCTCTGGTTGGGGTGATGGCCCCGTTTGAGCTCCTCTGTTGGGTTATTTGCATCCCAGGTGATGAGGCTCCTCCCTCTCCGACGCTGTCCTTACAGTGGATCATCCTCCCGATCTCTTGACCACATGTCTGCTGACCACCCTGTGTCCTTTAGATTTACTTTCTCACTTTGTCAATCTGGGGAGTCAGATCCCCTAAGGGGTCCCCGTCTCCAATACCAGAAACAGACACGATGCTTTCTCTCATTGAAAAGGAATTCTGCAGAGGCACTTACATTAAGGCTCCTGATTCAGAGAGATGATCCTCAATATTCACAAAGGGCCCGAAAAGAAGGAAGTAGCAGATAGGAGTGTGGCCAATGTGAGAAAGGAAGCAAGATCCTGAAGAGATATGAGGAGGGGTCAAAAGAGTTGAAACGTGGGTGACTGCCAGCATCTGGCTGATGATCACCCCATCTTTTAGCTTCTGGGCACTTTTCTCAGAGCGTAGATATCCAGGGATGGGAGTCATTCCGCTTCCAACCAGAGTGTTGGGATGTAGCCTGGTTCTGGGAAAAACAAGTACGTGGGTTTAGAGACATGAAAGAAATTTATTCTTTAAATTAAAAAAGCGGATGGTTTAAGATATGAAAATAATACTTGATAATTCATCAAGGTGTCAAAGGGGTGGGAGGGTGTGGGAGGGAGGTGGGGGGAGAGGAAGAAGCTGCTCCCAAGGGCTCAAGGAAAGAAAATGTTTTGAAAATTATGATGTCAACGTGTACAAATGGGCTTGGTACAATGGATGTATGGATTGTGGTAAGAGCTGTATGAACCTCTCCTGAAATGACTTGTATATAAAAACATGCACACAATTTGATTGACAAATAAGTCATGTCCCACACACGTCAATGATTTGAGTATATATTTTTAAAAGAGCTGGGGAGTGGTCACCACAGTGGATTTTAGAACATTTTCTTCATTTTTGACTCATTATTACATCCCCGTTTCCCCCAACCCAAGCTTATTTCTGGGCCTTTCAAGGCCCTCCGTACTAAATCTGAGCCAGAAAGAGATGCCCCATGAGAATGCTGACAAAGCCCAAGACGTGGGTAAGGCCTTTTCCTCCCACAAGGACTCTAAGTGCACAGCTGGGTCGTCCCCAAGGTCACAGCCCTCACCCAGCATTGGTAGATCTGTGTCTGTGCCGTCAGGACATCCTCTCTTTCTTAAAGGCCGCTGGTTACTGCCTGAGCATCAATGGGGACTGGAGCATCCTGAAGGTCTGCTCAGCAGAGGAGGAAGAGAGCTTGTGCCCATGGTGCTGGGAAGAAGCTCAGAACCTCTGAACACCTGATGGTCCCTTCAGTGTCACAGGACTGACTGAAGCACCAAGGGCAGGGTTTCAGGAGATGTTTAGGGTCAGAACCGGGGCTGATATCCCACCCATACTCCACGGAGCCTGTCTGGGGTGTTGGGTGTGGCTCCAACAATTACTAGCATCAAGGGGTGCTAGAAGGTGAGGCTGTCGTAGAACAAGGAGGTCTAGATCCTTCTGAAGGTCCTAGAAGAATGGGTGTCTCTCACCTGTTCCAGGATCTGTGGACCACCTGCATTCCTGAGGTCATCCTAAACTCTCTAGATTGCTCCGGGCTTGCCTCATTCCTCATATCGAAACCCTTCCTGCTAGGGGACTGATTGTGAATCAGTGCTATAGCACACAGTACAACTGGTCCCTTTGAGTTCTTAGGGTTTAAAATCTGTGCAGAAGCACACAGTCCCGTATACTCCCACAGAAAAGGATGGTGGGTTTGAACCCCTGATCTTTGGGTTAGCAGCTCAGTGTGTATTCCAGCACGCTCACTACCAGGCCTCCGGTTTCTTACATCACTCTGATCTTCTACTTCTCTCTGTTTTCTTCCTACTTCTCATTTGTAGGACCTCTGTGATGCTACTGGATTGACATCTGAGATAGTTTTGGTTTATTTTGCCAACCTGGCCGATAAACACATGCAGGATTCATGTGGAGAGATAGATGGCCCAGCGAGTCTTGCCTTTCTTGTTGTTGGGTCTTTGGCTCTTTGATGGTTGGACCAGGGTGCAGCTACCTTAGCCAGTTCCCTGTTTCAGCTGGCAAGGCTCACTTCCTGTAAGACATCCCTGAGGAGAAACCACATGGACCTATCCAGAGTCAGCCCTGAGTGCTTGAGCTGCTGCGTGGAGACCCCTGCCAGTGCTGAGATAGTTACATGCTCACTGATTCAGCTTTCCTCCTGAAGTCGGCATCATTACATCTGTTTTGTGAGATTGAGGAGGACTTTTTGGATTGGTGGCACACACATGGGCTAATGTTGGACTTATGGGCTTGACCAGCACTGGGTTGGGATGTTTTCTTAATGTATACTTACCCTTTATATAAAACTCTCTCTTATACATATTAGTTTCTGCGACTTTCCCAATACCAGAATCATATCCCCAACTGAAGAGCCCTAAGGCATCCACCTTTGCTAAATCTCTTGAATGTGAGGTAACATACTCCCAAAATCTGGTGCCAGGTGTGGGACCTGTTTAAGACCACTCTTTAGAAAGGTAGTAGAATTACAGCAAGGCTGGTCCAGCACTGCGCTGCCCCAAGAGCACAGCAGCCCGACACAGGAGAGCAGGAGGACATCCCGGTACAATGGGAACCTCCCTGAGACAGGCATCGAGGCTTGAGGCCACGCTGTGACTTTGTGGGACTTCAGGCTCATCCCACACTTCCCTCAGGGTCACGACCCTCTGAATTCCAATGTAAGGGAACAGACAGTCCTGGAGGGGGTCTTCACCTGTGCCAAGACCCCAGCCCCAAACACTGTTCATCTTGTGCTGAGGGATCACTAAACATTACCAGGGCTCTGTTCCCACGGAAGCCAGGAAACCGGAAGTCTGGTGAACGTGCGATTCTGGGACTCCACTAGTCAAGGTGCTACTGCTCTTGGGTGGGGGCTGTGCACCCTGGGAGCCGGGGGCCAGTTTGCCTCTCAGGGTCCTGTGGTAGGAAAAGGGCTCACCGACCACCCTATCTACAGTGGGAATATCCGTTGGCATCTTGGTTGTAGCCCTATTGCCTAAGGAGGTCCTGGACTTCTCAGGGATTGAGCTTAATGGTGGCATGCAGGAGGTTATAAAGAGAGAGAACCCCCCTCTCTTTCTCCCATGTTTTCTCTAGCTCTTTCTCCTCACTCTGAATTTCCTTCTGGCTCTATTTCTACCACTTGCTTCTCTAAGTGTATTTTGTGTTAGTCCGGGTTGCCAAGAGAAACAAATCCAGAGACACTTGTAGGTGTGTAAGAGAGAACTTTATATCAAAGAGCAATTATACATTAAGAAACCATCCCAGCCCAGTCCAAATCAAGTACATAAATCCGACATTACCCCGTATGTCAATATTAGTCCATACATACCTCTTTAGATTCACGCAGCCAATCAATGACACAGAATGCAGAAAAATCACAGGTCAGTGGGTGGAAGTCTTGGGGACCCAGTGATGGGAGAAACAACTCAACGCTGGTGTGGGCCTCCACATGGCTGCTCCAGCTCCTCCACATGACTGCTCCAGCTCCAGGGCTCTGGCTCCATCAGGTATCTCTATGTGGCTTATCATCAGGAAGACGAAGCTGAGGGACTCAGGCCTCTAGTGAGCTATTTATCTCCATTGCACCTCCAAATGAGATCATCAAGCTGCAACCTGATTGACAGGCTAGAGTCCACCCCTTCCTCCAGTGGACAGTAGATTATGTAACTGCCACATGTATCTAGAGCCAGAAGGAATGACAGCACTAATCATTGACAGAATCACCCGACCGTCCCTGGAACAATATGATCTGACACACACATGAACCGATATGGCTCATGATTTCCAGTTGCTGAAACAGAGTGTGGGCTATAAGCCAGGCCACCCTGGCTTCCCTGCCTTGGAGGACTGCTTTCCTCTGGGGGAGGTGACACACAGATACCCCTTTCTCAGAAACAGATCTTGCAAGACAGGTACAGAGAGGAGGAAAGGCTGGAAGTGCCTGAGGCCCAAGGATGGGCCCAGAAACAGACTCTCCCTTCTGCCCCGTTTGGCTGTGTTTATTTCGTCTCTGCTCTTCCTCTCGTCTTTTTTTCTTGTTCTCTTTCTCAACTGCGGTTCTTTCTTTGCTTCTTTTGAAATTATACGAGTTTCTTACGGTTTGTCAGTCCAGGTACATTAGAGAAACATATTCAGGGGCAATCACATGTGTATAAGAGATAGTGTTATATAAAAGAACAATTGAATATTGAGAAAACATCCCAGCCCAGTCCAGATCAAGTCCTTAAGTCTGATATTAGCCTATATGAATGAAACCAGTCTATAAATTCCTCTTCAGACTCACGCAACACATGCAATGACACCGAATACAGAAGGAAGGCATGACAGTGGATGGGAAGTCCTATGGATCCAGAGGCGGTGGAAGCATGTCTGCACTGGCATGGGTCTCCATGTGGCTCCTCCAGCTCCAGGGCTTTCCATCAGCACAGCACCATGTGCCTTGTTAGCAGGAAGACAAATCAGAGAGAGTGTGTCCCGCCTCCAGGGAAGGAGAGAATAAGTCCCAGAATCCTCCTGAGAAAGCCTGGCCCACTTAGAGGCCTCATTGTCTATGACCTGATTGACAGTCTAGACTCCACCCCTTTGCTCAAGTTGACAGTAGATGATGTAATCACCACATAAGACTACTATCACATCATGTCAGAAACCAGGTGATGTACAACAGCAGATACTTATTTTCTCAGTATTTTAGAGGCTAGAATCCCAGAAGCAGTTGGATCCTTCCCAAGATTCATTAGAACAAATTGCAATGAGTTTCTCTATTAACTTGTGGAGGCCCCCTAAAATCCATGGCATTCCATGGCCCTGTGCACACACCGCTGCCAACTCTGCCTACAACATTACACGACCTCTTCTCAGTGTGGGGCTAAGGCAGTGGTTCTCAACCTTCCTCACGCCGCGAGCCTATAAGACAGTTCCTCATGCCGTGGTGACCACCCCCTCCCAACCATAAGATTATTTCTGATGCTGCTTCATCACTGTCATTTTGCTACTGTTATGAATTGGGAGGCCCCTGTGAAAGGGTCATTTGATTTCCAAAGGGGTCACGACCCACAGGTTGAGAGCTGCTGGTCTAAGGCTCTATATGACCTTCTGTCACTCTCCCTTAATAAAACAAATTTCTTTTTTTGTAGGGAACTGCGTGTCTCCCTACCCTGGATTTTAGCCATGAATTTACTCTCGGTTTCCTGCCATACAAACTGCCCTGAGGTTTTTCTGCCCTTTGTCTCAATTTCCACCAGAGGGTGGCTGTCTTGACCCTTGCTAGGATTGGTGCTCTTTCACTAGCAGCTGCTATGTTCATTGGTCAATACATGACTGAAGGCATCTCCCCCCAGGCTCGCCAGGAATGCTTCATTAGCATACTTACCTGTTTGATCAGTTGCCCGCCATCCCTTCCTTGTTTGGAGATGCACGACTATTGGCTACCTCAGCTGTACCGTATTTTACATGTGATGTAATGGTGCCAGCCCTTCGCTGGCTATTTAAACCTCTGCTCTCAACTCAATAAATGAGGCTTGATCAGATTCCTGTCTTGCCTCCATCTCTCTGCGCCCTTGCCCATCTTCATTCCCAGTCCCTCTTTCAGGTCCATGTTGTTGATACACTTTTTATTTTTTAAGGTGTTCGTTTTATTCAGGGTGAGAATATGCAAAGCGAATGCAAACATTCAAACATTTCTTAATAAACAAGCCCATGCTGTTGATTCTGTGCTTCAAGGCATGCGCCCATTCTCCCTTTTGACAAATTTATTCATCCACCGTTAACATAAACTCACTGTCCACTAAGTTCAGTAGCAATATGTGTTCAATTAGATCTGTGCACACACTACCATCGCTGTGTTTGGTCCATGAAGATGTCTATGGGGGTGTACACACCTATGCTGTGTGCAGGTCCCCTGCATGTGCATCCCAGGGAAAAGGAAGAGGTCGGAAAGAGTGAAAGTCTTTGAACATAATTTAGTAATTAGAAGGAAGAGATACAATGTACATAAAGTACAGAGATCTACCAGAAGAGTAGATTGTGTAAGAAAAAATGAATAGAGTATGTGGCAAGCAGAGGCCCAGGAAGAGAGTGTATACGGACAAATTCTCTAAGGTCATAATTAAGAGTCTGCCAGGCCGAGTCTCTGGTCATGGAAGGCCTTTCACATTTGTGAGTTGGAGATTAATACCAGTCACATTCTCCAACCTAAATATTCCCCCCACACTATCCTCTGATAATAGTGTTGCTATAAAAATATTTCTTACAATCACATGACTGATCGCCACTCAGTGGGAGGCCCTTATCAATCGGAGCAGACAGATTTCTATTGTTCTCCCTGCTCAAGAGATAGCCAACTCCTCACTGCTTGCCCCAGGACTGGTATTTATCCCCGCCCCCCCCCAATGAGCCCAGGGCCATCTAAGGTGAGATGCTGTCCACCTGGTTACATGTGCCGTTCATGGGGTTTTTATGTCCCGAGATGATAGAACCTAAGTATTAAGTACTTTTTCACTGTCTCTTGTTCCTGGTTTCATGGAATAGGTGAACACCTTACAGTCTTTGTCTGTTGTCCTTTATTTTTTTCCCCTTTCAATTGCACAATGGCTGCACAGAACCCTCTCAGCTGTAAGGCCGGTCCTGGCTAGCATTAGATACAGAAAGCAGTATCATTTCAGTAGCTTTTGAAAGACTCACATAAGGACCTGTACATGTTTGTGTTAGGCTGGGTTGATTACAGAAACAAATTCAGTGATACTCACATATGTCTAAGAAAAAGCTTTATATCAAGAAGCTTTATGCATCCAGAAGACATCCCAGCCCAGTGCAACTCAAGTGTGTAATTTTGACACTAGTCCATAAGTCCCTTCTCAGACTCATGCAGTCATGAACAACGAAGCAGAATGCAGGCCGGTGGGTGCCAAGTCTTGAGGATCCAATGGTGGTAAAGACATCTCCAGAACTCTAGCCACCCAATCAGTGTCACTCGGCAGGAAGGTGAAGGCAGGAGATGGGGGGAGATTCTCAGGGCCCTCCTTGTAAGAAGGCCATGCCCACAAGGAGGCACCGTCAGGCTACCACCTGATGGACAGGTTGAATACCACCCCTTCAGTATTGTATATCTCCCAGTTGACATGACATTATGTCACTACCACGGTGTCGCATGAGCATAATCAAACACCAGGGTAACTTGAATTCTGTGTATGCCTGTGACCACCACAGGCCAAGTGAGGGAAATAGAATGATCCCACAATCCCCTGGTGTACCGGCCTGCACCACAGGAATTTCGGCTCGGCTTCAGTCCAGCACCAATAATCGAATGCCACAATAAAATGAGTTTCAAGAAGGGGGCGGTTTCTCAGTGCATGCAAGCATTATTGTTACACTGCAGCTAGGCTGTGACATCTACACCGACCATAGGAAACGCTGGAGATATTTTAAAATATTTGCTGAGAATGATGAAAACATTTCACAGGGATGCAGTGTGAGCGCATGCTCCTGGACAGAAGGCCCAGGATGATTTGCTCAAGCCTCCTGTTTCTGTTTTTACTCTGTATTTTTATGACATGTTTATTGACACCTAATCCACACGTCATACAATTCAATAGTGCAATCATTTCAACATATCAGGAAGAAGTGTCCAGTCATCACCACCATCAATTTTAGAACACGTCCCCCCCTCCATGGTTAAATTGACTTTTAAATGCATTACGTAATCACAGTCAGTTCTCATTCTCCCTTCCCCTCCACCCCTACCTTCATCGTTTGCTCCTGAAATCCCCTCACCCTCCCTATCTTCCACCCCAACACCTATGTCTCTTACAAGCCCTTGCACCAGTTATCTCTGTGCATCCACTCCTGCTGTGCGTCATAAACTGGGAACCCCAATAGAGAGGATAAAAAACAAAACCGAAATAAAGTAGTAAGGTTAACATAATAACATAACGATAAAAATGCAAATGATGAGTAAAGAAGAAAAGACCGCCCTCCACATTTCAACAGCCAGGGAAGACATTTTGTCACGAGACACACAAGAGACGCTTGCACCCAGAACACACTCCGGCTGGGGCCAGAGGGCGACCGGTCAACTGACCGAGTGTCACGGTGGACCCCGCAGAACCAGACTACAATGGAAGTCTTGATTTTGTCGTTCGAGTTTAGTACAGTCAACAAAGAGCGCTCCACATCAGCCAAGAGAGAGAGCTCTGGAGCAGAAGCAAGGGGGGTTCTAACTAGGGAGCTTCCAGTCCTCTGCCCACGGAGTCCTGCAGAGCACCCCTCCATTGAGCAATGGTGGCGGGACATGCGCAGAGGAGTGCCACCCAGGGAAGCTCACCCAAGCCTTAGTGTCCAGACATTTCATCGAGGTGGCTTGTCCTACACAAGATTGACAGCCCACACAGGCACAGCGGACCTCAATCCCTAGGCGCGCACCCCTCCCACCGGAGTGCTGACTGATCCCTCCCCTCACCCAAATTTTTAATTGGGTATTTTTGGGTGCCCCCCTCATATGTGTAAGTAAAAGCTTTACATCAACAAGCTTTATGCTTCAGGAAAACATCCCAGGCCAGTCCAACTCAAGTCCATCACTCCCTCTTCAGACTCGGGCAGTCACAAGCCATGACGCAAACTCTGGGAGCATCTCCCTTGAGTCACACTGTCGCCATGGCTGATCTGCATTGATCGTGAATCTACAGAGATCTACAAGTATGAATTAGATGCTCACCGTGCAGAACATCCTCACCTTCACCAGGAAGTTCAATGACAAAGCAGACGAACATTTGTACCTTCAGCATCCACTGTAGGCAGAACTCAGGTGGCCTCCCGGAAAGAACTGTCGAAAGAGTCAATGGGTGTGTCTGTGTGTGCAGAACAGGTGGGATTCTCCTGTGTGCTGCTCTTTAGACACCTTTGCTTGCAGCCACTCTGTGTGAGGATAGCCCACGGGATGATGTTCATGAGGTGAGGGGAGAGGATATATATGTATACTGAATCTCTCCCTCTCCAACCCACCCCCAGACCATCCCCAGTCTTTCTCTCTCTAGCCCGGCATTTCTTCTGGTTCTCGTCCAGAAGTAGAAAAAAGTCAACACTACTCCATTATCCCTGGTCCTTTGTGATCTGATATGCCACACAGGTGCCTCAACATTTCCAGCTTCCCTGCCTTTGAGCACTGGTCTCCACTGGGCCAGGTGACAGAGGACACAAGGGACATCTACTGGTTTTACTCTACAAGTTCTATTTCATATCCTTGTGGAGACGCCTGGTCCAGTGGAGAAGGTCAGGTGAATCTTGGACACATGGATAGTCTCTTTCACAACATGGGCAGGTAAGGGCCAGAGGAAGGGGTGAGGAGCCTGAAGCCCAACAATACGTCTGAAGAAAAGGTACAGCCAACCCCAGCTGCTCCCCTCAGCTCTGTTGGCTGTGTTGCTTCCACTTTGTCTCTGCACTTCCTCCAAGCCTTCATTCGTTCTGCTTCCTCTTTCTTAACTTCTGTTTTGTTTGTTTCACTTCTTTAGTAACTGTACGAGTTTCTGATGACTCCTGGAATATTATACCAGAAACAAAGGGACTTGTAATATCAGATTGACCTCCTCCGTGTCCTAGAGCCTAGACTTTGCAGAAGCAAAGCATCAGAAAGGTCACTCTTTCTGAAGAACACGGAAGAACTGGTCCAAGACCTCTCACTTGTTTTCCCACTCAGCAGTTTTATTAACACATAATGTACATTTTATGTGATTGAATAGTTCAATCATTCAATGATATCAAGGGCAGTTAGACCATCACCACCCCCTCTATCTTAGGGTGGGCCTCTCTGCCAGGTCCCCAAGGTTAAATTGCCCTTTTCTGTTGTTTTTAGAGTTTCAAATCTTTTGTTTAATTTTGAATATGTCTCCACCATCAGCACAGCAAACTCTATTCAGATCATTCATTTCTTCTGCATAAGCTTAACTAACTTTTTCACTTCTTTGTTTAAAAAAATATGAAAACATATTACTTTTAGAAAATATCAGAAAACACATGTATTCTTCCTTATTTGCACATTAGATTATCTACAATTTTCACTGTACTTTTTTTTTGCTTTGAAGTATTTGGCTTAACACCATATTAGTGTATGGAATTTTCTTTCCTTCTTATTGCTGTAACTTTTCTGTTGTTGCAATATATAATAATTTATGTAGTCATAAAATCTAAATTAAAAAAATCATTTTGTTGGGGATTCTCACAGCTCTTATCACAGTCCATCCATCCATCCATTCTGTCAAGCACATTGGTACATATGCTGCCATCATCGTTTGGCTCAATTGCCTTTAAACCGAGTTGGGCAATCACTCTTGGTTCCAGTCATCCACGCCCCCTTCTGCCTTCATTATTTACTTCCGGGGCCCTTTCCCCCCTCTATCGCCCACCCCAAACCCCTGTAATCCCTGTAACCCCTTATGTCAGTTATTATCATTACACATCCATTCCTCCTGTGCTTCAGTGTGGGCCCAAGACTCTATTTGACTTTCTGTCAAATTTCCTTCCTGTTAAAAAGTGTCTTCCATGATATTTCATCTATAAATCCATTTTAAGTGAAAATTAACCCAGCAAAATAGAAACCCATTCCATAACTTCTACATGTGCAATCCCATAAGGATGATGATATACTCCTGGTGGCAAACTCGTGTTTCCCGATTATTCATCCACCATTGACTTCAGCGATCTGCTCTCTAAGCTTCTGATCTAAGGTTTCAAGTCGTTATTGTCAATTCGATCATATTTAGATAATTCATTGAAAGAACACAATGGTCAAGGTAGACAGTCTTAACTAGTTAGCCAAAACTACTGCTTGTTTAGGGTTTATTTAATGAAAGTCCTCAGGAGAGAGTTTGGGAATGGGATGAAGGCTTAAAGATTGCGGTTTCAAATTTTTGGAGTCTCCTCAGCTCCCAAACAAGTGCCCTCATGAACTCTCAGGTGTGGGTTCAACTGTGATCAGCAAGTTTGGTGGTCGAATCCCCCAGCTGGCTACAGGAGAATGAGGCTCTCTGCTTCTGTCAAGATTTCCAGGCTCCATAACCCTCTGAGGGGCCGTGGTGAGTCCGAGTCACAGAATGGTGGTGGGCGAGTTGTAGCCCCAGAAAGATCAGATTCCAGGAGGATATTAACTCCTATTTCGCGTTTACTGACGGCCAGTCTGGATTCTGCCATAGAACCGTGATCCCAATGTTCAGTAACGACGACTCCACAGCAACATTTTCTATGGCCTTTCAAGAAGAACATTACTTAGATTGGAATTCAGCCTCTACTCCAGTTTGACCTCATCTTAATAGAATGATATCTACAACGACCTAGCTTCCAAATAAGGTCAGTGTGCGGGGCAAAGGTTGAGGAATCCTGTCGAACTGGTTGTCTTCCATGGTCACAGGATCGAGTCTCAGAGGGAGAGAGCAGCGTGAGTTTCAAAGCTCAAATCAAGCCACGTTTTAAGGGTCTCGTTGCCTTTGGGGTATTGCTTAAAAGCTGCCCTCTAAGTGAGGTGTCACTGAAGTTGACGTGGAAGAAGCACGCCAGCCTGTGTGATCCAAGGATTGTAAAGAATAAAACCCAAAGGAGGGCACTGTCACAGAGCTTAGATTCTGAAGGCCTGTTTTGCAGAAAGCTGTGATTGAGAGTGGAAGCTGAAAATCCACATGCAGGGATTCCCACGTGGATTAAGGTTCAGGTGACTCCCCACTGACAATAGCCCAGCGACGTGAACAGCTCTGCTATGAGACAGAGAGCACTGTAAGGTAGATTACGGCAGGTGTAATTAGGCCCAAACGTCCTACCTTTTAACCTGATATCCCATTGAACCACTATTAAAGTTGATTCGGTTTTTAATATTTTCGGTTTCACTTGAAATTAAGGTTTCTCTCAGATTTGTTTTGTCGTTGTTCTTGGATTGGTTGTGATTTTTACCTTGGTTCATGTCTTCATTTGGTTCCTTATGATGTTCTCTACATGAAATCCAAGACAGATAAATCTACGGAGACAATAATTGGTTTAAAAGTAACCCGGGAGGCAAGCAGGGGGAAGGTTGGGAGAAAAGGGTAGCCCACAAAACGCAGGAGAAAAAGAAAACGTTTTGAGACTTGCTGGGGTGATGAAATCACAACTCTCAATATGACTGGACTATGAATGGCATGCTATGTAAATTATATGCCAATGAAACGGTCAAAAACAGCATGAGAGCAGACCTGATGGAATCCATACCGCTAGTAGACTTCGGGGCAGGGAGTGGTTAAAGGTGGATGAACCACCTGTCGAGACAGGATGAGTGCCCTGCTCGGACATCGTGGTTCAGACCTGAAGAAATTGTGGGATGTTTGCTTGGCACTCTTTCTGTCTGCTTCGCCTATTTTTACCAAAATAAAATCAGTAACTAACAAAATAAAAGGAAAGTCATCTCATTATGTGGGAGACAGTGAGGGAAAATCAAACAAAGCCTTGGACCCACCCTGAGAGGAGGTCATATAACGATGGAGGCCGAGATGTCAGGGATGGGGGTACAGGCCAAGGGGCGCCATGGATTATGGCAGGTTCTATGGAGGGACAGAAAGAAAGAGAAAGGCTCTCCGTGAGATGGATTGACACTGTGGCTGCCACAAGGGCTTGGGCACAGGAACCATGGCAAGCATGGCTCCGTGTCATACAGGGTTTCCTTGTGTTGTGCATAAGTTCACCGTGGGTTGAAAGTACCTCCATGACACATAACAATGACATCAATGACAAGGAAGAAAGAAAGGGACAGGTTACAGGCTCTTCTTCTGAGTCTTCAGAAGGATGCATCCTTCCTGGATTTTGATTCTGCAATTAGCTTCTAAAAACTGGGGAAAGAAATATCTGTCCTTGTAAGTAAGTCACTTGGTTTGGGGTATACTGTTCTAGTATTCATAGACTCATACAACTGTGAAAGAAGTCAAGAAAGAAGAGGAGTTGGAGTTGAGAAAGAAAAGCAAGAAAGAATGGAGGATGAGAGGAGGTGTCTGTGTCAGTCCGGGTGGACTAGAGAAATACATTCATAGACACACTCATGTGTGTATAAGGAAAAGGTTTATATACAAGGGCAATTGAACATTGAGAAAACAGCCCTGCCCAGTCCAGATCAAGTCTATAAGTCCGACATTAGCCCAAATGTCTGATACCAATCTATAAAGTCTCTTCAGACTCAAAAACCACATGCAATGATGGCGGATTCAGGAAGATCACAGGCCAGTGGGTGGGAAGTCTTGTGGACCCAGTGGCGATGTAAGCAGCTCAGTGCTGGCAGCATTGTCCACATGGATCCCCAGTCCCCAGGGCATGGAGTCTCTCAGTGTAGTGCCATGGGTCTTGTCAATAGAGCGTCTCTCAGGCAGTGAGTAGGGAGAGAGATAGTGTCTCCTGCCCCTAAGGAGGAAATCCAGGAGTTCCCAGAATCCTCAAGAAAAGGCCGTGCCCTCACAGAGAGGTCTCATTGGCTATGACCCAATTGACAGACTAGACTCCATCCCTCCACTCTTAATCCTCCCAAGTCCCAAATTGACACCAGAGGATGTAACTACCACAGTGTCCAAGAGACACAGTGCAGAGATGCAGAAAAACAGGGCAGAGGAGAGAATATGGGCTTAGTTCCACCCTCCCCTAGAGTTACGTCCTTGGGTCTCAGTCAGCCCCATCCCTTCCTTCTCCTCTTACCTGCCTTGAAATTCTGCTTCTGAGGGGTGTCCAGGTGGTCAGGATTCATCTGCCCAGGTGGTCAGGAGCAGCAGGGTCATGGCCACACCAACCTCGGCATCATCCCCTCTCCAGAAGCTTCCAATTCCCACTTTCAGTGTGATGGGGGTCCTAGGAATACTCAGGGATCCTTCGGCAGAAAATGAAGAACATCATATGGCTGGAGTCTTGGCAGAGTTTGGGAATCCCCCCCAGGGCAGCATGTTCCGTTGGGACCAAATTGGGGCTCAGGAGGCAGTGATTGTGAGGGAAGTCTAGTGTGAGCCCACCTTCTCACCAGTTGACCTCCATCCTGAATTCATCTCTTTGTGGGTTGTTATTGGTTTCCCACTAGTGCCCATGGCATGGTGAAGTCCAGCTTGTGATCTGGTATTGGGAAGCTATGCTCTTGGGGAAGCAGAGCGCTGGACAAGCCCGACCGTACTTCCACTCCTTTTCTATGACCCGTGGCCACACAAGAAGGTCCTCCAAGATGTCCACCCCGAATCCCAGAATTTCCCTCCCCTGTAAAAGTGGCTTAGCAAAGCTTGCTCAATGCAGGCTCCTGAGTTGAGGATATGATCCTGGATTCTCCAGGCAGTCCCAGTAGAATAACAAAGGTCCTGAAAGACAGAAACAGAAGATCAGAGACAGGAGAGGTGAGGAACACAAGAACAAAAGGAGGCGTGGCTTATGTACTGAGCAGCTTAGCCAGCCACAGGCTTTCTCTCTGTGGGAGAAACATGGGGCTGTCTGTAGCTGGAGTCTCAGAAATCCTGAGGGGCAGTTGTACTGTATGCTCTTGTGTTGCCAGGAGTCAAGATCAACTCCAAGGCGGTAGAGGTTTAGATGTGAGGCAAGAAAAAGACAGTGGAGCACCATGAAGAGTTGGTTATGAGCCAGGGCATGCAGTTGGCTTCTAGAACCCGGACCAGGCTAGAGAAATACATTCTTCCACAGTCACGAGGCAGGTGCAGACCTCATGCTGATCTTTCCACCACCACCACCTTATAGCACCCCTTGCTGGTGGTATTTTTTGCCCCACCCAAACATAACAACCAGGCTACGTGGAAAATGGGTGGAATTCCAGCCATGATTCTGACCTCAACAACTCTCATAATCACTGTCCTTTTTGGTCCAATCGTGTGATGGTTGAGCAGACGGTTCTGCAGAGATTCTCAAGTTCTCCCCCACCCCATGGTCACATGCTCCCTTCCTCCTCTTCTGAATAGACCTTCAGCATGTTCAAGTCCCTCGCTGTCCTCAGGCAGGAGACATGAGTCTTTAAGAAAGAGAGAATGACTCATCTCTTTCCAGAGATCCCTCTGCAAAGGAATGTCCAGTTGCCTACAGATGGGCCTTGGGGAGGAGATGAGTCAGTAAGGGTGCAGTGTGGCATCAATGAAACACACAACTTTCCTCACTTTCTTAAATGTTTCCTTCTCCCCCACTATCATGATCCCAAATCTGGCTGGACTGGAGGATGTACACTGGTACAGATAGGAATTGGAAGCACAGGGAATCCAAGACAGATGGACTTGAGGATTTATACTGGTACAGATAAGAACTGGAAACACACGGAATCCAGTGAAGATGATCCCTTCAGGACCAGTGGTGAGATCGGCAATACTGGGAGGGTGGAGGGAGGGAAGGTGGAGTGGAAACGGGGAACCTGATTACAAGGGTCTACATATAAATCCCTCCCTGGGAGGGATGAACAATAAAAAGTGGGTGAAGGGAGTCATGAGGCAGTGTAAGATATGATAAAATAACAATAATTTATAAATTATCAAGAATTTAAGCGGGAGTGGGGACAGATAGTGAGGTGGGAAAATGAGGAGCTGATACCAAGGGCTCAGGTGGAAAGCAAACGTTTTGTGAATGATGAGGGTAACAAGTGTACAAATGTGCTCAACACAATAGATGGGTGGATGGATGGATTGTGATAAGAGTTGAATGAGCCCCCAATGAAATGATTTAAATAAATAAATATTTTTTTTAAAATATGAAGAATGTCCTGACGGCAGAGACATAGACCTGCTGATCTTGCATGAGGGCTGTGACCTTGGGGAGCACAGAGCTGTGAGCTTAGGGTCCTGGTAGAAGGAACAGCCCTCACCCAACCCATGGGCTTTTCCAGGATTCCCATGGGGCATCTCACTCCGGCCTGTAGTTAGTAGAGGGGGCCTTGAAAGGCCCAGAAATGAGCTTGAGTTGGGGGAGATGGGGAGTTAATAACAATGAGTACAAAATTAAAGAAACTGTTCTAAAAATCTATTGTGGGGACGACCTTCCAAGTCCTTTTTTAATATCTTTAAGCCATTGGGTTGTATGGTACATGAATTATTTGTCAATCAAATTGTTTTATGATTATTATTTTTTCTGTTTTAAGATTGATCTTTCTTCACCCCAGGAATCCCCGGAACCTGTTCTTTCCAAGACCAGGCTACAGCCCCAAACTCTGATTCGAGGCAGAATGATGTCCATCCCTGCCCATCTGGACTCTCAGGTGATGGGTGTCAGGAGTAAAAGTATCCAGTAGCTAGCTGAAGAATGGGGCAATCGCCAGCCAGATTACAGAGGCCAACTGCCTTTCTACTTTTCAACCCCTCCCCATGTCTCTTCAGTCTCTTGCTTGCTTTGTCACATCTGCCACACTCTGATCACCTGCTTCCCTTTTTTCTGCACCTTTACAAATCAATGGGACCGCCCCCAGAAGTTGAGGACTCTGTCTCCTACTCATGGTTCTTAATTTAATCCCTTCTGCAACATTTCTTTAAATGAGGGAGAATACCATGGCAGTTTCTGGTATTGTGATTGGAGCATCTTTGAATTTCTTATTCCCTGGACTGAGAATGTTCTGAGATAAATCTAACGGAAACACTCAGCTGACACGTGATCAAGAAATTGGGAGGATGCTCCACTGTAAGGGCAGCGTTAGGGAGGGAGGAGCCCAGGCTTGAGATCATGTGAAGAGGAGGTGGAATTTCCTGTCCACACCCAGGGTCACTGCCCGCTGAGAGGAAAGTTTATGATCATTCGGGGTGCAAATAACCCAACAGAGGAGCTCAACCGTGGGCATCATACCCAACCAGAGCCGCTCTTCCTTCTTTGCTGAGGGACCTGGGAATATGGGCAGGACCCCCACCAAGCTGTGCTCAGGAAGCCTGAGGGACTGGAGAGGGGAGGACTCTGGGACTGCCCTGCTCACCATCCTGCTGCTGCTGGGTAAGGACATGACTCGTGCGTGGGGGTCACCTATCTGATTCTCAGGGCCTGTGGGAGGGAACGGGCTCAGTGCACACCCTGTCTCTTGCAGGATTCTGTCCAGGGACCTCAGTGGCATTATCATACAGTAAGTATCTTGTTGAAAATCACGTGACGGTGGTGGTGGGTTGTGGATAGGGAACCTCTCCCTCTCCTGAACCCGGGAAACTAAGACCCTTGTCTCTTCTAGTCCCACAAGAAAAGTCAACACTCTCCTTTGAGGTAGAATCACTGGAGCACCCCTGGGACAATGTGACTCTGATATGCAGATCTCCAAATGAGGCTCAGGCTTTCCAGCTGCTGAAGGACGGGGTGGCCCAAGACCCAGTCCATCTGCGACCCCATGCCCGTGAGCACCGGTTTCCTCTGGGGAAGGTGACGGAGGACACGAGGGGCATCTACAGGTGCAAACATACAAGCTTTCTTCCCATTACTATCCACATGAGTGATCTGGTGGAGGTGACTGGCAGAGGTGAGTCTTGGCCACAAGGAGACCCCTTCTGAGAAACAATAGAACTTGGGGAGCAGGTGAAAGGCACAGAGGGGATAAGGGAGTCTAGATCCAAAGAGGCGTCTCCAGAAATCGTGGCAAACAACCCTTCCCTTTGCCTCCTCCTGAATCTGCTCTTTTTCTTTACCCCTGATCTGCTCCCAATTCTCCAGTACTAGCTTTTAGAATCTCTTCTCTCTATATGCTTCGTCCTTCGTTGAATGTGTTTCTCATGGCTACTGGCATGTTATCCCAAAAACTGGGTGCCTCACCATCACGGGAATGTATTTACTCAAGGACCTGGGGTCTAGAGTTCCAGAATGGAAGCATCAGCCAGGCCAGTTCTTTCTGAAGCCTCTGCAGAGAAAGCTTTTCAGAGCCGTTCCCTTTAGTTTACCATTAGTGTTTAAATTAATTTACTATATATATAATTTAAATTAATTTAAACACTAATGGTATATATATATACCACATATATATATATGGAAAAACCATATAGGACTGAGCACACACCAGGCCATTAATAAATATATGTAGCATTCCAGGAGAGTCTTGCTATTCCCTGAGCGATGTACTCATTCTAGGTTTTCCCAAATGACATCGCCAACATTAGCATGGCTCCTCTCTCTTCTACAACCCCCATCTAACTTTTACAGTAGCTCTTGTGAACTGGATCATACTTTACGGATTCTTCGAAGGAACACAAGGGTCAAGGCAGTTATATTACTTAGCTAAGCTAAACTACAGTTTGGTAAGAAAGGCAGTCATGAGGCAATTTCCCTTGAGGATTAAAGAGGGATGATCTTAGGCCAATGGTCTCAGGGGTTGATTCTCCTTCCTTGGCTGCAGGAAGAACTGAGTTCCATGAGACTCTTCAATAGGCCTCATAGGTCCTCCCTATTGGTCAGGATTCCACTGCAGAAATTTCACCTTATTTTCAGTATGGACAACATCTGTTAATATTGCTTTTGCATGAAGATACTACTCAGTCTACTGGCACGAAACCAGTCTGACCTTATCTTCTATGGATTACGATGGCAGAGGCCTCAGTTCCACATAACGTTATTTTATGAAATTCTAGAGAATAGACTTGGGAGGATTAGTGAACCTTGTCAAGTCTAAGAAGCGAGACCCCAGGTTTTGGTTCTCTGCTGGGACACCAGAAGAGGGAGGGACAGGTGACTAGGGTCTGCTGGTCACCACCAACCCTATTCCTGCAGAGTACTTCCCTGCTCCCTCTCTGTCTGCTGAACCTGTCCCCTGGCTGGCCCGCGGCTTGAGGACCACACTACTTTGCCAAGGACCCATGAGTGAACTACATTTTTCACTAATGAGGGAAGGGGACCTCCAGGTTGTTACCAAGTGGGCGTACAAGGAAACAAATGCCATCTTCGACGTCGTACTCCCTGGGAACTACAGCTGCAGCTACACCACGGCCTTAGGAAATGCCTCAGAGCCCAGCCCCACGGTGACCATTGAAGAGCTGAGTAAGCACAGTCTTTTCAGAGGAAGGGTGCAGCTCCAAGGTCAGGGGGCTTGGAGGAAGACGGAGGGAACTGCCTATAGAGGGAAGAGCCACAATGTGGGTGCAGTGGGTGGGCTACCCTTGGGTGAGTTTCAGAGACAGACAGAGGCTGGGAACCAGGGCCTGACTCCAAGGGTCTGATGGGAGCCAAGCAGACACTGATGTCCTGTGTGTTCCTTCCAGATTTCTTCCCAGCACCCAGCATGACACTGATCTCAGAGGTGATCCAAAAGCCAGGGTCTTCCGTGTACCTACGTTGCTCAGCGCCTATCGGAGGCATTACTTGGACCTTAATGAAGTCAGGAGAGAGAGTGCGTGAAGAATCAAGGGCTTCTGCAGTACCTACATCTATGAGATTCACTGTCCCCATTGAGGAGGGAGGCGTGTACACCTGCAAGTACACACTCAGTAGTGTGCACACTGTCTGGTCCAGTCCTAGCAACCCTGTGGAGATCTTCGTAAGCGATGGTGAGTGAACAGCGGGAGTCTACCTTGGGCCCCGACCCGGGAATCTTTCAGCCAGGAGCAGCAGTCCCTGAGCACAGACCCATGCTCTGCTTCTGAGCTTGTGAAGTGGCTGAGAAGCGAGCCCGATTTGATGAGTTAAATGCTTGTATTGGGTGATCCTCACACAGCCTCGGAGATCAGAGCAGAAATGGGAATCAGAATGACCCTGCAGAGGCTCAGCGTGGACACTGTGATGGGAGTGTGTGGGTCCCCAGGTCATGAGTCCTAAATTGAGACAGGTGTTCAGGGTAGAAGGGCAGGAATTCGCTGAAACCACAGTATCAGGGTGGGGTCTGGGCCAATGGCTGGGGATTTCCAGGAGTCACCGCTCTGGATACTTCTCCTGCTTGTGCACCTGGAATGGAATGACAAGACAACAAACACAACACTTGGCTGAGTGTCTGCAGGGTCTAAGGAATATAACAGAGGGTAGGGGCCATTTCACGGCCAAGGGCCACTACCATATTGACAACATCCTCAGCTGGACAGGTAGCATGTGCTGAGCTCAGGGGGCCCCCCTCCTCCTTACCCTCCTCCTGTGTTTCCAAGTCTGACGTTGGCAAGCCCACAAACCCAGACCCACTTCCCAGGGTTCCTTCTCTGTCTCACACCACGTGGCTACTGTCGCCTACTGATGGCCCCCGATGAGAAGGCTCTGTTAGGTGGCAATGCTTGCCGGTCCTGTGCCCCCACCCTGAGCTCAGGGGTCCTGAGTGGATTCTGCCCGGAGTCTAAGTGCTGACCGCTGACCCACTGCGTGTCTTCTCCCAGGCTCTCTCCCCGAGCCCAAGCTGTCCTTGGTGAGCGAAGGCCTGGGGCTGACAACAGGCAGCGAAGTGGTCCTGAGGTGCCAGGGGTCCCTGACCGGCGCCATCTTCCTGCTGCTCCAGGAGAAGGCGCGGCGCCCCCTGCAGGCGGTGAGCTCCACCGGAAGCAGCGCCGACTTCCGGATCCCTGAGCTCACAGCCCAGGATTCTGGAAAGTACAGGTGCCTGTACTTGAGGACCAGACATGGGACCTCGGGGTCCTGGCTGAGCAATGCGTTGGAGCTGAGTGTGGCAGGTAAGACTCCTGGGTTAGGCCAGAAATGGGGGGAGTTTGGAGCTGGGACAAAGCAGAAGCAAGTTTGGGGCTGTGCCTGCACATCAGGGGACCTGTCTGCGATGTGGACGAGACTCAGGCGTGCCCAGTCACATGCCGGTGTCACTTGCAGAGAGCCTGGTGCTGGCCTGGCTGTGGTCAAGTTGAGGGCAAGGGGCTTCATGTCTGTCAGCAGGCTGCATTTTGAAGAAACTATGAAGTTTGAACCCACTCCTGCTTTAAGTCAAGGCCAGGCTTGTCCCCTTCCCCACCCATCAGAGGGTGCTGATGAAACTCCTCACAGTCCAACTCCCTGTGACAATGCAATGCCTGTGGCAAGTCAATACTGTTCATAGAGAACTCATCCAGAGAGCCCTGAGTGCTGTGTCTTGCAACTGATTCCAACACTAGGTAGGGCTGATCTCTGCCCTGGTGTGGGGACAAGGGAAATGACGTGTGATGGGAGACTCCATCTTGAACTCACATCTGTTAACTAGCCCTCTGCTCTCGGTACTTCCAGTTCTTCCTTCCCACAGAGGTCACAGCCAATTTGGAACTGGGGTTCTGAGTCAGGAGTTCTACTTCTACAGCCCACAGAGCCTACAAAGCAGAATTTTCACCGCGTGACCAGCCTGCAGGAAATAACAATTTGTCCTGAAGAGCAGTGTTAGTGTTATCTATCAATCAATGTAGCACTAGTTCTTACATAAGTTTGTTACTGTCTTTTTGTTTGTAGCTTTAGGTACCATTGAGTCAGTTCCAATTCGTAGCGACTCAATACACACAACACCAAAACAAAACAACACAGCGGGGTGGGGGCGGTGGTTTACTGGGCCATCCTCACAGTTGTTCGTCTGTCTGAGGCTGTCATTGCAGCCACTGTGCCAATCCATGCAGTTGAGGCCTTCTTTTCTTGAAAGCCCATTACTTTACTAAGCATGGTGTGCTTCCCCAGGGATGGATCTGTCCTCAGAACATGTCTAAACTCCATGAGAGAGGGTTTTGCCATCTTGCTTCTACAGAGCATCCTGGCTGCATTTCTTCCAAGACACAGGATTTGTGTTCGTTGGCACTCTACGGCGCTGCCCATATTTTTCACCAGCACCACCATTCCAAGTGCTCAACTCTTTGTCGGTCTTCCCGATTCAATGGCCAGCAGTCAATTGCACAGGAGCCAATTGCAAATCCCAAGGCTTGTGTCTGGCTCCCCTTAGTGTTGTGAATTACCTCCTTGTTTTTCAACAATTTAAAGGGCTGTCCTACAGTAGTTCTACCCAATGCCATGCCTTGTTTGCTTTAGAATGCTGCTTCCAAGAGCTATGATTGGGGATCCAACAAGAGGAAAAACTTGACAACTTCAATCCTTTTTCCATTTATCATGATCTTACCTTGGTCCAGTTGTGAGGCTTTAATCTTCCTTACATTGACTTGCGATGCACACTGAGGTTGTAATTCCTGATCTTCTTTAACAGCAAGTGTTTCAGATCTTGTTCACATTCAGCAAGCCCAGCTGTGTCATTTGCATATTGCAAGTTGTTAACAAACCTTCCTCCAATCCTGATGCCACACTCGTCTTCATAAAATGAGCTGCTCTGAGAGTTTGCTCAGCATGAAGGTGGAACAAGAATGGCTACAGGTGACACCTGATGCACACCGGGGCTCACTTTCACCGTGCAGAAGTGCCTTGTGTTTGCACAACTGTCTCTAGATCCATGTGTTGTTCTGCATGAGCACCACTGGGTGTTCTGGAATTCCCATTCGTCTTAGGGCTATTCATAGTGTGTCAGGATCCACACAGTCAGATGGCTTTGCATATTCAGCAAAAGTCAAGCAAACATCTCTCTTGTAGTCACTGAATTCAGCCAAGTCCCCTCTGATATCAGCAATGCCATCCCTTCCTGTACATAATCTTCTTAATATGGCTTGGACCCAAGAAAGCTTCCCATCAAAGTACTGCTACAACCATTGTCGGATGATCTTCTGCAAATTTTACTTGAATGTGACAATAATGATACTGGTCTACATTTATGAATTCTGTTGGGTCTCATTTCTTTGGAATGGGTACATATATGAATCTCTTCCTGTCAGTTGGCCAAATAGCTGCCTTCCAAATTTCATGGCCTAGACGTGGGAGGGCTTCCAGTGCCTCATCAACCTATTGAAATGTTTCAATGGGTCTTCTGTCTAACCTGGGGCCTGGTGTTTGGCTAGTGATTTTAGGGCACTTTAGACCTCTTTCTTCGATGCCGTTGGTTCTTGCTCATCTCCTGCTTCCTGAAAGGGTCGCGTTCTAACTAGTTCTTTTTGTACGGTGATTCTTTCCATGTGATCCTCCCAGCAACATTAAGTAGCTTGCCCGTCGAACCTTTCAATGTTGCAACTCGAGGCTTGAATTTTTTTCTTTTTGAGATCTTTCAGTTAACATCTACTGAGTGTGTTCTTCCTTTTTGGTTTTCTACCTCGAGGTCTTTATAAGTTTCATTACAATATTGTACCCTGTCTTCTCTAGGCTCCCCTAGATATTTTCTGCTCGGCTCTTTGACTTCCTCATTTTTCCACGTCCTTCAGTTGCTGCATGTTGAAGAGCCAGTTTCAGAGTCTCTTCTGACATCCACTTTCATCTTTTCTTTCCTCCCTGTGTTCGTAATGACCTTTTGCTTTCTTGATGAATGATGCTCCTGATATCTTCCCAGAGCTCATGAGGTCTTCTGACGTTACTATTCAATGCAGCCAATCCGTTCTTGAGATGTTCTCAAAATGCAGATGGGACAGACTGAAGGCGTACTTTGGCTCTTGTGGACTTGTTTTCAGGTTCTTCATCCTTAACCTGAACGTACATACGGACACTCAGAGGTCTTCTCTATAATCGGCCCTGGCTTGATTTTCACTGCTCATATTGAGATTCTTCACCATCTCTTCCCACAGAGGAATTAATTTGATTTTTTGAGTGTTCCACCACCAGAAATCCAGGCATGCCCAGTATATAGAGCCACCTTTTCTGTAGTTAATATAAGGTGTTTCCTATGAACTCGTCATTGGTCTTACAAAATTGTATCATGCCATCTTGAGCTTCGTTTGCATCAATAAGACCATATTTGATAACTAATGTTTCTTCCTCTTTATCCCCACTTTCACAACCCGAATACCAATAATTATTCATGTATCTTGATTGCATGTTTGATCCATATCTGAACCAATCATTCATAGAATTCTTTAGTATGTTCATCATTAGCTATACGGTTTGTTCAGAAACTTGAATCATGGCCGTGTGGACTGGATTCTTTGTAGGGGATCATTATAATTCTATCACAGATAGCACTGTACCTCAAGATAGATCTTGAAGTGTCCTCCTTGAAAAGAAATTCAACACCATTTGGAATTGATTGTGTCATTCACAGCATTGTAAACCATGTGATCTTCTGATCCACAATGGCCAATGCTCATCCATTCCAGCTCACGAATGCCTATGATATGCATCTTCATGCGCTTCCTTTCTCTTTTTCAAGGCCTTCAATTTTTCATCACTCATACTTTTTACACTCTCATCTGTGATGATTACATGCTTGCAGTTGTTTCTTCTCAGGTTAAATCGAGCCTCTCAACAAGTGAAGGTCCTGAAGGCTTTCTTACCACCAGTGTCACTCCACACTCCTCATTCTGGTCATGACTTCGTCAGTCCTATTTAAGTGCCTGCTGATGGAGGGCTCATCTTCTGACTCTATGCTTGTGTTACACTGGGTAAACTAGAGAAACAATGTCATAAACACGCATATGTATATAAGAAAGAGCTTTATATATAAGAGCAATTGGATATGGAGAAAATGTCCCAGCCCAGTCCAGATCAAGTCCATAAGTGTGATATTAGCCCAGATGTTTGATACCAGTCAATAAAGTCCTCTTCAGACTCACAAAACACATGCAATGATGTTGAATGCAGGAGGATCACAGGCCAGTGGGTGGGAAGTCTTTGAGTCCAGTGGTGTTATAAGCATCTCAGTGCTGCCTGGGTTCTCCACGTGGCCACTCTAGCTCAGGGCACTAACATCGTTTCATGTGTCTTGTCAGTAGAGAATCTCTCAGGGAGTGAGCAGAAAGAGAAAGTGTTTCCTGCTCCCAAAGAGGAAATGCCAGAGTTCCCAGAATCCCCAAAGAAGGTTATGCCCACTCGGAGGCTTCATTGGCTATGACCTGATTGACAGGCTAGACTCCCCCCCTTCACTCATAACCCTCTCAAATTGAAAACAGGTTCTATAACTACCACAATGTTCTTACCGTGTTCTGCTTCAACTCATTAGGTCCCTAGTGATGGGAATGTTTCCATGCTTAAAGTTTTTAGTGGCTAATTTCTCTATAGTGGGCCCCAGGTGTCTTCTTTCTGGCCTCTTCTTAGTCTGAAATCTCTGAGGAAAACTTTTCGTTTTGGGTGACCGTGCTGGCAGTTGAAATAACAGTGACATAGCTTCCAGGATCACAGCAACACACATGCCACCACAGTAGGACAAGCTGACAGCCAAGTGTTCTTGAATGAAAATGATTATTTGTCTAGAACTCAGTACTCTCCCACAGATCTTCCTGGGATGATGAAATGTTCTAAATCTGTTGTGCTGGGCTGGGTTCACTAGAAAAACAAATCCAGAGACACTCATATTTGGGTAAGAGAAAGATTTATTTCATAAAGCAATTGTGTATTGAGAAATCATCCCAGCCCAGTCCAGATGAAGTCCATAAGTCTAATATTAGCCGATATGTCCGATTCTAGTCCACAAACTTCTTTTCAGACTCACTCAGCACATCTAATGATTCCGAATGCAGTAAGATCACAGGATGGTGGGTGAAAACTCTTGTAGATTCAATTCCAGTGAAAACATCTCATAGCTGCTGCAGGTCTCCCCATAGCTCCTCCAGCTCTCTGATTATGACTCGTCAACAGGATGGTGAAGCACAGAGAGAGAGAGGCCCACGTCCAGGGAGAAAGAGAGGAGGTTCCCAGAATGCTTATGAGAATGCCACGCCCACTAGAGGCATCATTAGGCTGTGACCTGACTGACAAGCTCAACCCCACCCCTTCACTACATACCAAGCTGACATAAAATTATGTAATTACCACATCTGTGTAGATCAGTGTGGTTGGCAGCAGACCTGTGTGGTTCTTAATCCTTGTCATGTAGGTGGCTAGAGTGCTGAGGGGCTGAATGTTGTTGTCAGTACAAATTGTATTTGTAGCATATGATATCATTCTATGCAATGGTAATTTGATCATTTAAATGTGTGGTTATAGAATTTTTATTATACATTCACTTATGCAGTAGTAACTGTATCTACTCTATTTATGCCTTGTGCTGTATAATTATATCTGACTGATAGGATCCTATGAGTTGAACTGTTCCATAGGATTTCCTAGGCTAACAATCTATAGGGACTGGGAATGCCACATCCTTCCATTAAGGAGGCACAGGTCTTTGGATGTGTCTGACCTTTTGGTAGTAGCCCCATCGGAACCCACTGCTATGACTTGAAATCAACGGCACAGTGGTGGGTTGGGCTGGGGGCTTCCTATCTTGTTACAATGTGAAGACTGGACCCCGCGTGGAGGCACGTGCTGTAACTCGTTGCAGCCCTGATGCCCGCAATGCTCCTTCTGTTCCTTGCCGTCCACCCGGACGGTCTCAGGACAGAACCATTCTTGGCATGGACTGGTTGATGGTGGCTCCAGATCCCGTGACTATTCCCTTCCTGTCATCATTCCCCGTTTGTGACCTTAGTGCCTCTGGCGGAGAGCTGATCTCAGAGTTCTCCATTGTCCTTTCTGTCCTGCAGGTCTGCTCCCGAAGCCCTTGCTCTGGTCTGTGTGGAGCGACACCGTGACTGCGGGCCGGGATGCCAAGCTGCAATGCCGCAGCCCTCTCCCAGACATGCACTTTGAACTCCTACGAGAAGGAGAAGTGGTGCTCCACTTCTGGGGTTGGACGGACAACTATGTAGCCGATTTCACCTTGTCCAACGTGGGGCCCCAGGATGCTGGCAACTACAGCTGCCGCTACTCTCCTCCTGAGAATCACTCTGCCACCAGGTCTGAAGACAGTGACGCCCTGGAGCTCCGGGTGCAGAGGGCACTCTGAGATGTTCCAGCTTTTCCCTCACCGCCCTCAGTGTCCCTAGTATCTGTTCTAGGATTTCCTGGGTGTAGGGGATGCCCAGTCCCTCCCTCTGCTTTCCTTCCGGGGGCCTCCGCAGTTCCTCCCGAACTTGGGTGTTGAAGGCCCAGATGTTAGTCCGATTCTTAATTCAACTTCCTGATACACAAAAAGATCTTTCCAAACTAAAAAAATGAGTCAAGCTCACATTCCCATTGATTGGTCCTGACTGAGAGTGAACCTACTACACAGGGTTGAATGACCTCTGAGACGGTAACTCTACGGAAGTGGAAAACCTCATCTTTCTCAAGCGATGGGCTGGAGGTTTTGAACTGCTGACTTTGAACTTAGCAGCTCAACTTGGAATGCACCACCCATTAGTGCTCCTTAAATGCTCTCCTTCTAGAGATTGTTAAGGCCCCATCAATGTTAAGCATTGAGAATTTCCAATTCACCATCAGCAGTGTCTGGGGTGATGTGATAAACTGAGGGACTGGATGAGACTGTAATGCAGCTAAATTATCCATGCGCATAATTACCGGTCTGGAAAGTTGACTCTGCTGGGGGAAGACCGTCACAGCCGTAAAATATAAGTAAATGTTAGTACACATTCTTATGGCTAGATACAGTCTCTCGAATACCACCCCCCCACCCCCCGCTGCCCCATAAGGGAACTGTCGTAAAGGAGCTAGGATATGAGATGAATCATTTGGGTGTCTGGCTCTTCTCTAGGCCTGGAGATTATCTGTAGATTAGAGCTGGCAGGATCTATAGCCAACCCACCATAAATGTAGCACCCCCCCCCCCCCGGGGACGGCTCACGACATTTTGAGGTCAACTAGCACTAGGTCAAGACAATGACTCATGTCACTGCTGGCTTCTTATGTTACCTGCTCATGGTATTACCTATGACCCATGTCATGTGCTAGCGGTATGGTGTGCATGCCTTATGAAAGAGCCCTGTCATTGGAAAAGACATTCTCTCAGTCCTGATATGGCACTAGGAGACCCTGTGCCTCGCTCTCTGTTTGTCTTTAATATTTCCCATAGTCGCTCCTGAGGATGAGTGTTGGGGACCCCACCCCAACAGACAGAATGCAGTATTTGGATTCTATACGTGGTCTAACAAATATGACCTTTCCTAAAGAAAGATCTGGACCGGGAGATCTTCCTGGGGGAACAATCCTCTGTGTATGCTCTGCCATTGGATGACGACAACAGTGATCTCCAGGACTCCCAGGCCCAGGAAAGCTGAGAGTTCCTATTCAGAGGCCTCCTGGCTTCTGCTCCATGGGTCTGTCTCAGGGTTAATATGGATATCTACTGGTTGACTGAATTAAACTGTATTGCAACATGAAGGTATGGGGTTGCCCTGTGGTGAGCAATCGGTCTTCTCTCCCTGTGCCTTTTGTTCCACAGCACGTGCACACATTACGTCTCTGTGAAATATTTTGCGTACCCTCCCAATACTTCAAGCATTTTCATAAGCTCCTGTACATTAAATAGACCAAAGTGTAGTGTCAATATAACCTTTGTATGAACATAGAAACCACAAAGTCTTGCACTTTGCTTCATTTGGCTGTTTGATTTGTTCCTGGTGACCTCCAACTGAACCCACAATGTCTCCTCGGCACACCTGTAACTATTCCTATGGCTTCCCTCACCTGCCTGAGCTTTACGCATATATTAAAAAAAATCTAAAGTCACCTTTTTGTTTGATTATGTAGCGGCAATGCGTGTAGTCTCTGGAGTGAATATTTGAAAATGATACTGCAATAAAATGGATATGGGATCTCACTCCTTTGATCTCTTCTCCTACCCAATCTACTCTTTTGGTGTCACTCTGAACTTTTGGATCATTTTGGTATTCTAATTGCTGATTTACATTCTATGGCAGTCACTGATTGTCACCTCTTCCTTCCTTCCTGGGGTACGTGGGGGTAGGGTACATGCTGGTTACAGCCACCCAGCGCAGATCTGCAGGGAGTGCATCTCAATAGACTTTTCTGGACCTTTCTTCGGAACAGATTCCCAGTAGCAGGGTGTTTCCACAGGAGCATGTGACAGACCTGACTGCATCCTTATCACTAAGGGTCTTGCACACTCCGAATAGAAGCCAACAAGGGGTCGCACATCACCACCACCCCTTGCCGTCATCCAGCGGCATCATTTTCTTTATGTAACAATATCGACTCTGCATTTCCTTCATTTAAATACATCTTCAGACTGGGGCCATGTCGTTTAAATACTGTGCTCCCAGATTACTGGATCAGCAATGACTTCTCTGAAAAGGAAACCCAGGAAACAATTGGCTGGGCCATAACACCTAAGACCGTAAAATCCCCAGGAAGAATTTGACAGGAAGGGGAGAGATGTATACACTCACAATGAGAAACATTCCTGGAGAAATTAGAGCAGACACATAATGGGAGGACATTCCATGCCTATGGATTGGAGGACTTCATCTTGTTAAGCTGCCAGTGCTACCCAACACAGTCCATAGCAGCGGGTCTCAGCCTGTGGGTCGTGACATCTTTGGGGGCCGAACGACCCTTTCACAGGGCTTGCCCGATTCATAACAGGAGCAAAATCACAGTGATGAAGTAGCAACGAAAATAATGTTATAGTTGGAGGTCACCACCACGTGAGGAACTGTATTAAAGGGTCATGGCATTGGGAAGGTGGAGAGACGCTGGTCTGTGTGTTTGCTAGACGTCAGAATCACAAGATGATGGTGGGGAAGTCATAGCCCCACAAAGACTGGATTCCAGGAGACTACTAATTCCAACTTCACATTTTGCCACATCTGATCTGGATTCTGCCAAAGAATCTGGATCCCGATATTCGGTAACAATTATTTTGCATCAACATTTTGAATAGCCTTTGTACAAGGAAACTTCTTGTATTGGAATTCAGGCTCTACTCCAGTTTGACTTCATCTTAATAGAATGATATCTACAATGACCTAGCTTCCCAATAAAGTCAATGTGCCTGGCAAAGGCTGAGAAATTAGGGAGAGATAAATGTCTTCCTGGTCACAAGTTCGGGTCTTAGAGGGCACTGATTCAGGACACAGAAGGGTGAGTTTCAAGGCTCAAATCCAGCCACTTTCTGCTGGTCTCCTTGCCCTTTGGGCTATTGCTAAAATGCTGTCATCAGCGGACATGAGGTGGTGAGGCGATTTTAATGGGCAGATGCAGGTCTGGGTGCTCGTTGGGGCTCTAGAAGAAGGAACTACTCTCACCTTTTTCAGATTCTCAAGGGCGTGTGCATCCCTTGATGCCTAAGCCCTTCCCCAGGTTGCTTCTTTGCCTATGTCTAAATATGCTGCTCTTTCTTCCCACTCTGCAGGGTCTTTGTGGCTCCAGTGAATCCCTCAGACAATCTGGGATCATTTCTATAGACCAGTGGTTCTCAAGCTTCCTAATGTCGCGACCTTTTAATACACTTCCTCATGTTGTGGTGACCCGCCCCCCCAACCATTAAAATTATTTTCGTTGGCACTTCATCATTGTAATTTTGCTACTATTATGAATTGGGCAACCTCTGTAAAAGGGTTGTTCGACCCCCAAAGGGGATGCGACCCACAGATTGAGAACTGCTGCCTTAGGCCCTCATTGAGAGGAGGTCCTATGAGATGGAGGTGTCCTTTGTAGCGATGTGTACACAAGCCATGGAGACCCACGATTACAGGTGACCACAGAAGCTAGGTCTTGGACCAGAGGGACTTGGACCAGTTTCCGTCTCCAAATCTTCAGAAGGAACGACTTTTCTGATGTTTCACTTCGGAAAACTCCAGCCTCTAAGACATTGAAGAGGTGGATTTCAGTATTGCAACGTCCCTCAGTTTCTAGTATAATATTCCAGAGCCATGAGAACCTCATACAATTACTTAAGAAAAACAGAAGTTGAGAAAGAACAATCTCACTGTGAGGAATTCCAAAAAGGCAGAGGAAGGGTGAGCATGATGGTGGGGCAAGAGGAGGATAAAAAGAAAGAAAAAAACAGTAGAAAGAGCTATGGCCAAAAGCTATGAATAGAGTATAAACATAGGTGTGCACATATGTAAATACATTAATTCATGTAAAAGAGGTATGGGAATATATGCATATATTTATATGGCAATGCATTGAGGTAGTGGATGGACTTTGGGCCGCTGCTCAAGCCCGCCCTCAATGCAAGAACACTTTGACCTATTAACCTTGCATTCTGTGATGCTCACCCTCCTGGCATGGTTGCTGAAGACAAAGTGGGTGCACAAGCAAATGTGGTGAAGAAAGTTGATGGTGCCTAGCTATCTGGGGTCTTAAAGGCCTGAAGTCAAACAAGGAGTCATCTATCAGAGAAGCAACAAGCCCACATGGAAGAAGCACACCAGCCGGTGCGATCATGAGATGTCCACAGGATCATGTAACAGCCATCAGAAGACACAATACTAACAAACAAAAAAAGTTGTTGAGAATGAGGGGGGTCACAGCAGAGACCAAAAATCCATCTAGACAATGGGACATCCCCTGACAGAAGGGCCACAAGGAAGGGATGAGTGAACCAGGGTGCAGAATAGCAACAATGAAACACACAATATGCCTCTGATTCCTTGAGACTTCCTCAACAGTCACGATCATGATCCCAGTCCAGCCTTTCTCTGTGGACTAGACCAGAGCATGTGCACAGGTACAGGTAAGACCTCACAACACACAGAATCAAGGTCAGATGAACCTCTCAAGAACAGAAATGGGAGTAGCGATATGAAGAGAACAGGGGAAAGATTGAGGTCAGTGGGGAGGAAAGGAGAGCCTATCACAGTGATCAATGCATAAACACACACACACACACACAGGGGGAGGCACAACAGAAACTGTGGGGAAAGGGAAATAGCGGTCGGTTTAAGATATGAAAATAATAATTCATAATTTTTCAAGTGGTCACAAGGGTGGGGAGGAGGTAAGGAAAAAAGAGGAGCTGATACTAATGGCTCAATAGAAAGTAAATGTTCAGAAAATGATGATGGCCTGGCCCCATTACCAACTAAGTGGACAGTACCACCTTCCCGAAAAGAAGAATTCACTTCAGAGGACAGCACAGATGCTACAGCTCAAGAGGAGGGGAAGAGGGACTGGTCTGGCCAGAGCAAACAGAAGCCAACAAGGGGGTATAGGGGGGGAAAAGAAAAGAGTGATGCACATCCTGGCTCACCAAGCCCTGAGGACAATGTTCCTGCTCAGAACAGCAATGCAGAGATGACTGGCCCCACAATGGGACACAGTGTTCCTCAGTGACCCATAGCACCATTGGGGACAACACTAGAGACACACAGTGTGAATTGTTCCCACCATGAGCTCACCACACTGAAGCCAGTCTGGGGGCATGCAGCAGGAGCACTGGGGGAAACAGAGCAATGAAGTCCCCAGGGATAGAGGCAGTGCCAGGGCATGGCACCCCATCAGACTTAACTGAAAATCACCTGTGAAGGAACACAAAGAGACCCTGAAGTATTCATACGTTTATGTATGTATGCGCGCGCGCGCGTGTGTGTGTGGTCATTGTTGTAGCTATTGGTTTACTTTCTATTGCTGCTTCGTTGTATTCAGTCTTGTGATGGTACATAGCATATCTCCTTGAAAGGGAGAGGCCGAATAAACAAGCCAGAAGAGAGAACAACCAAATGGCAGTTCTGAGGAGGATATGGGGGTAGGGGAGGCGGGGGAAAGGAAGAGGGTGTTAAGAAGCCAGGGACAAGGGAACAACAAGGGATCCAAAATCAATGTCAAGGAGGGTGAGGGGGGTCTGGCAGGGCTGGATCAAGGGCAATGTAACCGAGAGGAATTCCTAAAACCCAAATGAAGACATAACATGATAGTAGGACAAGAGGAAAGTACAAAGAAACAGAGGAAAGAACTAGGAGGCAAAGGGTAGTCAGATACATTCAAATACAGGCATATAAAGATGTAAATATATTTATATACATTGAGGGGGAAATAGATCTATGTACATATATTTATAGGTTTAATATTAAGGAAACAGATGGACAGTGGGCCCCTGCTCAAGTCCTCACTCAACATAAGAACACTTTGTTCTAACAATTTGGCAGTCTGAGATGCTCACCTGGCAGGCATGATTGCCGATTACAATGGGTGCACAAGTAAATGTGGTGACGAAAGCTGATGGTGCCCGGCTACCAAAAGATATAGCACCTGGAGTCGCTGAAGACAATGTGTGCACAAGCAAATGTGGTGAAAAAGTTGATAGTTCCCAGCTACCAAAAGATATAGCATCTGAAGTCTTAAAGACCTGAAGATAAACAAGCAGCTATCTAACGGAGAGACAACAAAACCCACATGGAAGAAGCACACTGGCCTATCCCGACCTGACCGCTGAGGACAAAGTGGGTGCATAAGCAAAAGTTGTGAAGAAAGCTGATGATGCCCGGCTATCAAATGATATAACATCTGGAGGCATCTGGGGCCTTAAAGGCTTGAAGACAATCAGGCGGCCATCTAGCTAAGAAACAACAAAGTCCACGCAGAAGAAGCACACCAGCCTACCCCAACGTGAACTCTAAAGACAAAACAGGTGCATAGGCAAGTGCGGTGAAGAAAGCTGATGGTGCTCAGTTGTCAAAATATTTAAAATCTGGGGTCCTATAGGCTGGAAGATAAACAAGGGGCCATCTAAGTGAGAAAAAACAAAGACCACATGGAAAATGCACACTAGCCTTTGAGATGACAAGGCATCGAAGGGATCAGGTATCAGGCATCAAACTAACTATAATAATCAAAGCATTGTGAATGAGAGGGAGTGCAGAGTGGGGACCCAGGGCCCATCTGGGGGTAATTGGACATCCCCTTGCAGAAGGGCTGTGGGGAGGTGACAAGCCAGTCAGAGTGCAGCGTAGCAATGATGAAACATACAATTTTCCTCTAGTTCTTAAATGCTTCCCCCCCCCACTCTCATGATCCCAATTCTACCTTACATATCCAGCTGGACCAGAGGATATACACTGGTACAGATAGGAACTGGAAATACAGGGAATCCAGGACAGATGAACACCTCAGGATCAATGGTGAGAGTGGTGATATCGGGTGGGTGGAGGGAGGGTGAGGGAGAAAGGAGGAACAGATGACAAGGTCTACATATAACCTCCTCCCTGGAGGACAGACAGCAAAGAACTGGGTGAGAGAGACGTTGGAAGGTGTAAGATCTGATAAAATAATAATTATTTATAAATTACCAAGGGGGAGGGAGGAGGGGGAGCGGGGAGGGAGGGGAAATATGAGGAGCTGATACCAAGGGCTCGAGTAGAAAGCAGGTGTTTTGAGAATGATGATGGCAAAATATGTACGCATGCGCTGGACACAAATGAGGTATGTACGGATTGTGAAAAGAGTTGTATGAGCGCCTAATAAGATTATTATTAAAAAATGATGATGGAAACCTATGTACATATATGCTTGATACAATTGATGTATGGAATGTTATAAGAGCTGTAAGAGCCCCAATAAAATGAACTTGTTATTAAAGAAAAACAAAGAAACTAAAAGATGTGCTAGAGAAACAATCATAACCCTCTTTTCAGTGATCTTTATAAAAAAAAATTTTCCCACTGATCTTTTATTGATGTTTTCTGTTTTACTTATATATAGATTGGTAACGTTTTCCTGTATATTGCTAGTACATTTTCTATTTAAAGAAAGGCAAAAATTTCTACACAAAGAGAGAGACACACACACACACACATACACACACACAAGAACGTAGGCTTGGAGGAAGTTCAGAGATAAAGTGGAGGAACACAGCCAAACAGAGCTGAAGGGAGCAGGTAGGGTTGCCTGTACCTTTTCTTCAGACATATTGTTGGACTTTAGGTGCCTCATCCCTTCCTCCAGCCCTTACCTGCCCATGTTGAGAGAAGGAGCATCCATATGTCCAAACTCACCTGACCTGGTGCGCTGTACTAGACCTCTTAACAAGGACATGCACGAGATACATATATATGTGAGCATGTGTCCTGCCTCCAGTGAGCTATTTATCTCCTCAGTGCCTCCAAATGAGGTCATCAAGCTGCGACCTGATTGACAGGCTAAACTCTGTCCCCTCACTCTTCAGTCTCAAATTGACAACAGATGATGTGGCTCCCACACTCAGCCTTTTTCTTCCTTCCTTCCGTTCCTTCTTTCTTTCTAATACTTTTATTTGGGGCTCTTACACCTCTTGTCACAATCCATACATTCATCCAGTGTGTCAAGCACATTTGCATGTATGTCGCCATCATTTTCAAAGCATTCTCTTCCCCTGTGAGCCCCTGACATCAGCTCCCTATTTCTCCCCTCTCCCTCTTCCCTGTCCTCCCTCACGAACCCTTGATAAGTTATAGATTATTATATCATCTTACATTGTCCTCCATCGCCCCTCACCCACATTTCTGTTTTTCGTCCCAATGGGAAGAAGTTATAGTTTGATGCTTATGATCAAATCCCACACCCCCACCCACCCTCCCCTAATCCACTTGATATCGCTACTATCATTGTTGACTCTTTCTTTTCTAGCAGCATGCATTAACATTTTATATATATAGATCATTTTATTGGGGGCTCTTACAGCTACTACAACAATCAATATATCAACTTTATTGAGCTTATCTGTACAGATGTTGCAATTATTATTTTCTAGACATTTACTTTCTATTAGCCCTTAGTATCAGCTCCTCTTTTTTCCATCTCCCCCACCCTTGTGACCCCTTGATCAATTATAAACTATTATTTGGAGATCTTCCACTGACTTCTCTCTCCCTGTTGTTCATCCCCCTCAGGGGGGGGGGGTTATGTGTCAATTGTTGCAATGGGTTCCCTCTTCCTCACCTCCTTTGCCCCTCTTCCTCCTACCCACCTGGTGTCGCTACTCCCATTCCTGTTTGGGGATTCTATGTGTCCTGAGCTTTTCTCTCTTGTCTCTACCTGTGCATACACACCGTTCTAGCCCACAGAAAAAGGTAGGACTGGGGTCATGTACCAGTAGATGACCCTGGTGTCCTCTGTCATCATGCTCATAAGACACCTGTGCTCAACAGCATGAAAGCCACAACGCACCGGGTTTGGGGACACACCATCTTTCAGCTGCTAGAAATCTTGGGCCACCTGTGTGGTACATCCGATCACAGTGTATGAGTGATAATGGAGCAGTATTCACTCTTTTTCAGGTTCTAGATGGGACCCAGAAGAAACCTCAGGGTTGGGGGAGAGAGAGGAGTTCAGCATAGATGACCTCTACCCTCGCCTCATTGGCACCATTCCCTGAGGTGCCCAGGGCCCTCTCGTGCAGTGTGGCCACAAACATAAGTGTCTAGTGAGAATTCTACATGTGACAGGATGTGGACAGAGCCCTTTTCCTACCCTGGAGCCAAAAAGGCCGTTTCTGCCCCATGACCAGGTGCACAGCCCTCTTTAACCCCAGATGCCCCCAGAATCCTTCCCTGCTCAGAAGCTCCTGTCTCCTGTGTTCAGTATGATAGGCACTCAGCATGCCTCAGTGGAACATGAAGGTCTCTAAGCATTTCTAGACTTCTGTTTCCATCCTCAGGTCTGTTAGTCTGGGTAGACGAAGGACATAAATTCAGAGACACTCCTGTGTGTATAAGAAAAAGCTTTATATACAAGAACAATTGAATATTGAGAAAACATCCCAGCCCAGTCCGTAATTCCAATAGTATCCCATATGTCTGATACCGATCTACAAAGTCCTCTTCAGACCCACGAAACACATGCAATAATGCCAAACGCAGGAAGCTCACAGGCCAGTGAGTGGGAAGTCTTGTGGACCCGGTGGCGGTGGAAGCATCTGGTCGCTGGCATGGGTCTCCACATGTCTCCTCGAGCTCCCAAGCTCTAGCTGCATCCATGTAGCTCTATCAGGCTCGTCTTCGTCAGTAAAGTCTTGCAGGGAGGGAGCGCATGCCCTGCCTCCAAGGAGCTATTTATCTGCTTAGTGCCTCCAAATGAGGTCATCAAGCTGAAACTTGACCGACAGTCTGAACCCTGCCCCTTCACTCTTCAGTCTCAAATTGACAGCAGATTATACAACTCCCACACTCAGCCTCTTTCTTTCTTTCTTTCATTTTACAGCCAGAATTAGGATTTAATTATTAAAAGTTAAATACAGATTACACATGCACAGCAAAATCTCCAGGCAGAATGGACACCATTGTTAGAGGCCACCGATTAGGGCCTGACTTTCAGTGACCCTACGTCCAACAGGACAAAACAGCGTGGGTCCTGGGTCATACCCACAATCGATCCCCTTGGGCCCATCCTTGCAGCTTCAGTGTCAATCTAACCATTGATGGTCTCCAGCTTTTCCCGGATCCCCTGCTTTGACAGCCATGCTATCTTTTTCCTGGGACTGGTCTCTCCTGATAACATCCTAAGGAAAGTTCTGGCTGCACTTACTTCTTCTTCTTCTTCTTCTTCTTCTTCTTCTTCTTCTTCTTCTTCTTCTTCTTCTTCTTCTTCTTCTTTTTCTTCTTCAACAGTTTTATTGGCACTTAATCCATATTTCACACAACTGAATAATTAAATCATAAGAAGAGTTATACAATCGCTACCATAATCAATATCACAACATTTTCTTTCTCTCCCCCTATGACTACATTGCCTTTAAAACGAGTTGTGTGATCATATTCAGCTCGAGTGCTCATTCCCCCTCCCACCTTCATTATTAACTCCTGAAATCACCCCTCCCCAAAGTCGACATCCCCTCCAAACCCTGGATCAGTTATTATCTCTATGCCTCTACTCCTTCTGTGCTTGACACACTGGCAAACACAACAGAAGCCATCAAGAACAAAAACATAATGAAGTGATAAGAATAAAACAGTAGTAATATAAAGAAAAATATACGCAGTGAGTAAGAAAAATTGGGTCATCATCAATATTTAAAAAGCCAGGGAAGAAATTTCTGTCATGAAACAAGCAAGAGATCCTTGCACCTAAAACAAATCTTGGTTAGATCTAGAGGGAGGGAAACTAGCTGCATTACAGTCTCATCCAGCCCCTCAGTTTACCACATCCCCCTAGATGCTGATGATGGCAAATTGGAAATTCTCAACACAGAACAATTACAAAGAAATAACAATCTCTAGAAGGAGGGGGATAAGGAGGCCTGATGGTGTGCCACATTTTGAGTGGAGCTGATAATTTCAACGTCAGCAGTTCAAAACCCCCAGTCCATCGCTGGAGAAAGATGAGATTTTCCACTGCTGTAAAGAGTTACCATCTCCGAGGTCATTCAATCCTGTGCACTAGTTTCACTCTCAGTCAGCATCAACTCAATGGGAATGTGAAGTTCATTATTTTTTTAAATTTCAGAAGATCCTTTGCATATCAGGAAGATTAATTAAAAATCAGACAAACTTCTGAGCCACCAGCACCCAGGTTCTAGGGGAATGCAGGAGGCCCCGGGAAAGGATAGCAGAAGGAGGGAATGGGCATCGAGTAGGTGCAGGAAATCCTGGAACAGGCATGAGGGACACAAAGGGCGGTGAGGGACAGGCTGGAGCATCTCAGAGTTCCTCCCTCTGCACTCGGAGAGCCAGGGGGTCACTGTCTTCAGACCAAGTGGCAGAGTGACTCTCACGAGGAGAGTAGCGGCAGCTGTAGTTGCCAGCATCCTGGGGCCCCACGTTGGACAGGGTGAAATCGGCTACATAGTTGTCTGCCGAACCCCAGTTGTGGAGCAGTACTGCCCCTGCTCGCAGGAGTTCAAAGTGCATGTCTGGGAGAGGGCTGAGGCATTGCAGCTTGGCATCCCGGCCCGCAGTCACGGTGTCGCTCCACACAGACCAGAGCAAGGGCTTCGGTAGCAGACCTGGAGGACAGAAAGGACAACGAAGGACCGTGAGTTCAGCTCTCCACCAGAGGCACTAAGGTCACAAATGGGAAATGATGGCAGGAAGGGAATAGTCATGGGATCTGAACCCGCCATCAACCAGTCCATGCCAAGAATGGTCCTGTCCTGAGACCGTCTGGGTGGACGGCAAGGAACAGAAGGCGCATTGCGGGTATCAGGGCTACACCGAGTTACAGCACGTGCCTCCACGCGGGGTCCAGTCTTCATATTGTAACAAGATAGGAAGCCCCCAGCCCAACCCACCACTGTGCCGTTGATTTCAAGTCATAGCAGTGGGTTCCGATGGGGCTACTACCAAAAGGTCAGACACATCCAAAGACCTGTGCCTCCTTAATGGAATGATGTGGCATTCCCAGTCCCTATAGATTGTTAGCCTAGGAAATCCTATGGAGCTGTTCGACTCATAAGATCCTATGAGTCAGAATTAATTATGTAACATGAGGCATGAATAGAGTAGATACAGCGCATACTGCATCAGTGAATCTCTAATAAAAATACTATAAACTCCCTCCCCCGAAAAGAATTTGTTCCAAAGGATGACATTGACTCTGCAGCTATGGGAGATGGACATATTTGATCAGAGCACACGGGAGCAGATGAAGGGGCAGGAGGAGAGAGTGGAGCACAGCCTGACCCACCAGGCCGTGATGATGATGTTCCTGAGTAGAGCAGCCAGTCCACAGAGAGAACAACATGGCTGGCCCTACTATGAGACATGATGCCCCTCAGTGACTAAGGGCGATACAGGGGACAGCACCGGAGACACAGTGTGGGAATTGCATCTGACCTGATCCCACCACACCGAGGCAAATCACTGGGGGAGTGCAGCGGAACAGCAAGGGAATGGAGTGGCAAGGTCCCCAGGGAATGCTGAAAGTGGACTTTGGGGCCAGGGCGTGGTGCCCCAACAGACTGGACTGGAAAACGCTCCTAAGGGCCAGCAAACGATCCCTGAACTAACTACAAGCTTTTCTCCTGTGAACTGTTTTGTTCTGTTCTTTGTCAGTGGTTTGTTTTTGTTGTTTTGTTGTCTGGTTGCATACTGTTGCTTTGTTTTCCTCTGTCTTGTTTTCGTGCATGTTAGTGTCTCCACAGGTCTGTCTGAATAGGACAGGCTGGATGAACTATCTGGAGGAAAAACAACGGGACCAACAGTTCCGGGGCGACTTGGGGTGGGGGGTAGGGGGGGGTAAGGAAGTGGTGTTAACAAACCCAGGGACAAGGGAAAAACATGGGACCCCAAATGGTAGAGAAGGGGGAGTGGCAGGCATGGTGGGAAATGATCAAGGGTAAGGTTGCTTAGAGAAGAGGTATACTCTAGCTCAGGTGGCGATGAAGCATGGTAGTAGGGCAGGAGGAAGGTCAAGGGAGATGGAGGAAAGAGCTAGGAGTCAAAGGGCATTCATGGAGGTCTAGACAAAGACATGTACATGCAAATATATATAGGAGGATGGGGAAATAGATCTATGTGTCTATATTTATAGGTCAAGTATTAAGGTGGCGGAAGGACCTTGGGCCTCTACTCAAACACTCCCTCAATGCATGAATACCTTCTTTTATTAAATTGGAACTCTATGATGCTCACTCTCCCGACACAACGGCTGGAGCCAAAGTGGGTGAACAAGTAAATGTGGTGAAGAAAGCTGATGGTACCTGGCTATCAAAAGAGATAGTGACTGGGGTCTTAAAGGCTTGAAGATAAACAAGTGGCCATCTAGCTCAGAAGCAACAAAGTCCACATGGAAGAACACACCAGCCTGTGTGATCGAGTGGTCCCAAAGGGATCAGTTACCAGGCATCAAAGAACAAAAAATCATATCATTGACTGCACACCTCCATGATAGGATCGCTGAAGACAAATGGGTGCATAAGCAAATGTGGTGAAGAAAGCTGATGGTGCCCGGCTATCAAAAGAGATAGTGTCTGGGGTCTTAAAGGCTTGAAGGTGAACAAGCGGCCATCTCGCTCAGAAGCAAATAAGCCCACATGGAAGAAGCACACCGGCCAGTGCGACCACGAGGTGCCCAAGGGACCAGTTATAAGGCATCATGCAAAAAAAAAAAAAGATATGTGTGTGTATGTATGTGTATATATGTGTATATGTATATATGTATGTGTACATATGTATATATATCATATTAAATGAAGGGGGAAGTGCAGAGTGGAGACCCAAGGCCCAAGTGTCGGCCAATGGAGATCCCCTCATAGAGGGGTTTAGGAGAGGAGATGGGTTAATTAGGGTGTGAGGTAGTATCGATGAAGAACACAGCTTTCCCCCAGATCCTGGATGCTTCCTCCCCACAACTACCATGATCCGAATTCTACCTTGCAGGGCTGGATAGGACAGAGGCTGTACACTGGTACATATGAGGGCTGGAGGTACAGGGAATCCAGGGTGGATGATACCTTCAGGACCAAGGGTGTGAGGGACGAGGCTGGGAGAGTGGAAGGTGAGTGGGTTGGAAAGGGGGAACTGATTACAAGGATCCACATGTGACCTCTTCCCTGGGAGAGGGACAGCAGAGAAGGGGGGAAGGGAGACTCCGGATAGGGCAAGATATGACAAAATAACGATGTATAAATTACCAAGGGCATATGAGGGAGGGGGAATGGGGAGGGAGGGGGGAAAAAAAAAGAGGACCTGATGCAAGGGGCTTAAGTGGAGAGCAAATGCCTTGAGAATGATTGGGGCAGGGAATGTATGGATGTGCTTTATACAATTGATGTATGTATATGTATGGATTGTGGTAAGAGTTGTTTGAGTCCCTAATAAAATGTAAAAGAAGAAAAGAGAAAAAAATGATTAGGGCAAAGACTGTACAGATGTGCTTTATACAATTGATGTATGTATATGTATGAACTGTGAAAAGAATTGTATCAGCCCCAATAAATTGTTAAAATAAATTAATTAAAAAAATACTATAAACTCACATTTAAATTATCAAATTACCATTTCATAGAATATCATATGCTTCAAATACAATTATGTACTGAATACAACATCCAGGCACTCAGTTTACCAGTCACCCACATGACAAGGATTAACAACCACACAGGTCTGCTGCCAACCACACTGATCTACACAGATGTGGCAATTACATAATTTCATGTCAACTTGATATGTAGTGCAGTGGTGGAGTTGAGCTTGTCAATCAGGTCACAGCCTGATTGCAATTGGTTCTATGCAATTGACTGCTGAACATGGAATCATGAAGACCGATCAAGAATTGACAGCTTGGAATGGTGGTGCTGGTGAAAAATATGATCTGCGCCGTAGAGTGCCAACGAACACGCTCCTGTGTCTTACAAGAAGTGCAGCCAGGATGCTCCTTAGAAGGAAGATGGGTTTCTAGCCATGGAAGAGTATATGTTTGTTTATTTGCAAAGCTGTCACCATTTAATTGGCATCAGATTCTGACTGGCACAAGGAAAAAAAAAAAGAAGAAGCAAGATGGCAAAACCCTCTCTCATGGACTTTGCTCATGTTGTAAGGACAGATCCGTCCCTGGGGAAGCGCACCGTGCTTAGTAAAGTAATGGGGCTTTGAAGAAAGAAAGGCCGTCAACGGGATGGATTCACACCGTGGCTGCAATGACAGCCTCAGACAGAGGAACAACTCTCCAGTGTTGTTTTGTTTTTGTGCTTGTTAAATTGTTATGGATTCAAACTGACTCAATGGTACCTAAAACTACAAATAAATAGAGAGCAATACACCCATCTAAAACCTAGTGCTGAAGTGATTGAAAACAGTAACACTGCTCTTAAGGGCAAATTTTTATTTCCTGGTGAAAGGGTGCAAATGCAGCCGTGTATGGTCTGTGGGCTGTGGAAGTGGAACTCATGGCTCAGCACTGCAGCTCCAACTTAGCTGTGCTCCACTCAGCACCAGGTAAGCCTGCAGGCAGCATCCGGGACGTCCTATGTGAGAGGGAAGAACTGGAAGCCCAGAGACCTGAGGACCAGTTACGAGATGTGAGTTCAAGACAGCGTCTTCTATCACACATCATTTCCATGGAGCCGACGCCAGGGCAGAGATCAGCCCAACCTAGTGTTGGAATCAGTTGCAAGACACAGCACTTAGGGCGCTTTGGAGGAGATCTCTATGAACAGAATTGACCTGTCACAGGCATTGCATCTTCACAGGGAGTTGGACTGTGAGGGTTTCATCAGCACCCTCTGATGGGTGGGGAAGGGGACAAGCCTGGCCTTGGCTTGAATTAGGAGTGGGTTCAAACTTCATAGGTTCTTTAAAATGCAGCCTGCTGAGGGACATGAAGCCCCTTGCCCTGAACACAGCCAGGCGACACCAGGATCTCTGCAAGCGACACTGGCATGTGACTGGACACACCTGACTCTCACCCACATCACTGACAGGTCCGCTGATGTGCAGGCACAGCCCCAAACTTGCTTCTGCTTTGTCCAAGCTCCAAACTCACCCCCTTTCTGTCCTAGTCCTAACCCAGGAGTCTTACCTGCCACGCTCAGCTCCAACGCATTGCTCAGCCAGGACCCCGAGGTCCCATGTCTGGTCCTCAAGTACAGGCACCTGTACTTTCTAGAATCCTGGGCTGTGAGCTCTGGGATCCGGAAATCGGCGCTGTTTCCGGTGGAGCTCACCGCCTGCAGGGGGCGCCGCGCCTTCTCCTGGAGCAGCAGGAAGATGGCGCCGGTCAGGGACCCCTGGCACCTCAGGGCCCCTTCGCTACCTGGTGTTAGCGTCAGGCCCTCGGACACCAAGGACAGCTTGGGCTTGGGGAGAGATCCTGGGAGAAGAACACGCAGTGGGTCAGCGGTCAGCACTTAGACTCCGGGCCGAATCCACTCAGGACCCCTGAGCTCAGGGTGGGGGCACAGGACCGGCAAGCATTGCCACCTAACAGAGCCTTCTCATCGGGGCCATCAGCAGGCCACAGTAGCCACGTGGTGTGACACAGAGAAGGAAACCTGGGATGTGGGTCTGGGTTTGGGGCCTTGCCAACGTCAGACTTGGAAACACAGGAGGAGGGTAAGGAGGAGGGGGGCCCCCTGAGCTCAGCACATGCTGCCTGTCCAGCTGAGGATGTTGTCAATATGGTAGTGGCCCTTGGCAGTGAAATGGACCCCACCCTCTGTTACAGGTGAATATTATATTCCTTAGACCCTGCAGACACTCAGCCAAGTGTTGTTGCAGGAGCAGGAGAAGCACCCAGAGCTGTGGCTCAGGGACCCCCAGCGCTGACACTGTGGTATCAGCGAGTTCCCGCCATTCTACCCTGAACACCTGTCTCAACTTAGGGCTCAGGGCCTGGGGACCGACACAGCCCCATCACAGAGTTCACGATGAGGCTCTGCAGGTTTATTCTGATTCCCATTTCTACTACAGTGTCTGCTGCTGTGTGAGGATCACCCAATACAAATGTTTTACTGATCAAATTGGGCTCGCTCCTCAGACACTTCACTGGCTTGAGGGCAGAGCACGGGTCTCTGCTCAGGAACTGCGTCTCCTGGCTGAAAGATTCCCGGGTCAGGGCCCAAGGTAGATTCCCACTGTTCACTCACCATCGCTTATGAAGATCTCCACAGGGTTGCTAGGACTGGACCAGACAGTCTGCACACTATTGAGTGTGTACTGACAGGTGTACACACCTCCCTCCTGAATGTGGACATTGAAGTTGATAGATCCAGGTACTCCAGTGGCCGGTAACATTTCACGCACTCTCTCTCCTGACTTCATTAAGGCCCAAGTAATGTCTTCAATAGAAGCTGAGCAACGTAGGATTGCCAGAGACCCTGGCTTTTGGATCAACTCTGAGATCAGCGTCATGCTGGGTGCTGGGAGGAAATCTGCAAGGAACACACAGCACATCAGTGTCTGCTTGGCTCCCATCAGACCCTTGGGTTCAGATCCTGGGTCCAACCTCTGTCTGTCTCTGAAGTTCACCCAAGGGCAGCCCTCCCACTGCACACACATTGTGGCTTTTCCCTCTATAGGCAGTTCCCTCCGTCTTCCTCCAAGCCCCCTGACCTTGGAGCTGGACCCCGTCCTCTGAACAGACTGTGCTTACTCAGCTTTTCAATGGTCACCGTGTGGCTGGGCTCTGAGGGAGTTCGTATGCTTGTTTCGTAGCTGCAGCTGTAGCTCCCAGGGAGTACGATGTCGAAGATGGCGTTTGTTCCCACTTGTGACCACTTGGTAACCACCTGGGGGTTCCCTTCCTTTATTAGTGAAAAACGTAGTTTCCTCATGGGTCCTTGGCAAAGTAGTGTGGTCCTCAAGCCTTGGGCCAGCCAGGGGCCAGGCTCAGCAGACAGAGAGGGAGGAGGAAAGTACTCTGCAGGAATATGGTTGGTGGTGACTAACACTCCCCCCCTCCCCAAGTCACCTGCTCCACCCAAACAAAACCGTAAAGAGGGGGAGGGCATCCCTTATTCCATCAGCAGGGTTTGGTAACCCTTCCCATCCCATTCACTCGAATTTCACAGAATAACCATATTTGGGAATGGTGTCTACACAATCATACTCCACAAAGATAAGGTCAGACGGGTCTAGGGCCAGTGGACAATGAGTAGTATCTTCATCTGCAGGCCATATGACAGACTGTGTCCATACGGAAAATATGACCAAACCCCCCAGGAGATTCCAGACCGAAAGGGAGGCAGTAGGATGCCTATGTAATCCTCTCCTGGAACCCAGTCTTTTGCTGCCAAAGAAGCAAATGAAACCCTGGTCTAAGCTCATCTTTACGCTGGGAACCAAACTATCTCCTGAGTGTTTTCCCAAAGCCGCAGTTGAGCTGAACTCCTGGAGACTCTGTGCAGCGTAGTGTGTTCCTTCCCAGAATTGTTGAAATAGGAGCAAGGGCACAGGAGCCACTCGAAAGTGAGAGGAGAGGCTTAGAAGGTGGTGAGTGGATGCTAATGTTGGAGGAAGAAATTCGTCAAACACACGATGGGTACACCGCTTGAAGGCTATCACTAACGTCATGGAAACCAACATGTATTTGTTGTTGGATTGGTGCGTGTGTAACTCCGAAGAGAGTCATCCAATTTTTTAATCACTGTAAAAACTAGTGGTAAACACGCAAAGTAGCACACACAGTGAGAAAATGTCCAATCACATCTTAGACACACACTAAAGAAGAAGGTCATATGATGATGGAGGCAGATCATGCAGTGCCATGTGCGGCAGGTACGTAATCTCCAGTCAAGTTGGGAAAAGGTGGGTTCTAGCCTGTTGATCAGGTTGCAGATTGATGACCTCATTTGGAGGCGCCAAAGAGATAAATAACTAATAGAGGCCAGGCCCACACTCTCTGCTTCCTCTTCCGACTGAGAAGCCACATGGGGTTACACTGATGGCAGCCAGAGTCCTGGACCTGGAGGAGCCCCGTGGAGACCTGAATAAGCACTGAGAAGCTTCCACTGCCACTGGATCTACAAGACTTTCCACCCACTGTCTTGTCCTTTTCCTGAATTTGCATCATTGATGACTTGCGTGAATCTGGAGAGAAATTTCTAGATGGTATTGAACATATCTGGTAATACTGGACTTATGGACATGATCTGGCCACGGCTGAAATTTTTTCTAAATATCCAATTGCTATTTGTATAAAGCTCTTCCTTGTGTTTTTTTTAATAAAGCTCTTTCTTATACACACATGATTGTCTGTGAATTTTGTTCTCTAGTCAACCTTGAGTCACACACGTTGGAATAACGCCATTGGAAACTAAGAATGAAACTTGGAATGAAGATTCACAACCTTCAAAACCCAATATGGCAGTTCTGCTCTGTCCTGTGAGGCCCCTCAGAGTTGGAGTGGACTCAACTGTCCTGGGTTGACAAGATTAAGGCTTTAACTGTAGCGTGATGAGCTTCCTTACACAGAAGAGCATGCAGGAGCTAGATCACTCTATACAACACGATGGTTTCTCAAATGCAAGAAGAGAAGTGATGTTATATAGAAGTTGGGATGATAGAGTGGCAGATCCTCTCCTAGAGAAACTTTTAGAAAAAGTGTGTTCACATAAGATGAAGCAGAGGTGAGAGAAGGGATTGGAGGGCTTTCTATTTCACCCGCACAAATAAAACAGGAAACACATTTGTAGAAAACTATGATGCAAATGAGTTGGGCCCTTTGTACATGATCCAAGAGGACGCCCTTTTTCTGAAGGTTATCATCCCACCCTCGCATGACCCTTTAGAACAAGCACAGGAGCACCAGGATGAGGGAATAGGATCCTTCTTCCGGTGGGACTCGCACCACATCTGCACTGCAAGCATTGCAAGAGGCCGGCAAGGCCAAGCTGCATCCCAGATCCCCCAGAACCTCCAACTCCTAGCGCTTCAGGCTTCCAGAGCAGTGACTTCAAGTGTGGCAAGTGTCCTAGAACGTGACCTTTGTCAACGGAGCAGGGAATACTAACTAAGCTAGGAGCTTTGATGAAAGCCCCCTGAGAGAGCATGCCCAAACTCCAGAGGAATCTTCTCCTGGAAGAAGTCTTCTATTTGGAAAAGCAAACCTCTGTTATCTGGAGGGAAAGAATTCAAGGCCCAAAACCCTTTAAGGGCTCTTTTCTTCCTTGTGTCTTGGCCAAGAGGAAGACGGGGTGAGACACATTATGTGGTTTTCGCAAACAAGGCGCGTCTGCGCACACTCTTTGATACCTCACTGACGAACAACGACATAAGAGATGACCCGAAACGTACATCAGGGATCACTGCCAGGGAGGTCAAGGAAGACACTCAAGAAGCATTCTACAGCTAAGAGGGAAACGTCTGCAAAGAGCTTCGTGTCGTTTCAAAAGAGAAGAAAGATGTGGGGCAGTGTCTTCTCCAGTCTCCGTTGGAAGCAGCCCCCATTCTGGAACTCTAGACCCCAGAAGAGAAAGTCCACATCTGTGATGGTGAGGCACCCGGGGTCAGGGATCAGGTGCCACTAGCCATGAGGAAGACACTCACAGAAGGAAGACAACAGAGGTGGGGAAATCGCACCCAGCACAGTCTGGAGGATTGGGAGATGAGCGGGGTAAAGACAGAGAAGAATCGAGCGGAGGCGATGGGAAGGGTTGATGCAAATATACCTGGAGACATCGCCTTGGACCTTAGCTTCCCTTGTCCCTTCCCTTCCTCTTGCCTGCTCCCCAGGTCTAGGGCTTCACAAAAGAGCTCTCCATGTGGCCCAGACTCACCTCTGCCGGTCACCTCCACCAGATCACTGATCTGCGTGGTCCCGTGATCATTGCTTGTATGTTTGCACCTGTAGATGCCCCTCGTGTCCTCTGTCACCTTCCCCAGAGGAAACCGGTGCTCACGGGCATGGGGTCGCAGATGGACTGGGTCTTGGGCCACCCCGTCCTTCAGCAGCTGGAAAGCCTGAGCCTTATTTGGAGATCTGCATATCAGAGTCACATTGTCCCAGGGGTGCTCCAGTGATTCTACCTCAAAGAAGAGTGTTGACTTTTCTGGTGGGACTAGAAGAGACAAGGGTCTTATTTTCCCGGGTTCAGGAGAGGGAGAGGCTCCCTATCCACAACCCACTACCACCGTCATGTGATTTCCAACAAGATACTTACTATATACAGCTGCCACTGAGGTCCCTACACAGAATCCTGCAAGAGACAGTGTGTCCACTGAGCCTGTTCCCTCCCACAGGGAAGGGAATCAGATTGGTGACCCCCAGGCACGAGTCATGTCCTTACCCAGCTGCAGCAGGACGGTGAGCAGGGCAGTCCCAGAGTCCTCCCCTCTCCAGTCCCTCAGGCTTCCTGAGCACAGCTTGGTGGGGGTCCTGCCCATGTTCCTGTGTCCCTCAGCAAAGAAGGAAGAGCGCCTCTGGTTGGGGGTGATGCCCACGTTTGAGCTCCTCTGTAGGGTTATTTGGACCCCGAGTGATCAAAAACTTTCATCCCAGCAGCCACTGACCCTGAGTGTGGACAGGAAATTCGACCTCCTCTTCACTGGATGTCAAGCCTGGGCTCCTCCCTCTCAGAAGCTGTCCTACAGTGTATCATCCTCCCGATCTCTTGACCACGTGTCAGCTGACCTTGTGTCTGTTAGATTTATCTTCTCACTTTCTTAATCCAGGGAGGCAGAGCCCCAATCTGGGGCGTCACTTTCTTAATTGGGGAGTCAAGCCTCCCCGCCTCCCAATACCGGAGCTGAAATGATACTTTCTCTCATTGAAAAGGAATTTTTCGAACTGGCTTAAATTAAGGATCTTGAGTTGAGGAGGTGATCTTCAATATCCAGGGCACGGTCCAATGGAGTCACAAGGGTTCAGAAAGAAGGAAGTAGGAGATAGGAGTGTGGCCAATGTGAGAAAGGAAGCAAGATACAGAAGAGATATGAGGATGGGTCAAAAGAGTTGAAAAGTGGGTCATATCTAGAATCTGCTTGATGATCACCCCATCTTTTAGCTGCTGGGCACTTTTAACCCATAGTGCAACCCCTTCCTGTGACGTAGGTCTTTACCTGTAATTAGTGGGCTTGCATGCCCCCAAAGGTATGTAGGCCTGAGTGAGCCATAGAGATCTCTCTCCCTCCCCTGAACTCTCTCGGCTGCTCCCTTGACCTCTCCTTGCCTCCCTCTCCTCCCCTGTTTCCCTTTTCCCTTGTCCTCCTTTTCTTCCCCCTCTCTCCACGTGGACCATCAAGTGGGGCTGAGGTGAGCATGCTACCATGAAATGTGTGTGACTCCATTATTGCAATATCTCTTTTATCTCTCATGCTCTCGATGACTTTAATATTATGAACTATCTATATATATCAACTGTACAATTGTGCTTACTGAACCCATTATTAGTGGTGCGGGCCTGGCACCCCCAACTATTACCACAGGATGGGAGTCATTCTGCTTTAAAACAGAGTGTTGAAATGTAGCCTGCTCCTGGTAAGGACTAATACTCAGGCTTTGAGACCTGAAAGAAATTCATTCTTTAAATTTAAAAAAAAAGCAGATGATTAAAGATATGAAAATAATCATGAAGAATAAATCATCAAGGGGTCAAGAGGGCAGGAGTGAGGCGAGGGAGGGTTGGGGAGAAAAAGAAGAAGCTGTTACCAGGGCTCAAAAAGGAAATGTTTTGAAAATGATGATGGTGATATGTGTACAGATGGACTTAGAACAATGGAGGTCTGGATTGTGATAAGAGCTGTAAGAGCCCCCTATGAAATAAATAATGATTTAGAAATTATCAAGGGTTCATGATAAAGGGGGAGCAGGGAGGGAGTGGGGTAATGAGGAGCTGATGCCAGCGGCTTAAGTGGAGAGCAAATGTTTTGAGACAGATGAGGGCAATGAATGTACAAAAGTGCTTTACACAATTGATGTATGCATGGATGTAATAAGAGTTGTATGAGCCTCTAATAAAATGATTGAACACACACACACAATTTGATTGACAAATAATTCATGTCTCACGTACTTCAATATTTGAGTATATATTTTTAAAAGAGTTGGGGAATCATGACCACAGTCAATTTTAGAACATTTTCTTCATTGTTGACTCATTATTACATCCCCGTTTTCTCCACCCAAGTTCATTTCTGGGCCTGTCAAGGCCCTCCATACTAAATCTGAGCCAGAAAGAGATGCCCCATGAGAATGCTGACAAAGCCCAAGACGTGGGTAAGTCCTTTTCCTCCCACAAGGACTCTAAGTGCACAGCTGGGTCATCCCCAAGGACACAGCCCTCACCCAGCATTGGTAGACCTGTGTCTGTGCCGTCAGGACATCCTCTCTTTCTTAAAGGCTGCTGGTTACTGCCTGAGCACCAATGGGGACTGGAGCATCCTGAAGGTCTGCTCAGCAGAGGAGGAAGAGAGCTTGTGCCCATGGTGCTGGGAAGAATCTCAGAACCTCTGAACATCTGATGGTCCCTTCAGTGTCGCAGGACTGACTGAAGCACCAAGGGCAGGGTTTCAGGAGATGTTTAGGGTCAGAACCGGGGCTGATATCCCACCCATACTCCACGGAGCCTGTCTGGGGTGTTGGGTGTGGCTCCAACAATTACTAGCATCAAGGGATGCTAGAAGGTGAGGCTGTCGTAAGAACAAGGAGGTCTAGATCCTTCTGAAGGTCCTAGAAGAATGGGTGTCTCTCGCCTGTTCCAGGATCTGTGGACCACCTGCATTCCTGAGGTCATCCTAAACTCTCTAGATTGCTCCGGGCTTGCCTCATTCCTCATCTGGAAACCCTTGCTGCTAGGGGACTGATTGTGAATCAGTGCTATAGCACACAGTACAACTGGTCCCTTTGAGTGCTTAGGGTTTAAAATCTGTACAGGAGCACACAGCCCCATATTTCTCCCACAGAAAAGGATGGTGAGTTTGAACCCCTGATCTTTGGGTTAGCAGCTCAGTGTGTATTCCAGCACGCTCACTACCAGGCCTCCGGTTCCTTACATCACTCTGATCTTCTACTTCTCTCTGTTTTTTCTTTTCTTCCTACTTCTCATTTGCAGGATCTCTGTGATGCTACTGGATTGACATCTGAGATAGTTATGGTTTCTTGTGCCATCCTGGCTGATAAACACACATGGGATTCATTGAACGGCGGGGAGATAAATGACCCAGTGAATCTCGCCTTTCTTGTTCTCAGGTCTGAGATTCTGATGATCAGACCATGGTGCAGAGCCTTAGCCAGTTCCCAGCTTCAGCTGGCAAGGCTCACTTCCTGCAAGACACCCCTAAGGAGAAGCCACATGGACCTACCCTGATGCTGCCGTGGGTGCTCAAGCAGCCGCATGGAGACCCCTGCCAGTACTGAGATGCTTACATGCTCACTGATTCAGCTTTCCCCCTGCAGTATTGGCGTCATTGCATGTGTTTTGTGAGATTGAGGAGGACTTTGGAGATTGGTGGCACACACATGGGCTAATGTTGGATTTAGGGTCCTGGACAGCACTGGGTTGGGATGCTTTCTCAATGTATAATTTTATATAAAAATCTCTCTTATACATGTGAGTTTCTGTGAATTCTCCAAAATCCAGAATCATATCTCCAACTGAAGAGCCCTAAGGCATCCACTTTGCTAAATCTCTTGGATGTAAATTAACATAATCCCAAATTCTGGTGCCAGGTGGGGGACCTCATTAAGACCTCTCTTTAGATTTGTAGTGGAATTACAGTAAGGCTGGTCCAGCACTGCACTGCCCCAAGAGCACAGCAGCCCCCAAGACACAGGAGAGCAGGAGGACATCCCAGTACAATGCGAACCTCCCACAGACAGGCATCGAGGCTTGAGGCCACACCATGACTTTGTGGGATTTAAGGCTCATACCACACTTCCCTCAGGGTCATGACCCTCTGAATTCCAACTCAAGGGAACAGAGAGACCTGGATTGGGTCTTCACCTGGGCCAAGACCCCAGCCCCAAACACTGTTCATCTTGCGCTGAGGCATCCCTGAACATTACCAGGGCTCTGCTCCCACGGAAGCTAGGAAACGGGAAGTCTGGTGAAAGTAGGATTCTGGGACTCCACTTGTCAAGGTGCTACTGCTCTTGGGTGGGGGCTGTGCACCCTGGGAACCGGGGGCCAATTTGACTCTCAGGGTCCTGTGGTAGGAAAAGGGCCCACAGACCACCTTATCTCCAGTGGGAATATCCATTGGCATCTTGGTTGTAGCCCTATTGCCTAAGGAGGTCCTGGACTTCTCAAGGATTGAGCTTAATGGTGGCATGCAGGAGATTATAGAGACAGAGAACCCCCCCCCCTTCTCTCTCTCCCATGTTTTCTCTATCTCTCTCTGCTCTCTCTGAATTTCTTTTGGCTCTATTTCTATGATTTGCTTCTCTAGAAATATTTTGTGTTAGTCCGGATTGACTAGAGACATAAATCCAGAGACACTCATAGGTATGTAAGAGAGAACATTTTATCAAAGAGCAATTATACATTAAGAAACCATCCCAGTCCTGTCCAGATCAAGTCCATAAATCTTATATTACTCCATATGTCAATACTAGTCCATAAATACCTCTTTAGATTCACGCAGCCATGCAACGACGCCAAATGCAGAAAGATCACTGGTCAGTGAGTGGAAGTCTTGTGGATCCAGTGACGGTGCAAGCAAATCAGCGCTAGTGTGGGTCTACATATGACTCCTCCTGCTTCAGAGCTCTGGCTCTATCATGTAGCTCTATGTGGCTTCTCATCAGGAAGATGAAGCAGTGGGACTCTCGCATCCCATGAGCTATTTATCTCCATTGCACCTCCAAATGAGATCATCAAGCTGCGACCTGATTGACAGGCTAGACTCCACCCCTTCCTCAAATGGACAGTAGATTATGTACCTGCCACATGTATCTAGAGCCCGAAAAATCAACACTACTCTTTGACAGTATCACTCCACCATCCCTGGAACAATGTGATCTGACACACACATGAACCGATACAGCTCACGATTTCCAGTTGCTGAAACATAGCGTGGGCTACAAGCCAGGCCATCTTGGCTTCCCTGCCTTGGAGGACTGGTTTCCTCTGGGCAAGGTGACACATAGATAGCCCTTGTTCAGAAGCAGATCTTGCGAGGCACATGAGAAGAGGAGGGAAGTACGGAAGTGCTTGAGGCCCAAGGATGTGTTTCCACAGAGGATGGGACCAGACCCAGACTCTCCGATCTGCCCCGTTTTGCTGTATATTTCCTTTGTCTCTGCTCTTCCTCTCATCTTTGCTTCTTATTCTCTTTCTCAACTTGTATTCTTTCTCTGCTTCTTTTGAAATTGTACGATTTTCTTATCGTGTGTTCATCCAGGTACACTGGAGAAACAAATCCAGGGACAATCCTATGTGTGTAAGAGAGTGCGTTACATAAAAGAACAATTGTATATTGACAAAACATCCCAGCCCAGTCCGTAATTCCAAAATTATCCCATATGTCTGATACCGATCTACAAAGTCCTCTTCAGACCCATGAAACGCATGCAACAATGCCGAACGCAGGAAGATCACATGCCAGTGGGTGGGAAATCTTGTGGACCCGGTGGCGGTGGAAGCCATCTGGGTGCTGGCATGGGTCTCCACATGTCTCCTAGTCTCCCGAGCTCTAGCTGCATCCATGTAGCTCTATCAGACTCATTGTCGTCAGTAAAGTCTTGCAGGGAGGGAGCGCGTGCCCTGCCTCCAAGGAGTTATTTATCTGCTTAGTGCCTCCAAATGAGGTCATCAAGCTGAAACCTGACCAACAGGCTGAACCCTGCCCCTTCACTCTTCAGTCTCAAATTGACAGCAGATTATACAACTCCCACACACAGCCCCTTTCTTTCATATTACAGCCAGAATTAGGATTTAATTATTAAAAGTTAAATACAGATTATACCTGCACAGCAAAATCTCCAGACAGAATGGACACCATTGTTAGAGGCCACTGATTAGGGCCTGACTTTCAGTGACCCTACGTCCAACAGGACAAAACAGCGTGGGTCCTGGGTCATACACACAATCGATCCCCTTGGGCCCATCCTTGCAGCTTCAGTGTCAATCTAACCATTGATGGTCTCCCGCTTTTTCCCGGATCACCTGCTTTGACAGCCATGCTATCTTTTTCCTGGGACTGGTCTCTCCTGATAACATCCTAAGGAAAGTTCTGGCTGCACTTACTTCTTCTTCTTCAACTGTTTTTATTGGCACTTAATCCACATAACACACAACTGAATAATTCAATCATAACAAGAGTTATACAATCGTTACCATAATCAATATCACAACATTTTCTTTCTCTCCCCCTATGACTAAATTGCCTTTAAAACGAGTTGTGTGATCATATTCAGCTCGAGTGCTCATTCCCACTCCCACCTTCATTATTAACTCCTGAAATCACCCCTCCCCCAAGTCTACATCCCTTCCAAACCCTTGATCAGTTATTATCTCTACGCCTCTACTCCCTCTGTGCGCCACACAATGGAAAACACAACAGAAGCTGTAAAGTACAAAAACACAATGAAGTGAGAAGAATAAAACAATAGTAATATAAAGAAAAATATACGCAGTGAGTAAGAAAAAAAGGGCCACCATCAATATTTAGAAAGCCAGGGAAGAGGTGCTTGCACCCAGATCAAATCCGCGTTAGGTCTAGGGGGAGGGCAGCTAGCTGCATTGCAGTCTCATCCAGTCCCTCAGTTTACCACATCCCCCTAGACCCTGATGATGGTGAATTGGAAATTCCCAACACAGAACATTGACGGAACATTAACAATCTCTAGGAGGGACTTAAGGAGACCTGATGGAGTGGTGCATTCTAAGTTGAGCTGTTAAGTTCAAAGTCAGCAGTTCAAAATCTCCAGCCCATCAATGTAGAAGGATGAGGTTTTCCACTGCTGTAGAGTTACCGTCGCAGAGGTCATTCAACCCTGTGTAGTAGGTTCACTCTCAGTCACGATCAACTTACTAGGAATGTGAGCTTGATTTTTTGTTTGTTTGTTTGGAAAGATCCTTTTGTGCATCAGGAAGTTAAATTAAGAATCAGATGAACATCTGAGCCACCAGCACCCAGGTTCTAGGGGAATGCAGGAGGCCCCGGGAAAGGATGCCAGAAGAAGGGACTGGGCATCCAGTAAGTGCAGGAAATCCTGGAACAGGCACGAGGGACACAAAGGGGGACAGGCTGGAGCATCTCAGAGTTCCTCCTTCTGCACCCGGAGCGCCAGGGGGTCACTCTCTTCAGACCAAGTGGCAGAGTGACTCTCACGAGGAGAGTAGCGGCAACTGTAGTTGCCAGCATCCTGGGGCCCCACGTTGGACAGGGTGAAATCGGCTACATAGTTGTCCACCCAACCCCAGAAGTGGAGCACTACCGCCCCTGCTCGCAGGAGTTCAAACTGCATGTCTGGTAGAGGGCTGAGGCATTGCAGCTTGGCATCCCGGCCCGCAGTCATGGTGTCGCTCCACACAGACCAGAGTAAGGGCTTCGGGAGCAGACCTGCAGGACAGAAAGGACAATGGAGGACCGTGAGCTCAGCTCTCCGCCAGAGGCACTAAGGTCACAAACAGGGAATGCTGGCAGGAAGAGAATAGTTACGGGATCTGGACCCGCCATCAACCAGTCCATGCCAAGAATGGCCCTGTCCTGAGACCGTCCAGGTGGACGGCAAGGAACAGAAGGAGCATTGCGGGCATCAGGGCTGCACCGAGTTACAGCATGTGCCTCCACGCGGGGTCCAGTCTTCACAGTGTACAAGATAGGAATCCCCCAGCCCAACCCACCACTGTGCCGTTGATTTCAAGTCATAGCAGTGGGTTCTGATGGGGCTACTACCAAAAGGTCAGACACATCAAACGACCTGTGCCTCCTTAATGGAAGGATGTGGCACACACGGTCCCTAAAATGTATTATCCTAGCAAATCCTATGGAGCTGTTCAACTCATAGGATCCTATCAGTCAGAATTAATTATACAGCACAAGGCAAAAATAGCATAGATACAATCAATAATGACTCTTCATAAATGATTCTATAATAAAAATTCTATAACCACACATTTAAATGATCAAATTACCATTGCATAGAATGATATTACATGCTACAAATACAATATATGTCTTAATAAAACAATTAAAATATTATTATATACTGAATACAACATCCAGGCACTCAGCATTCCAGCCATCCACATGACAAGGCTTAACAACCACACATGTCTGCTGTCAACCACACTGGTCTTCACAGATGCAGTAGTTACATAATTTCATGTTAAAGTGATATGTAGTGAAGGGGTGAGGTTGAGCTTGTCAATCAGGTCACAGCCTGATGATGTCTCTAGTGGGCGTGGCCTTCTCATGAGCATGCTGGGAACCTCCTCTGTTTCTCCCTGACCTCTCTCTGTTTCACCATCATGTTGAGGAGTCATAATCAGAGATCTGGAGGAACAATGGGTTTTCACTGGCATTGCATCTGCAAGTGTTTTCACCCACCAGCCTGCGATCTTACTGCATTCGGCATCATCGTATGTGCTGCGTGAGTCTGAAATTGAATTTATAGACTAGTATCGAACATATCGGCTAATATTAGACTTATGGACTTCATCTGGACTGGGCTGTGATGATTTCTCAATACACAATTGTTTTTTTTCTTTTTTTTAACGTTTTATTAGGGGCTCATACAACTCCCATCACAATACATACATACATCAATTGTGTAAAGCACATCTGCACATTAATTGCCTTCATCATTCTCAAAGCAACTGCTCTCCACTTAAGCCCTTGGCATCAGGTCCTCTTTTTCCCCCCTCCCTCTCCGTACCCCCTCCCTCATGACCCCTTGATAATTTATAAATAATTATTTTGTCATATCTTGCCCTGTCCGGCATCTCCCTTCACCCCCTTTTCGGTTGTCTGTCCCCCAGGGAGGAGGTCACATGTAGATCCTTGTAATCGGTCCCCTCTTTCCAACCCACTCTCCCTCTACCCTCCCAGTATCACCCCTCACACCCCTGGTCCTGAAAGTATCATCTGCCCTGGATTCCCTGTGCCTCCAGCTCCTATCTGCACCAGTGTACATCCTCTGGTCTAGCCAGATTTGCAAGGTAGAATTCGGATCATGATAGTTGGTGAGGAGGAAGCATTAAGGAACTGGAGGAAAGCGGTATTCTTTATCGGTGCTACACTGCACCCTGACTGACTCATCTTCTACCCTAGACCCCTCTGTGAGGGGATCTCCAGTGGCCAACAAATGGGCTTTGGGTCTCCACTCTGCACTTCTCCCTTCATTCACTATGTTAAGATTTTTTTGTTCTGATGATGCCTTATACGTGATCCCTTCAACACCTCGTGATCACACAGGCTGGTGTGCTTCTTCCATGTGGGTTTTGTTGCTTCTGAGATGGATGGTCGCTTGTTTACCTTCAAGCCTTTAAGACCCCAGACGCTGTATCTTTTAATAGTCAGGCACAATCAGCTTTCTTCACCACATTTGCTTATTCACCCACTTTGTCTTCAGAGGTTTTGTCGGGAGGGTGAGCATCATAGAATCCCAATTTAACTGAAGAAAGTATTCTTGCATTGAGGGAATACTTGAGTGGAGACCCAATGTCCTTCCACCACCTTAATGCTAAACCTATAAATATAGGCACATAGAGCTATTTCCCCATCCATATATATATATTTATATATTTGCATATATACATGTCTTTGCCTAGACCTCTATAAATGCCCTTTGCCTCCCAGCTCTTTCCTCTATTTCCCTTGACTTTCCTCCTGTCCCACTATCATGCTCTGTCCCCACCTGGGTTTCAGAAATACCTCTTCATTACATTACCCTTGATCATGCTGTACCAGGTCTGCCACACCCACCTCACCACCAATTTGGATGAACAAGTTGGAGGAAAAACAACGGGAAAGACAGTTCAGGAGGAAATGGGATAGGGGGAGGTGGGGGGTAAGGAGTGATGTTAAAAAACCCAGGGACAAGGGAACAATAAGTGATCCAAATGGCTTTATGATTTAAAGCTTTCTCTAACCCAAATATGCGAGTCTCTGGATTTGTGTATCTACTCAAACCAGCCAACACAACAGATTTAGAACATTTCCATCATTCCAGAAAGATCTGTGGGAGAGTACTGAGTTCTGGACAAATAATCATTTTCATTCAAGAAGAACACTTGGCTGTCAGTTTGTCCTACTGTGGAGGCTTGTGTGTTGCTGTGATCCTGGAAGCTATGTCACTGTTATTTCAACTGCCAGCACGGTCACCCAAAGCGAACAGGTTTCCGCAGAGCTTTCAGACTAAGAAGAGACTAGAAAGAAGACACCTGGGGCCCACTTTAGAGAAATTAGCCACTAAAAACCTTAAGCATGGAAACATTCCCATTACTAAGGACCTAATGAATTGAAGCAGAACACGGTAAGAACATTGTGGTAGTTATTTAACCTGTTTTCAATTTGAGAGGGTTATGAGTGAAGGGGGGGAGTCTAGCCTCTCAATTGGTTCATAGGAAATGAAGCCTCTATGTGGGCTTGGCCTTCTCCTGGGGATACTGAGAACTCTGGTATTTCCTCTTTGGGAGCAGGAAACACTTTCTCTTTCTTTTTCTCTGCACACTCCCTGAGAGATTCTCTACTGATAAGATACATGGAAAGATGTTAGTGCCCTGAGCTGGAGTAGTCATGTGGAGACCCAGGCAGCGCTGAGATGCTTATAACACTACTGGACTCAAAGACTTTCTACCTACTGGCCTGTGATCTTTCTGTATTCAGCATCATTGCATGTATTTTGTGAGTCTGAACAGGACTTTATTGACGGGTATCAGACATCTGGGCTAATATCACACTTATGGACTTGATCTGGACTGGGCTGGGACATTTTCTCCATATCCAATTGCTCTTGTATATAAAGCTCTTTCTTATATACATATGCGTGTTTATGACATTGTTTCTCTAGTTTACCCAGAGTAACACAAGCATAGAGTCAGAAGATGAGCCCTCCATCAGCAGGCTCTTAAATAGGATTGATGAAGAGCCATCCTCTCTAAGTCATGACCAGAATGAGGAGTGTGGAGTGACACCGGTGGTAAGAAAGCCTTCAGGACCTTCACTTACTGAGAGGCTCGATTAAACCTGAGAAGAAACAGCTGCAAGCATGTAATCATCACAGATGAGAGTGTAAAAAGTATGAATGATGAAAAATTTAAGGCCTTGAAAAAAGAAAGGAAACACATAAAGATGCATATCCTAGGCATTCGTGAGCTGGAATGGACGAGCATGGGTCATTGTGCATCAGAAGATCACAAGGTTTACAATGCTGTGAATGACACAATGAATTCCAAATGGTGTTGAATTTCTTTTCAAGGAGGGTACTTCAAGATCTATCTTGAGGTACAATGCTATCTGTGATAGAATTATAATTATCTCCTACAAAGAAATCCAATCCACACAGCAATGAATCACGTTTATGAACCAACGCTATAGCTACTGATGAAGATATTGAATAATTCTATGAATGATTGGTTCAGATATGGATCAAACATGCAATCAAGATGCATATATAATTATTGGTAATCAGAATGTGAAAGTAGAGATAAAGAGGAAGAACCAGTAGTTACAACATAGGGTCTTGTGACCTTCTCCCTGGGGGGCGGACAACACAAAAGTGGATTAAGGGAAATGTCGGGCAGAGCAAGATATGACAAAATAATAATTTATAAATTATCAAGGGTTCATGAGACAGAGGGGAACGAGGAAGGAGGGAAAAAATGAGGACCTGATGCCAGGGGCTTAAGTGGAGAGCAAATATTTTGAGAATGATGTGGGCAGTGAACGCACAAATGTGCTTTACATAATTGATGTATGTATGGATTGTGATAGGAGTAGTATGAGCTCCTAATAAAATGAATAATAAATAAATAGATAGATAAAAATGAATAAACAAATAAAGTAGGGTCTTAGTGATGCAAACGAAGCTCAAGATGGCATGATACAATTTTGGAAGACCAATGATGAGTTCATGGCAAACACCGTATTTTAATTACAGAAAAGGTGTTTCTATATACTGGGCATGCCTGGATTTCTGGTGGTGGAACACTCAAAAAATCAAATTAATTCCTCTGTGGGAAGAGATGGTGAAGAATCTCAAAATGAGCAGTGAAAATCAAGCCAGGGCCGATTATAGAGAAGACCTCTGAGTGTCTGTATGTACGTTCAGGTTAAGGATGAAGAACCTGAAAACAAGTCCACAAGAGCCAAAGTACGCCTTCAGTCTGTCCCATCTGCATTTTGAGAACATCTCAAGAACGGATTGGCTGCATTGAATAGTAACGTCAGAAGACCTCATGAGCTCTGGGAAGATATCAGGAGCATCATTCATCAAGAAAGCAAAAGGTCATTACGAACACAGGGAGGAAAGAAAAGATGAAAGTGGATGTCAGAAGAGACTCTGAAACTGGCTCTTCAACATGCAGCAACTGAAGGACGTGGAAAAATGAGGAAGTCAAAGAGCCGAGCAGAAAATATCTAGGGAAGCCTAGAGAAGACAGGGTACAATATTATAATGAAACTTACAAAGACCCCGAGTTAGAAAACCAAAAAGGAAGAACACACTCAGTAGATGTTAACTGAAAGATCTCAAAAAGGAAAAAAAAACACAACTCAAGCCTCGAGTTGCAACATTGAAAGGTTCGACGGGCGAACTACTGAATGTTGCTGGGAGGATCACATGGAAAGAATCACCGTACAAAAAGAACTAGTTAAAATGCGACCCTTTCAGGAAGCAGGAGATGAGCAAGAACCAACGGCATCAAAGAAAGAGGTCTAAAGTGCCCTAAAATCACTAGCCAAACACCAGGCCCCAGGCTAGACAGAAGACCCATTGAAATGTTTTAACAGGTTGATGAGGCACTGGAAGCCCTCCCACGTTTAGGCCACGATATTTGGAAGGCAGCTATTTGGCCAACTAACAGGAAGAGATTCATATATGTACCCATTCCAAAGAAATGAGACCCAACAGAATTCACAATTGCAGACCAGTATCATTATTGTCACATTCAAGTAAAATTTTCAGAAGATCATCCCACAACAGTTGTAGCAGTACTTTGATGGGACGCTTTCTTGGGTCCAAGCCATATTAAGAAGATTATGTACAGGAAGGGATGGCCTTGCTGATGTCATAGGGGACTTGGCTGAATTCGGTGACTACAAGAGAGATGTTTGCTTGAGTTTTGCTGAATATGCAAAGCCATTTGACTGTGTGGATCCTGACACACTGTGAATAGCCCTGAGACGAATGGGAATTCCAGAACACCCAGTGGTGCTCATGCAGAACAACACATGGATCTAGAGGCAGTTGTGCAAACACAAGGCACTTCTGCATGGTGAAAGTGAGCCCCAGTGTGCATCAGGTGTCACCTGTAGCCATTCTTGTTCCACCTTCATGCTGAGCAAACACTCAGAGCAGCTGCACTTTATGAAGACGATTGTGGCATCAGCATTGGAGGAAGGTTTGTTAACAACATGCAATATGCAAATGACACAGCTGGGCTTGCTGAACATGAAGAGTATATGAAACACTTGCTGTTTAAAAAGATCAGGAATTACAACCTCAGTGTGCATCGTAACTCAGTGTAAGGAAGGTTAAATCCTCACAACAGGACCAAGGTAAGACCATGATAAATGGAAAAAAGATTGAAGTTGTCAAGGATTTCCTCTTGTTGGATAACCACTCAGGGCTCATGGAAGCAGCATTCTAGATGAAACGAGACATGACATTGGGTAGAACTACTGTAGGTGACCCCTTTAAAGTGTTGAAAAACAAGGAGGTAATTCACAACACTAAGGGGAGCCAGAGACAATCCTTGGGATTTGCAATTGGTTCTATGCAATTGACTGCTGAACATTGAATCAAGAAGACCGATCAAGAGTTGAGAGCTTGGAATGGTGGTGCTGGTGAAAAATATGGGCAGCGCCGTAGAGTGCCAACGAACACACTCCTGTGTCTTCCAGGAAGTGCAGCCAGGATGCTCCTTAGAAGGAAGATGGGAAAACCCTCTCTCATGGACTTTGGACATGTTCTGAGGACAGATCCGTCGCTGGGGAAGTGCACCATGCTTAGTAAAGTAATGGCGCTTTGAAGAAAGGATGGCTTCAACGGGATGAATTGACACAGTGGCTGCAATGACAGCCTCAGACAGAGGAACAACAGCGACGATGGCCCAGTAAACCCCCACCCCCCGTGCTGTTTTGTTTCGTGTTGTGCATGTTGAGTTACTATGAATTGGAACTGGCTCAATGGTACCTAAAGCTACAAACAAAAAGTCAGTAAGAAACCTATGTGAGAATTAGCGTTACATTGATTCATAATACTAATACTGCACTTCAGAGCGAATTGTTATTTCCGGCAATCTGGCCAAGGGTGCAAATTCTGCTGTGCAGGCTCTGTGGGCTTTGCAAGTAGAACTCCTGACTCAGAACCTCAGCTCCAACTTGGCTGTGACCTTTGTGAGAAGGAAGGATTGGAAGCCAAGAGAGCTGAGGACCAGTTACAAGATGTGAGTTCAAGACAGGGTCTTCTATCACACATCATTTCCATGGAGCCCACGCCAGGGCAGAGATCAGCCCAACCTAGTGTTGGAATCAGTTGTAAGACACAACACTCAGGGCGCATGGGAGGAGATCTCTATGAACAGAATTGACCTCTCACAGGCATTTCAGGGTCACAGGGAGTTGGACTGTGAGGAGCTTCCTCAGCACCCTCTGATGGGTGGGAAGGGGACAAGCCTCACCTTGGCTTAAAGCAGGAGTGGGTTCAAACTTCATAGGTTCTTTAAAATGCATCCTGCTGAGGGACATGAAAACCCCTTGCCCTGAACTTGATCATGGCCAGGCCAGCACCAGGCTGTCTGCAAGTGACACAGGCATGTGAGCTGGGCACACCTGAGTCCCGCCCACACCACAGACAGGTCCCCTGATGTGCAGGCACAGCCCCAAACTTGCTTCTGCTTTGTCCCAGCTCCAAACTCCCCCCATTTCTGTCCTAACCCAGGAGTCTTACCTGCCACGCTCAGCTCCAACGCATTGCTCAGCCAGGACCCCGAGGTCCCATGTCTGGTCCTCAAGTACAGGCACCTGTACTTTCCAGAATCCTGGACTGTGAGCTCTGGGATCCGGAAGTCGGCGCTGCTTCCGGTGGAGCTCACCGCCTGCAGGGGGCGCCGCGCCTTCTCCTGGAGCAGCAGGAAGATGGCGCCGGTCAGGGACCCCTGGCACCTCAGGACCACTTCGCTGCCTGTTGTCAGCCCCAGGCCTTCGCTCACCAAGGACAGCTTGGGCTCGGGGAGAGAGCCTGGGAGAAGACACGCAGTGGGTCAGCGGTCAGCACTTAGACTCCGGGCAGAATCCACTCAGGACCCCTGAGCTCAGGGTGAGCGCACAGGACCGGCAAGCATTGCCACCTAACAGAGCCTTCTCATCGGGGGCCATCAGTAGGCGACAGTAGCCACGTGGTGTGAGACAGAGAAGGAAACCTCTGATGTGGGTCTGGGTTTGGGGGACTTGCCAATGTCTGACTTGGAAACACAGGAGGAGGGTAAGGAGGAGAGGGGACCCGAGCTCAGCACATGCTGCCTGTCCAGCTGAGGATGTTGTCAATATGGTAGTGGCCCTTGTCAGTGAAATGGCCCCCACCCTCTGTTATATTCCTTACACCCTGCAGACACTCGGCCAAGTGTTGTTGTTTTTGTTTTCTTCTCATTGTTATTTCCAGATGCACGAGCAGGAGAAGGATCCAGAGCTGTGTCTCATGGAAACCCCCAGCCATGGGCCCAGACCCCACCCTGAGACTCTGGTATCAGCGAGTTCCCGCCGTTCTACCATGGACACCTGTCTCAACTTAGGGCTCAGGGTCTGGGGCCGACACACCCTCATCACAGAGTTCATGCTGAGACTCTGCAGGGTCCTTCTAATTCCCATTTCTAGTACAGTCTCCGATGCTGTGTGAGGATCACTCAATACAAGCATTTAACTGATCAAATCAGGCTCGCTCCTCAGCCGCTTCACAGGCTCAGAGGCAGAACACGGGGTGTGCTCAGGGACTTCTGCTCCTGGCTGAAGGATTCCCGGGTCAGGGCCCAAGGTAGACTCCCGCTGTTCACTCACCGTTGCTTACGAAGATCTCCACAGGGTTGCTAGGACTGGACCAGACAGTCTGCATGCTACTGAGTGTGTACTTACAGGTGTACACACCTCCCTCCTGAATGGGGACAGTGAAGCTCATAGACGTAGGTACTGCAGAAGCACTAGATCCTTCATTCACTGTCTCTCCTGACTTCATTAAGGTCCAAGTAATATCTTTGACAGACGCTGAGCAATGTAGGAACACTGAAGACCCTGGCTTTTCTATCACCTCTGAGATCAATGTCATGCTGGGTGCTGGGAAGAAATCTGGAAGGAACACACAGGACATCAGTGTCTGCTTGGCTCCCATCAGACCCTTGGAGTCAGGCCCTGGGTCCAAGCCTCTGTCTGTCTCTGAAGCTCACCCAAGTGTAGCCCTCCCACTGCACCCACATTGTGGCTCTTCCCTCTATAGGCAATTCCCTCCGTCTTCCTCCAAGCCCCCTGACCTTGGAGCTGGAGCCCATCCTCTCAACAGACTGTACTTACCCAGCTCTTCAATGGTCACCGTGTGGCTGGGCTCTGAGGGAGTTCGGAAGCCCATAGTGTAGCTGCAGCTGTAGCTTCCAGGAAGTACGATGTCGAAGATGGCATTTGTTTCCTTGTACGCCCACTTGGTAACAACCTGGGGGTCCCCTTCCCTCATTAGTGAAAAATATAGTTCACTCATGGGTCCTTGGCAAAGTAGTGTGGTCCTCAAGCCTCGGACCAGCCAGGGGCCAGGCTCAGCAGACAGAGAGGGAGGAGGGAAGTACTCTGCAGGAATAGGGTTGGTGGTGACCAGTAGGCCCTAGTCACCTGCCCCTCCCTCTTCTTGTGTCCAAGCAGAAAACCCAATTTGGGGTCTCGCTTCTTAGACTTGACAAGGTTCACTAATCCTCCCAAGTCTATTCACTTGAATCTCATAAAACAACATTATGTGGAAATGGGGCCTCTGCCATCATAATCCATAGAAGATAAGGTCAGACCGGTTTAGTGCCAGTAGACTGAGTAGTATCTTCATACGAAAGCCATATTAACAGATGTTGTCCATACTGAAAATAGGGTGAAATTTCCACAGTGGAATCCTGATCAATAGGGAGGACCTATAATGCCTATTTGAGCGTCCCATGGAACTCAATTCTTTCTGCAGCCAAGGAAGGAGAATCCACCCCTGAGACCATTGGCCTAAGATCATCCCTCTTTAATCCTGAAGTGTAATTGCCTCCTGACTGCCTTTCTTACCAAACTGTAGTTTAGCTTAGCTAAGTAATATAACTGCCTTGACCCTGTGTTCCTTCGAAGAATCCGTGAAGTATGATCCAGTTCACAAGAGCCACTGGAAATGTTAGATGGGGGTTGTAGAAGAGAGAGGAGCCATGCTAATGTTGGCGATGTCATTTGGGAAAACCTAGAATGAGTACATCACTCAGAGAATAGCAAGACTCTCCTGGAATGCTACTTATATTCATTAATGGACTGGTGTGTGCTCAGTCCTATATAGTTGTGCCATATATATAGTAAATTATTCTAAACACTAATAGCAAACTAATGCATTGAAGCATGATGAGAGAAGATGCTATAAAGATTGAGACCCACTGAGAAAAGGTCATGCGAAATGGAGGCAGTGGTTGGTAGTTAAGTCATGGAATGCCTTGGATCACCACCTCTAGAAGCCGTGGGAAGGACTCGGAAAAGCTTCCTCTCCAGAGGCTTCAGAAAGGAGTAGCCTGGCTGATGCTTCCATTCTGGAACTCTAGACCCCAGGTCCTTGAGTAAATTCATTCCTGTGATGGTGAGGCACCCAGTTTCCGGGATAACATGCCAGTAGCCATGAGAAACACATTCAACGAAGGACGAAGCATAGAGAGAGAAGAGGTTCTGAAAGCAAGCACTAGATGGCCTGGAGAATTGGGAGCAGATCAGGGTTAAAGAAAAAGAGCAGAGCTACTCAGAGGCAAAGAGAAGAGTTGGTTGCTAGGATTCCTGGAGACACCTCTTTGGATCTAGACACGCTTATCCCTTCTGTGCCTCTCACCTGCTCCCCAAGTTCTATTGCTTCTCAGAAGAGGTCTCCATGTGGCCAAGACTCACCTCTGCCGGTCACCTCCACCAGATCACTAATTTCAACGGTCGTGAGAGTAAAACTTGTATGTTTGCATCTGTAGATGCCCCTCGTGTCCTCTGTCACCTTTCCCAGAGGAAACCTGTGCTCACGGGCATGAAGGTAGACTGGGTCTTGGGCCACTCCATCCTTTAGCAGCTGGAAAGCCTGAGCCTCATTTGGAGATCTGCATATCAGAGTCACATTGTCCCAGGGGTGCTCCAGCGATTCTACCTCAAAGGAGAGTGTTGACTTTTCTTGTGGGACTAGAAGAGACAAGGGTCTTAGTTTCCCGGGTTCAGGAGAGGGAGAGGTTCCCTATCCACAACCCACCACCACCGTCACGTGATTGCCAAAAAGATACTTACTGTATGATAATGCCACTGAGGTCCCTACACACAATCCTGCAAGAGAAAGGGTGGTCACTGAGCCCGTTCCCTCCCATAGGTCCTGAGAATCAGATAGGTGACCCCCACGCACGAGTCATGTCCTTACCCAGCAGCAGCAGGATGGTGTGCAGGGCAGTCCCAGAGTCCTCCCCTCTCCAGTCCCTCAGGCTTCCTGAGCACAGCTTGGTGGGAATCCTGCCCATATTCCTGTGTCCCTCAGCAAAGAAGGAAGAGCGGCTCTGGTTGGGTATGATGCCCACGGTTGAGCTCCTCTGTTGGATTATTTGCACCCCGAATGATCATAAACTTTCCTCTCAGCGGGCAGTGACCCTGGGTGTGGACAGGAAATTCCACCTCCTCTTCACATGACCTCAAGCCTGGGCTCCTCCCTCCCTAACGCTGCCCTTACAGTGGAGCATCCTCCCAATCTCTTGATCACGTGTCAGCTGAGTGTTTCCGTTAGATTTATCTCAGAACATTCTCAGTCCAGGGAATAAGAAATTCAAAGACGCTCCACTCACAATACCAGAAACTGCCATGGTATTCTCCCTCATTTAAAGAAATATTGCAGAAGGGATTAAATTAAGAACCACGAGTAGGAGACAGAGTCCTCAACATCCGGGGGGCGGTCCCATTGATTTGTAAAGGTGCAGAAAAAAGGGAAGCAGGTGATCAGAGTGTGGCAGATGTGACAAAGCAAGCAAGAGACTGAAGAGACATGGAGAGGGGTCGAAAAGTAGAAAGGCAGTTGGCCTCTGGAATCTGGCTGGCAATTACCCCATTCTTCAGCTAGCTACTGGATACTTTTACTCCTGACACCCATCACCTGAGAGTCCAGATGGGCAGGGATGGACATCATTCTGCCTCGAATCAGAGTGTTGGGCTATAGCCTGCTTTTGGAAAGAACAGGTTCTGGGGATTCCTGAGTTAAAGAAAGATCCATCTTAAAACAGAAAAAAAAATCATAAAACAATTTGAGAAATAATTCGTGTACCTTACAACCCAATGGCTTGAAGATATTAAAAGAAGGACTTGGGCAGTCGTCCCCACAGTCAATTTTAGGACAGTTTCTTTAATTTTGTACTCATTGTTATTATCTCCCCATCTCCCCCAACCCAAGCTCATTTCTGGGCCTTTCAAGGCCCCCTCTACTAACTACAGGCCAGAGTGACATGCCCCATGGGAATCCTGGAAAAGCCCATGGGTTGGGTGAGGGCTGTTCCTCCTACCAGGACCCTAAGCTCACAGCTCTGTAGTCTCCAAGGTCACAGCCCTCACGCAGGATCAGCGGGCTATGACTCTGCCATCAGGACATTCTTTCTTTTCTTTAAAAAAAATATTTATCTATTCTTAAATTTAAATCATTTCATTGGGCGCTCGTACATCTCATCACAATCCACCCATCCACCCATTGTGTCAAGCACATTTGTGCCTTCATTGCTGTCATTCTTCTCAAAACATTTGCTCTCCACTTGAGCTCGTTATCAGCTCCTCATTTACTTCCCCACACTCTCTGCTCCTCCCTCCCTCATGAACCCATACTAATTAATAAATTATTATTATTTTACCATATCTTACACTGCCAGACATCTCCCTTCACCCACTTTTCTATTGTCCATCCCCTCATGGAGGAGGTTATGTGTAGATTCTTGTAATCAGTTCCCCCTTTGTACTCCACCTTCCCTCCACTCTCCCAGTATCTCCACTCTCACCACTGGTCCTGAGGGGTTCATCTTTCCTGGATTCCCTGTGTTTCTCTCCAGTCCAGCGGGACTTGGGATCATGATAGTGGGGAAGGCAGGGGGAGGAAAGCATTTAAGAACTAGAGGAAAGTTGTGTGCTTCATCAATGCTACACTGCATCATCTGCTCAAAGGCCATCTTTAGGCAACTAGGCATCCCTTTGCAGAGGGGTCTCAGGGAGGAGACGAGTCATTCTCTCTTTCTTAAAGATTCATGCCTCCTGCCTGCAGACAGTGAGGGACCTGAACATCCTGAAGGTCCACTCAGAAGAGGAGGAAGAGAGCATGTGACCATGGGGTGGGGGAGAATTTGAGAGTCTCTGCAGAACTGACTGCTCCACCATCACACGAATGGACCAAAAAAGGGCAGTGGTTATGAGAGTCGTTGAGGTCAGAATCATGGCTGGAATTCCACCCATTTTCCACGTAGCCTGGTTGTTATGTTTGGGTGGGAGGAAAAATACCACCAGCAAGGGGTGCTATAAGGTGGTAGTGGTGGTGGAAAGATCAGCATGAGGTCTGGACCTGCCTCATGGCTGTAGAAGAATGTATTTCTCTAGCTTGGTCCGGGTTCTAGAAGCCAACTGCATGCCCTGGCTCATAACCAACTCTTCATGGTGCTCCACTGTCTTTTTCTTGCCTCACATCTAAACCTCTACCGCCTTGGAGTTGATCTTGACTCCTGGCAACACAAGAGCATACAGTACAACTGCCCCTCAGGATTTCTGAGACTCCAGCTACAGACAGCCCCATGTTTCTCCCACAGAGAGAAAGCCTGTGGCTGGCTAAGCTGCTCAGTACATAAGCCACGCCTCCTTTTGTTCTTGTGTTCCTCACCTCTCCTGTCTCTGATCTTCTGTTTCTGTCTTTCAGGACCTTTGTTATTCTACTGGGACCTCTGGGAGAATCCAGGATCATATCCTCAACTCAGGAGCCTGCATTGAGCAAGCTTTGCTAAGCCTCTTTTACAGGGGAGGGAAATTCTGGGATTCGGGGTGGACATCTTGGAGGACCTTCTTGTGTGGCCACGGGTCATAGAAAAGGAGTGAAGTACAGTCGGGCTTGTCCAGCGCTGTGCTTCCCCAAGAGCATAGCTGCCCAATACCAGATCACAAGCTGGACTTCACCATGCCATGGGCACTAGTGGGAAACCAATAACAACCCACAGAGAGATGAATTCAGGATGGAGGTGAACTGGTGAGAAGGTGGGCTCACACTAGACTTCCCTCACAATCACTGCCTCCTGAGCCCCAATTTGGTCCCAACGGAACATGCTGCCCTGGGGGGGGGGGGGATTCCCAAACTCTGCCAAGACTCCAGCCATATGATGTTCTTCATTTTCTGCCGAATGATCCCTGAGTATTCCTAGGACCCCCATCACAGTGAAAATGGGAATTGGAAGCTTCTGGAGAGGGGATGATGCTGAGGTTGGTGTGGCCATGACCCTGCTGCTCCTGGGTGAAGGCTATGAACCACAAAAAGGGGGCTGTTTGACTCTCAGGCCCGATGGTAGGAAAGGGCTTATTCAACACCCTGGCTCTGGTAGGGATCTTCCTGGAAACTTCTGTCCATAGTCCCGATGAGTGTGTGCGGGAGCTAACCAGGGCAGATGAATCCTGACCACCTGGACACCCCTCAGAAGCAGAATTTCAAGGCAGGTAAGAGGAGAAGGAAGGGATGGGGCTGACTGAGACCCAAGGACGTAACTCTAGGGGAGGGTGGAACTAAGCCCATATTCTCTCCTCTGCCCTGTTTTTCTGCATCTCTGCACTGTGTCTCTTGGACACTGTGGTAGTTACATCCTCTGGTGTCAATTTGGGACTTGGGAGGATTAAGAGTGGAGGGATGGAGTCTAGTCTGTCAATTGGGTCATAGCCAATAAGACCTCTCTGTGAGGGCACAGACTTTTCTTGAGGATTCTGGGAACTCCTGGATTTCCTCCTTAGGGGCAGGAGACACTATCTCTCTCCCTACTCACTGCCTGAGAGACGCTCTATTGACAAGACCCATGGCACTACACTGAGAGACTCCATGCCCTGGGGACTGGGGATCCATGTGGACAATGCTGCCAGCACTGAGCTGCTTACATCACCACTGGGTCCACAAGACTTCCCACCCACTGGCCTGTGATCTTCCTGAATCCGCCATCATTGCATGTGGTTTTTGAGTCTGAAGAGACTTTATAGATTGGTATCAGACATTTGGGCTAATGTCGGACTTATAGACTTCATCTGGACTGGGCAGGGCTGTTTTCTCAAAGTTCAATTGCTCTTGTATATAAACCTTTTCCTTATACACACATGAGTGTGTCTATGAATGTGTTTCTCTAGTCCACCCGGACTGACACAGACACCTCCTCTCATCCTCCATTCTTTCTTGCTTTTCTTTCTCAACTCCAACTCCTCTTCTTTCTTGACTTCTTTCACAGTTGTATGAGTCTATGAATATCAGAACAGTATACCCCAAACCAAGTGACTCACAAGGACAGAAATTTCTTTCCCCAGTTTTTAGAAGCAATTGCAGAATCAAAAATCCAGGAAGGTTGGATCCTTCTGAAGACTCAGAAGAAGAGCCTGTAACCTGTCCCTTTCTTTCTTCCTGGTCATTGATGTCATTGTTATGTGTCATGGAAGTACTTTCAACCCACAGTGACCTTATGCACAACACAAGGAAACCCTGCATGACACGGAGCCATGTTTGCCATGGTTCCTGTGCTCGAGCCCTCGTGGCAGCCACAGTGTCAATCCATCTCACGGAGAACCTTTCTCTTTCTTTCTGTCCCTCCATAGAACCGGCCATAATCCATGGCGCCCCTTGGCGTGTACCCCCATCCCTGCCATGTCGGCCTCCATCGTTATATGACCTCCTCTCAGGGTGGGTCCAAGGCTTTGTTTGATTTTCCCTCACTGTCTCCCACATAATGAGATGACTTTCCTTTTATTTTGTTAGTTACTGATTTTATTTTGGTAAAAATAGGCGAAGCAGACAGAAAGAGTGCCAAGCAAACATCCCACAATTTCTTCAGGTCTGAACCACGATGTCCGAGCAGGGCACTCATCCTGTTTCGACAGGTGGTTCATCCACCTTTAACCACTCCCTGCCCCGAAGTCCACTAGCGGTATGGATTCCATCAGGTCTGCTCTCATGCTGTTTTTGACCGTTTCATTGGCATATAATTTACATAGCATGCCATTCATAGTCCAGTCATATTGAGAGTTGTGATTTCATCACCCCAGCAAGTCTCAAAACGTTTTCTTTTTCTCCTGCGTTTTCTGGGCTACCCTTTTCTCCCAACCTTCCCCCTGCTTGCCCCCCGGGTTACTTTTAAACCAATTATTGTCTCCGTAGATTTATCTGTCTTGGATTTCATGTAGAGAACATCATAAGGAACCAAATGAAGACATGAACCAAGGTAAAAATCACAACCAATCCAAGAACAACGACAAAACAAATCCGAGAGAAACCTTAATTTCAAGTGAAACCGAAAATATTAAAAACCGAATCAACTTTAATAGTGGTTCAATGGGATAACAGGTTAAAAGGTAGGACGTTTGGGCCTAATTACACCTGCCGTAATCTACCTTACAGTGCTCTCTGTCTCATAGCAGAGCTGTTCACGTCGCTGGTCTCTTGTCAGTGGGGAGTCACCTGAACCTTAATCCACGTGGGAATCCCTGCATGTGGGTTTTCGGCTTCCACTCTCAATCACAGCGTTCTGCAAAACAGGCCTTCAGAATCTAAGCTCTGTGACAGTGCCCTCCTTTGGGTTTTATTCTTTACAATCCTTGGATCACACAGGCTGGCGTGCTTCTTCCACGTCAACTTCAGTGACACCTCACTTAGAGGGCAGCTTTTAAGCAATACCCCAAAGGCAACGAGACCCTTAGAACGTGGCTTGATTTGAGCTTTGAAACTCACGCTGCTCTCTCCCTCTGAGACTCGATCCTCTGACCATGGAAGACAACCAGTTCGACAGGATTCCTCAACCTTTGCCCCGCACACTGACCTTATTTGGAAGCTAGGTCGTTGTAGATATCATTCTATTAAGATGAGGTCAAACTGGAGTAGAGGCTGAATTCCAATCTAAGTAATGTTCTTCTTGAAAGGCCATAGAAAATGTTGCTGTGGAGTCGTCGTTACTGAACATTGGGATCACGGTTCTATGGCAGAATCCAGACTGGCCGTCAGTAAACGCGAAATAGGAGTTAATATCCTCCTGGAATCTGATCTTTCTGGGGCTACAACTCGCCCACCACCATTCTGTGACTCGGACTCACCACGGCCCCTCAGAGGGTTACTGGGCCTGGAAATCTTGACAGAAGCAGAGAGCCTCATTCTCCTTCTGTGGCCAGCTGGGGGATTCAACCACCAAACGTGCTGATCACAGTCGAACCCACAACTGAAAGCTCATGAGGGCGCTTGTTTGGGAGCTGAGGAGACTCCAAAAATTTTTAAACCGCAATTTTAAGTCTTCATCCCATGCCCAAACTCTCTCTTGAGGACTTTCATTAAATAAACCCTAAACAAGCAGTAATTTAGGCTAACTAGTTAAGACTGTCTACCTTGAGCATTGTATTCTTTCAATGAATTATCTAAATATGATCAAGTTGACAATAATGAGTTGAAATTTTAGATGAGAAACTTAGAGAGCAGATTGCTGAAGTCAATGTTGGATGAATAATTGGGAAACAGGAGTTTGCCACCAGGAGTATATCATCATTATTATGGGATTGCACATGTAGAAGTCATGGAATGGGTTTCTATTTTGCTGGGTTAATTTTCACTAAAAATGGATCGATGGATAAAATATCGTGGAAAACCTGTTTTAACAGGAAGGCGAGAGTGACAGAAGGTCAAATGAAATCTTGGGCGCTCTTTGACGCCCAGGAGGAGTGGGTGTATAATGATCATAACTGACATAAGGTGTCATAGGGATTGCAGAGGTTCAGAGTAAAGGCGGAAGGAGGCAGGGAGCACTGGAACCAAGAGTGATTGCCCAACTCGGTTTAAAGGCAATTGAGCCAAACGATGATGGCAGCATATGTACCAATGTGCTTGACACAATGGATGGATGGATGGATTGTGATAAGAGGTGTAAGAACCCCCAATAAAATTATTTTAAAAAATTTAGTTATAAGGAACTGATTACATAAATTATTATACATTCTACCAACAGAAAAATAAACAGATATAAGAAGAAAAGAAGATTCCATACAGCAATGTGGAGTCATCTCCCTATATGCTTATAAGCAAAAAAATTTAAAAGTACAGTGAAATTTGTATATAATCTAATGTGCAAGTAAGGAAGAGTACAAATGTTTTCTGATATTTTCTTAAAGAAATATGTTTTCATCTATTTTCTTAAGCTAAGAAGTTAAAAAATTAGTTAAGCATATGAAGAAGAAAGGCACGATCTGAATAGAAATTGCTGTGTTGATGTTGGTGACATATTCAAATTAAACAAAAGATTTGAAACTCTAAAAACAAACAAAAGGCAATTTAACCATGGGGAGCGGGGGGAGGGGACGATTCTAAGATAAAGGTGGTGGTGATTGTACAACTGCCCTTGATATCATTGAATGATTGAACTATTCAATCGTATGAAATATACATTATGTGCCAATAAAACTGTTGAGTGGAAGAAAGACAAAAAGATGTGAGAGAAGGTCTTGGACCAGTTTCTTCTGCCAAGTCTTCAGAAAGAGCTACCTTTCTGATGCTTTGGTTCTGGAAAGTCTAGGCTCTAAGACATGGAGGAGGTCAATCTGGTATTGCAAGAGCCTCCGCTTCTGTTATAATGTTCCAGGAGCCATCAGAAACTCATACAGTTACGAAAGAAGTGAAACAAACAAAGCAGAAAGAGGAAACACAGAAAGAATGAAGGCTTGGAGGAAACTCAGAGACAAAGTGGAAGGAACACAGCAAAACAGAGCTGAGGGGAGCAGGTGGGGTTGACTGTACCTTTTCTTCAGGCCTATTGTTGAGCTTCAGACTCCTCACCCATTCCTCTGGCCCTTACCTGCCTTTGTTGTGAAACAGACTATCCATGTGTTCCAGACTCACCTGACCTGCTCCATGAAACCAGACGCCTGAACAAGGATATGGAGTGACACCAGTAGATGTCCATGGTGCCCTCTGTCACCATGCCCAGAGGAGACCAGTGCTCAAAGGCAGGGAAGCTGGAAATGTTGAGGCACCTGTATGGCATATCAGATCACAAAGGACAGGACCAGGAATATTGGAATAGTGTTGACTTTTTTCTAATTATAGACTAGGACCAGAAGAAACATCAGGTTAGGGAGAGAAAGACGGGTTGGTGTGGGGACTTGGCGAGAGAGAGATTCAGTATGTATGTATGTATACGTATATATCCTCTCCACTCACCTCATTAACATCATCCCCTGGGATATCCAGAGCTATCCTTGTGGCTGCAAGCAAAGGTGTCTAGAGAAAATCCCACAGGAGACAGGGTATTGAGTGAGCCTTTTCCCTACGATGAGGCCCTAAGACAGTGACCCTTTAATACAGTTCTTAATGCCGTGACCCTTTAATACAGTTCCTCATGTTGTGGTGAACCCCCCAACCATAAAATTATTTTCATTGCTACTTAATCACTGTCATTTTGCTCCTGTTATGAATCAGGCGATCCCTGTGAAAGGGTCATTCAACCCGCAAAGGGTCGCGGCCCCCAGGTTGAGAACTGCTGCCCTAAGAGTCCAGCTCTGCCACTCTCCAGGTGCACAGCCCTCAAGCAAGAGCGGGAGGACTTTCACCATGGCTGCCCCAGAATCCTCCCCTCTCCAGAAGCTCCCGTTTCCTGGGTTCAGTATGATGGGTATCTGGGTAATGTTCATGGATCCCTCTGTAGAACATGAAGAGTGTGTTTCTCTGGTTCAAAGCACAACGAACCCCCCAATCCTGGCACAACATGACCCTGCAATGATGGTGTAGTGTTAGTGAAAGTGTCTAGCTGCTAAAGGAGGGGGTGTCCCTAAGCCAAATTCTAGAGGCCACCTGTATTTCTAGTTCCCATCCTCACAGCTCCACAGCCTCTTGTTTGCATTCTTATCACATTCTCCTATACTCCCAACACCCGATTCTCTCTTTTCAGGTCCCTTGTGATTCCATTGGACCCCCTTGGAAAAGGAGGATCATCTCTCAAACTCAAGATCCCTGTATTAATCCCTTTGCAAAGTCCCTTTCTAACTAGGAGCTAACATGGAAAACCCGACGCATTTGAACTAGGGTGTTGGGGAAGATTGTTGAAAGTACCATGGACTGTCAAAAGAACCAAGATAAAAATCATAACTGATGCAGGGGGTGAGGGGATTTGAGAAGCAAACAATGAATATGGAAAGGGGAGGAACAACTGGAACCGATTATGATGATGTATATACAACTCATTTTAGAAGCAAGTTAAGCATAGAAGTGTATGGTATATGAAAACTACTAAAAAAGGAAAGAAGAAAAAAAATCAACAACAAAAATAAAGAAAGAAAGAATGGTCACCATGGGTGAAAGGGAAAGAGTTGTTGCTTCGGGACATTGAGTCTATGTCAACGGTGGTGGAATAATTTGGAAAAGAATATGAAGCAATGGCTGTGCAGCACAAGGAGCATAATCGATGGCACTGAGCTACACAAGTGGAAGTTGTGGAATTGAAGCAAGTTTTGTTGTGTGTATTTTCCCCAGAATCAGGAAACAAACATAATTACATGAATAACCATGAGTCCAGGGAAGAAGGAAATGTTCTAGACTTGAATATGGTGATGATTGTACAGCTCTTCTTGCTAGGAATGAATAATTTCATCATGCAGCAGGTGGATGAAGTGCGAATAAAACTGTTTTTGCAATGATCTGAAATGTAAACCTCCACCTACTTCACAAGGTTTTTATTGGAAAAGACGATAAAAAGAACTGACGTATCTGGAGGAAGTAAAGCCAGACTGCCGCGAGAGGGCAGGACTGCAGGGCTTCATCTCTTTTACTCGGGACATGTTATCAGGAGAGACTGGCCCCTCGAGAATGACATCATGCTCGTGAAAACAGAGGGGCAGCGGTGAGATGGATTGACACAATGACTGCAACAAGAGGCTCAATCATCAGAGCCGACGAGGATGGGACCTACCAGGTAGTGTGTCCTTCTGTTGCACAGGGGGTCCCTGTGATTTGCAACCAATTCAATGACGCCTAACAACAAAACAAATCACATAGGGACCGGTTCTGGGACTGGGAGGTGCACATCTTTGGGGGCATTACTGTTATTCCCCTGACCGCAGAAGTAAGAAGATAAATCTAACAGAGCTAGTCAACTGACAGGAAGTCAGCACCTAACACAAGAGATCAGGGAGGAAGCTTCAGTGTAAGGGGAACTTCAGAGAGGGTGGAGTCCAGGCTTGAAGGCATTGGAAGAGTAGGTGGTTCACATGACCCACCCTCAAGGTCACAGCCCTGGGTCTTGGAGGACAAGCACTTCAGAGCATCTTAACCTCTGCCTTCATCCCAGCAGAGCCACGCTTCCCACTCCTCTGAGGCATCCACGGACATGAGAAGAACCCCATCCTGCTGAGTTCAGGAATCCTGGGCCTCTGGAGAGCACAGCACTCTGGAGCTGCCCTGGCCACAGCCCTGCTGCTCCTGGGTGAGGCTTTGGCACCTAGTAGTAGGGAACAAATCTGACTCTTGGTGTGCGCAGGAGGAAATCAGCTCAGTAAACACTCTTGTCTCCTGTAGGCACCTCAGTGACAGACAGCATTGGTAAGTAGAGCCCTGGGCAGTCTCAGGTTTGAGCTTGATGGGGGTAGGAGACTGTCGGTATGAAATCTCTTCCTCTTCCAAGGCTGGGAAACCCTGAATTTGTCTTATTTGTAGAACAAAAAGAAAAGCCAATGCTCTGCTTGGAGGTAGAAGCAGATCACCCCTGGGACAATGAGACAACCAGATGCAAACCACAAAAGTGGCTCAAGTGTTCCAGTTGTCGAAGGATGGAGTGGCCCCAAACCCGGTCCATCTGGAGTTCTCTGTCTTTGAACACTGATTTCCTCTGGGGAAGGTCACAGAGGACACCAGCTATACCTACTGGTGCAAACATCAAAACCTCGTTTCCTGATCTGGTGGAGGTGACTGGGAGAGGTGAATCCTGTCAATTTGGACAACTTCTCAGTAGCATTCGATCTTGGGAAGCAGGTAAGGGAGCGGGGAAGGGATGGTGGGCCTGGGTCCAAGAAGGTGTCAACAGAGATGGGCACCAAGTCCATGTCCTTTCCAGCTGATTCAATTATGTTCACCTTTTGACCTCCAGGCTCTGCCAATCTTCCATTGTTTCTTGAATGCCTCTTTCTCAGTCTCTGTTCTCTCTGCTTCTTCCTTCATTGTATGAGTTTCTTAGGGCAACTGGGTACCCTAGGAATGTGAAAGTCAGTTTCCTATTGCCCCCATTAGATCAGGAATCCAGTATGTACTCTTGATCGTAAATTCAGTGTTGTTTACTGAGCACTATCAGTTTATATGGCTTTCTTTTGTAAAAACAAGCATTTTGGGGGGGTTCTTACAGCTCTTACCACCATCCATCCATCCATCCATCCATTCATCCATCCATGCATTGTGTTGAGCACATTTGTACATATGTTGCCGTCATCATTTCCAAAGCATTTTCTTTCTACTTGGGCCCTAAGTAACAGTTCATTTCCCCCCTCCCCACATTTCCTCCCTCACGAACCCTTGATAACATAAATTATTATTTTTCATGTTTTACACCGACCACTGTCTCCCTTCACCCACTTGTCTTTTGTTCATCCCCCTGGGATGAGGTTATATGTAGATCATTGTTATCGATTCCCACTTGCTCCCCCCAACGTCCACTACCTCTCCTGGCATCGCTACTCTCATTATTGGTCTGGAGGGTTTTTTCTGTCCTGGATTCCCTGTGTTTCCAGCTCTTATCTATACATGCTCTGGTCTAGGCAGATTTGTCAGGTAGAACTGGAGTCGTGATAGTGTGTGTGAGTGTGTGTGTGTGTGGGGGGAGCATTAAAGAACTAGAGGAAAGTTGTATGTCGGTGCTATACTGCACCCTGATGGGCTCATATCACAAAAAAATCATATTGATGTGAATGAGGGGGGAGGGGGGAGTGGAAACCCAAAGCCCATCTGTAGACAATATATGACCTTACTATAAAGAAACTACTCACACTGGATTTCTAGCTCTGCTCTAGTGTGCAAAGACCTTTCTTCCAAATAAGGTCACATTGTGAAATGTTTGGTGGGTGAGTGTGGGAGGACCCTCTTTCTCCCTTTATCTCTCTCTACTTACTCTCTTTCCGGTGATTTCTTTCGCTGGATGTCTGTCCCCTGCCCATTTACAGAGCACTCACCAGGTGATGTGTTCGGGAAGTGGAGAGGGTTTTGATCCATGTCGAAATTTAGAAGGAATTTACTGCCTTTGATTTCCAAGTTGGGCAGCAGAGGAGTGATTGTTTCAGTGGTGCGGATATGTTAGTCAACTCAGTCCTCCTACTACAGAGAATATCCCTCTGTGTTGGTTCAACCTGGCCCCTGCTGACCTGAAGATTGATGACCACCATATTTTGCCAAGGACCCCTGAGGGAACTACTATTTTCACTAAGGAGAGAAAGGCACTCCCTGGCTGTCACCAAGTTGTCATTTACAGAAATACATGTCACTTTCCCAGAAGTTACAGCTGCACCAACACCACCAACTCATGGCACACCCAAGGGTCTCCTTCGGAGTCAAGACACATGGTGACGCTGGAGGGGCTGGGTAAGCATAATCTTCTCATGGAGGTGGAGATGCGGATCACAGGCAGGAGCTTGGATGAGGATAGAGGGGGTGGTCTGTGAAGGGATGAGCCACCATGTGGCTGCAGAGAGAGGACGCCCCTAGGGGAGAGACCTGAGCAAAGGGGCAAAGTCTAGGTCACAGGAGCTGAGCCCAAGGACCAAGGAAGAGAAAGTAGGTTCCTGATGCACACTGAGTTTCCTCCAGATTCCCGACCAGCACCAAACAGAAAGTTGGAAAGTGAGGTGATCCACAAACTCCAGTCTCTGGTGACCCTGTCTTGCTCCATGAATATCCCAGATCATAGCTGGACCCTAAAGAAGTCTGGAGACAGAGTGTGGAATATACCTATTAGTTCCACTCTTTCTGTGACAACCATCATCCAGTTGAACAGTTCGCAGCAGCAGGGGTGAGGCTGGCACTCGGATGGCAGCATAGGCCAGTGTGGGGGCGTGGGTGGGAGGTGAGAACCACTGAACTAGGCTTTGGATAGACTGCCTGCCTTGTTGTTGTTTTATTGTTTTAAGAAAAGCTGATTATTGCTCTAAAGTCAGTTATTCCATATCCGCCGTGTTGGCCAATGGGGTAGACAATAGCCGGTGTCGGGTGACTGGAGGGACTGAGTGTTTGATTAAGTATATTGAGCTTAGAAACCTATTTTAGATCTCATAATGTTATACTTTGCTATCCCTTTTCTACAATTTTTAAAAACGTGGATCAGGGTGGAGATGTCCTGCAGATCTTCCATTTGGTAGTAGCAACTTAAAATACGTATCAAACTCCCCAAGAGCTTGTCCTGTCCCTTCCCGCTTTGATTCCTTGCCTCCCTCTTATGACATACTCTCTTCCACGTCACCCAAGCGAAGCCTATTGATTTATCTTCTCTGCCTTGTCCCGCTTCCTTCGTAACCCTCAAACTCTGTTTTCTTTGGCATGAGAACCTTTGATGTTTTCTTGAGAACAGTGACCTCATGCAATATACTTTGTTATCTTAGAATAAATAATGTAAGGTTGTATTTTTAAAATTAAATTTTGCTTATGAAAAATTCATTTCATCTCCTCTATTTATCCCTGGGCTGTGGAGCCAATTCTGACTCATCTGATGCTAAAAGGCAGAGGAGAGATGCTCCTTGGAGTTTCTCAGGCCAGACAGCTTTCGCAAAGCTGATTGGGACATGTTTCTTCTGGGGACATCAGGTGGTTTCAGATCTTTGACCTTCGAAGAGCAGGCCCATGCTTAACCCCTGGCTCGGAGTTCAAATCAAATGGACAGCTGTAAGTTAGGGGTGTTTTGTTGGTGTGCTATGCTTTTATGTTACAAGTATTTGCATGGTATTCCATTTCAAAGACTATAGGTGGTCACCATTGCATGTAGATCCAGCCCTAAGGGCCCAGTGCACCTTCTGCTTCCTTCTGGCCACCTGGGAGGTCTCAGAGGTACTGGTTGAATTTGGGGCCCGAAAAATCGAATTTTCTGTGCTTTCTCAGTGTTCCCCTCATGCCCTCAGATGCGTAAGTCTTCAGTTGAACCCAAGTTTTGCATACTGTCTTGTCTGCCCCCCAGGTCTGCTGCCGGAACCCACATCCTTGTCTGTGTGGAACAGCACCGTGAATCCAGGCTGAGACACAACACTGAGATGCCTGAGCCTGCTCCTAGACTTTGAACTACTTCTAGGAGCAGGAAAGGTGGTAGACTTCAGATGGGTTATGGAAAGCAGCCAAGGAAATTTCTTCCTGTCCAATGTGGGACCCCCAGGATGCAGGAAGGTACACCTGCCGCTATGATTCTCCTGATACAGAATGGCTCACCTGCCCTGAAAACAGTGACCGCTTAGAGCTCTGGGAGGAGGGGTCACTGTGAGAGCTCTTCACTCTGGAAGTGCACCCCTCTGTCCTTCGCCACCCATCTTTGCTCCCACTGTCTTTCCCTGCATGTAGACACACGGACATCCATTCAGTCCTTCTCCGATGATTGTCCCCTGGGCCTCCTGAGTTCCTCCAACACAGATGCTGAAGGTTCAGAACCTCATCTGCTCATCCGTGATAAACAAGAGGGTCTTCATGCACTACACCTGTTTGGCATTAAGCGTTTCTAATTCCTACTTGTAGGTTTCTGGGGTAAAATTCTATATTTTTGGACTTGATCGCTGTGGGGTGTCAATCCCCACAACCGATTGGTTCTAAGGGGGCAGTTGTGGAATTTAGGGGGAAATTAAAGACACATCAGACAAGATAAAGCATGAAAGGGCCCACCTCCACCATCATGACTTCAGAAGCCAGGTCCGTGCAGGGAGAGATTAAATTTCCAACAACCGCTTATATGCTCTCGAACATGAAAGCCCCCCTAATTACAAGTAACAACATACTTAATAAAGTGGGCTGTACCCTAACCAAAAAGGTCCCTGAGTTCATCAGAAGAGTAACCTAACACTAGTGCTGGGGTCAGATAAGAGGCAGTGACTGTTCCCTGAGCAGGAAGAACAATAGCATCTGTCTGCTCCTGTAGATAAAGCTGCCGGCTGGACAGCAACCAGCCATGTGCTTGTAAGAGATAACCATAAGGTAGCACTATGATGGGAGGCTATAGTGGGGAGCAATATTAATGATGAGAATGTGATTGGGACTCACCTCCAACCACAAGGGTGAAGGCCTCCCATCACCCCTCCTTAGTTTCCCACAATCTCTCTTGTGAAGAATGTATCCTTTTGTGGCTTGTGAGCCATGCTGATCATCGATGTCAACAGTGTGATTTATGGGGGGGGGGTGTCTTTGGAGTTAGATGTAACATCAGCTAAGCCTATCGTGGGGCTACAGCTTGAGGTCAGCTGTGTGGGCGGCTGATCCTGTGTATGAGACGATGCCTCACTTCAAAGTCTGGACATTCAGGCTTTGGTAAGCTTCCTTGGTTGGTGGTACTCTGTGTATAGTCTCATATTATTGCTCAAGGGAGTTGGTGCTTTCCAGGACCCCATGAGGGGATAAAACTGGAAGTTCCATGTTTAAAATTCTCCTGGATTCTGCTCCATGGGCCGCTCTCTTGGTTCATATAAACCCCTGTTCATTTACTGCACAAGACAGCAACTACACAATGAGGTTTTGTGAGAGCCCTGTGAAGTGCAAATACACCTGTGCTGTTTGCCCAACAGCAGGTACTCACATTGTGTCCCTGTGAAACCTTCCGATGATTGTCACAGCATTTCAGGCCTTTTGTTAATGTCGTTGTGCTTTAAATAGACCACCGCAGAGTGCGAATGTAACAGCTGTCGGCACAGGGAAACCACGCATTCTTGCAATTCACTTCTTTGTCATATTCAGTACATTGGCATTGGACTGGAATTGAACTCACAGTATCTCTGAGCTGCACCTGTACACAATCCCAATCTTCCCCTCACCTGGCCTCTGGTGTATAAATAGATTAATAAAGTTAAAATTCACTTGTTGTCTGGTTGTTAATGCAACATGTGTAGGCACTTGGGTGAGGTTTTCAAAACCTACTGAAGTTATGCTGTATTCTGTATCTCCCACCATTCATTTATTTCCTACACAATCTACTCTTTAGATTTCACCCTGTAGTTTTGGGTACATTTTTCTCTTCTTTCTAATTACTCAGCGATGTTCTGTTTTGTTTTGCTTGTTAACCTATTCCTTCTTCCTGACCTGTAGGTTACCTCTACTCAACACAGAGCTGCAGTGAATGCACTTGTATAGATCCCTTAAAAGACCTTTCTTTGGGCCAGATCCTTAGCAGCAGAATGTTTTGACAATAGCATGTGCTCAGATTTGATTAAGTATATATTATTAACGCTTCATCAAAAATTCCAAATAAATATATGAGTGTTCTCACATCACCACTAATATTTGCCGTTATACAGCTGCATAAATATTGTTATATAACATATTGGTTTGATATTTTCCTGCATTTTAAAAAGTTACATTGGAAAGTCACCAAAAATACAGAAGAACTGTACAGCACAATTAATCGACTTGATAAAAAAATCAACTTGATCTGTTAGAGATCTACAGAACACTTCACCCAACAAAAACACAATATACTTTTTTCCCTAGTGCGCATGGAATGTACTCCAGAATAGATCACATTTTAGGTGATAAAGCAAGCATCAATAAAATTTTAAAACATTGAAATACTACAAGTGACTTTTTCTAATCACAATGCTATATGTAGAAATTAACCATTAGATGATCTATTCCAAAAAAGTGAATGACATGGAAATCGAATGATACTTTACTTAAATACCACTGGGTAAATGAAGAAATTAAGAGCATAGTAAAAAAGTTTCTTGAGGGTGTGAGGTAGTATCGATGAAGAACACAGCTTTCCCCAAGATCCTGGATGCTTCCTCCCCACAACTACCATGATCCGAATTCTACCTTACAGGGCTGGATAGGACAGAGGCTGTACACTGGTACATACGAGGGTTGGAGGTACAGGGAATCCAGGGTGGATGATACCTTCAGGACCAAGGATGTGAGGGACGATGCTGGGAGAGTGGAGGGTGAGTGGGTTGGAAAGGGGGAACTGATTACAAGGATCCACATGTGACCTCTTCCCTGGGAGAGGGACAGCAGAGAAGGGGGGAAGGGAGACTCCGGATAGGGCAAGATATGACAAAATAATGATGTATAAATTACCAAGGGCATATGAGGGAGGGGGGAATGGGGAGGGAGGGGGAAAAAAAGAGGACCTGATGCAAGGGGCTTAAGTGGAGAGCAAATGCCTTGAGAATGATTGGGGCAGGGAATGTATGGATGTGCTTTATACAATTGATGTATGTATATGTATGGATTGTGGTAAGAGTTGTTTGAGTCCCTAATAAAATGTAAAAGAAGAAAAGAGAAAAAAAATGATCAGGGCAAAGACTGTACAGATGTGCTTTATACAATTGATGTATGTATATGTATGAACTGTGAAAAGAATTGTATCAGCCCCAATAAATTGTTAAAAAAAAAAAGTTTCTTGAAATGTGACAACAAAAATACAGCACACCCAAATCTCTAGGATACGGTAAAAGCAGTACTCTAAGGGAAGCTTTTAGGGCTAACTGCACATATCAACAAGGAAGAAAGAATTAAAACAAACACCTTAACACAGTGCTTCTGAACCTTCCTAATGCCACAACCCTTTAAGACAGTTCCTCATGTTGTGGTGACCCCCCGAACCATAAAATTATTTTTGTTGCTACTTCGTAACTGTAATTTTGCTACTGTTACGAATCATAATGTAAAAATCTGATAGGCAAGATGTATTTACATTGTTACAAATTGAACATAATTAAAGCATAGTGATTCATCACAAAAACAACATGTAATTATAGATTGTGAAATATTTATTTCTAATGACAAATCAGTGAAATTGTGTCTTGAATAATGGTGTAGCATGGGTCACAGTCTTCACTCTGGGTACTCGTACATGGGAGTATCTGCATGTGGGCGGACCCACCTGGAGACGGATAGAGGTGCAGATTCTCAGTTAATATGTTTTCAGTTAATATGTTTTCCGATGGTCTCAGGTGACCCCTATGAAAGGGTCATTCGACCTCCAAAAGGGTTGCAACCCACAGGTTGAGAACCGCTGCCTTAACACATCATCAACAACAATTAGAGCAAGACCAGCAAACCAAACCCCTAGACACTGCAAGAATAGAAATAATAAAAATTAGAAACAAATGAATCAGAAAATAAAAGTGTCTCCTCTAGCCTCAGAAACTAAGTGGACAGTACTACCCTGTCCTCTGGGTACACTGTGAGTCGGCATTGACTTGATGGTGAGTTAGTTGGTTGGTTATTTCATTTAAAGCCTGGGAATCGCTTGGTGGCATATTCTGCAACTCCATTCTTCCTCTAATTCCTCTTGCTGGTCCTTTATACAGTCCTTTATACAGTTCCTCATGTTGTGGTGACACCCAAACCATAAAATTATTTTTGTTGCTACTTCAGCACTGTCATTTTACTACTGTGATGAATCGGGTGACCCCTGTGAAAACTTCGTTTGACCCCCATAGGGGACACGACCCACAGGTTGAGAACCGCTGTCCTAGAGAGTCTCAAAGATGAGGCCATTCTTGGCATCTATGGATGGAGGGTGGGGACAGAGAAGGCGGATATTCTCTTCCTGACAAAATTCACTCTTGTGGCCCTGGACTCTCAGGTTTGCAGTTGAGCCCAAGGTTGCATGCATGCTATCCTGTCTGACCTCTAGGTCTGCTGTGGAAGACCTTGCTCTGGTCTGGGTAGAGCAACACCGTGACTCCAGGCTGACAGGTTGAGAACTGCTGATTCTAGGTTGACAATGTGATTTATTGTGGATTCCTATGACTTAGGAGGATTATCCAGTTATCCTCCATTGGCTCTGATAGTGTAGGTCAGCACTGTGGACTTCCAATCACATGTATGAAATGAAGGACCTATAAAAAGTCTGGGCATTAAGGCTTCGGTGAACTTCCTTGGTTAGTACAGTTCTGTGCGTGTGAGTCTGGGTTGACTACAGAAACAAATCCAGAGACAGTCATATATGTGTAAGACAGCACTTTATATCAAAGAGCAATTGGCTACTTGGAAAACATCCCAGCTCAGTCCTGATCAAGTCCATAAATCCGATATTAGCCCATAGGTCTGATACTAGTCTATAAATTCCTCTTTAGACTCACCCAGCACATGCAATGGTGCTGATTGCAGGAAGATCACAGGCCAGTGGGTGGAAGGTCTTGTGGATCCAGTGGAAGTATCCCAGTGCTGCTGTGGGGCTCCACATGACTTCTCCAGCTCCAGGGCTCTGGCAGAGAGAGAGTGGTTCCAGCCTTCGGGGCATTATTTATCTCTGTAGCACCTCCAAATCAGGTCATCAAGCTGCGACTGACCTGGTTAACAGGTTAAACTCCACTCATTCACTCTTAATACCCTAAAGTTGACAGACGATGATGTAACTGCTACAGTGTGTATTCGATTTCACTGCTCCATGGAGTTAGTGCTCTCCAGGACTCTATGGGAGAGGAGAACTGGAAGGTCCATATTTGGAGCGCGCATGGACTTTAGTGTATTGGTCCCTCCTTTGGTTCAGACAAATCTCTGTTGATTGATTACTAAACTGTATTGGCATTTACTCTATTGATAAACTGTAGCATGTGTTTAACAGCTTCTGATGTATTTTTGTAAATTCTGTAGTGAATTACAGAACCTGAAGGTGATCCCAGGGGCTCCCTGAATGCTAAAATTTGTGTCAGAATTGAGAGTGGTCTTAGGGATTTCCCTCTAACTTTGTAATACCCCCCAGTCCAAAGGGGAAAAATGGGAACTTGTAAAGATATCGAATTGTAATTAGTAAGCTTACTTTTGCCAGTAGTAGACATTAAGAATGAATTTCTAGGAGTAAACAGGTATGTGTATGTATTACCAGATAAGGAGAGTCAAGGTTTGCACTGTTATAGTGATAGTCGTACATATGTGTGGTGGTTATATCATTCCTGTCAACTTGAGCAAAGGAGTGGAGTCTAGGCTGTCAATCAGGTCATAGCCAATGAGGCCTCTCTGTGAGGATGGCCTTCTCCTGAGGATTCTGGGAGCTCCTGCCATCCTCCCTGGAGGCAGGACACATATTCTCCTTGAGAGACATTCCTGTTGATAAGTCACATGGAGCTACACTGATGGAGCCAGAGCCCTGGAGCTGGAGGAGTTATGTGGACACCCATGCCAGCTCCAAGATGCTTCCACTGCTACTGGATCCACAAGACTTTCCACCCACCAGCTTGTGATTTTCCAGTATTCTGAGTTATTGCATGTGTTGTGTGAGTCTGAAGAGGAATTTATAGACTAGGATCGGGCCTATGGGCTAATATTGGACTTATGGACTTGATCTGGTCTGGCCTGGGATGTTTTCTTTCTTTCTCTCTTTCTTTCTTTCTTTCTTTCTTTCTTTCTTTCTTTCTTTCTTTCTTTCTTCCTTCCTTCCTTCCTTCCTTCCTTCCTTCCTTTCTTTCTTTTTAATTGAGCTGATCTATTTTTAAAAAATCATATTATTGGGGGGGATGTTTTTGAATATACACTTACTCTTTGATATAAAGTTCCTTCTTATACACATGAGTGTCTATGAATTTGTTTCTCTAGTCCACCCAGACTAACACACTATGGAAATGACTCAGAGTAGAAGAAAACCTGTAATGTTGGGCTGATATTAGAAGCCCACGGATAGATCATTATAATAATCAAGGTGTGTGTGTGTTCATACATCTATATCCTCACTTCAGACAGCTGAGAGGAGTTGACCCAGTCAAGCTGAGCACACCGAACTTCCAGAATTGAGTTACTAAATACCATTCTCAACTAAAAGCAACCAGTGCTCATTGACAGAAGGGCTGGCCCCAGGGCTGGGGCTGGGGAGACACGGCGAGTCTGTAACTTCTTATTGTGCCCAAAAATTAGGATGTGAAGGAAGTGCAATAGGCTGGATCAAAAGACCATGGGAGTCAGCGTGAAGTGCACATACTATCCAAGTACGGAGTGATACAGACAGTAACACCGGAACCCTGGTGCCACAGTGGGCTGCTAACTGCAGTGTCAGCCATTCAAAGTAGCCACTTGGAGAAAGATAAGACTTTCTGTTCCTGTGAAAAGTTACCATTTCGGAAACCCACAGTGACCATGAGACCTTGTCTTATAGGGGAGACCTGGTGGTGTAGTGGTTACAAGTTAGGCTGCTATCCACATGGTCGGTATTTTGAAACCACCAGCAGCAACTTGGGAGAAAGACTGGGCTTTCGACTCCAATAAACAGAGTCTCGGAAACACACAGGGGAGTCGCTGTGAGTCAGCATTCAATGTCAGTGAAAATCTGGGGTCGTTGTGAGTCAGAATCAACTTGGAATTGACTCGACTCGGCTCAATGGACATACAAATAAAAAATAATGGTGATGGGTTATTCTTAAGTGAATAAAACTATCACTTAAGAATAAACAGGGCAAAAGAAATGTCTTTTCTTTGCAGGGAAGTGTCAATTATTAAAAGGATGGAGGGCATTAGAAAGTCACCCTTGGGCATAAGTCATACTATAGTTATAATGGATTCAAACAAGAATGATCAGTGATAGTAAAACTCCGTGAAGAATGTTTGGTAGAAGCAGTATATTTCCAAATACTTGTATTTCTCCCCAAGAATCTTATTAATGAAGAAAGAGATTTAAAAGTAACAACTTTGCACTGAAGAAACAGCCAACCATGTTGTCCAGAATATTCAAATTAACCTCAGTATATTGAGTAAAAGTTCTTAATCTTAGTGTATTTTTTTTCTTTCTTGTTAGCACTTTATGCAACAGGTAAGAAAATTACTGTCTGTTTAAAATGTATGATGGTGCTTTACTGTATCTTCTACTGAAAAAAAGAAGTTATTTTAACTTGAACATTTAGTTCTGCTTTCCTTGTCGTAAAGATTATTTTGTATGGTGTGAGATAGTGGTCACTTTTTCTCTCTCACTTGCATATCCGATGCATTGAAATGACTAACACAGAGGTTAATGGTCAGTCATCCTGCATTCGTTTTCTAAGGCTGTTGTAATAAAGTACCAGGATGTGGGTTTCTTAACTCAACAGAATTTAATTTCTTCATAGTTCTGGAAGCCTGACTTCTGAGTTTACACTATCAGCAAGGACGTGGCCAATTGCACATGTCTCTATGGGAAAATCTTTTATTGCCTCTTTCACAACTTAAATACCATCCTAGAAGCACACACGCTTCCTACATTGGCTCAAAAGGAGATAGACAATCTCATCAAATGCGTAGCAAGTGAAGACATTGAATTAGTCATCCATTGTTCTTGTTAGGTACCATCTAATTGGCTCCAATTCATAAGGACCTGTGGTAGTTAAATAATCTGGTGTCAACTTGAGACTACTAAGAGTGAAGGGGTGGAGTTTAGCCTGTCAGTCAGATCGTAGCTTGATGACCTCATTTGGAGGTGCGACGGTGGTAAACAGCTCACTGGAGGCCAGAAACACTCTCTCTGCTTCATCTTCCTGCTGACAAGATTCATGGAGCTACACTAATGGAACCAGAGCCCTAGAGCTGGAGGAACCACGTGGAGACCCATGCCAGTGCTGAGACATTTGCACCATCACTGGAGCCACAAGACTTTCCACCCACTGGTCTGTGATCTTCCTTCATTCGGAGTCACTGCATGCCTGCGTGAGTCTAAAAAGGATCTTATGGACTAGTCTTGACATGTGGAGTAATATTGGACTTATGGACTTGATCTGGCCTGGGCTGGGACGTTTTCCTAATGTAAAACTGCCCTTTTGTACAAAGCCCTTTCTTACACACATATGAGTGTCTGTGCATTTATTTCTCTAGTCAACTCTGACTAACACACATGCCTATGTAGAAGTCATCAGTCACCCTCCCCAAATGAAAAGTCCCGGGCCAGATGGTTTCACTGAGGAATACTACCAAACATTTATGGAAGCAGTTACCCCCAATCCTTCTTCAACTTATAAAAAGGAAAGTGAAGAAGAAGAGCAGAGAGCACTTTCTAACTCATTCTGTGAGGCTAGCCTTATTCTGATACCAAAGCCAAGACAAGGCCCTATGAGTATAGATGCAAAAATCTTCAACAAAATACTGGTACACCAAATCCCAAAAGCGTATTAAAAGGATGACACACCATGACCAAGTGGGGTCTATGCCAGGAATGGAAGGGTGTTTCAACATAAGAACATCATATTAATAGATCCAAGGAAAAGAGTCACACAATTATCTGAATCATATGCAGAGAAGGCATTTGACAAAGAGACTAAACACACACACACACACACACACACAAAGCTAGAAATAGAAGGGAAATTCCTCAATCTGGTAAAGGTCACTTATTTTTAAAAACACAGAGCGAACATCATATTCCATGTAAAAATACTGAGAGCTCTCCTCTTAAGATCAGAAATAAGACAGGGACACCCACGCTCGCCGTGGCTATTCAGCATTGTACTGCGGGTTCTAACCAGAGCAACTGGGTGGAAAACAAGAAAGGAGGAGAGAGGAGTGAGAAGGGAAGGAGGGGGGAAAGGAAATGTACTTAAATAGAGGCAGCAGATGAAAAAAAGTATTTCCTTTCCCAGACCGTATAGACCTCTACATATAGAAATGCCCAAAGAAGGCACAAAAAAGAACTCACAAGTGAGATCAGCAATGTGTTAGGCTACAAGGTCAATGCAAAAATCAGTCAAATTTTCATGCATTCGCAGTGAGCGTTCCGAAAAGGAAACAATGCCACTGAAAATAGCATTTGAAAGAGACAAAGTAAATAGCTGTTCAGTTGATGTCAACTCATCTCAGAGACCCTATAGGACAGAGTAGAACTGCCTCATCTTTCTCTCACGAAAGAGCAAAATGCCTAGGAGTAAATGTAACCAAAGAGGCATAAAACTGGTACCAAAAAACTACAAAACCATTTGTGTTGACAGGTGCCACCGAATTGGTTCTGGCTCGTACCAATCCCCTGGACATCAGAACAAAATGCTGCTCAGCCCTGTGCCATCCGCACAATCATTCCTAGGTCTGAACCCACTTTGGGCAGTTACATAATCTGTCGTCAATTTGAGACTTAAGAGTGAAGGGGTGGAGTGTAGCCTGTCAATCAGGTGGCAGCTTGATGATCTCATTTGGAGGTGTGAAGGAGATTAATAACTCGCTGGAGGTGGGACACACGCTCACTCCCTGAGAGATATTCCTGTTGAGAAGGCACATGGAGCTACGCTAGAGCCCTGGAGCTGAAGGAGCCAAGTGGAAACCCCTGCCAGCGCTGAGATGCTTACACCACCACTGGATCCACAAGACTTCTCACTCACTAGCCTGTGATCTTCCTGCACTTGGCATCATTGCATGTGTTTCATGAGTCTGTAGAGGAAATTATAGACTGGTACTGGACATATGGGCTAATATTGGACTTATGGACTTGAGCTACAGTGGGTTGAGATGTTTTCTCAGTATTCAATTGCTCTTGTATATAAAAGTCTTTCTTACACATATGAGTGTCTCCCTGGATTTCTTTCTCTAGTCATTCCACACACCATTGTTGCAGCCACTGTGTCAATCCATCTCCTTGATGGCCTTTCTCTTTCTTGGATGACCCGTTGTCAGGTATGATGTCCTTCTCCAGTGACAACTTCTTCCTGATAACCTACTCAGGGATCATGAGCTGAAGCCTTGCTATTGTTGCCTCCAAGGAGCATTTTGGCTGTACTTCTCCCAACACAGGTTTGTTGGTTCTTCTGGAAGTCCATGACACCCTTAATGTCTATCACCAACACCATAATGCACAACCATCAATTCCTCTTGGTCTGCCTGAAATCATGGCTCAGCTTTCACTGAAAATACCACGGCCACATGAAACATTACTGAAATCGTGAAACATCTCCATACACGGAATGATAGTCCTTGTCCATGGATTGGAAGGCACAGGATTGGAAGGCACAATTGTAAAAAAAAAAAAAAAAAAGACCAAAATGGTCTATAGATAAAGCAAAACCAAAGCACAACCAAACCAGTTGCCATCCTGTCGATTCCAATGCATGTGGGTCAGTCACACTGGTCCATACTCTGGGCTCTGATCTTTTCTGCCCCCCATTTCCAAATGGCTGTTTCTCTGGTTGATTGAACATGACATGTCTCTTTGTTCAAAATCCAAAACAGTTCTCTGAAGTTTGCTTTTGAGTTCACACATTCACTTTTATTGTATATTTGTTTTCTAAACTCTGTTTAGAATACTAAACTGTGTGTGTGTGTGTGTGTGTGTGTGTGACACACCAGATTCCGATATGGATAGGTACAAAGAAAGATGCCCACCATTCCCGCCTCCCAGGAGCCTGGTCCTGGCAGAGCATGTTTCTGGCCACAGCTCTAGTGAAGGCACTGTTTGCTCGACCTGTGGATCAAGGCCAGCAGAGCCTCGCCGAGGACTGTAGCACAGCAAGAGAAGAGTTGTGTCAGGATGCAACTCTAGTCTCAGATAGAATTCTAAGCTCTTATGTTTCTAAACGTTTCATTTTCTGGGGTGTTCTCACTGCCTCGATGCAGGCCACAGGAGAATTTTTCTTCTGTGCTGCCGATTATGAGCCTTGTGGTTTGTGCGGGTCAGGGCTTTCTGGTGATTTTTGTTCTTGAAATCATTTGTATTTGTAACCATTGGATTTTTTCACCTCTATATCCTCTAACAACAAAATTTTCTTTTTATCTTTCCCCTCCCATTCTTTTACGTTCACAGTTAAACCATATTATTAGGAAAAGCGTTTTGATGAAAAGTCAAGTTCTGATCATCTTTCGGTATTTCCCCTAAAAGATGATCAATTTTTTAAAAAATGAAACAAACATAAAACCCTCAAGAGTATCTCAGTTATTTTTTCTGTGTCAACTTCTCATGGAACCCTGGTGACGTAGTGTCTACACATTGGGCTGCTAACTGCAAGGTCATTGGTTCAAAACCACCAGTCAATTCTTATGAGAAAGATGAGGTTTTCTACTCCCATAAAGAGTTACCATCTAGCAGACGGACATTGGGCCTCTGCTCAAGTACTCCCTCAATGCAAGAACACTTTGTTCTAATAACCCAGCATTTTGGGATGTTCACTTTCCCGACATGTTCGCTGGAGACAAAGTGGGTGCATAAGCAAATGTGGTGAATAAAGCTGATGGTGCCTGGTTATCAAAAGATATAGTGTCTGGGGTCTTAAAGGCTTGAAGATAAACAAGCGGTCATCTAGCTGAGAAGCAACAAGGCCCACATGGAAGAAGCACACCAGCCTGTGCGATCATGAGGTGTCAATGGGATCAAGTTCAGGCATCAAAGACCCAGAACAAAATATCATATCAATGTGAATGAGGGGAAGTGCTGAATGGAGACCCAAAGCCCATCTGTAGACAGTTGGACATCCCCTTACCCTTCTGTCACAAGGAAGAGACAAGCCAGTCAGTGTGCAGTAGAGCACTGACAAAGGATACAACTTTCCTCTAGTTCATTAATGCTTTCTCCCCTCCCCCCTTGATCCTGACCCCAATTCTACCTTATCAATCTGGCTCGGCCAGAGCATGTACACTGGTATAGGTAAGAGCTCACAACACAGAGAATCCAGGACAGATAAACCCCTCAGGACCAATAGTGAGAGTAGCAATACCAGAAAGGGAAGGGGAAAGTGGGGGCAGAAAAGGGGAACTGATCATAATGATCTATATGCAACCCCCTCCCAGTGGGGGATGGACAACAGAAAAGTGGGTGAAGGGAGACAGTGGTCGGTGTAAGACATGAAAAAAATTATAAATTATCAAGGACTCATGAGGGAGGGAGGGTGGAGGAGGGAAGGAAATGAACTGATATCATAGGCTCAAGTAGAAAGAAAATGTTTTTAAAATGATGATGGCAACATATATACAAATGTGCTTCACACAATGGATAGATGGATGGATTGTGATAAGAGCTGTAAGAGGCCCCAATAAAATGATGTTTTTTTAATTGATAAAAGAGAGAGAGAGAGAGTTACCATCTTGGAAACCAACAGTGCTAGTTCTACTCTGTCCTATAGAGTCTCTGTGAGTCAGAATCAATTTGATGGCAATCAACTGGTTGTTGTTTGTGTTGCTTCAGGAGACAGAACTTTGATTGATTTTTGGAAATGAAATGATCTAATCCTACTTTTAAAAAAAGAGAGAGAGAGAGAGAGAGAGAGAGAGAGAGAGAGAGAGAGAGAGAGAGAGAGAAACTGTGATTACTTGAACTTGGGCAGGTGGATGCTGCCTCACTCACACACATTCTCAGATCAAAAAGAATCCTCACCCTCCTATCAACCGGAACCCATCTGACAAAGGTACATTGAGCATGGCCTTGAGACTCAGATCTAGTGCTTCCTCCAGGCTACCTCTAGGTGGGTTTAAGCCACCAACCTTTTGGCTAGTCACTCACTGCCATCGAGTGGATGCTGACTAATAGTGACCCTATAGGAAGGACCCTATAGGTAGAACTGCCCCTGTGGGTTTCCAAGACAATCACTCTTTATGGGATTAGAAAGCTCCATCTTTCTCCAGGGGAATAGTTGGTGGTTTTGAACTGCTGACCTTACAGTTAGCAGCCCAACATGCAACCACGGCAACCCCAGGGCTTCTAACTGAGTGCTTAACCGTTAGCAACACCCGGGACTCTGAAAGCGCAGTGTAGGTACTTAATGTGGAGTCACTAACTGACGTGAAACATTTGGTGTCCTTGGCTGTTAACTGAAAGGTTGGAAATTCGAGTCTGCCCAGAGGAATCCCAGAAGGATCAGTGTATTGCTGTTCTTACAAAATATCAACTATTGAACACCCCTTACGCAGTTCTACTTGGACACAATGAGGTCTCCATGACTCAACATTGGTTGACTCTATGACCTGACTTTGGGTGCTCAATGAAATGGAATTCCCTCCCTCAGGTGGGAAAGTGGCCTGGGGCAAAAGAAAGGATAGGCAAGAAGATTAGGAGTGGTCCATGAGTGACCTGCCTGGTACCTCTCTCCTCATTAGCACCCCCTAACTTCCCAACCCCCCAGGACCTGTCAGGGCCCACCCATATCTGGTGAGGCTTCCCTGGCGGATATCAGTGTCATCACTGATTGCCACCATTCTTGCACAAGATTTTCTTGGACCCTTATCTCTTTCAAAACTCACTGGTCAGCTTCCTGTCATCTGTCCTGTCAGCCCAATCTGGACTCTAGGTGGGCAGCTTCCAGAATAGACTGAGACCCTGACAGAGGTGCTTAAGACTCCACCAGACAAGGTGAGACAAGGCTGGGACTCGCTGGGAGGGTCAGCGAGGAGTTTAGAAGGGTGGTGGTGGTGGTGGTGTGGCGGGGGGGGGGGGGGAATCTTGGGAATGATGGGAAGTGAAGACATCACTGGGATAGACAAATTAAAGATTATTTTTAATTGTCATCGAGTTTATTCTAACTCACGATGATCCTGTCCCTTCCAGAGCACAGACCGTGCTCCTAGGATTTTCAAGAAACAGATCAGCATTCTTCAGAGGTGTCTCTGGGTGGGTTTGATCTGCTGAACTCTTAGTCATAGTTACTGTGAGAACAAGGAGCCACAGGAGGGTTTTCTGATTGGAGTTGCCCAGCGTTCCTTCTAACTGTGGTGAAGTGAAAGACAGGGGTGGGGGTGGGGAGCAAATATAGGAGCTGGGGTGCTGGCCACCGAAAGAGTAGACTCTGGAGTCAGGAAGGAGGACTAGACAGGTACAAGAGACTTTCCGGAGGCAAAAGCCAAAGGGCCTTGTGATGCACTGGGCGTGGGGGCCAGCAGAGGTGGGAATCTGTTCGAAGGTTCTATTACTCCTCTCAAAGGTGAGTAGACTGGCCCTCAGACACAGGAAGCTACTGGCCTGGAGTCACGAGTCATTATCTGAAATAGAATTCAAACCTCAGGCTGTTGGATGCGCAGACGCTCACGCTCCTTTGCCAACACAAGAAGACAAGAAGTCTCTTCTCTGTCTACATCCACGTCCTTGCTCTTTGTGTTAGTCCGGGTAGACTAGAGAATAAAAATCCAGGAAGACTCATAAGTGTGTAAAGGAGAGTGTTATATCATACTGGCCCAGGCTAGATCAAGTCCTTATGCCTGATATGAGCCCATATGTCCAATACCAGCCTGTAAATTCCTCTTCAGACTCAAGCAATGCATGCAAGGATGCCGAGTGCAGGAAGATCATAGGCCAGTGAGTGGGAAGTCTTGTGTATCCAGTGGCAGTGGAAGCATGTTGGTGCTGGCATAGGTCTCCACGTGGCTCCTCCAGCTCCAAGGTTCTGGCTGTCACCAGCATAGCTCCATGTGGCTTGTCAACAGGAACGTCTCACAGGGAGACAAGCAGAGAGAGTGTGTATCTGGCCTCCAGTGAGCTATCTCTCTCCTTCATGCCTCCAAATGAGGTCATCACGCTGTGACCCGATTGACAGGCTAGACCCCTTCAGAAGTTGACAGGAGATGATATAACTGACACAGCCTTTCATATGCAAGACTTGGGGGGTTACATCTAAATTCTAATGGCTCTCAGATATCTATCTCCATCTGGAAGCTCCCTTCCCCATAATCTCATCCATTCAACTATCTACTTAACATCTAACACACACCTCAGACAACGTATCCAACCTCGAGCTCCTGATCTCACGCCCAAGTTGCCTTCTTTACTGTTTTCCCTCATTTCATTTAACCCTCTGTGCCACCATTCTGTGAAGGGGTTAGTGATGAAAACTCTGTGAGACCATTCTGCCTCATTACATGGGGCTGATCCGATGGCAGTCAACCAAGACAGCAGCCTCGATCGTGGGTTTGTTTAATATATATATACATACATATATATTAATATTATAAATATATAAAATTATATATATATTTAGGGTTTCTGCTTTTGCTTGAGGTGAGTCCCACACGGAGCCCGTTTTGTTGTACAACCTAATGCCCCTCGTGCCTGGAATGGTGACATCATCGTGTAGTCAGCCCTCCATAAAGATTTGTTGATGTGGTAGGCACTCCGTAGAGAGGCATAGAAGGGGGAGTGAATGAATGAGGTCTTAAAGGGGTTGTGGGCCCTGTTAAAAATGAGCCCCTGGCACTGACATGGGGTCATTTATGTTCTAGAACAATGAAGGCAAGCGGAGACTCCAGTTGTCAGCCTGAAGAGGTGTGGAAACTCCGCCAGGTGACCATAGCCATCCTGTCAATATCCTTTGTCATCGGCTTAGTGGGCAATGGGCTGGTCCTCTGGATGACCATCTTCCGAATGCCCCGCACTGTCACCACCACCTGGTTCCTCCACCTGGCCCTTGCCGACTTCACCGTCTTACTGGCCCTGCCCATTTCTATACACACGCTGATTGCTGGCGAGTGGCAAATGGGCAAATGGGTTTGCAAACTCTACCAGGCCCTCAACAACCTCACCTTCTACACCAGCATCAACTTCCTGGTCGTCATCTCTGTGGACCGTTGCATCTCTGTCCTCTACCCAATCTGGGCCCGGAACCACCGCACAGTAAGAGGGGCAAGCTGGCTGGCTGCCTCTGTGTGGCTGCTGGCTGCTGTCACTTGCTTTCCGTACCTGGCGTTTCGGACCACTGGCAGCTGGGAAAACTGCACCTACTGCTACTTCAATTTCGACCCAGGGTACAAGACGCAGGGTGGAAACCTGACTGTCAGTCAAGTGGCTTTGAGGGGACGCTTGGCGATGACTATCGCTCATCTCCTGCTGGGCTTCCTGCTGCCCCTGGTGGTCATCTGTACCTGTGCCCACCTCATCTGGGTCAATTTCCAGCGGGAGGGTGGGGTTCATGGCACTTGGACCAAGAGGTTGCTGTTGGTGTTGGTGAGTGCTTTCTTCATCTGCTGGTTCCCCTTTAACGTGGCAATGTGTGTCCAGGTGTGGCGTTTCGTGAAGTTTGAAAGCCCTGTTGACCCCAAGATGCTGCTCTTCCTTTGGGGTGCTTTCTCTCTGGGCTGCCTCAACAGCAGCCTCAATCCTTTCCTCTACGTTCTCATAGGCAGAGATTTCCAAAAGAAGTTTTTCCAGTCCATGCCTTCTGCCCTGGCCAGGGCATTTGGTGAGGAGGGGGTTCTTAGTCAACCTGCTCCCAAGGTAAAGACCATGGAGGAATGATGGAGACCTTCAATTGGAAGCTGGATGTCCTTCTGTTTAACCTGGAGCCCCTCTCCTCTCCGGGCAGATTTCCAAGACCCTGACTAAGCCTGCCTCTTCTCTCGGGAAATCTACCTAACACTGCTACATCTGAATCTCCTTAGTTGCTGTTCCCTAGTATCCATTCTTCCTTCCCTTTTAGTAAGGAAATGATTCCTGTTGTCTGGTTAACTCGGCACACGGTTAGCCAAGAAAACAACAACAACAAAGATTGTATTCCTCAGTGTCCTTGCCAATGCAGCATGGTTCTGTGATTGAATTCCGGTCAGGAAGATGCAAGGGTCCTCGATGTGCCGCTAAATGCAAAGAGCATGCTCTCCATCCTTCTCCTCTCTCATGTCCATTGTCCACAATGCACATGTATCCGTTAGCTTTCACTGCTAAGAACCCCCCCAAATTTAATAACTGAAAACAACAACCTTGAAATTTTTCAAAATGGTATTCATTGTCATTATTGAGAATGTACATTCAACCATCTCCACGTGTACAATACAGGGGTGTCGATGGCATTCTTCGAGCTATGCAAGCATCTTCACCTTCCTTTCCTGAGTTGTTCCACCTCTGTCAACATAAACTCACTACCCCCTAAGGTTCTATGTGGCAGAGAAACAAATCCAAGAACACATGTGTGTGTAAGAGAGAGCTTTATATCAACAAGGAATTATATATCAAGTAAACATCCCAACCCAGTCTAGATCCATTCCATAGGTCTGATACTACTACATAAGTCTGATACTAGTCCATCAATCCCTCTCCAGACTCACACAGACACACGCAATGATACAGAATGCAGGAAATTCACAGGTCGGTGGGTGCAAAGTCATGTGGATCCAATAGCGGTGAACCCATCTCCAGGGCTCTGGCTGCCACCAGTGTGACTCATTAACAGATAGGTGAAGCAGGGAGAGGGAGGAAGTTCCCAGGATCTTCCTTGTGAGAAAATGCCATGCCCACCAGGAGATAATCAGGCTGTGCCCTGATTGACAGACTAGATTCCATGCCTACATTTTTATGCGTTCAAGTTGACATAAAATTATGTAACTATCACAGGTTTCCATCGAATCTTTCACATTGCTGGTGTTGCCCACGTTGTTCTTGTCAAATGCTGCCAAACTGATGCTGACTCATAGCCACCTCGTGTACAATGGAACGAAACACTGCCCAGTCCTTCGCCATCCTCACCATGGGTCAATGTGAGCCACTGGGTCAAACCTCCTTGCTGAGGGACTTCTTTGTCAATGCCCGTCGGCCAGCCATGATGTTCTCTTAAAAGAGCAGAATGCTCAAGGCAGACAGTCTTTACTAGGCGAGACTGTTGCTTGACTCTAGTAAGAAGACTTCAGGGGATCTTTCTGGTTGAAGGTTTAAAGATGATCTTGGGGCCGATAATTTGATGGTGGAGTGGGAGTCATTCAGCCTCAGTGCCTCCAGACAATCGGATTCTGTGAGAGTTTGAAATTCTGTTCTGTATGCTCCCTCTTTTGATGAGAATCCATTTGGTCACAATGCTCAACAACAGCAAAGGAGACAGGAAAGCTGCAACCTTTTATGACTTCTGTGGGTCTGAAATTTGGATCTGGGCTCAGTTGAACCACTCTTCCAATTGCAGCTGGGTTCCCTCATGAAGCTGTGTTCTACTATGGATCCACTGAATGGCTCTCATTTTGAGGATGTCACTGGGAAGATGGGATGGACTGAACTATTTCTCTCTCAGCCTCTCATAGAATAGCTTAGGCATGTTGATGTGGTGGCTGGGGACGGTATCAGGATTGAGAAGGGAACCATGCAACCTGTCTTGAAGCCTAAACATGACTACGACTACATTCTGGTTGACAAAACAGGTCGCAGAGCCAGCCCAGATCCAAAAGCAAACAAATGCTGTTGAGTTGATTCAAGCTCATGAGGATCCCTTTGTTTCACAGTAGAGATTTGCTCCATAGGGTTTTCGGTGGCCATGCTCAATTGGACAATAGATTGTCGTGACGTCTTCTGAGTTGGCTCTGGAGTCACATGGCAACCTCTCAGCTTGCAGCTGAGCACTTCTTGTGCCACCCAAGGACATTTCATAGGCTCAAGGGGGCAAATACTAGAGCGCACCTCTTGATGGCAATCTCTGAGAAGTTATGTGGCAATAGGAAGTGGACCCAGGAGTGGAGAGCTGAGGGCCCTCTCTGCCATCTGTCACCGCCATTACTGAGCTGAGTCACGCAGAAACAGACTCCTGATGGGCATCTCTAAGGAGAGCTCCATTTGAGCTCTTGTGGATTGTATTGTACCCTTCAAAAAACACGTGGAAGTCCCAATCTCTGTACCTGTGAACGAGACTCTCTGCTAAGGAACACAGATGCTTCTTTGAAGATTTCATCGGTGGGTTTCTTTTCAAAACGTGTTATTGTGAATTGGGGGAGGGCTCACAGAGCAGACCATCAGTTTTACATTTCATGACTCATTGTGCTCCAACTCTTCCACTGACAGTCCCTCTGTGGACCCTCTCCTAGTCTGCTTTCTCCCTGTGCTTCCTGTTTCTGTTCCTTCTCCTTTCCCTACCCTCTGAACTCTGATGTTGGATACATGCTGCCCTTTTGATCTTTGATGGTTGATGATTTTAACATGAGGGATGGGGGCAAGGTGAGATGGAGTTCCAATTCCACACCAAAGGATGACTAAGGGCCTTAGTCTTGGGATCCTACCTAAAGACATGATAGGTTAAATCATACTGGAGTAGGGTGGGTCCTAGTTCTAACTTCTGAGTGAAGTCTTATGACAAACAAAGAGACAAGTGGTAAGGAAGATGCACAGGACAGGATGGGGCTATGCTTCATTCTGGTGGCTATAGGGTCACTGTGTAAGTTGGGTTGACTAGAAAACACATTCATAGACACTCATATGTGTATAAGAAAGAGCTTTGAGATGGACATTGGGCCTACACTCAAGTACTCCCTCAATGCAAGAACACTTTGTTCTATTAAACTGACATTCCATGATGCTTACCTTCCCAACACTATCGCTGAAGACAAATGGGTGCATAAGCAAATGTGGTGAAGAAAGCTAATGGTGCCTGGCTATCAAAAGATATAGCGTCTGTGGTCTTAAGGGCTTGAAGGTAAACGAGCGGCCATCTAGCTCAGAAGCAACAAAGTCCACATGGAAGAAAAACATCAGCCTGTGTGATCACGAGGTGTCAAAGGGATGAGGTATCAGGCATCAAAGAACAAAAAATCATATCATTGTGAGTGAGGGGGAGTGCAGATTGGGGACCCAAAGCTCATCTGTAGGTAATTGGACATCCCTTATAGAAGAGTCTTGGGGAGGAGACTAGCCAGTCAGGGGGCAATGTAGCAACAATGAAATAGACAACTTTCCTCTGGTTCTTAAATTCTTCCTCTCCCCACCCAACTATCATGATCCCAATTCTACTTTGTAAATCTGGCTAGACCAGAGGATGGACACTGGTACAGATAGGAATTGGAAACACAGGGAATCCAGGACAGATGACCCCTTCAGGACCAGTTGTGAGAGTGGCAATACCGGGAGGGTGGAGGAATGGTGGGGTAGAAAAAAACCGATTACAAGGATCTACATATAACCTCCTCCTTGGGGGATGGACAACAGAAAAGGGGGTGAAGAGAGACGTCAGACATTGTAAGATATGACAAAATAATTTATAAATTATCCAGGCAAAAGTATTCCCTTAATGGTTCCGTGTTGTCACCTAGCATGTATGTATCACTAGCCTGTGCTTTGATTGGCTTGCACTGTGTAGGTACTCAGTATAAAACAGAAAACGTGTGGGTGTGGGTGCGTACTCAGTGATGAATTTGTAAAGTTCTGTTTAGAGTAGCTAAACATCTGAAGTATCTAATGTATTAATTTTTTGTAAAATATTTAATATTCCATGTGTGGGAAATCCTTCTGTGCATACAACATGCACTGAATAGTTTTATATAAAAATCCTTAAGGGGAAAAAAATTTTTTTTAATCCTTAAGGGACACCATTCACTGGTCTTTGAAATGTGCATGCACTTGATATTTTCTATATTTGTAACACTGCATGTACTTGTTTTGGTGTATAGAAAAATTCTAAATGTTTACTATGACTAACATTAAATGGGAGCTAAGAAAAAAATTTATAAATTATCAAGGGTTCATGAGGGACGGCAGAGCAGGAAGGGAGGGGGAAAATGAGGAGTTGATATCAAGGGCTCAACTAGTAAGCAAATGTTTTTAGAGTTATGAGGGCAACAAATGTACAAATATGCTTGACACCGTGGATGTATGTATGTATTGTGTTGTATGAGCCCCTTATAAAATGATTAAAGAAAAAAAGAGCTTTATATAAAGAGTAATTTTATATTAAGAAAACATCCCACCTCCGACCAGATCAAGTCCATAAGTCCGATATTAGCCCACATGTCCGATACCCATCTATAAATTCCTCTCAGACTCGCACAACACATGCAATGACGCGGAATGGCGGAAGATCAAAGGCCAGTGGGTGGAAAGTCTTGTGGATCCAGTGGCAGTGGAAGCACTTCAGCACTGGCATGGGTCTCCACGTGGCTTCTCCAGCTCCAGGGCTGTAACTCCATCAGAGTATCTCCATGTGTCTTGTTAGCAGGAAGACAAAACAGAGAGTGCGCATCTGGCCTCCAGTGAGCAATTTACCTCCTTAGCGCCTCCAAATGAGGTCATCAAACTGTGACTTAATTGACAGGCTAAACTCCACCCCCCCACACTTAGTAGTCTCAAGTTGACACCAAATGATGTAACTTCCACAGTCAGTGTGAGTCAGAACTGACTCGACTGCACCAAACAATAACACTCCTAAGTGAGTCCTTGATGATGAAACTGGTTAAGCATTTGCCTGCTTCTTGCTGTCGGATGCCTTTGAGTCGGCACTCGTGGCAACCCCATGCACCGCAGAGCCGAACACTGCCTGGTCCTGCACCAGTCTCATCATCAGTGCTGTGTTTGAGCCCATTGGAGCGGTCATGCCAACCCATCTCATTGAGGGTCTTCCTCTTATGTGCTGACCCTCTCCTTGACGAAGTGGGATGCCCTCCTCCAGGGATTGCTTCCTCCCGGAAATGCATCCAAAGGACTCGAGACCAAGTCTCAGTGTCCTCACCGCTAAGGAGTACTCTGGCTGTGTTTCTCGCAAAGAAGATTGGTTTGCTCTTCCAGCAGTCCACAGTACATTCGATAGACTTCAACCATATTATAAATGTAGCACTGAATTATAATGTCGCAGTTCAAATGCAATTCTGTAATTCAACGTCAACGATTCGCCAGCCCTCTTTATTCATTGCTAGCTTTCACGTGCATATGAGGTGACTGAAAAGACCATGGCTAGGCTCTCATGCTCCTTAGTCCTGTGACAGTGGGATCCCAGGAGCTTATCCACAGACTACCAATGGTGCACTATGGGAAACTAAGAATCAGGACGAGAACATATGTGGACAAATGATCGATGCTCGTATGTTTCTGTTTCTTTCCGTTGGAATCATTTTTAATATTTAAATACAAAAACTGACTGCTGCCACTTTTTAATGCACACAATACAGGGTTATTGGCCAAAAGGCAGAGGAACCAGCTCCTCCCAACACATGGGCACACAGTGGGGGGTTTATGCCACACCACCGCAATGCATTGTGCCTGTGGCATATCGTGTGTCCCTCGCCAACCTCTCCACTCTGAAACAGCACAAGTCACCAATGCTCAGTTAAAATTCTCCCAGGGTCTCAGGTGCAACCTCACAATGGAAGAGTGACTGGGTCATTGTTCAGGACAACCTGGGAGCAATTTAGTGAGGGGTGTGCGGTGGGTAACCTCTGGGGTCAGCATGCAGATGGAAGAGCGATCCTGATGGAGTGGAGGGCACAGGTGTATCTGTAGGGCAGAGGGCTTCTCCCACCAGTTCCAGACAGATGAAGGTGCCAGACAGCAACAACAAAAAACTGCCCAATCAGCAGTTCTAACCATTGAAAGCCGGATTCCCACTTCTCCCACTAAGTTCAATACAGGTGAACACCCTAACTTCCCAGGCAGTGAAGGTAGAGGCCCGGGCAGTCCTCCCAACAGTCAGTCCTGTGTTGGGCCCTGGGAGCATCTGCCATTGCTGGAGTTGCTGCTGCTGCTCCATCTGCAACTTCTCTGTCTCCAAGACAACAGGGAGAACCAGAATTATCAAGGAAGTGGTCCCGATCCATAAGGCCACCCTGAAACACCTGTACATTTTTTGAGCCACAAAAAAGGATTAAAAGTAGTTCTAGCTTCAGACCAGACTCTCTCCAGCAACATTTCCGTCAGGCCCCAGAGTCTCTCCAACAGGGTGTCATCTAGCTTCTTGCCTTCATCTTCCTCTAGTTCCTCCTCAGTCTTGTCCGTGTCGCCTTTCGGGAGCAACTCATCCGGGGATGCTGATGCTGGCGCCCCAGGGCCAGCTCTAGAGTTGGCAGCGGCCATAGCTGCAGGGACGCTATGCTCATATGTTAAGGAGTCTGGGAGGCCGAGACTGGTGGAGGGGGGCCTTCATGTTCCTGGTTTGGAGAGGCAGCCCAGTTGCATTCTCCTAACTAAAGTTGTTCCTTACGATGTCCCCCACCCCATAAGAATGCTAACTTTAAGGAGCTGCTTGCAAGCACATGGGTGCTACTGTAAACTCTCGAAGGTCAACTGCTTGAAGGTTAGGTGCCATCCAAAGCAATCAGACCACCCCAAGTACAGCCCACTCCCTTCTGATAAGGATCACAGAGTGTTCCCCTGGAAAGTTGCTCAGGGACACTTAAGGTCAAGCCAGCTCAGCGAGGACCAAGGTTAAGCAGCCGTCTTAACTCTAGAACCCACCCATCTGGTTATGCATGGACCTTCCTGTTACATGTATGTCCCTAGCACACCCCCTTCCTGTTCCATGTGTGCCTCTAATATAGTCCCTTCCTGTTGCGTATGCGTATGACGTGGTTTGCACACCCATACATTCACAATGATTTTCTGCTCGATAAGGAAAGCTTGGTCCTGTCTCGGACACATTTAGCACACAGGGACGCACCCTAGGCCCTGCTGGTCCTGTTTGTTTGGTTTGGGGCCTCATGAGAACGTTGGGTCTCACAGCACGGACTCCTCGAAGTCGGCCTGGGCACAGGCCACATGCGGATTGGGGCCCTTTCCCAACCGTCTTTGTAGAAAGATAAACATTCCTACAACCAGGGGTCCGGGACCACCTAGGTTTGTTAGAACCTGTATGTAGGGCAGTCTATGCTGGAAAGTCAGAAGCCGAACCATGTTGAATGCCTCTACACAGCGTCCCCGGAGAAGGAACCCACTAGGCCTTTATCACACCTGTCACATGGATTCCCGTGACTGACTTCCTCCAAGTGGGGCTCCCTAATAGCTCCCCTCCAATGCTGGGTTTCTAGCTTTTCTCCCCCCCCCCCCCGGCAAAAGTTTTATTGGCATGCAATTGACATAGCCTACAATCGAGTAAGTTCAATCCTTCAATCATTTCAAGGGGGAACTGGACAATCACTACCACATCTATCTTAGAGCATCCCCCCACACCCTTCCACACACACATGGTTAAGTCACCTTCAGTGTATCAGCCTGTTGGGGAAGGCATTAGCCCCTCTCTCTCTGGTTCCCATCTCCATGGAAGAGGTGAGCCCTTTCATGCCTTTGTCAGATGTGGCTTTAATTTATCTTTCAATTACACAACCGGCCCTTGAACTGATTTAGTTGTAGAGGCTGGTCCCCCACAGTGGATTCATTTGGCGGACATTCGATTCATTGACCTCTTCCAGACTGTACGGCCCCCTCTCCCACCTCCCACTCCTGCAACTCTGCTTCCTGTTCATCAGTCTCCATGGGTCTGGAGAAGCCTAACTTGAACCGGATTGAACTTACCAATTTCCACCCGGGGTGGGGTGGGGTGGGGTAGGGGGCAGTTCTACCCTGTCCTATCAGGTCACCATGAAGCAGCATCAATGTCATGGCAGTGAGTTGGGTTTTTGAGCTGTGTGCCGTGCGTGCAGATGTCACCAGTTTGGCTTCTCTGGAGACCCCAGCGTAATGCCATCCTCCAGGTGACATCCTTGCCTACGAACCCAACGCAGAGCTTGGTGGTCCGAGTCCCATGAGAGGTGCTTCCAAAGGAAGACCCGGGCCTCTGCTTCAGAGAGACCGGGCAGTGAAGACTCTGTGGGCACAGTTCTGTCCTGCCATACATGGAGTTGCCGTGCCCTGGATTGCTTCGCTGGTGTACACGGCCCTCCAGCAGGTGAGGCGCCTGATGGAGCAATGATTACGTGTCCATCTGCTAATCGAAAGGTTAGAACCCACTCAGCAGTCCTGAAGGAGGTCAGTCTGTCCACCTGCTCTATGCCCGGACGATGGCAGCTGAGCAACCCTCTGGGGCAGCTCTACTCTGTCGCGCCGTGTGTCGCTGGGCATTGAAAATGGATATGACAGCAGCCAACAGCATCCACCACAAGGCTGAATCCAGTTCCAGCTGCTGGGGAGCACGTGTTGCTTGGAGCCATGGACTCAAAGCTGGCATGTACCCAATGGGGTGAAACACTCCCTGGACCTGTGCCACCCTCCCATTGTTCTTATGCCTGAGCCCATGCTTGCAGCCACCGTGTCCATCCGACTCAAGGGCCTTCCTCTTTTTCACTGCTGCCTCGACTTGACCAAGCGTGATGGCCTCCCCCAGGGACTAGTCTCTCCTGACATGTGCAAAGTCCCGCCATCCTTACTTCTGAAGAGCACTCAGGGTGTGTTTCCTCCAAGACAGTTTGTTCTTCTGGCCACCTGGGGTACTTTCCACCTTCCTCACCAACGCTGTAAATCAAGTGCTTCCGTTCTTAAAGGAGCCCCTGGAAGAGAGGGTGGTTTCTCCTGGTTTCACCAAGGCAACCGGGGCTGCTGCAGGGATGCCAGTCTCTTTGATCTTTGCCTTCTCAGAGGAGAAGAGTGGGAACCCAGGGAGGTTCTTAATTTGCATTGATTTTGTAATGAATGAGCGCCCCGGCATTCTTCTGAATAGATATTGTGGTTTTGAGAATTGGCTGCAGGATCCTCCTTGGGGAGCCTGTGGTCTTTGGTAAGGGAGCCTGCACAGATTCTCAGCAGGGTGCTATTCAGGGGATTTGGTTTCCTTTGCCTTCCACCGCTTCTAACCTCAAGGATGGACCCACCCAGCAGTGCTACGCTGAAAGGCCTGGTGACCTGTTGTGTTAGGCCGGGTTGACTAGCGAAACACATCCAGAGACACTCAGGTGTGTGTTAAGAGAGAGCTTTGTATCAAAGAGCAATTGCATACTGAGAAAATATCCCGGCCCAGGCCAGATCAAGTCCATAAGTCTGATATTAGCCCACGAGTCTGACACTAGTCCATGAATTCCTCTTCAGACGCACGTGGCCACTCACAAATGCCGACTGTGGAAAGAACACAGGTTGGTGGGTGAAAAGTCTTGTGGATCCAATGGCCGTGGAAGCATCCCAGGGCTGTCTCTGCAGGCCTCGGCCACACGGCTTGCTCAGGTGTCAGCGTACCTCCACATGGCTTGTCCACAGGGAGACGAAGTGAGAACGTGTGTGGCCCAGCCTCCAGGAAGATAGACAGGAAGTTCCCAGAATCCTCATGAGAAGGCCACGCCCACCGGGAGACATCACCTGGCTGTGACCGGATTGGCACACCTTTACTTTATTTATCAAGTTGACAGGAAACTCTGTAACAACCACACCTTGCTTTTGTAAAGGCCACAGCCAAGAAAAGCCACGGAACCAGTTCACGTTAATGCACCGAGGGTGGCTGTGAGCAGACTGAATGGCAGTGGGCTTGGTTCTGACTGCTTCTTTTTGGAGGGCTGGGAGGGGAGTGCAGCCTCTGGGAGGGAAGGCTGCAGGCCGGGATTTCCACCCTACAAAACGTGGCTGTGGAGGGTACTGCTGAAGAGGTTCGGCTCACAGCGCCCCCGACGGACCATAGCATGAAACACTGCTAGAATGTCATGGCCAACGAATGTACAAATGCGTTTGACACAATTGATGTATGTGCAGATTGTGATAAGAGTTGGATGAGCACCCAATAAAATGATTTTTTTTTAAAGAAAGAAAGAAACACTGTCTATCCACACACCCTCCTCACAAGAGTTGCTATACTTCAGCCCACGGCGGTAGCCTCTGTCGATCCATCTCCTTGCACTTGGGGTTCCTGGGTCGCTTGCCCTTGTACCAGGAGGCCTGATGGCCGCAGTGGTTATGCGACAAGCTACACCGAGGGAGAAAACATGGGGCCTTCGTGTCCTGTCAAGAGTGACAGTCTCGGAAACCCACCGGGGCCGTTGTGCCCTGTCCTAACGTCGGCACCGACCTGACGGGCAGCGAGTTTCATTTCGATTGTACCAAGCGTCCTGTCTGTGTTTTCAAGGGCTGTTCTCTGCTGAGCGTGTCCAAAGTGCATGAAAGGAAGGCTCTCCGTCCCGGCCTCTAAGGAGCGTGCTGGCTGTACTTCCCAGGCACATGTGTCTGTTCTTCTGGCGGTCAATGCTACTTCCCAATATTCTTCACCAGCACCGCATGGATCAAACACATCAGCGCTCCGGTCTGCTTTCTGCACCGTCCACCTTCCACCACTGAGTCAGAGAGCCAGGCCTTTCTGCTGCAGTGTGTCTGGTGGGTTACAACCGGCACAGCAGGGCTCCCCTTCCGATGGGGGAGGGGACAACCCTCTGGGAAGCAGGGGACACTCTATGGGAGGGACTGTCATTAGGGGGAGCCGAGGAAACTCTAGGAGAAGAGGGACTGGCGTTTTCTAGCCTTAGGAGCCCAGAGCCTCCCCATCTTCACCCAATTCTGTCCCTGCACAATTTACTGAGGTCACTTAGGCAACTGCTTCTGTCCCCGCCCCCGCTTCCCGGGAGTTCAAGGGCACCGGAAGTGGTCAGGGCCTCTGCCCTGAGCAAGTTCGCCCAGCCTAGCGCAAAACCCCCACACCCCAACCTTGTAAGAGCCAGTAAGAACGGCCTCTTTGGGATTTCTGAGACCGAAAGAGTGGAATGTACCAGCTTTCTCCTGCAGTGCCCGGTGGTTTCCAGGGGCTGGCCTTGAGGGTAGCAGCCCACCCACCACCTGTCCCACTATGCCACCTGCGGCAGGCGACGGTCCTGGGTGGCATTCCCACCCCCTCCCCCAGGTCTGTCTGTCTCCCCAGCAGGGTGGGAAGCAATTATCTGCTCTAATCACTACCTCTGTCTCAAGCAGGCGTTGAGGGAGGGAGGGAGGGAGGGGAGGCGGCGCCCCAGCCTGACCTGCTTTGAGGTGCTCCCAGCCGTGGGAGACAGTCTGTGAGCGCCATGTCGGGAAATCGGGAAATCGCTGTCACAATACTTCACCCCTGACACCCTCCCAGCCCCGCCGGCGCCCCCTCCCTGTGCGTCTCAGCCCCTCCCCGCACTCACCAAGTTGCAGCTCCCAGCGGAGCGGCATCCGCTCAGATCGCAGGCAAACAGGTGGGGGGTGTGAGCAGGATTTGAACTCTGGGGCCCAGTTCTCTCCCCGGCACCAGTGGGCTTCCCAGGGGCTTCCAAACTGGTGAGCACTCCCCTAGAGGGTCTGCCCCTCTCCACCCACTAGTGTCCCCTGCCCCCGCCCCCCAGGATTGGCCCCGCCCTTGCCGAAAGGGGAGCCCAATTCTAACCCACCAGCTGCACTGCGGCAGAAAAGTCCTGGCTGAATGATATTCCACCCCACCCCCGACCTGCCTTCCAAGGAGCCCTGCGTGTTGGGCTGCTAACTGCACGGCCAGCAGTTCGAAACCACCAGCTACTCCTCGGGAGAAAGACGAGGCTTTCTGCTATAAAGATGCACTGTCTCTAAAACCAAACTCGGTGCCATGGAGTCCGTGCTGGCTCTGCGCGACCCTGTAGGACAGTCTAGCACTGGCCCCATGGGTTTCCGACATAGACACATATATAGAAAGCCTCGATTTTCTCCCGAGGATCGGCTGGTTGGTTTCGAGCTATTGACCTTTCAGTTAGCAGCCCAGCTCATAAGACAGTCCTCATCGCCTCACCCCCCTCCATTCTTGGGTACTCGAAAGCCCATGGGACAGGAAAACCACAGGACCAGACTCTGGCACAACCCTGCCCCACTTCCTGTGCCTGGCTGGCACGCCTTCCTCTTTTAACCCAGTGACCCTGCCAAGTGCCCTCTAAGGACTGTCGGTTCCCAGACCCCACCCCCATCCCCGCTGCCTGTCTCCTTTGTTCCCAACCCTTGCTCAGTGACTGACCTGGTGCACATTTGTTCCCTTCCCAGGGTCTCAGTCGGCTGGTCTGTAAAATGGGCACATGTATCTTCTAAAGGGCCCTGGTGGTGTGAATGGTTGGCGCTGGATTACAAACCTAGAGGTTGGCCATTGGAAGCCCCCCACCCCCAACAGCACCACAATAAAAAGCCTTAAGACTCGGGGACCTGCTTCTGTAAAGATCCCAGCCGACACAGCCATCTAGAGCGGGTTCCTCAAACAAACGGACACAGAAATGCCATATAACCCAGCAGTTTCTCTCACTAGACACAAGGAGCAAGAAACAAACGGAGACAGGCTGTTAGACAAACCTATGTGGATCACAGTGCTATTCACAATAGCAGGGAGATGGAAGCAAACAAAATGCCCAGCATCGGAAAACTCCCAAACCAACCGCCTTGCCATCAGTGCATCCTGACCCATAGCCACCCTATGGAGCAGAGGAGTGTTGCCCCTGTGGGTTTCCGAAGCTGTACATCTTTAATGGAGTAGAGAGCCTCCTGTTTCTCCCACAGAGCGGTTGGTGGTTTCGAACTGCTGACCTAGCACGTAACCACCAGAGCCCCCTCAGCCATGGAGGAATGCACAGTAAACTTCCGATGCGTGCACACAAGGGACTACTATGCAACGTTCCAGAGTAAAGCTGGAAACGCCTCCTGACATGAATGGATTTGGAAGATATTATGCTGAGTAAAATTAGCTACAAAAGAACAAATATTGTATGAGGCCACTGTTAGGAGGAACACAAAAACAAATAAGCAAGAAGAAGACGTTTTTCACACTGAAAGAAACAGACGTTTTTCACACTGAAAGAAACAGATGTTTTTCACACTGAAAGAAACAGACGTTGCTCTGTTTCAGATGTTCCCCTCCTAGGTGGGAGGGGAAGGGAGCAGGAAGCAATAGGCTAGAGGCTGGAAAGGTGCTAACTTGGGTGAAGGAAACAAAACCCTCAAACTCACAGGCATCGAGTTGGTGCTGACTCACAGCGACCGACCCTCTAAGGGCGAGGTAGAAATGCCTCTATGAATTTCCAAGACTGTAACTCTTTTTACTTTATTTTTTGACTGTAACTCTTTTTTTTTCAGTGCAATAGCTATATTTAGTCTATTTTTTGTCACCGAGGGACTGTTTAAGACCCTTTACTCTTTTTTTTATTAAAAGATCATTTTATTGGGGCTCTCACAGCTCTTATAACAATCCACACATCAATTGTACCAAGCAGATTTGTCCACATGTTGCCATCGTTATTTTCTAGACATTTACTTTTTATTGAGCCCTTGGTATCAGCTCCTCTTTTCTGACTGTCACTCTTTAAGGAAGTAGAAAGCCTCATCTTTCTCCCGAGGAGCAGCCGGTGGTTTTGAACTGCTGACCTTGCAGTTAGCAGCCCCATGGTGGAACGCAGTACACCAACAGGGCTCCTAACTTGGGTGAAGGGAAAGATACTATCCAAGAGGGAGATGGGAGATAGAAACAAAATGATGGAAACGGGGGATTGCTGAATATAAAAATGATAATCTCCTCTGTAAGCCCCCCTCTAACTCACGATAGTAATAAAAACCCAAGAAACTTAAGAAAGAAAAGAAGAAACCCCTATGAGCATTCCTATGGAAAACTCCAAACCCTATGGCGTATTCCAGTCCAAAGGCTTGAAAGCAGAGATTGGAGACTTGTCAACCAGCTTTCGCTACGGCCGTATGCACCATCATCAAAAAGTGCTAGAAACACCATCCATGCCGCCAGCAGATGAATGGATAAACAAAAACATGGAATAGGTCTGCAGGTGGAAACTACCAAGATTTACAGTCACGGACACCCACAAGGGGCAGTTCTACTGTGTCTTATAGGGTCACTATGAGTTGGAATCGACTAGATGGCAGTGAGTTTGGTTTTTGAATTCAAGTTCCACTAGTCGTCCCGAGGGTCTTTAAAGGTGGCCATTCAAGTCTCAATCCTTGGTGTCTCTTAGCCTGGAGCACAGGAGACTGAAAGAGAATCAGGAACACCAATCCGAATCGATTCCAACTCATAGCAACCCTACAGGAGAGGGTGGAACTGTGTGTGAATTTCCGAGACTGTAAAGCCTTACAGGAGCAGAAAGCCTCATACTTCTCTCATGGACCAGCTGATGGTTTTGAACTGCCGGCCCTGGGGTTGGCAGCCCAGCTCATAACTCACTAGGCCGCCAGGGGTCCTGGTAGGATTCCTAGGGAGCAGGACATTCACATTAATGGAAGAAGAACAATTCAGAAAGGGAGAGAGAGGATGACTGCACAACTCCATGCTCTCAGTCACTGAGTAGTACATGCAGAAACTATGGAATGGGTGTACGTTTTGCTGTGTATATTCCCAACAACAACAAAGCAAATGCAATTGGATTCAGAAGAAAACACCCCCGTGGAGCCGTTCACCTCTGTACATCTGAGGTCCCTATTAGTTGGCATTATCATGGAAACAACTAACAACTGACCAATAGCATGTGCAGGAAGAAGATAAGAAACCTCACTCACACCCCCACCCCACCCCCACCGGGGCCTGCAAACAGTGATTACCTGTCATTTCTTTTGATACTTTTGCTCTCAAAAATGTGTCTACATTTCAAAACCCCAGTTCCTTTCAGGCTACCCGAGAGTTGGTTCTGTGAAAGCATCTTTTATGGCCCGGGTTGTCCCTAAGATGTGTGAGTTGAAAATGGTTGAAGGGGGTGATGCGTCCTGAGGTTTCATTGTACCGTGCTGTTGTTGTTGCTTGGTGCCATTGAGCAGATGACAGCCAAGAAAAGGCTATGGGGAGAGTCAGCTCTGTTCTGTAGAGTATTTCTGACTTGATGTTGCACAAGTCAGGCCCTATCTGATTTTTGGTGACTTTTTGAAAAGAGACCCGAATGACATGAGCTGCCAGGCTCTCCGAGACCCCACCTGGTAAGGTGAGGAATGACCAGAGAAGAGTTTCCAGAGAAGGTGGTGTGATAGGTCGGTTTCTTGTGCCAACCTGGCCAATAGGAACATGTGGGATTCATCAGGTCGCAGTTTGATTGGAGGGCAGAGATAAATGGGTCTGCAAGGCCCACCTACATCTCTCTTGCTCTCTGGTGATGGAACCAGCATGCTGCTGCTTTAGTTAGTTCTCTGCCTCAACCTGAGCACTACACCACCTGTGGGTCAAGCCAACCTGTAGGTTGTGTGGCTGGAGCTGGCACGCTGCTGGTGCATACATTGCTAGAGCTTGAGGCTGTTGGATCCTGTTGCCTTGCATTGCTTAAGTTCAATATCCTACCCAGGCCTGCTTCGCTAAGCTACCAAGCTGACTGTTGCTGACCCTCCCTGCTGTTTGCTGCCTATGGGCAGAGACTGCCTGCCTTGCCGGAGGAAAGACTCCGCTGTCTGCTTCCTTGACCTTGGACCTGGAAGCCCATGTGAGTTGAAGGACTTCAGGTATATTAACTGTTCCATGGAAGTGAGTTGAACTGAGCCCTCTGTACTGCTGTGTAGACTAATTAACTGTTATATTCCTTCTTGCTGTATAAACCTATTCATAGATAGATAGATAGATAGATAGATAGATATACTATATATACTAGATTATATATGTGTGTGTGTAATATATAGTTTTGTTTCTCTAGAGAAACCTGCCTAACATAGGTGCCATCCAGTTGGGTTTTGAAGGATGAGTAAGAGTTTGCTGGCTTGTGAACAGAAGTGTGCTTGGCATATGTGTTAGTCTGGGTTGACTAGAGAAACAAATTCATAGACATTCATATGTGTGTATATCAAAGAGTAATTTTATATTAAGAAAACATCCCAGCCCAGTCCAGATCAAGTCCATAAGTACGATATTAACCCATATTTCCCATACCAGTCTATAAATTCCTCTTTGGACTCACGCAATACTTGCAATGGAAGATCACAGGCCAGTGGGTGGAAGTCTTGCGGATCCAGTGGCAGTGGAAGCATCTCAGCACTGGCAAAGATCTCCACCTGGCTCCTCCAGCTCTAGGGCTCTGGTTCCATCAGCGTAGCTCCATGTGTCTTGGCAACAGGAAGACAAACAGAGAGTCTGCGTCTGGCCCCCAGTGAGCTATTTATCTCCATCACGCCTCCAAATGAGGTCATCAAGCTGCGACCTGATTGACAGGCTAGACTCCACCCTTTCACTCTAATAGTCTCAAACTGACCCGTGAGAGCCTGCTGTTGTGGTTATTAGGTGCTGTTGAGTTAACAGTTCCAAGGGGGAAATTTGACCCTGTCACAGGGGGCTCGCTATGCTGGCCACCCACTGGGGAAGATCTAATGAGACAACATCTGTTACCAAGTGGTATCATTCACCACCAAGTTGTCAGCGGTCCCTCATTCTTCAGGTGAGGAAACAGGGTCTTAGAGAGCGGCAGGAAGGATCCGGTTACACTGGAGACTGAAGTGGGAGGAGAGTGAGAAAGTGGGTTCTAGTCTCCTGAGATAGTTAAGGTTTATTGTGCCAACCTGGCTGATAAACACATGTGGGGTTAATTGAAGGGTGGAAGGCTAAATGGCTCAGTGAGATTCGCCTTTCTAGTTCTCAGGTCTCTGGCTTTCTGATGTTCAGACCAGAGTGTAGCTGTCTTAGCCAGTTCCCTGCTTCAGCTGGCAAGGCTCACTTCCTGCAAGGCATCCCTGTGGAGAAGCCATATGGATCTACCGCGATGCAGCCCTGGGTGCTGGAGCAGCACATGGAGACCCCTGCCAGCGTTGAGATGCTTACATGCTCACTGATTCGGCTTTCCTCCTGCAGTCAGTGTCATTGTGTGTGTTTTGTGAGATGGAGGAGGACTTTGTAGATTGGTGTCGGACATGTGGGCTACTGTTGGACTTGTGGGCTTGGGCAGCACTGGGTTGGGATGTTTTCTTAATGTACACTTACCCTTTCTATAAAACTCTCTCTTATACATATGAGTTTCTGTGGATTTGTTTCCCTAGTTAATCCAGACTAACACAACTCCCTTCAGGGTTTGTGGGGAAGTTTGCACCCAGCTGGCTCTTTCTTCTCCTCCTCCTCCTCCTGCACTCTCTCAGAGCAAAGTGGTCACCAGCTCAGCAACGTCCACTTTTACCATCCTCTGACCTTGATTCCCCGTTGCAGCGTGTGCCACCATTCCTGCCCCCCTTTCCCCCAATAGCCCCCACTTTTAACATCAATTCTATGTCCCCTCCCCCAAACAACCCCCCACCCCCGCCCTCACTGCCACTGCCATTGAGTGCACTGACAGAGACCGTATAGGGCAGAACAGCACCAGCCCCTTGCGTTTCCGAGGATGTAAATCCTAACAGGAGCAGGCAGCCTCTTCTTTAAAAAAAAAAGTTGTAATCTCTCTTTCTCCCTCAGAGTGTCTGTTGGATTTGAACTGCTGACTTTGGGGTTCATGAAGCCCAACGCATAACCCACTGCCCCCCAGGGCTCCTCCCTCCAGCCCTGCTAGCCACTTGCAATGCTTGGTTTTTGTTTCTCTATTTCATCTAGTTGGACTCACTCGGTATTGACCTTTTGTGATGGATGGGTCCCTTTGGCTCAGCACGACATTCTTCAGGCTTGATCACGCTACAGCAGCTGAGTAACATTCCATCATCTGATTGTTAGGTCTATACCACATTGTGTTCATCCATATGTCTGTGGGAGGGCAGGAGGCACGGCGACTGGGTGCTGAAGGAGGAGGAGGAGTTTGCTGGCAGAAGGGATGGGTTACACGAGGAAGAAATAAATAACAAGCCTAAGTGGCCGACGCGGGGCCCCTGGTTCCCACTCAGATGCCCCGGAAGACAGCTGCCCCACCTCTGCTGGTGAGCTCAGGACCCCAGGGAACAGAGTGGGTAAACTGAAGCCCACAGACGGGGTTCAAGACTTGGGTGCGACGCACTCTGGGCTGGGGACTGCCGCGAATCCAGGCTGGGCCCCCTGCATTGCTGTGGAGGCTCTGAGAAGTGACGTCCATGCTTTGAACTTCCTTCTTCCTCCCCCACCCCGAGTTGGGCCTAGAGGCTGCCGGGAAGAAATGCCGGCTTCTTGAGGAACAGTGTCATGGGGGGAGAGGAGAGTGGAGATCAGGAGTGGGTGGGTTTGGTGTGATGAGAAAGGCAGGGCTGGAGGCAAGTGACTGAGGATGAGACTGGGATTGGGGGCGGGGGCAGGTTCAGAGCCATGGGATCAGGTACCTGGGAGAGGACAGAGAGGCAGGCCTGGGGGAGACATGGACTTGTGAGAGATAAGGGGGGGCACCAGGGGCCTAGCAGCATGAATGGGTGTCCAGTGGGGCGGCATTGAAACGAGGAACCAAGAAAAGAAGCTGGTTTGGGAGAAGTAAACATTCAGCTGCTAAGACCCCCACCGGTGAGAGGGACCTGGGGACATTCGGGCAGGTGTCTTGAGCAGGTAGGTGGCTGTTCCAGGTTGGAGTTCAGGTCAGATGCAGGTGGGGCTGTGTGAGGCTGAATTCCAGGGTCAGCTGAGGCGGTCCATTCTCATAGATTTGTAGTCATTGGGGGATGGGGGGTTTGGGACAGAGACCTCAAACCCATCTGTAGACAATAGGACATCCTGAACAGAAAGGTCACAAGGAAGGGATAAGTCAACCAGGGTGCAATATAACCATGATGAAACATACAATATTCCTCTGGTTCTTTGAGGCTTCGTGACCCCAGTCCTAACTTTCAGTTCTGGCTAGACCAGAGCATGTACACTGGTACAGATAAAGCTCAGGACACACGGAATCCAGGTCAGATAAACCCCGCAGGAACAGAAACGGGAGTAGTGAAACCAGGAAGATAGGGGAAGGTGGAGGGAGGAGGGGGAGAAAGGAGGGACCGATTGCAATGATCAACATACAAGCCCAACCCAGGGGCACGAACAAAAGAAATGTGGGTTCAGGGAGACAGTGGACGGTGTGAAATATTAAATTAATTTATAATTTGTCAAGGATTCACGAGGGTGGGAGGGATGGAGAGGGAGTGAAAAAAGAACTATCTAGCAAAGGCTCATGTTTTGGAAACGCTGATGGCAACATATGTACAAATTCATTTGATACAATGGATGCATGGAATTGTTTAGAGAGCTGTCAGAGTCCAAACAAAATGATTTCAAACAAACAAAAAATTTAAAAAATGATTTCAACAAGCAAACAAACAGATTTACAGTCTTGGAAGCCTAGAAAAGAGACACTGCTCACTCTGCCCTATAGGGTCCCTCTGATTCAAAATCAATTAGACAGGAACGGGTTCGGTTGTTTATTAGTATTGCCCGATCCATGAAAAGAGCGCTGGCATCACAGTGGATTAAGTGTTGGGCTGTTAACTTCAAGTCAGCAGTTCGCATCCACCAGCTACTCTGAGGGAGAAAGACGGGGAAAGATGTATGGCTTTGGAAACCCTATAGGGCAATTCTGCTCCGTTCTATAGGGTCCCCGTCGGTCAGGAATCCACTCAGTAGCAGGAACTGTTTTCATATTTCTTCGATCTGTAAAAGAAGCCTGGTATCGAAGTGCTAACGTGTTAGCCTGCTAATCTCAAGGTCAAGAGTCTAGAGAACGCTGAGGCCGTCTGCTTCCGTAAAGATTTATAGCTTCGGAATCCCACAGGGACCATCCGACTCTGTCCTGCAGGGCCTCCGTGGGTCAACTCCATGGAAGTGGGTTTGACCTGATCCACACATCTTGTCCAGGGAGGAGGCTGTGGAGAGGCAGAAGCTGTGCCCAGAACACCCAGCTTGCTCAAAGGCCCAGAGGCACCAAGGTGCGGCACAGTTTGGGCTGAGGGATGCAGTGAGAGACAAGGCTGCAGAGATGGGTGGGGGTTTGGGATCTCAGGTGGAGCTCCTGGGCTTTGCTCCAGAGGCACGGGGGTGGGCGGGGGGAGAGACAAAGGGGAGGTGTGAGCTGGCGAGGCAGGGCCAGCTGGGCAGATGTGTAGAGCTGGCAGGCAAGGGGGCAGATGGAGATGTGAGGATCTGGGCAGAGACCTGAACAGAGGTTATGGGAGAGGGGGAGATGCTGGGGACTGGTCTGGGGCCTGGGGGAAGTCCAGTGGGGAAGACATCCTTGAGACAGAGTTTGGGGATCTTTCGGTGGGTAGTGGGTAGGCGGGGGGGCAGAGATTCCTGTGGAATGGGAACGTGCGTAATGATGGATCCTGGCAGCCTAGGGAGACACTTTGGCAGTTCCTCAACGGCCAGCATTCCCTTTCTCCTCTGCTCCCTGGTCATCCTGGCTGTGTACCTCCTGGAGGTGGCCAGTCACAGCCTGGGGATACAAGCAGCTGGCCCTGGCCTGGGGCCACCTGGTTCCACCACCAGGCCATCACCGATGCCACATGGAACATCCTGCTGCCACTGAGCCTCGCCTGGTCCCTGGGGGTGGGGATGGGGTGCTTTCTGCCATCCAGGCCCCTGTCAGGTCATGCTAAACGTCTATGACAGTGGTTGCCACCCCAGGCTGTGGCCAACACCTTCAGTGGGAAGCTCCAGCCTACCTGGGCTCTGGGCCCATGAGTTCAGGCTCTTTCTGATTGTCCCTGCAGGTATGGGAGCAGGGGAGAAGAGGGAACTTGGCTGAGGCCTATAAGAGGACACCTGTGGGGGAACCTTCTGGCTGTGCCCCAGACTTGCGGTTCCTTAGCCCAGCCCTGAATCAGCTGGTGTTTGGTTTGGGGGTACTGAGTACTGTTTGGGGACTCAGGGGGTTCCTCGCTGCAGCTGACCAGGCTGACTGGGAGGACCCCGCCCTTGGGAATGCTGTGGGCCCTGGGGGCTGGGCTGTTCATCTGCTAGCCCCCCACCCCTTCCACCTGCTGCTTCTGCTGCAGCTGTCAGGGGAGAGGGAGGCTGGGCAGGATGCAGGGGACATTTAGGTGCTACCCAGACCCCTGCAGTTCACAGTTGACATCTCCCTCCCTCCTCTGCTCTACGTGTGCGGGGCCCTGGCCTTCAGGCGACAGCTGTGCCCGGCCCTGTGGCCTTGCCAGGGTAGGGGACGAGGACAGGAAGACGGGTGAAAGTGGGCTTGGGGGTCCAGGCTATGCCACACAGCAAGGACCTCAGGGGCCGTGACAGGCATGTGAGAGGCCTGTGTCCCATCTCCTCACCCCCCTGGGAAGGGGACAGATAGAGAAGGCAGATGTGGAGGCTGAGACAGGGGCCCAGAGAGAGAGGGGACAGAAACTTGGTGGTGGAGCGATGGCAACAGAGACTTAGAGAGAGAGGGGGGAGGGGGGAGGTCAAAGACTCACAGAAAAGAGACAGAGAGAGGAGGGGACAGAGAGCCAGAGAGAGGGAGAGAGAAACTCAGAGAGAAGAGGTCAAAGGCCTAAAGAGAAAGGACAAAATCCAGGGAGATGAAGACAAACCCAGAGTGGGGAGAGGGGCACAATCCAGAGAGACTCAGAGGGAAAGAGGGAGCCCAGAGAAGGGACAGAGATCCAGGGAAAGAGAGAAACCCAGAGAGACAGGGACAAATAGGAAGCACATGGAGGGGTTGGATAAACGACAGGCAGAGTGAACACAGGTATTCACGCAGGTGAGATGGAATCCCAGGCGACAGCCAGCATCCGGGTGAGGAGGTGAGAGACGGGTCAGGCTGTAGGGAGGAGTCAAGTGGGAGACAGAAGGAAACAGACGTGCAGACAGAGACCCAGTGAGAGACAAGGACCCAGAAGGTGGAAGTAGACCCAGAGGTGGAAGTAGAATCCACAGGGGGTTGAAGAGGGGAGGGTGGGGAGAACAAGGAGACAGACAGGCAGGCAGACAGATTTAGACAGAGAGACACACACCCACATAGAGATGGATCTCTATAAGAACAGATACATGGACAAGAGGGAAGAAATGGGGGCGGTGGGACGGAGGGGGATTCCCAGGCTAGGATACTGAATTCAGGGAATCCCCAGGCCCCCCAGGTGGAACAGAGTACTACAAGCCAGAGCTGGGGCAGGAACCAGGGACATTGAATTTCTTGGAGAACTTCTCAGGCTCCTGGTGGCAGCCTGGAGGTTTCATGCCCAAATACCCCATCTTGTGCTGACACTGGGAACATGGACCAGCCTCTGGGCCCCTAGTGCCCCCTTGCTTGCCTTTTGTCTTCCTCTCAATCCCTCCTCCTTCCCTCTGCACATGTTCTCTGATCTTAGGAAACTAGTACCTCCTCTGGAACAAGCCCCCTCCGAGAAGGGATTCGATTCTCTCTCCCATCTTCCTGGCCCTGGGGACCCGCGGGCTGCAAGTTCTAATCTCCCCCAGGTGCTCTTTAACAGGAAAGCGGTTGCCCGGGTCATATCCCCGACCCCCCCCCCCCAGGGGTGTGTGTGGCTGGGGGAAAAGCCCCGGGGACCGCTTGGGTGTGTATAAGCTGTGATTGGAAATATATTCACTCTCTCTGCCCGGACCTGGCTGCTGAGATCATGGCGGTCCCGGAGGTGAGCGCTTGCATGCTTTTTATCTTGTCTGATGTCTATAATTTTACCCCTTAAGGTAGTTTATTGTGCCAACCTGGCTGATAAACACGTGCGGGATTAATTGAAGGGCAGAGGGATAAATGGCTCCATGAACCTTGCCTTTCTAGTTCTTGGGTCTCTTGTTTTGTGATGGTCAGACTAGGGGAAGCTGCTTTAGCCAGTTCCCTGCTTCAGCTGGCAAGGTTCACTTCCTGCAAGACATCCCTGAGGAGAAGCCACACCCCGATGCAGCCCTGGGTGCTGGAGCAGCCATGTGGAGACCCCTGCCAGCACTGAGAGGCTTACACATTCACTGATTCGGCTTTCCTCCTGCAGTCGGCATCCTTACGTGTGCTTTGTGAAATGGAGGGCTTCTTTGTGGATTGGTGTCTGAACTATGGGTTAATGTTGGACTTGTGAGCTTGGGCAGCACTGGGTTGGGATGTTTTCTTGATGTGCACTTACCCTTTATATAAAACTCTCTCATATGCATGAGTTTCTGTGGATTTGTTTCTCTAAAGTACCCAGACTCACACACCCCTCAATGATACAACCACCTTGCAGCCATTTGGTTGTGGGGGCTGGTACCCCACAGATAACCAGGCCTTTCTTCCACAGTGCCACTGGGTGGGTTGGAGCCACTGTCAACTCTGGTTGGCTTGGTTGGGCTCAAACAGTTTGCCCTTGGCTAAGAATCCAGCCAGAATGTTCCTTAGAATCAGGGACTAGAAGAGCCCAGTCCCTGTAGAAGGACCTCGCGCTTGGTCAAGCAGAGGGTCAGTAAACAAGAGAACGATGGCCGTTGACGCAATGGATGGGCACAGTCGCTGCAGCCATGGACTCACACAACAAAGGAGGATGGGGCTGGACCGGCCAGTGCTTCTTTCTCTGGTACGTGGGCTGGAGTGGCTGTCAGTCTAGTGGTGGGGGCCGAGAGGGAGGGGCACTAGGCGCCCCTGGTAAAAAAAATCAGGGTGCACACCGCCTCCAAGGGCAGGTTGAGGAGCTGGGATTCTTTTCAGGGGTTTGGGGCCACGCTAGGCAAGGAGATCTTCCTCCTGAGGAGTCCGGGGAGGAGACGAGCTCATCCAGGATGTAGAGAGGTGATGGAGGGGAGAGACAGGACAAGAGTCCAGGAGAGATAGCCTCCAGGCAGGGAGGGAGGATACCCAACATCCCTCTTCCCCCCTCCCCCCGCCCCCCACTTCCCCCACTCTGAAACATTTCCAAATTTTCATTGGGTTGAATTTTTGTTCGGGCGACGACTTTGCCTCTGAAAATAGGCCAACACCGCCCTCGTGTGGTAATTTCGAGTACATGCGGTAAATTTGTGGTTTGAAAGAAAAAAACAACAAAACGTGTGTGAGATGATAGCAGGGCTCCCTTGGGTTTTGTTTTTTCCCCATTAGATCACAGGCCTTTCTTCCGAAGCATTTCTGGCTGGGAACCAACCTTCTCTTGAGTAGCTGAGCGCATCACTGTGTCACCCGGGGACTCCCAAACCCCAAACCCACCGCCATCAAGTCTATTCCAAGTCGTCGCTCCCCTCGGATTTCCAGAATTATAATTCTTACAGGGGCAGACGATGTCATCTTTCCCTTGATGGACAAATAGCGAGTGGGTTTGAACAACCGACCTGGCAGCTAGCAGAACAACTCTGAACGCAAGCTTACTCAGAAGCTGCCCCTTCAGATCTTGGCTTTAAGTGAAATTGCTTTTCTCAGATCCTCCTGTGGTGGTGGGGTGGAGTCCGACATAGGCTGAGTGTCTCTTGGGGCGTCAAGAGGTGAAGGCAGAAGGTGGGGAGGGGGCTGTAAGCAGTGAGGAGCGAACACTAGGCCTGTGTTGTAGGTCTGGCAATTTCTCCGGGAAGGGGTATTGGCAGTGGGTGTTGAAGGGTGAGTAGAAGTTTGCTCTGAGAAGAGGAGGAAGCTGTGTTGAACAATACGGTAATGATGAAGAAGACGGTGAGAGCCAGATCCTTGGCCGTGTCAAAGGTCCTTTGTGTCTTTGATCTCTAGCCGTCCTGCTGGATCCTCTTGGGCCCAGTGGACAGAGTTTCGCCTTTGCCCAACCAAAAAGAAAATGGGGGTGGGGGGATGTTCAAAAAAAAGTGACAAGTCAAATGCCTACCACAGTCTGTACTGGTGCCAGCTGGAGACTCTGTCTTGCTTTCTCTCCTCTGAGCCCTTGCACCCGAAGTTAACTCTGTCTGGGATGCCCACCCTGCTACCTCTTGTATGTTCCTGACCAACTCCTATTTGTCCTTCTAAACTTCAGATACCAGCACCCTGTGCAGCCCCCACAATCGAATGGGTCCAAGGAGCGGTGGTGTCATTGATTTATATACTCCCTAGGAGCCTGCAACACCCCCTAATTACAGATAACCACATAGGTAATAAAGCAAGCTGTACCCTAACCCTAAAGGTCCCTGAGTACATTGGAGAAGTAACCTAGCACCAGTGCCCGGGACAGGTAAGGGGGCGTAGCTGTCCTCAGAGCCTAGAACAATAGCACGCATCTGCTCCTGTAGTTAAAGCTGCCGGCCCCATAGCAGTCAGCTGTGTGCCTGTCAGAAGGTGACCATAAAGTAGCACTATTGTGAGAGGCCAGAGTGGGGAACATTATTAATAATGAGAATGTGATTGGGACTCATCTCCAACTCACAAGGCCTCCCTCCCTGCCCTACCCCCGAAACCCAGCCCACCAGGCTCCTTCTAGATGAGATGAACGGATTCATCCGTATGCACTCTCTTCCTGTCCTCTGCTCTCCCTAGTGCCCCTAGCCCAGACCTAGCAGTCCAAGTCACAGATCTCTAGCCCTCTCCTCCCTCAGATTCAGGAGTCTGGAGCCTTAGCCCGGCCACCCTCAGATCCAAGAGTCAAAACCCCGAGTCCCACCTTCCTCAGACCCAGGCATCTGGAACCCCCTAGCCCCTCCTCCCCCAAAACACCAGTCCCTCCTCCCTCAGATCCAGGGTCTGAACCCCCAGCCCTTGCTTCAGTCAGACATGCCTCCAAAGTCCCAGCCCACTGCTCCCTCAGACCAAGTAGCCTGGGCCCTGGGCTTCTCTATCTTCAGCTCCCTAAGCCCTAACAAGCATCTGGGCCCCCTCTCTCGCCTTCCTCAGGCCCAGGACTAAAGCCCAGCCTCGTCTTCTCTCAGAAGAGGGACCCAGAGGTCCAGAACTCAGCCTTTCCTCCTTCAAACCCAGGAGTCCTGACCCTCAACCAGTCCATCAGATGCAAGCCCTTCTGGTCTGAGCCCCTGAAGAATAAGAATCCTGACCTCAGACCCTGAAGTCTGGAGCCTCCCTCAGGACTGGTGGGTGGTCTCTGCCCCAGCCCCACTTCCCTCAGACTGGGAGTCCAGAGCCCAGTCCCCCACCCCCAGATAGGATTCCTGGGGTTGGCAGTGGACAGAGTGGAACTTGCTGATGCTGTCACATTTATTTGACCTCGGAGCCCAGAGCCATGGTCAGGGCCAGAGACACAGTACTTGGACTGGGGGCTGGGGGTGGCTCCGGTGGTCTTCTCAATGCTGAGCCTGAGGGAGGAAGAGAGACAGAGACAGACTCTGGAGAAAGAGAGGCAGAGACCATGAAGGAGGGACTATTGCCACCTGGGCTGGGGCCCCCCTCCGCAGCCCTCTCCCGGCTCACCTTGTTGAAGAAGTAGATGGAGGCGAGAATGGTGAACACGGCCATAGCCAGGGTTACATTCTAGGGAGAAGGAATTGGAGGTCAGATCCCAGGGCCCCTCCTCCCCTCTGCCCTGCCCCAGGGCTCCCACCCCGCTGGGCTTCTCTCCTCACTTCCTGGAAGTTCATGACCATTGATCTTGAGCAGAACCCGGCTCCCCTGACCTCTCTCTCTCTCTCCCTTTGGTGGGACTCTGAAGTGGAAAGGGGGTTGTCTGGGAGACCAGAGTGGTAGCCATGGTGACGAGGCCCTTGTGTGATAAGAGAGAAGGGCATTCTGGGTAGAGGGGACACTTCGGACAGAGGCTTGGTTAGATAGCTTTTGCTTATCAATGTGGCTGGGCCAGTGTGGTCAGTAAGAGAAGATAATCAGCTCCACAGTGGACTCCACTGTGAGCAGCTAAACTGTTGTGGGAAGATTAGGGCCACAGCCCTGAGGCAAAGGGGAAGCGGTTCCATCAGGGTTGTGGCCTAGTCCTATACAGTGGATGCTGGGCGAGGCTGGCTCTCTTCTTGCTGGGTCTGAACCTACACCTGCCTCATCAACGTCCAGTTCTCTGGGCTTGAGTCAACGGCCCGCTCTATTGCCTGCCAACCCTGGGAGCTATCAGCCACCTGCCATGTTGCCTGTCAACCTAGGATCTATTCAACTCTGCAGCCACAACCTGCACACCTTGGTCTCATCCATTTCTGTTTCTATCAGCCTGCAACCTTCCTGCTTCCTGGTCTGTCTTCCTGCTCCCTGGTTTTCCCAGCCCTAGCAGCCTGTGTGAGTCAGGAGACGCCTCCAGCTTAACCTCTGACCCATGGACTTGAACCAGTTTAGATGTACCCACTTAAACTATGTGAGCCATTTCCTTGATGTAAATCTCTTCATATATATGTGAAGGGGTAACCCCCAAAAAATGATTCCCCCAAAAAAGCTATGTATTTAAATGTTTTAACAAAACAACCTTATCACCTACAAAATACTCTCCACGACACATAATACATTTGTCAAATCCTTCTTCGAAACGTTCTTCAAACTTATCTGTTTCGATGGCTGACAGCACCCCCCTCGTTTTTTTCCTTCACCTCATCTACATCATCAAATTGCTGTCCTTTCATGTCCCTCTTCATTCTCAGAAACAAAAAAAAAAATTGACAGGGAGTGAGGTCAGGTGAGTAGGGTGTGTGGGGCAAGAGAAGCATGCAGGTTTTTTAGCTAAAAACTGGAGCAGTGAGATGGCTGCCTGAGCTGGTGCATTGTAGCGGTAGCAAAACCAGTCCTCTGTCTGCCACAAATCAGGTCTTTTTGTCACATACTTTTGTCACAATCTTTTCAGAACCTCTAAATAGAAAGCCCAAGTAACAGCCTGATTTGGTAGAATGAACTCCCAATACACTATGGGTCAACATTTTTGTCCGTTCAGGAAATCGATAGACATCCAGAACAAGGTTTGTCATCAATCAACATTTCACCTTTATTGAAATGAGAAAACCACTCGTACACTTGAGTTTTTCCCATAGTGCTGTCATTGGAAGATTTATTCAACATCACAACAGTTTCTGTGGCATTTACCCCGAGCAAGAAACAAAATTTCACAGCCACGTGCTGGTCTCTTAAATCAGCCAACACAAAACACACGGTTTGAGTGAAACTGCTTTTACAAAAAAAATTCACTGTGACCAGAGAGGACCTTCCCACGTGATGCCACTGGGTGCACTAGCTCAGAGCAAGTTGTTTTAGGCTCTTCTAGCGGGAAACATGCATTCTATGAAAGCTCCGCTCTGCCCAGCCCAATTCTGGTTTTCTTGGATACCCTCTCGCATAACTGACTTTGCCTCTCTAGAGGACCCAGTCTAACCCACTTGGGATAAATGTAATAGGCAAGTCCACACCTGGAACAGCACCCTGAGGAGTTTGGTTTTTTTCCCCCCAAGTGGGTAATGGGGAGTCACGGGAGGGGTGTGAACAGGGGAGGAACAATGCACAATAGATTCTTTTCTTTCTTTTTTTTAACATTTTATTAGAGGCTCATACAACTCATATCACAATCCATACATATACATACATCAATTGTATAAAGCACATCTGTACATTCTTTGCCCTCATCATTTTCAAAGCATTTGCTCTCCACTTAAGCCCTTTGCATCAAGTCCTCTTTTTCCCCCTCCCTACCCACTCCCCCCTCCCTCAGAGCCCTTGCTAATTTATGAATTATTATTTTGTCATATCTTGCCCTGTCCCGCATCTCCCTTCACCCCCTTTTCTGTTGTCCGTCCCCCAGGGAGGAGGTCACATGTAGATCCTTGTAATCAGTTCCCTCTTTCCAACCCAAAGGACAGGTACCATGATCGGTCTCAAATTAGATACTAACCTAAAAGTTAGTGGTTTGAACCCACCCAGGAGTTCGTTGGAAGCAAAGTTCTGGAGATCTGCTTCCATGATGGCAAAAAAAAAAAAAAAAAAAAAGCCTGTGGAGCAGTCCTAGTCTGTGTGAGTCTGGGTTGACTAGAGAAACAAATCCAGGGACAATCGTGTGTGTGTGTGTGTGTAAGAAAGACCTTTAAGTAAAAGAGCAATTGTATATTCAGAAAATAGCCCAGCTCGATCCAGATCAAGTCCACAAGTCCAATAGACCCATATGTCCGATACCAATGTATAAATTCTTCTTCGGACTCACGCAACACATGCAATGACACAGAATGCAGGAAGATCACAAGTCAGTGGGTGGAAAGTCTTGTGGATCCAGTGATGGTGGAAGTATCTCATCACTGGCAGGGGTCTCCACGTGGCTCCTCCAGCTCCATGGCTCTGGCTCCATCAGGGTAGCTCTACGTGGCTTGTCTTCAGGAAGACGTAGCAGAGAGAGAGTGTGTGTCTGGCTTCCAGGGAGCTATTTATCTCCTTTACGCCTCCAGATGAGATCATCAAGCTGCAACCTGATTGACAGGCAAAACTCCACCCCTTCACTCTCTTCCCTCCCTTTAAAAATCATTTTATTGGCGGCTCTTACCATAATGCCTACATTGTGTCAAGCACATTTGTACATATGTTGCCATCATCATTTTGAAAACATTTTCTTTCTACTTGAGCCCTTGGTATTAGCTCCTTATTATTTTCCTCCCTTCCCCGCCCTCCCTCCCTCCCTCACGAACCCTTGATCATTCATAAATTATTATGTTTTCATGTCTTCCACCAACACTGTCTCCCTTCTTGAACTTTTCTGTTGTCCATCCCCCTGTGAGGGGGGTTATAGGTCAATCATTGTGATTGGTTCCCTTAACTCTTAATAATTTCAAGTTGACATCAGATTGTGTAACTACCACGGGTTGAAGGTCAGGTAGAAGTTTGCTAAGAAGAAATGGGCATGACATTGGTTTCATACCCTTGGAATACCACTGTCCATGGGCATGGGCACTCCCCTGGAGGTGATACTGACTAAACAGCCTGGGTCTCCTGGGTGGGGACCCCACACATATGGGGTCCTTCAGACCTGTCAGGCTGTGCTATATTTCATTTTTGAGATTCATCATAAATTGGTGCTGCCTTGCTGTGGGCATCACTCCGTTATTGTTGCTGTTGTTAAAGATATTTGTGTGTCCCTGGAAATGTTTATTATTATTGCTTTTTAATATACTGAAGGATACATTACATATGGGGTTGCTATTGGTCAGAAAAGACTCAATGGCAGTGAGTTTCCAGTTGGAAGATGCTCCCTTTGTGTTCAGGAGCCCCAATGGTGTGGCGGTTACATGTTGGGCTGCTAACCGCGAGATCAGCAGTTCAAAACCATCCACTGCTTTGCAGGAGAAAGTTATACCCTGTCCTATAGGGTCACTATGAGTCAGCGTGAACTTGATGGCAGGGAGGTATTTTTGTTTGTTTGCTGACACCGTACCCATTGTTCTGACTTACATTCAAATTCAACTTATAGACAGGATCAAGAACGGAGCTCCTTCATAGTCTGGAGACTGCCTGTATGTGGAACATATGCATGGTGGATTATACACACAACAGTGGAAAGACTACATATTATCTTATGTATTTATTTTTAAGATCATTTGATTGGGGATTCTCACAGCTCATAACAATCCATACATCAATTTTATCAAGCATATTTGCACCATAATATCTTTTATAGCCTCTGTGTTAGGCAGGGTTCTCTGGAGAAACAGAACCAGGGGTCCTACTTAAAGACATGATAGATTAAATCATACTGGAGCAGGTTGGATCCTAGTCCTAATCCCTTCTGAGTGGAGTCTTATGACAAACAAACGGACAAGTGGTAAGAAAGATGCACAGGACAGGATGGGGCTATGCTTCATTCTGGTGGCCATAGGGTCACTGTGAAAGTGACCTCATAGACACGCATATGTGTATAAGAAAGAGCTTTATATAAGGAGTAATTGTATATTAAGAAAACATCCCAACCCAGTCCAGTTCAAGTCCATAAGTCCGATACTGGCCCATATGTCTGATATATATAAAGTCCTCTTCAGACTCAGAAAACACATGTGATGATGCCAAATGCAGGAGATCACAGGCCAGTGAGTGGTTAGTCTTGTGGATCCAGTGGCGATATAAGCATCTCAGCGCCGGCAGGGGTCTCTACATGACTTCTCTGGCTCCAGAGGTCTGGTTGAGTCTGGGTAGTTCCATGTGGCTTCTCCAGTTCGGGGCACTAGTGTAGTCCCATGTGTCAACTGCAATGTCTCCCAGGGAGTGGACCGATTATGTAACTACCACAGCACTGACAACAAGATCTTGCCAAGAGTTACTGCTGAGTAGACAGTTATTGACTCATCAGGAATCATCCCCAAAATTAGTGGCTTAAAACAGCACATACTTATAACCTCTCACCATTGCCGTGGGTCCAGGATTTGGGAGTGTGTTAGCTGGGTGACGCTGGCTCAGGATCTCTCATGAGCTTGCAGTCAAGAGATCAGATGGGTCTGTGGTCATGTGACTGCTTCACTCAACCTGAAAGGTCACCCAACACAAAGTATGCCAGGATGCTGCTTGACCCGCCATCCACCGTGACTTTTGACTACTTGAGAGCAAATGCTTCAGGAGACACCGATCTCTTTTAGGGTGTGTGGAAGTTACATAATCTGGTGTCAATGTAAGAATTAAGCATGTACGGGTGGAGTCTAGCCTGTCAATCCAGAGATAGCCAATGAGACCTCTGCGTGGGCATGACCTTCTCCTGAGAATTCTGGGAACTGCTGTATTTCCTCCTTGGAGGCGGGAGACACTTATCTCTTTCTCTGCTCACTCCCTTGGAGATGCTCTACTGACAAGACACATGGTGCTACACCTTGGGAGCTGGGAGGCCCACATAGACCTACCCTGATGCGACCAGATCTCTGGATCCAGAAAAGCCACGTAGAGACCCCTGCCAGCACTGAGATGCTTACACCACCACTGGATCCAAAGATTTCCAATCCACTGGCCTGTGATCCTCCTGCATTCGGCATCATTGCACGTGTTTTGTGAACCTGAAGAGGACTTTATACATTGGTATCAGACATCTGGGCTAATATTGGACTAATGGACTTGATCTGGACTGGACAGGGGTGTTTTCTCAATATTCAACTGCTCTTGTATATAAACCTCTTTCTTATGTACATATGAGCGTAAGTGAATCTGTTTCTCTAGACTCCCCAGACTAACACACGTACCAAATATAGCTGAACGTGAATCCTCAAAGGAAGGGTCGCTGGTGGCGCTGTGGGTTAAGCGCCAGTCTGCCAGCTGCCGATCAGCTGTTCAAACCCACCAACAACTCAAAGAGAGACAGAGGAGCCTCTCTGCTCCTATGATGATCTGAAGACCCAGAACTCCTGAATGAGTTGGACCTGACTCAATGGTCCAAATGCCAAACTCGCTGCCTATGAGTCTATTCTGAATCATAGTGACCCAGTAAGACAGGGTAGCACTGCACCCCCACCCCACCCCACCGTGTGTCTCTAAGACTGTGTCTCTAAGACTGTTGACTCATCTTTCTCCTGTGAAGCAGTTGGTGGTTTCAAACTGCTGACCTTGGGGTTAGCTGTCTAACGTGGAATCCCTGCGTCACCCTGAAGGATGTCCGAAATACCCACCTTTTCCAGACTGCTGGGCCATCCCATGGTCTCTGACATCAACTCCTCCCCCCTCTCCTCAGTCCCTTCCCTCCTATCTTGGGGGGTGGGGAGGTCCTATCTTTGATGAGACGGCTCAAGGAGCTCACAGACCATCCAGGGAATGGCTCATGTGGTTGTGTAGACTCACATCTGTGTATCCAAACCTTATTCCCAGCAAACGCTTTCATTTCCAGCTCCCTGCTGTCTCATCACAGGCCCCTTTGAGACATCACTGTATTCGAGGAATACAGTGCAAAAGCCCACTGGACGCCTGTGCTTAGCAGCTCTAAGCAAGTCTCCTCTCCACCCCTCGCTATTTCACTCACACACATGTGCAAATGACCTTTGGTCCCAGCCCTCTCTCATCCCCCTTTATGCGTTAAACTAGCTGAGCCTCTTCAAATGATCCCAGGTGAGTCACAGTCTCTCAGCCTTAAAGAGCCCCTGGTTTAAGGGACATGGGGAGGGAGGGCAGAGAATGGGAGTCCGAGGTGGGTGGTGTGGGCAGGTGTGTGTATGTGTGTCGCTCCTCTCTGCATCTGTTTCTGTGTCTTCCAGCACGTTCACAACCATGCCAGGTGCTGCAGCCTCTGGCTCCTGGGGGAGGCATGCCGGGACATGCTCCCATGGGGACGAGCTAATGAGCAGGTAGGTTGTGGCACAGCCAGTGGGGCTGAGCTCAGCGTCTGGGCTGCGTGGATATGGCTGGGCCAGGGGCGCAGGGCCACCGGGCTGCTCCGCTCCTGCTGGTGCTGCTGCTAGGGACCCAGACCGTGGCAAAAGGACCCCTGGTGTTCGTGGCTCTGGTGAGGTGTCCTCTGCCCCCACCTGACCCCTTGCGGCCCCCCAACCCCGACCCAGTCCTGACCTGGCCCTACCTGCCAGGTGTTTCGCCATGGCGACCGAGCCCCGCTGATATCCTACCCCTTGGACCCGCACAAAGAGGCAGCTCCCACCCTGTGGCCACGCGGTCTGGGCCAGCTGACCGGGGTGAGATGTTGGAAGGTGGGGGTGAGAAACGGGGCAGGGGTCCAGAGTGGGGGGTGTCTATTGAGTCCTACTCTGTCCCCAGGAGGGGGTCCGCCAGCAGCTGGAGCTGGGCCGGTTCCTGAGAAATCGCTACCAGCATTTTCTGAGCCCTGAGTACCGGCGGGAGGAGGTACTGCTATTGGCACCATGACTCAGGCTCCTAACCTACCTCTCACCTCAGACCTCCACTGTCTCTGGCATGCCTTCTGGACACCCCTATCTCCTTCCACCAACCTGATCTGAACCTAACCTCTGAGCCCCCAGTGAACCCACCCTCACCCCTGACTCCGCTTCCTTCCAGAGTTATCTTGTCTGGATCTCTGACCTCTAACCTCTGTCAGCTTTGACCCTCCTGAACACCTGACTTTGACCCTTGTTGACTTCCCACCCTCCCATGAGACTTGGGCACGCTACCTTTCCACTCGACCCCTTTCGTCTTGACCTCTGGCCTCTAGTCTTTAACTTGGACTTTGTTTCCTGGACTCAACCTCTGCCTTCGGACTTCCACCAGCCAGACCTCCTGACCTCTGATCCCCAAACTTGGTGCTGTTGTCTTTGGGCCTTCATCAGTTCACCGTGCCCCTCTGACCCCCAACCTCTGACCTCTCTCTCCTTCTTCAATTCTGATCTAATTGTCCTGCCTCCTCCTCTTTCTTTTCACTTTCCCTCCCCCCATGAGGACCGGCCTGCCCAACCTCAGACCTCCCACCCCTGAGGGGCAAACACTAAACCTACCTTGTATCCTGCCAGGGTGCCCTCCTCCTCTTGACCTCTAACTTCCAGTCTCTACCAATCCTGGTCTGCCTTAAGACATGCCTGAACTCCAAGAGTCCTTTGACCTCTGATGCCCTTCCCCCGTCTGTTCACCTTCTGCCCTCCAACCTAGCTGCTACTGACATTAACCTCTGACCCTTGACCGCCCCCCCCACCCCTTGAAGTCAGGCAGGAGAACCTGCTGTGGATTTTCGACTTGAACAGCCATGCCCCCCCCCCACTCCTTGCTTCTTTTCCTGACATTTAACCCCACCTCCCAACCGAAATTGGAAGCTTGTGAGGGTTTTTAATGGCTCGTTCAGGTTCAGTTAGTGCCCAAGGACGTGAAATCAGAACAGACTTGAATGTGGGAAAATTGGGGTGAACCAGAACGATCATTGCCATGGGGGGGGGAAGGGGCGTCGTGGAAATCAGAGGGGGGAGAAGCCCTATTAGTAGCCCAGGGACTGCGTGCTGCGTTTGGAGCTCAGCTGGACACCACTGTGTCCTGCTTGAGCTGCGTGTGTGTCGCTCTCCAGGGTCCTGGCAGGAGTCCAGCCTCCCGCTTCAGGCTCCCGCAAGGCACCTGTGCCTGGGTCCCGTCCTCCAAGACAAGCCTCCGACCCTCTTTTCTGGATCCCATGTGCCTGGCAGTTTTTTTCAACCCTGGTCCGTTCTGGTTTCCCTTAGCCATCCATGATGGAACCCGTTCCGACCCATTGGAAGCCCTGCTTTACAAACACACCTGACCTCTGACCCCGATTGCCCCCACCACCGACGGGACAGGTGTCTCTCTCCCGCCCCCTCCCCCTTTCCTCCAGGTGTACATTCGCAGCACAGACTTCGACCGGACGCTGGAGAGCGCCCTGGCCAACCTCGCGGGACTCTACCCTGAGGCTGCTCCTGGGACCCCGGAGTCCAACTGGAGGCCAATCCCTGTACACACCGTGCCGGTCACCGAGGACAAGGTGAGGGGCTGCAGGGGGCGGGGGACGGGGGTTGGAGAAACCGAGATGGGGAGGCACGGAGAGGAAGAAACACCGAGGCCGGGCCTCCCCGACAAACTCCAAACTGCAGCACTGCCCAGATGGGGCGAGCTGGCCCACCCCGTGCTGCTGGGGGGTGGGGGTGGGGGCAGGGCTTGGGATCCTATGGAAATGAGAAAGGGCCCATCCCACCCTCTGTGGGATCCCAGACGCGTGGCTGTCCTCTCTGAGCCTCAGTTTCCCCCACCCACCTCTAGCTACTGAGGTTCCCTGCGCGCAGCTGTCCCCGCTACCGCGAACTGCTTCGAGAGGCCACGGAGGCCACGGAGTACCAGGCTGCCCTGGAGGGCTGGACGGTGAGCGACGGGGGAGCCTGGAAAAGAGGGTGGGTGGGGGGTGGAGGCCAGAGCAGGAACGGGGCCAGGTGGGGCCCAAGCTTATCGAGCTCCGTGGTTCCAGGACTTCCTGATTCGCCTCAGCAACTCCACCGGGCTGTCACTGGTCGGGGAGCCGCTCCGAAGAGCTTGGAAAGTTCTGGACACGCTGATCTGCCAGGTGAGCCCCCAGCCAGGTGCTGGCAAGTACTGGGGTTCAAGCCACTTCCTCAGGCAAGCGACTTAAACCCCCGTGCCTCGGTTTCCCCATCTGCACAGTAGAGGTGGTAATACCTGTCTGCACAGGTGATGTGGCACAGGTACAGATGCAATGGATGATCCCTGGTTTTAGAACAGCTGCCGGGCACGTGCTCAGAGCAAGGGCAGTGCAGGGATTGGCGGCGGCGCGATGATGGCAACATAGGTACAAACCTGCTTGCTACACCTGATGTCTGGACTATGAGAAGAGCTGTAAGATCCCCCAATTAAAATGATCTTAAAAAAACAACAACAAAAAACTCCAGAAACCAAAAAACACAAGACAGCCAAAGCCAGACCATACATGGCGTGTGCAGGCAGGCCTCGCTTTGAGGTGCCTTGCTTGTTTGTAAACAAATGGAAGGTTTGTGGGAGCCCTGCATCCTGCAGGTCTATGGGCACCATCTTTCTGGCAGCACACCCTTCCTTTCCAGTACCTGGGCCCTGTGGTGGCCGTTCTCACTGATGGCCCACGTTTTCCTCCCACTAGGTAGATCACAGTCAAGTGTAGCTAGCACCTGTCTTTCTCTGCATGCTGGGAACCCACTCCATCCATGTGACTCCCTTCACTGTGCTATTTGCCTCCATGGGAAGCGAACCAGCAGCGTCCCCGAGGTCTGTCTATATTTCTAGGGTCCCAGAGGCACTAGGCATGGGTGCCGTGTGGAGCCCACCCATGCCCCCACGCCTGCTCCGCCTGCTCTCTGCACCCAGGGCCTTCCTACAACCCCAAATTGTGTGTTTAAAGCTCCAACCTTTGGGCTAATAATTCAGTGCTTGACCGTTTGTCAATGCCCAGCAATGCCTGACGATGAAACATCTATAATTCACATATACTTTCTCCCGAGGACTGGCTGGTAGGTTTGATCGCATGTACTTTATAAGGTGGTGTGGTGGTGACGCATTTGGCCGCTACCGCCCATGAGGCCAGCAGTTTGAAACTACTAGCTAATCTATGAGAGAAAGACGAGGCTTTCTATTCCTCCAAAGAGCTACAGGCTCGGAAGCCCACGGGGACCGTGCTACCCCATCTACAGGGTCTCTGTTGGTCAGTATTGACTCAAAGGCAGTGCGTCTTTGTTTGGGTTTTTGTTTTTAATCGTAGGAAAGGGGCCCTGGTAGCGGAGTGGGTTACACGTTGGACTGCTAACCTTTACGTCAGCAGTTCAAACTCGCCGGCCACTCCTTGGGAGAAAAAGGAGGCTGTCGGCTCCTGTGAAGATTGACAGCCTCTGAAGCTCACCGGGCACTTTTACTCTGTCCTACAAGGGTGCTATGAGTTAGAATTGATTCCCTGGCAGTGAGGATTTGGGGTGTTTTGTAATAGAGTGTCATTTTATAGTATCCTTTGTACAGTGTACTGTAAGATTCACTCACTCACTTACTGCCATTCAGCCCATGCCGACTCCTCCTGACCCTATAGGATAGGATGTAATGGCCCCTGTCAATGTCTGAAACAGTCACGCACTCAAGGAGTAGAAAGCCTTCTCTTTCTCCCATAGAATGGCTGGTCCTTTCCAACTGTTGACCACCCAATGTGTATAGTCTTTATAGGGGGAAAAAAATCCTGTTCTACCTAATAAAAAGTCATATATATTTTAATATAAAATTAGGAGTCCCTGGGTGGCATCCGAGGACCCCCAGTGACTCGTGGGCAACACCTTGAGCCGCCCACCTCAAAGTGGGCACTGTAAACCCCTGAGCTACTCCATAGGAACAAGGTGAGGCTGTCTGCTCCCGCGGTGCACCCCCCCCCCAAAAAAAACATCTCAAGTTTGGGGAAACTCAAAATACGCAGATCTTCTCATTCCTATAGGGTCACTATAAGACAGAATCCACTCAAGGGCAATGGGCTTGGGTTTCAGGGTGGCATGTTTGGTTAAAGGTTCGACTAACAGCCCTGGGTGGACAATCAATGAGGAAGTAGGAGGTTCTGAAGAAGTTAGGCAGGCCCAGCGGCTGCAGCAAGGGGCTCAACTGTGGGACTGAGGCTGTGCAGGAGCAGAGAGTCTTGTGCTGGGTTGTCCATAGGGTCTCGGTGAGTTGGGAGGAGCCCTGGGGATTACTTGTTGGACTACTAACCACAAGGTTGGTGGTTCAAACCCATCACATGCTCTGTGGAAGAAAGATGAGGCCGTCTATTTCCATGAAAGCTGACAACCTTATTATCAGGCATCAAAGACCCAGAACAAAAAAAAAATTATGTGGGTGTGAATGAGGGAGAAGGTGGAGCGGAGACCCAAAGCCCATCTGTAGACAATTGAACATCCCCTTACATAAGGGTCACAAGGAAGAGACGAGCCAGTCAGGGTGCAGTACAGCACCGATGAAACATACAACTCTCCTCTAGTTCTTTAATGCTTCCTCTCCCCCACTATCATGACCCCAATTCTACCTTACAAATCCTGCTAGACCAGAGCATGTACACTGGTACAGATAAGCACTAACAACACAGGAAACCCAGAACAGATAAACCCCTCAGGACCAATAATGAGAGTAGAAATACCAGGAGTGGAAGGAGAAGGTGGGGGGAGAAAGGGGCAACCGATCACAATGATAGACATATAGACCCCTCCCAGGGGGATAGACAACAGAAAAGTGGGTGAAGGGAGACAGTTGTCACTGTAAGACATGAAAAAAAAATACTTGTTAAAATATCAAGGATTTGTGAGGGAGGGAGTGTGGCAGAGGGAGGGGGAAAAGGGGAGCTGTTTTGAGAATGATGATGGCAACACATGTACAAATGTGCTGACACAATGGATGGATGGATGGATGGATGGATGGATGGATGGATGGATGGATGGATGGATTGTGGTAAGGGCCCTAAACAAAATGATTTTTTTTAATGTACAGCCTTGTGACCCCCATATAAGGGTCAGTATGGATTGGAATTGACTTGGGGTGTCAGAGGAGGGGTGGAGAGACAGCTGGAGGAGCAAGCTAATGGGGCTCCACAGGCACCAGATTGGCCTGAGAAGGGCCAGTCACAAGCCAGGAAGGCCTGGTCTCTTTGTCCTCTTTCTCTGTCTCTACCCAGCAAGCCCACAGCCTTCCCCTCCCAGCTTGGGCCTCCCCAGATGTCCTGCGGACTCTCACCCAGATCTCGGCTTTGGATATTGGGGCCCATGTGGGCCCACCCCGAGCAGCAGAGAAGGCCCAGCTGACAGGGGGTGAGTTGTGGGGCTGGGAGGCCCAGAGGGCGGTGTCTCCCTCTGGGGTTTCCAGCCCTCTATTCCCACCCCCTCAGGGATCTTGTTGGATGCCATCCTTGCCAACTTCTCTCGAACTCAGCACCTAGGACTGCCGCTCAAGATGGTCATGTACTCGGCTGTGAGTCTGAGGGCTGGGACGAAGGGAGGGGGGCGGTTTGGGTGAGGCAGAGTTTGTGGTGGTCCCCGTTCTTTGAACCCTATTCTCAAATCATATCACTAGAGGTATAGCACCTGGGGAAAGGGAGGTGATGGAGTCCTAGGGAGAAAAAGAAAAAAAAGACCGCCGCTGAAAGGATGGGCTGTTTAATCGAGCTGTCTGATCCTCTTTCACATCCCTTTGCCCATCTTGACGGAAAGGTCACATGTAGCTGGCGGGAGCGCGGAGTGACAAGAAAGGGATAGAGCAAGTTTGGGGAGCAGGATGGGACACCGCGAGAGCTGGTCCCAGCCCATGCATCTGCCTGCAGCATGACAGCACCCTGCTGGCCCTTCAGGGAGCCCTGGGCCTCTACGATGGCCACACCCCACCCTATGCCGCCTGCCTGGGCTTCGAGTTCCAGAGGCACCGTGGGGACCAGAACGAAGATGAAGGGTGAGGAGCCCCACTTCCTCCATCCCGTTGTCTTCAGACTCACCATCCGTGTGGCCATCACCCACCCGGGCATGATGCCGTCGCCGTCTTCCTCCCCACAGGAACGTCACCATCTCCCTCTTCTACCGCAATGACTCCTCGCGTCCACCCCTGACCCTCCGCCTCCCTGGGTGCCCGGACCCCTGCACCTTAGGGCGCTTCCGCCAGCTGACAGCTCCCGCTCGGCCCCCGGCCCATGGGATCCCCTGCCACAGTCTCCATGAGCCTGCCACCACCCCTGCAGGTGAGGGTCTCTGTGAAGACAGGGGACCCCTAGACCCTGGAACTCACAGCCCTCCTATCTCAGGCCTCTAACACTGGCATGACACAGACCACAGGGTGGGTGGCTTTGAGAAACAAGACATTCATCTTCTCACAGTGTAGGGGTCACGACCCACAGGTTAAGAACCCCTGCCTTACAGGCATACTGGAAGGCCTTGATTTACAATGGGGCTCTGGCTCCAGGATCCTATTGTAAATCGGTTTGGTTGTATGTTGCATCTTCCTTGCTTGCTCATCCACGTTTCCTGACTGCTGCCTCTCCAGCAACATTTGCCTTTATGAATCCGATCATTGTCTCTAGGGGTTGGAGACGGTAGATTTCCAGCTGTCCAATTCTCCAATTATACTTGGGCTGTGTCCATCTAGCTCATGGAAACTAGACATGCATGTTCTAGATCTCCCAGCACCACCCCAGGACCATGACAGAGAGAGCCCGTTCACAAATGAGGTTGTAACCACGGTGTAGGGATTCGGATTTACAGCATGGATTTTAGAGAGCTGCAACTCAACGCCCTAACGCCTTTGTATTCTCCCTGCAGCCACCATGGTGCCCCTGCTGGCTGGAGCTGTGGCTGTGTTGGCGGCCCTTAGCATGGGGCTGGGTCTGCTGGCCTGGAGACCTAGCTGCCCGGGGGGTTGGGGGGGCCCTGTGTGAGCCAGACCTAGCATAACCCCAGCCCCAGCCCCTTAACAACAGACACCGGAGCCCAACACGACAGCTCAACCCCTGCTGCTCAGGCTTCTGTGATTCACTGTGTGTGTGTGTGTGTGTGTGTGTGTGTGTGTGTGTGTATGTATGTCAGGAGGCGTGTTAGTCTGGGTAGACTAGAGAAACAAATTTATACACACTCGCATGTATATAAGAAAGAGGTTTGTATGCAAGAGCAATTGAATATTGAGAAAACGTCCCACCCCAGTCCAGATCAAGTCCCTGTGTCTGATATTAGCCCATATGTCCGATACCAATCTATAAAGTCCTCTTCAGACACACGAAACACATGCAATGATGCCAACTGCAGGGAGATCACAGGCCAGTGGGTGGGAAGTCTTGTGGATCCAGTGGCGTTATAAGCATCTCAGCACTGGCAGAGGTCTGGTTGCATCAGGGGAGGTCCATGTGGCTTCTCCAGCTCCCAGGGCATAGTACCATGTATCTTGTCAGTAGAGTGTCTCCAATGGAGTCATCAGAGAATCTTCCGCCTCCAAGGAGGAAAATCCAGATTTCCCAGAATTCCCAGGAGAAGGCCATGCCCACACAGAGGCCTCGTTGTCTATGATCTGATTGACAGACTAAACTCCACCCCTTCTCTCTGAATCCTCTCGAGTTCCAAATTATTGACAACAGATTATGTAACTCCCGCAGGAGTCTACCTGCCTGGAGCACACAGGTGGGTCTGTGTGCATGTGTGTTTGCCCAAGGGGGCTTCAAACGGTTCTTGGGAAACTTCCTTGAGCTCCAGTTCCATTTGTCCACGGACTCTTCGAAGTCCCCTTTGGATGTGTGTGGAAGCCCTGTTGGCACACTGTAAGGTCAGCAGTTTGAACCTACCGGCTGCTCCGTGGGAGAAAGATGAGGCTGTCTGCTCCATAAACTTCTACAGCCTTGGAAACCCCCCTGGGACCAACTCAACAGCGGTGGGGTTGGGAAGTCTGTAAGGAGCCTGGTGCTCCCATGCTGCTAGGGACTGAGCAGCTCACCAAAACGCAGGCAGTTCAAACTCACCCGGGGACTTCAGGGAAAGACTTGAAGATCGGCTTCTGTAAAGATTTACAGCCTTGGATGCCCATAGATGCTGTCCTACTCTGTCTTAGGCAGGATCACTGTGTGTCGGACTAAACTTGCTGGAAAGGGGTTTGTTCTGTTTTGCTTGCCTGTCTGTGACCCAGACGGATCAGGGGCAGAGTTTTCCATCGTTTGTCCCTTCCCTCTATGAGTCGGTGAGTTTAGTTTGGGAATCCCCCTACACACACAGATCCTCTGCCCAGAAAGAGCCTTGAGGGGATGGGGTGAGGTTATGGGCTATTAACCACAAGGCTGCAGGCAGTTCAAATGCCCCAGCTGCTCCCAGGAGAAAGGGGCGGTGGCTTTCTGCTCCCCTAAAGATTCACAGCCTGCGAAACCGCCGACGGGCGATCCGACCCTGACTGTGGGGTCGCTGTAAGTGGGACTTGACTTGATGGTAGTGGGTTTGGTTGGGAGCTTCGGTCTTTTCTCTGGAGTAGCTACTTTCCCATGCCTGGTGTCATTTAGCCTGGCGATAGAGTAAACCAGCCTCTAACAACTGAATGGGGTCCGTAGGCACAATTGTACAGTTATATAAAGATCATAGTAAAGTCATAGAAGATAGGAGAGAGTACAATAAATGAGTCAGACACATTTCATGGTAGGGTGCTCAGCTCAGCCCCTCTTGGTGGTCTACATGGAGGTGGGAGACGGGAGGAGAAGGAGGGAGAAAAATAGATTTCTAACCAAGGCTGATATATACTTAGGGGGGGCGTGCAAGTCCCCCCTGATTCCAGGTACTCCCATGCATAACAGGAAGGGGCTGTACCATAGGCATACACACGACAGGAAAGGGATGAGCTAGGGGTATACATGCAATCAGAAGGGGCGGTACTAGGGGTACACATGTGACAAGATGGGTGGACCCTGGATTCAAGATGGCAGCTAACCTTGGTACTCCTTGAGTTGGCTCGACCTTGTCCTTGGGCTCTCCTTCATGGGAACAATCTACTATCCTTATCACCAGGGAGTGGGCCCCACCCAGGGTGGGACAGACTATGGAGTCTGATTGCTCTAGAGTCCTTAGGGAAAACTTCTAAGCTGCTGCCTACCCACTGTGCTAGCTAGCAGGTGACAACCTGGGGAAGACCTTCCTGTATCCCATATCCTGTCAAAGGGAAGTCTGTCCAATGGTGCCAAGCTCATTTAGCTAGAACCAGGGACACTGTTCCCAAGGAATAGGCACAAGACCTTATGACACAGAAAGCATGATAGAGCAGGTTGTCTCTGAGTAGGCTAGAGGAACAAATTCATAGACACTCATTTGTACAGCAAAGAGCTTTATATACAAGAGCAATTGAATATTGAGAAAACAGCCCAGCCCAGTCCAGATCAAGTCCGATATTAGCCTATATGTCCGATACTAGTCTATAAAGTCCTCTTCAGACTCACACAACACATGCAATGACGCTGAATGCAGGAAGATCACAGGTCAGTGGATGGAAAGTCTTCTGGATTCAGTGGCAGTGGAAGCATCTCAGCGCTGGCAGGGGCCTCCACGGGGCTCCTCCAGCTGAGGGCACTAGGGTCTTGTCAGCTGCAATGTCTCCCAGGGAGTCAGCCTGTGTCCCACCCTCCAGTGAGCGATTTATCTCCCTGGTGCCTCTAAATGAGGTCATCAATCTGCAATCTGATTGACAGGCTAAACTCCACCCCTTCACTCTTAAGCCTCAAATTGACAACAGATTATGTAACTACCACAAGGGGTATTGAGAGCTGGTACCCCAGGGTTCCCATCCGAGGAAGGCATTATTTTTGTCCCTTGAACACAGCCATTCAAGAAGCCCTGGTAACCCAGTGGAGACCCGCTGGGTTGCTGCTGGCAAGATTAGCAGTTCAAAACCACCAGTAGCTCCGAGGGAGAAAGAAGAGGCTTTCAACTAGTGTATGATAATCAAAATGTGTTATTCGATTACATTTTACACTGTTATTTTTGAATGGCTTTATTGGGTTCTAATGCATCTGCCTCATAATCCACTCATTTACATTGCACAATTTAGTGCATTTTATTATGTTGAGAGTGTTTGGAGGCATCAATAAAATGAATTTAAGACCATTTAAAAGAGAGCAGTGATAGCGACATATATATAAATGTGCTTGACACAAGGTATGGATGGGCGGGTTCTGATAAGAGCTGTAAGGGTCCCCAATAAAATGGTTAGGCAAAGCAAAGAGAAACCCACTGAGGCAGTTTCACCCTGCCCTATGGGACCGCTAGGAGTGGACACTGATTGGCTGGCAGTGAGACACTTGCCTCACGTTATCACAGGAGAGGTGATGGAACCACGGAGGGCCCTAGACTGTAGGGGAGGGGACATGGTGGAATGCCAGAGGAGGAGAGAAAGACTCTTTTGCTTAGACTCAAAGGGTTTGGGCCCATGACCTTGGGTAGGCTTTTCCTAGCTTCGAATTAATTGATAGGTAGATGATAGATAGATAAATAAACACCTCACTGCCACTGAGTCAATTCCAACTCATAGCCCCCTAGAGAACAGAGTATAACCAGCCCCTTGGGTTTCCAAGGCAAAGAGCAGGCAGCCTCATCTTTCTTCCTTGGAGAGGCTGGTGGGTTTGATTCTCTGACCTTGCAGTTTGTAGACCAACCAGCAACCCACTAGGCCACCAGGACTTTTCCTGACTTCCGCTGGCTCAAAACCCAGGTCACTGCCATCGAGTCCGTTCTGAGGTGTAGTCACTCTATAGAACAGTGTAAACTGGCCCCGAGGGTTTCCACAGCGTATCTTTCTGGGATAGAAAGCCTCATGTTTCTCCCTCAGGTGGGCTTGTGGTTTTGAACTGCTGATCTTGTGGTGAGCAGCCCAACGTGAATGCATTATACCACTAGGGCTCTGCTCTCCCCTAACACCCCCCTCCCCCCAATGTAAGACTGCACCTCACAAGGTCACACGTGCCAATTACCCATAGAATGAGTTACAGGGAAGCCACATACTTCCGTGTAGGAAACAGTGGGGCTGGGGGGAGGAAACTGCTTATCCTGCTGGACTGAAAGTGCCCTGGAAAAATGGCGACTTGCAATGAAGGGAAGGAAAAGGGTGGGGGTGGAGGGGGTGGCGATGCCCTTCCCAGGTTTGCCCACTCGGCCTGTCTTGTCTCTGGAGCCAGGAGGCAGAGGCGTGGGCAGCTCTGCACAGGGCCAAGTAAATTGCCCCCACATCTCCTACCCCAAGGCTCTTCCTGCTCCCCTTCAGGTGTAGCAGTACGGGGGCAGGGCCGGCTTCTTTTCTGAACTTGTGGGGGGTGGTGAAGGGCGGGGGTTGACTGCCCACCAGCACCCCACCCTACCTCAAGCGGTGAAGGCCCTCCCCCTACCACTGGCTGTGGGTGGATAGAGACTGTTTTACCATCTCCACATATGCCTCTCTATACGCTTCCCTTCCACCTCCCCTCACCCTCCCATCTGCCAAGGGCAGCAGGGCAGGCATTCCTAGGCTTAGCACACCCCAGATGTGGTGGGGCGGGGCCTAAGCGGACCCCATCTTTGCTGGACATAGGCAGTGACTGCTCCTCAGATGGCCCATGGGCAGGGGGCCCTCTGCTGAACTTGGCATCCCTGAGGTCCCACTGCAGGAGTGCATGCGCTTGTAGCCAGCTTGGGGGGAAGGGGGGACCTGGGCCTGTGGGGCTGCCTCCTGGGGAACAGCAGGTCCCGCCTCTCAGTGAAGGTCTGGAGGGCCTTCGATTACCTCCCACACGTGGGGCCGTAGACGCCACCACCGGTGGGCACAGCTCCTCAGGCGCCAGCGTCACCGGGTGCCTCGCCAGGCCCTGGGTGAAGGGCATGTTTTCGGGGCGCCGCGTGGCAGTGGGCGGGGACTGGTAGAACCAGCTGAGCATGTCCATCTTGCGCAAAGGATGACGGTTGAGGACGCCAGGTGAGCAGCAGCTGACAACCTTGACCGCAGCTGACAGTCTGCCGGGAATAGGTACAGGAGGTGTCTCTGGCCCGGTTGCCCAGGGTGTCCAGCTTTGCAGACGTCAGGGACCACAAAGAGACCACCTGGTCGTGCACTCGCAGGACCCAGGTGATCATGTCCGCGTGCTCTCAGAGCGCCTGGTCATGGCCCTGAGCAGACGGAATGCCCAGCTCCGATCCACTAGCGTCGGTGGATGCCAGGGAAGATGGAGTGGGTCTGTCTTCATGGAATGGGCCCCAAATCCACTCTACTAAGAATCTCTCTGCTACCTAGTTTTGCCTGTGTTCATCCCTGGATGTACCTGCCAATCACCCCAAAATAGGAACAGCCGCTAAGGTGCAAATTCCTCAAGGAACATGTCAATGACGGTTGGGAGGAGGCTGCTGGTATAGGTGAAAAGGGACCTGGGGAGAAAGCGGGCACACGAGACACAAGGTTGCAACAAGGTTTTAAACAAAGCCACCGCGAAAGACGTTGGGAGACAGTCTAAGAATGGCGACCATGAAATGGGTATTCGGTGACATCATTCAGGAATGCTGAAGGGTGACAATCACATGTGGTGAAGGAGAAAAAAATGTCATTCTGCAGAGACAAGCGGTAACTTTGGGGTAAACTAGGAAATCTCCTTTTAAATCAAAAAGAAGCCCAAGTAAGAGCAGATTGAGGTCCAAACTAACCAGTCTCAAACATCTGTTCATTATCAACCCAAACTCCTAACACACCGAGATCAAGCTGTGTGCATGTACATGCTCTGGTCTAGCCAGATTTGTAGTAGAATTGGGGTCATGATAGTGGGCCCGGGTGGGGTGGGAGGAGCATTCAAGAACTAGAGGAAAGGTGTATGTTTCGTTGGTGCTACACTGCACCCTGACTGGCTCCGCTCTTCCAGTCAGGAAGATGGAAGAAGAATCCATGCATTTGGACTGTGAGGGAGGACGGGGCAAGTACCATGAACTGCCAAAAGAGCAAGCCCATCTTGGAAGAAGGCCACAGCCAGAGCGCCCCTTAGAGGCAAGGATAGCGCGACTTCATTTTACGCATTTTTGGACCTCTTGTTGGGAGAGACCAGTCACTTGCGAAGGACCTCGTGTTTGGCAAATTAGAGGGGCATCCAGAGGAAGGTCCTCAAGGACAGGGCTTTGTTAAGCGGCTCCAGACCTTGGACAGGGCAAGATATGAGGAAATAATCATTCATAAATTATCAAGGGCTCATGAGGGAGAGGGGAGCGGGGAGGGAGGGGGAAGAAAAGAGGACCTGATGCCAAGGGCTTAAGTGGAGAGCAAATGCTTTGAAAATGATGAGGGCAAAGAATGTACAGATGTGCTTTACACAATTGATGTATGTATGGATTGTGATAAGAGTTGTATGTTTAATGTTCAATAAAACGTTAAAAAAATTAAAAATAAAGCGGCTCCATCCGTGGGAACAATTGTGAGGATGGTGCGGGACAATGTTAGAGGTCGTTAGGGGTCGGAACCACCTGAGGACACCTAGTAGCAGAGCAATAATTTAGAATAAGATCGCTGCCCTTGATAGGTAGATCTTTACATTGAGAACTTCTCTTTAAAGATAGACATTGGGCATGCACGATTGAGAATGCCTATTTTGTAGCTGTATATACGTCGATACCGTTGCCCTGGGCATGGCTGGGGTAAGAGCACCGATCTCAGTCTCTGGGCCTGAAGAGTTAGCAAGGCTTGAGATTCAGTTATGTCACACAGGCTCACGATCGCATGACCAGGCTGGCAAATGGCTCATTCTACAACGCTGTTTCCATCGGTGTGCCGTTCGCCAGCAAAGCAGTGGTTCTCCACCTTCCTCACGCAGCGGCCCTTGTAAGACAGATCTTCCTGGGGTGGTGACACCCCAACCGTAAAATGATTTTCGTGCCTACTTAATCACTGTCATGTTGCGACTGTGATGAATCGGGCGACCCCTGTGAAAGGGTCGTTCAACCGCCCCCCAGGGGTCGCGACCCACGGGTTGAGAACCGCTGAGCTACAGTCCCCAAAGAGGTATCTTTGGGATCTGATCTATAGGCAAACACCTCTTCTGTGGCTTCTGTACAAACACAGACCAGTTAACCCTGGTCAGGAGAGGGCAGGAGTGTAACAGAGGCCAGGACCTGGCAAGTTTTTCAAGTGACTTCAAATGAATCGGGATAGCTTGGTACTGAGTTATCCCCTGCAGAGGGGCAGGCTTCAACCTTTAACTCAAGCACTGTTTGGACTTGGTAAGGGGCACTGTTCCGAAGTGCACTGTTCCGAAGTAAACTTTTAAGCTCCCCCAAGGCGCCCCCCCCCACACCCATCTCTTTCCCTTTAGCAGGATCCCTGGTGGTGTAGTGGCTACCCTTTGGGCTACCATCCCCAAGGTCAGCAGTTTGAGACCACTAACCTGTTCTGTGAGAGAAAGGCCGACCTATCTACTCCCACCTGTAAATGGTCTCAGAAACTCCCAGGGGCAGTTCCATCCTGTCCTATAGAGTCACCTTGAGTCGGCTTCTACGTTTTACCAAACCAGCAGGGCGGCAACCGCTGGCATACAGTAGAGCAGGCCACCGTTGAGATGAGGTCTAGCTGCGTGGAAATAGATATCGCGGGTCTTAGCAAGAACCGTGCATCCTGAGTGACTACACCTAGGACTTGCTCCTGCTTTTCATATGCAACCTGAACGGTTGGCTTGAATCCCGGCCATTCCGGGCAGGGGCTGTCCTGAGGGCCAGCTTTATGGTGGCCAGAGCTTTTCGACGTTCTTCGGTCCAGCTTAAGGGCTGTTTGTCTTCTCCCTTTTCCAGTCTTGTTCAGGACTTTCATGATTATTCCAAATTTGCGATCCCAGCCATCCCCAGAAACCCTTTCCACTGGTTTCTCCCTTGTGAAAACAGAGTGAGCGGTTATTGCTAGTTTCCACTCAGGCAACAGCTGACGGACTCCCGGGGCAGCTTGATGGCTAGGTGTTGTACTTAAAAAGCCGAGCCTTTTCAAGCGGAGCAGGGCTAGGGTAGCCTGTCTTCCCGTCTTCCACCCATCATCCGGTAGCAGGAACCCTCGTCCCTTCTTCTGTCATGTTTTCTACTCTCTCCAGCGGACATGCTGTAGCCCGCAGCTGCCTCCTCGCCCTTTCTGAAAGCCCGACCCCATCCATGTGCGCCCATGTGACCAGGTCTGGGCACCTGCACCCCAGATCCACCACCAAGATACCGGAGATGGGCCGAAGCCTGAACCCCTGAGTTTTCATCAAAACCTCACTTTCTCCAAGAAACTTGTGAGTGCCCGCTCTTCCCAATTGATAGCATGGCAAGCTGTAAGCCCCTGCCCCCCATCCCCCCTATTCCGCCATTCTGTGAACCGCCTACGGCGTCCTGGACAAGAGCCATTGTGAGAAACCCCCAATTCATGTTTGGAGAAGAAAATAATGCCTATCACCAATACAGAATTTCTAAATCGGTGAAGAGATGCTGTGGTCTCTGGAGACAGAGGGGAAAGGACCGTGGGTGTATTGGTGTCAGACAAACTCAAGGGCGGAGTGAAGAGAAAGGGCCCTGGGATGGGCATGGCCAATGAGGAAGGACAGCCTTGGCGGGTGCTGAGTGACCAGAGGAGGACAGTGCCATGGCACCAGCAGGCCGGGCGAGGGGGTGGGAGGTGTTGTAAAGGCGTGACCTGTACTGTGATTGGTGGAGAAGAGAGAGAGGAAAGAGAGATAGAGAAGAGGAGAGAGAGAGAGAGAGAGAGAGAGAGAGAGAGAGAGAGAGAGAGAGAGAGAGAGAGAGAGAGAGGAGAGAGACAAAGGGAGAGAGAGAGAAGAGAGAGAGAGAAAGGGAGAGAGAGAGGAGAGAGAGAGAAGAGAGAAGAGGAGAGAGAGAAGAGAAGAGGAGAGGAGAGAGAGGAGAAAGAGAGAGAGAGAGAGAGAGAGAGAGAGAGAGAGAGAGAGAGAGAGAGAGAGAAGAGGAGAGAGACAAAGGGAGAGAGAGAGAAGAGAGAGAGAGAAAGGGAGAGAGAGAAGAGAGAAGAGGAGAGAGAGAGAAGAGAGAAGAGGAGAGGAGAGAGAGAGAAGAGAGAAGAGGAGAGGAGAGAGAGGAGAGAGAGAGGAGAGAAGAGAGAGAGAGAGAGAGAGAGAGAGAGAGAGAGAGAGAGAGAGAGAGAGAGAGAGAGAGAGAAGGGGAGAGAGAGGGGGGAGGAGAGGAGAGAGAGAAGGAGAGAGAGGAAAGAGAGAGAGAGAGAACAGGAGAGGAGAGAGAGAGAATGGGAGAGAGAAAAGAGAGAGAGGAGAGAGAGCCTGGAACCAGATCACAGGCAGAGCCTGCACAGTAGAGGCAGGGCCCAAGGAGTGACCGAGTCAGAAGGCTAGACTCTGGGTCCCAGGGAGGAGAAGCTCAATCGATTGCCTGAGTCTGCGGAAGAGAGTGGCTGGTGATCAGACTCTAGGACCTGAGGGAGAAGGGGGCTGAGGGTCTGGACTCTTGGTTCTGAGGGAGGAGGGTCTTCACTTCTGAGTCTAAGGGATGGGGCAGGGCACAGATACCTGAGTCTGAGAAAGGAGGAAGCCAGCGCCCTGGACCCCGGAGTCAGAGAGCTGGCTCTGAACCTTACTGGAAGGAAGGCCTGAGCACCTGGATTCTTGGTAAACTGACAGACCTGAGAAGTGGCTTGCAATGGACACGGCTGTAAAACTTTCCTTCAAAGATATAAAAGGGAACTTTCTACCCGCACTCACTCACTCCCCACAAGTTGCCACTGCCAACAACTTGGTATGGGCTTGGGGCTTTTACAGCACCATGCCAAATACACATGCACACGCATGTAGCTAATTCTCCCCCCACCCCAAGACCCCAAATAGGAGGGGTACCCTAAAAAACTGAATCCCCCAAAAGCTATGTATTTAAGTGAAAAAAAAACCCCAAAACCTTATCATCTTCAAAATACTCTCCATGACAATAAATTTGTCAAATCTACTATTCCATTTTTGGAAACAGTTTTTCAAACTCATCTTTTGGATGGCTGACAGCAACTCCTTCTTTTTCTCCCCCCCCCCCCCCCCCCGCCCACGACTTCTGCATCATTAGATTGCTGTCCTTTCCGGTCCCTCTTCACTTGAAGAAACAAAAAGAAGTCACGTGGAGTGAGATCAGGTGAGTAAGATATGCTGTCTTTTGCCAAAAAACTGGCTCACTGAGATGACTGCGTGAACAGGTGCGTTGTCATGGGGGCAAAACCAGTCCCCCGTCTGTCACAAATCAGGCCCTTTCTGTCACACACTGTTACATAATCTTTTCAGAACCTCTAAATAGGAAGCTTGATTAAAAGTCTGGCGTGGTGGAACCGACTCCAAATGCACTACAAGCCAGCATGTTTGTCCCTTCGGAAGTTTACAGACGTCCAGAACAAGGTTTGTCAGCGATCGACAGTTCGCCATTTCTGAAACAAGAAAAGCATTCATACGCTTGAGAGTTTACCATAGCTCTGTCCTTGTCAGCTGTGTCCAACATCACAGCAGCTTCTGCAGCATTTCCCCCGAGCAGGAAACAACATTTCACAGCTTCATGCTGTTCTCTTAAATCAGTCATCACACACACACACACACACACACACACACACACACACACACACGTTCAAATGAAACTGCTTTTATGAAAAGATTTGCTGTGACTAGAGAGAACCGTCCCAGGCGATGCACTGACTCAGAGGGAGTTGTTCCATGTTGGCTTGGTGGGGAAAACGCATACTTCAAAAGCTCTGCTATGCCCGGCACAATTCCAGTTTTTTGGGGATACCCCTCGTGTATCCCGGGAGGAGAGCTGCCTTGTTCATAGCCCCACTTGCTTTGACTTGACCCCTTGGTCATTCACGCAGTTTTCTTCCCTTCGGTGAGTTCATTCCGCCCAGGAATTCTGTGGTCTGAAGAGAAGCAAGTTGAGATTTCCTCTCTGAATAGGAGACCCTTCACGGACCCCAGTAAAAGCAAAGTCTCCCCTGTGACCCACAAGGCACCCAAGAGGCTTCCCCTGTCCCCCGGGGCCTCATCTCCTCCGATGGACCTCTGCCTTACTGGAGCGGCCCCCGTAGCATTCCGGTGGAATAGTTACACGAATGCCATTGCTGGTCTTCCAGAAATCAAATGTTTGCTCGCTTGTTTGTTTTAACTCCGTGGCCTTAGTACTCCATGCCTCCTCTGCCTGGAACGCTCTTCTCCACGTGCCACGTGTGTCCATGACACTGTCCCTTCACACGTATTTGTGCCGATGTCAGCCAGGCACAAAGTTCCCCCTTGACCACTCTCTACAAATCAGGCCTCCTCTTGACTCCTCCTGTTCCCTTATCCTCCTTTATTCATTTATTCCGCGCCCCCCCATATTCCATAAATCCCTAAGTATTCAGTTGCTAACCAAGAGGTCCACAGTTCTACTCCACCGGCCCCAGGCACTCTCTAGGGGAACACGTGGCCGCATCTGGTTCATAAAGGTTATCATTTGAAACCCATACGAGGCAGTGTGACTCTGAACCATAGGATCACTGTGACTTGGAATGGACATGGTAACCCCAAAGTTGAGCCCCTGTCGTTTAAGGACATATTTTCTTTCCCCCCCACCCCCCCCACAACTGAAATGTCAACTCCAGGAGGACCGGATTTGTGTTCTGTGTGGTTAGTGCCATCGACGTGGTGTCTGGTCACATCGTTACAAGCTCAGTCTCCATGAACTGCATAAACTTGAGGTTTCTCGCTGAAGATGGAACATGTTACCCAAGCAACACTCGAAGGGCGTGTACGATGGGCCGGGCATGATGGGGAGCTCTGTCTAGATGAAAGTAGTATCGTGTCATCCGTTTTAATGATGAAGAAACTGAGCCCTGTGTGGATTCAATGCCTTGCCACCGGTCGAAAAGCTGCAAAGTGGCGGATCTCAGACTGAACAGCTGGTATGAGAGGGGGGAAGATGAGGACCCCAGGTCAAGTACCCTACAGAGGGCCCCAAGCAATGATATTACTGCGTATTTAGGTTCGGACCGTCATGCCTTAGCCTCAAACCATCTGCAAATCTGTTACACACAGCACACTTGTTTTAGGGAGGCTTTGGGAAGAAGACAGATGCCATAGTTGTAGATCCTGGTGATGTCAGGAGAGAAGTCTGGGTGCAGAGTGAATTTGCCTCAGGAGGGGAAAATTGTTGGAGCTGGAAAAAATAAAGGATGAGCCCCTCCACCCCCAAAATGTATTAAATGCCATCTGTATGCCGGGGATCATTCACCCAGGCTCTTGCTGGCAGCTGTACCCCAAATCCGTTTCCCCGGCGTCCCCACCTCTCAGAAGGCCCAAGGGACGGCCCTTAAGAGGGACAGCCATTGCGCAAAATACTTTCCAGACACTGAGTTAAAAGACTGTTCCATATTTTTACACAAGATATACAGATGATTTTAAAATCCCGAAGCATTAATCTGTGATGGGCTAGTCAGATGAAACCGACAGGGACAAGCATCTTGGTGAAGGTAGAACTCTGGAGAACAGGAGAGCCAGGCGCTTGGCACGGAGTTGTGGAGGCAGAGCACGGCCGAGGTCATTCCCATAGCCTAAGCCCAGACAGCTTGGAGTGCCAGAATGGACCAAAAATTTATGTAGTTCACGTAAGAAAAGAAACCTGGAAGGGGGGGGGGGTCACGAATGAGGGAAGCAAGCAGAAGGGATGGAAGTAGAGTTCATCATCCCCATTCCTGCTCCAGCCTCTTCCCTGCACTTTGTCCAACCACAGCCCGCCCACTTGCTGTGCTCAATCAGTCTTCAAACTCACCTTACAGTCTACCCCTGCCTCCAAACCCATCCCTAACCCTACAACAACATCATGTATCTACACTTTCCCCAACTGCTTCTGCCAACTCAGACCCAAACCCAACCCATGTCTGCCCCCTTCACTGTCCCTGAAACCCCTCCCCATCTCAAAGCCCACTCCTACTTCCAACTCCAGGCCCTTCCCCAACCTCATCCCCTTCTTAACTCTATCTTGGATCCCACCGCCACCTCCATCCCACCCTCCTCCCTAGTTCTGTCTGCAGCCCCTGCCCCATGCTAAACACTACCCCACTCCTGCTCCATCCCCATCCTTCAACTCATTTGCCACCCCCACCCCTGCCCCCATGGAGCATCTGCAATCCACCCCAGCCCCAGACCAGTCATCAGGAAGAAGAAGATGCTGATCCAGGCCAGGTAGAAGCTCCGTCCCAGCTTGTAGGTCATCCCTTCTTGCAGGTACTCGTCGGCTTGCAGGAGGTAGAAGAGGACGCCTAGCATCATGCTGACCCCTGCGTGGACACAGGTGTGAGGACACTGAGAATCAGTTGTCTGAGGACCCCCGCCCGTGTGATGTGGCCTCCCCACTTCCTCGAGCCTCCCAGGCCCTATGCCTTTGTTCACATTTCAGGAGAGTGAACTCCTGATAAGGCCATGCCATGGAAGGGGGGGTGGGTGGCACTGAAGTGTGAAGCTTAGCCTTTCAGTAGATAAGAATAGCCGCCCGCCCCCCACCCCGGCAAACCCGCAGGATTTGGGATCAACAGACCAAGCTCTGGTAAACCCTTCTGCCTCTCATGCCAAGACAGCCACTTCATCTCTCTGAGCCATCGTTCCTTCATCCTTAAACTCACTTCCTTTTCACAAACTGTCTTTCTTATCTAATTGCAAAATAAGACGATTCCTGGGGCTTGTCCTGAGGACTGGGAGATTCGCACTGCTCTTTGAACACGGTAAGTGCTCAAGCGCTGGGGCAGAGGATTACAATCGTGGGTCCTCTGAAGCTGGGAAACCCTTTTGTAGATTTTAATTTTATTTTTTGAAAGGAAATAAACTAAAGAGCCCTAGTTTAAAGGAAAGGGCTTGATTGTTTGTGGGTGTTTTTGTTTATTTTCTCCAGATAATGGAGTATCTTGTTCTGCTGTTCTTGAAAAGTAATAGAGGCAGTATTTCTGTTTCATGAAGAGGAAAAATGGGCATAAACAATTATGAGAAAATGCCTTATTTCAGATGGCAACAAAGGGAGCTGTTTGTCCCTTTGCATGTAAATCGTTGGAAGGCACTATTGGACACACTGAATAAATATCAGTTACAAGCAAACAATAAGTTGGGGGTTCTCTATTCTTGCTCTTACCATCACTCCCCAGGAACATTCTGACACAACTGAAAGTTGTGGTCAATTGCTCGGAAGACAGAAACACAAAATCCCTCAATTTCAAATTAAAGTCTATCTCACTCTTCCCCACCCCCTTTCATTTTATTTTATGTGTCTGATTTGTCAGGTAAGTGGAAAAAGAAAGGCATTCTAATGAGAACTTTAGTTCAGAGTTATGTGCATAGAAAGGGGGGATTATCACATTAATCTAATAGAAGAGGGGGGATTTGTGCATTGTTAAATAACTACTATCAAGTATCCAACATTTCTCATTCAATTCTCACGACATCTTTGTGTGGCACAAAGTTTTATGTCCATCTTACAGATGGGAACACTCAGCTCAGAAAGATGAAGCCACTTGGACAAAGGTATAGAACTGATGTGTTGCGGGGCAGAATTTGGCACGGCTTTGGGGGGACAGTTGGAATTGGAGATGTAGTTGAGTACGTAGGTTCAAATTAGTTGCGTGATGATTGAAGTGTTGAGGGTAGACGTCGGGCTAGGATTGTACATGGGGATGAGTTATCATTTGGGATGAGGATGGCTTGGTGGCGGGGGGAGATTGGAAGTTAGGAAGAGCAAGGAGTTCATTGGGAGTGGGCTGGGCTGTGTTTGAGAATGAGGCTCACAGTGATAGCAATGGGGTGGGGGTTAACGTTAGGATTGGGGAAAAGATGAGATTGGAGGTGGGCTGGAGTGGAGGTCGGGGTTGAGCTCACAGGCTATAGGATTGGCTTGCACTTGAAGGTCCTGAGGATAATAATCTATAATTTATCAAGGTATCGTGAAGGTGGGGGGCAGGGGTAGGGACAAAAAGGGGTGCTGATCCCAAGGGCTTGATAGAAAGTAAATGTCCAGAAAAGATTGATGACAACACATACACAATGATGTTTGATACAATGGATGTATGGGTTATGGTAGGAGTTGTAAGAGCCCCCAGTAAAATGATCTTTTAACTTAAAGAACTGATTCAAAAGAAGGAAGGTTAGACATCCGTTGAGTTGAGTGTTGAGATGGGTGCAGGGGGTAGGAAAGGGAATGGGAATTGTGTGGACCTCAAGCAAGGGGCTATGGGTGAGTTAGGGACCCATTTGTGATAGGCATGGGAGGCTAGTGTTGGGGCTGGAGATGGGTTTGAGCCAGGAGCTGAGCTGAGCTGAGTGTGTGTGTGTGTGTGTGTGTGTGTGTGTGAATTGGGGTGGTCTGGAGATAGGAAGTAGATAGGGTGGCGTTGGGGATGGGGATGGAGATGGGATTGGACCGTGGTAGGCAGGAGATTAGGCATCACCAGGGGCCCTGAGTGAACTGCCTCTCGCCTCAGTTCCCGGGGAGGGGATGAGCTCAGTGCCATGCCTGTCAGGGTGCTGGCGACGAACAGGGAGAAGTCCAGCATGGGCAAGGAGGAGTTGGAAAAGAGGACGACGGTGAGGAGGGTGATGCAGATGCCTAAGCCGGTCAGGCTGGAGATTAGCATGAATAACCAGGCGCAGTCCAACAAGTCTGGAGGAGGAATCATCAGGAAGGACAAGCATCACCAGCCACACTGAGGCTGACCCTCCGGTGCCGAGGGTCGAACAGAGCCTGGGGGATGTTCTCAGACCCTTCCTTTCCCCCGTCAACCGGTTCAGTCCCACTCGAAGAAAAGTGAAAGGGAGGTTTTAAGAAAGGATGCAGAGCGGAGGGGACACGTCCGGGTCAAGTGAGGCTGGGTGGTTGGGCACGGGGAATTGGGATGGACCATGAGGAATCTGGGAAGATCTGGACCCCTGGAATGAAAATGAGAGCCACCGTGCAGTGCATGAGGTTCTGAGCATTATGAGGACAGTGGGGAGGGGACTCCTGTTGGTGAGGATGGCCCTTGGGGTCGTGAGAGGCCTGCAGAGGCAAGGATATGGAGGGTCATTCTAAGTGCTGGGAGACCATGGTGGGTGAGGAGAGGGAGGGCCATCAGGGGAGGCAGGGGCAGGGAGGGCTATCCCAGGGGCAGGGAGAATCCTCGAAGGAAGAGGAAGAACCAGCTCTTGACGGGAGAAGAGGCCCCCCTTGAGCAGAGAGCGAGGAGGCCCAGGACAGGTGAGGACACCGGACCCGCCTTACACGCATTTTGGTCATACTCCCGCTGGCAGGAGATGTCCAGGCAGCGCACGAAGAGGATGGTGTGGATGGGGAAGGTCGGAGAGCCGGCAGGGTCCCCGGCGGGGCTCAGGGGCACCTGGAAGTGCATCCAGGGCTGGCCCAGAGAGATGAGACAGATGATTATCAGGCCGGCCAGGCTCAGGACCAGGCTCAGTATGCGCGTGATCTTCTTGGCCTCGTGCAGTATCCGCCAGCCCATGGGCAGCAGCGAGCAGAGGCGGCTACTCCTCCGCAGAGACCTGCGGCAGAGCGTTCACCATTAGTCTCAGCGTTCCATCCACCACTCGTCCCAACCACCCCTGATCCCACTGCCAGACCCTCACTATGCCACCCGCTCAGTCTAAACTTCAGAGCCTATTGCCCACCACCATCACCACCACCACCTCCACCACCACCACCACCATCACCACCATCACCACCACCACCATCACCACCACCACCTCCACCAACGCCACCACCGCCACCACCACCATCACCACCACCACCACCACCACCACCACCACCACCACCTCCACCACCACCACCACCATCACCACCATCACCACCACCACCTCCACCAACGCCACCACCATCACCACCACCGCCACCACCACCACCTCCACCACCACCACCACCACCACCACCATCACCACCACCATCACCACCACCACCTCCTCCACCACCACCATCACCTCCACCATCACCACCACCTCCACCATCACCTCCACCACCACCACCTCCTCCACCATCACCACCGCCACCACCACCACCACCACCACCACCTCCACCACCACCATCACCACCATCACCACCACCACCACCATCACCACCACCACCATCACCACCACCACCATCACCACCACCACCACCATCACCACCACCACCTCCTCCACCATCACCACCGCCACCACCACCACCACCACCACCTCCACCACCACCATCACCACCATCACCATCACCACCACCACCACCATCACCACCACCACCATCACCACCACCACCATCACCACCACCACCACCATCACCACCAACACCACCACCACCATCACCACCATCACCGCCATCACCGCCACCACACCACCATCACCACCATCACCATCACCACCACCACCACCACCATCACCACCTCTACCACCACCACCATCACCACCACCATCATCACCACCATCACCACCATCACCACCATCACCACCACCATCACCTCCACCATCACCACCACCAACCCCAACAACAACAACACCAACAGCAACAACACCATTGCCACCATCACCATCACCACCATCACCACCACCATCACCTCCACCACCATCACCTCCACCACCACCGCCACCAACAACACCATTGCCACCGCCACCATCACCACCATCACCACCACCACCACCACCACCATCACCAACACCACCATCATCACCACCAGCTCCATCTCACCATCCCTGGGCTCCTCAAGCGCCCTCCTCTACGATGTCCTCCCTGGGGTTCAGCCTGTGACTCTCTTGCTGCCAGAGCTCACTTCCAGGCCAAGACAGACCCAAGTTCTATCTTTAGGTCGAATCTCGCATAAGCCCAGTCATGGGAAACCAAGGATCGGGGAGCGTGCATGTGGACGCATTCCTTATTCTCGGATTTAAGAAGCCTGGGAGGCCAGGGTGCTGGGTGGAGGGAGGCCTTCACCCTTGTGAGTTACAGATGAGTCCTAGTCACCGTCTTATAATTAAACACCATCCCCACAATATCCTCCCACTACAGTGCTTATGTTACCTCTTCTAAGCACGTGGCAGGCAGTTTTACCTACAGGAGCAGGCATGTAGCTATTGCTCTCCCTGCTCAGGGGACAGTCACTCCCCCTTCCCTGCCCCAAGCACTGGTGTTAGGTGACGCCCCCAATGAACTCAGGGACCTCTAAAGTTAGGGTACAGCCGGCTTTGTCATGTATGTGGTTACCTGTAATTAGAGGGTGGGGGGGCTTGCATGCCCCGAGACGAGCTATATAAGTCGATGTAAAAATACATTCTCTCTCTCTCCCACTTGGGCCTGGTTCCTGATGCCATGGAGGAGGCGAACGCCCCAACATTTTTGTCTGTCTGTCCATGTCTTCCCTTCAGTTACACATCTGTCCCTTAGGACCCATTCGGATGTGGGCTGGATCCCACACCCCAGTGTCTCTGCCACGTCCTATCCGGGTCCAGCTTCTAAGTTCCAGGTCCAATTCACCAGCTCCTGTCCTGCTGCTGCCCTCTTCCCCCAGCATGCTGACCCAGAATCTGGCCTACCGCCTGGGGGTGGGGAGGGGGCCCTTGTCTCTCACCTGATAGTTTCGCCCCCAACCGAACTGAATGATAGGAAGGTGTAGATGCTGCTGCCTGGAAGGCTCGGCGGGGATTGGGTTTGCGACAAGGTCTCTTTGGAATTCCCCGGGGAGCTCCAGGTAATTGACTCCACGCTTTTATCACTGATGTCCGAGCCCGAGGTCACTGATGAAAGGACTTCGGAGGTGACCGGGGAGAGTGACAGGATGTGGTGGGAGCTGTAGTTGAGGTCCTCCGCTGGGGCTGAAACGCCATTGGGCAGCAACTGGAGACCCACCAAGGGACTTCGAGTGGCAATCATGCTCTGGCTACTGTAGTGCCGGGTTTGGAAATGGGCCAGAGACTCGCGGTTACTCATACGGCGACTGTAGATGGATAATGGGACATCTGGACCAATGAAACATGGACTTGGGCTAGCTGGTGAAGGAGACTCCTGGGGGCTGACCCCGGGGCTTAGGGGCAGGAACTCATGGATACTGGTCCGACGACCTTGGCTGGGTGGCAGAAGCTCCTGGATACTGCCCTGATGACTCTGAGTAGTGGACGAAGACTCCTGCATGCTGAGCCGCCGACCTTGGCTCATTGACTGAGACTCATGGGAACTGACCCGATGACCTTGAGTTGGCAGAGGCTCATGGATACTGACCCGGCGACCTTGGCTCATGGGCAGAGGCTCCTGAATGCTGACCCGGCGACCTTGGCTCGTGGGCAGAGGCTCCTGGATGCTGACCCGGCGACCTTGGCTCGTGGGCAGAGGCCCCTGGATGCTGACCCGGCGACCTTGGCTCGTGGGCAGAGGCCCCTGGATGCTGACCCGGCGACTGTGCATGATGGGCGGAGGCTCCTGGATACTGACCTGGCTACCCTGGGTCATGGACGGAGCCTCCAGGGTGGTCCTTTGCTGCACGTGGCTGATTGAGGGAGTGCTTTGGACACTGGTGTGGGATTGGAAAAAGTTTGTAAGGAGGCCCGCTTGGCTATTCTTGGGAAGTCTCTGAGACATGTGGAGATGGTGGGGGAGGCCCAATCCTTCCAGTTAGTCCTTTCGTCCTGGCACCTCCCGGTCACCTGGAAGTTGAATGGTCTCTCTCCGGGGTTCAGGTACTAATCCCCTGGGTTTGAGATCTTTCTGTGTTTCTTGGTCCCTTTTGCTGTGTGCACACAAGTCTCCTGGATTCAGCTTGACGCCGGGGGCAGGGGGGAGGTTCCATGGCAGTTGGAGGGGTTCCAGGAGGTTGGGAAGTTGACCATGAACTTGAACTCCACTCCTTCCCTGGGTAAGTGGCCTGGGGGGCTGGGAATGGGACAGTAAAGGGCAGGGAAGGGAGAGAATGGGGTCAAGACTAGATCAAAGGGAGGCAGGGTTCCTGGTGGGTTAGACCCAGTCAAGGAGATGTCAGAGGCTAGAAAGGGGTCAACATGTAAACAGACTAGGGTGGGAAAAGGGGTCATGGCAGGCTCAGGATAAAGTTTGGGACTAGAGACAAAACCAGGAGGTTTAGAACTGGGATGATGGGTTGTGGATGGGGAATGAGTTTGGGATGGGAATGGAGATGCCTTTGGAGTTAAAGACGAGGATAAGATTGTGCCTGGGGGTTCAGGTTTAGGTTGGGGAGAATATGGTGAATGGGACTGGGTTTATGGGCGACACCGGAAACAAAGTTAGATGGGGGTCGCAGAGGAATCAAGATGGGGGTCAAGCTGTCTGTGTTGCATGGGAGTCATGTGGGGGAGTGGAAGACGGTTCCAGATGGAAATGGATTGGGGAATGGGCGCAAGACAAAGTTTGGAGTGGGATGGGGATGAGAGAGCTGGAAATAAGGGACTGGGAGTCCAGTGGAGTGATGCAGGCAGACCAGGCCCCACCCCCCAGACTTGTGCTGTTTCCCAGACACCCTGGTCCCTTCCTGGGAGGAGGATCGCAAGTTTGTCCTGCGGGGCTGGTCTCTCGTGTTCAGCATCATTTCCTTCATCATGATGCTTACCGTGAGCGACGGGCGCCTGGCCTACGTTACGGCCCCCTACACCGGCTACCTGGGCTTCTGGACTAACTGCAGGAGGAACAAATGTGCCAACGTGGGCGAAGTCACCGGTCAGTAGGGGCCTGGGCAGGCTGTGGGGCTCGCTTGGGGGACCTCTGGGGGTGGAGGGGCTGTCTCAAAGAAGCCTCTAGGGGGGAGTGTCTTCAAGTGTTCTCTCAGAAGACATGCCTGGTGTTCCCTATGGGGTCTCTGGCGGGGGGCGGGGGGGAGGTTGTCCTCTCAAGGGGAGTCCCGGGGTAATATATGGTTCCTGAGGGGAACGGGGCTGTCACTGAGAAGGGGAAGCAGGACACTCTCTACCCAAAACCGTGCCTCATGAGTGGACGGCTAAAGATGGCCTTATGCTCTCTCACACCTCTATAAAGCTCTCTCTTATACATACAGGAGTGTCCCTGGATTTGCTTCTCTAGTCTACCCGGGACCAACATACCTATCCTGCTCCCCCTGAGCAGCTTTAGGGCCCCAGTTCTCAGCCTGTGGGTCGCGACCCCTTTGGGGGGGTTGAATGACTGTGTCACAGGGGTTGCCCGATTCACCATAGTAGCCAAATGACAGTTATAAATAATTTTATAGTTGCGGGGGGGGGGGGGGCACCACAACAGGAGGAACTGTATTAAAGGGCCCAGACATTAGGGCCCAGACCCACTGATGTAGTGAATTCCAACCCAGAGCGACCTCAACGACTGTGTGAGACCGGGTGGACTAGAGAAACAAATTCACAGGCACTCATATGTGTGTAAGACAGCGCTTTATATAAAAAGTAATCCTGCCAGTCAGGGTGCAGTATAGCACCGGTGAAACGTACGACTTTCCTCTAGTTCTTTCCCCTCCCACTATCACGATCCCAACTCTACCTTACAAACCTGGCTAGACCAGAGCATGTACATGGGTACAGATAAGAGCTGGAAACACAGGGAATCCAGGACAGATAAACCGCTCAGGACCAATAATGAAAGTAGTGATACCAGGAGGGGAAGGGGAAGGTGGGGGAAAAGGGGGGAACTGATCACAATGATCTACCTATAATCCCTTCCCGGGGGGACAGACAACAAAATAGTGGGTGAAGTGAGACACTGGCCAGTGTAAGACATGAAAAAAATGTATAAATTATCAAGGGTTCATGAGGGAGGAAGGGTGGGGGAGGGAGGGAAAAAACAAGGAGCTGGTATCAAGGGCTCAAGTAGAAAAAAAAGTTTTGAAAATGATGATGGCAACAAATATACAAATGTGGTTGACACAATGAATGTGTGTGTGGATTGTGATAAGAGCTGTATGAGCCACCAATAAAATAAATTAAAACAAATATATATATATAGTAATTAAGAAAACATCCCAGTCCAGTCCAGATCAAGTCCATTAAGTCTGATATTAGCCCTTATGCTCGATACCAGTCTCTAAATTCCTCTCCAGACTCACACAACACATGCAATGACACCAAATGCAGGAAGATCACAGGACAGTGGGTGGAAAGTCTTGTGGGTCCAGTGGCGGTGGAAGCATCTCAGCACCGGTGTGGGTTTCCACGTGGCTCCTCCAGCTCCGAGGCTTTGGCTGCCATCAGCCTGTCTCCATATGGCTTGTCAACAGGAATGTTGCACAGGGAGAGAGTGTGTCCCACTTCCCAGGAGGAAGAGAGGTGTTCTCAGAATCCTCAGGAGAAGGCCAGGCCCACACAGAGGCATGATTGGGTATGACCTGATGGACAGGCTAGACTCCACCCCTTCGCTCAAGTTGGCAGATGCTGTCACTGCCCCAAGGACAGAGTGGAACTGGCCCCCACTGGGTTTCCAATGTTGTGATCTTGGCAGGAGCAGACTTTCCCATGTTTCTTGTCCGGAGTAGGTTTGACATGCCCATCGAGTAGCTGATCTCTTTACTCCAGCCCCACATAGACTTCTGGGAAATGTGTTTTAGAACTAAGGACCCAGTGCCGTTGAGTTGATTCTGAGGCACTGAGTTGGCCCTCCAGGACAGAGTAGAACTGCTCCCATCACGTTTCAGAACCTAAATCTTCAGGGGGGTGGGGTGGTGGGGCAGACTGCCACCCCTCTCTCCCACAGAGTGACTGGCGAGTTAGAAAATGAGCAAGCACTTTGCCACCAGGTTCCCATGAGCGCAGGACAGTCCTCCCAATAGCGCACCAGCAGAGCCCCAGGCTGAGAATCCCTTCTCAGCACAGGCTGTTCCCTCTGCTGACACTTCACCTCTCCACCCCCCACCCCCCACCCCCGCCAACCCTTTTCTCCTCCCTCTGATCATTTCTGTAAGGAGTCCTGGGCTCCAGCCACATTTTGTCAGCAAGAAGACTTCCTGGTTCACCCCCTCTACAGGCAGGTCCTACACACTAGCTAGGAGGCCCTGTTCTCACGACAGGGCGCGTCTGTGCTCAGGACTTGGACCGCCAGAAAGCTCAGGCTGAGAAAAGAATGAGCAAACGAAGACAACCAAACCCCACCGTGTTGAGTCAACTCTGACTCAAGAGGGACCCAACCAGACAGAAAAAAGTCCCCATAGGGTTTCCACGGAAAGGGACTGCCTCAGCTTTCTCTCACAGAGCAGCAGGTGGGTTCAAACTGTGGACCTTTCAGTTAACAGCCCACCATGGAGCCACGGCACCACCAGGGCCCCTGAGGTAGAGAGAGAGAAGGGAAGAAGTAGGCTGACTTCTCCTCTGCTCCCGACTCAAGTCTTCCGCTGTGGCCTTCCTTCGGCCTGTGCACTGCTGAGCCAGCGTGTAAAAGAGCCGGGAAATGCAGCCTCTAGGTACAGATGAAAGAAAGGAGGCAGGCACATTGTAGAGCAGAAAGCTGAGGGCCATGAAGAACTGCAAACACCGTGAATCTCAAGTCCAGGAGCTAAAGGGATGCAAAACTCTATGGGACAGGGAAGAACTGGCCCTGTGGGTTTCCAAGACTGTAACTCTTCACAGAAGTAGAAAGCCCCATCTTTCCACTTTCAACTCACATCCACTGTGGCAGACACACAATCTCCTGTCAATTGGCGAAGGGGTGGAGTCTAGCCTGTCAATCAGGTCGCAGCTTGACGACCTCATTTGGAAGGGGGAAGGAGATAAACAGCTTACCGGAGGCCAGACCCATAGACTCTGCCTGTCTTCCTGCCGACAAACCACATGGAGACCCCTGATGGAACCAGCTCCCTCGAGCTGGAGGAGCCACGTATAGACCCACCGATTGTGATAAGAGATGTAAGAGCCCCCCCAAAAAAAAGTATTTTTTAAAAGGATTTAGATGTAACCTCGCAGCCTTGCATATGAAAGATTGTGGAAGTTACATAATCTCCTGTCCACTTGCGGAGGGGTCTAGTTTGTCAATTGGATCGAAGCGTGATGACCTCATTTGGAGGCACGAAGGAGAGAGAGAGCACAACTGGAGGCCAGATGCACACTTTCTCAGCTTGTCTCCCTGGGAGACATTCCTGTTGACAAGCCACATGAAGCTATGCTGATGGAGCCAGAACCTTGGAGCTGGAGGAGCCACGTAGAGACCCCTGCCAGTGCTGAGATGCTTCCACCGCCACTGGATCCACAAGACTTCCCACCCACTGGCCTGTGCTCTTCCTGCACTTGGCGTCATTGCATGTGTTGGTGAGTCTGAAGAGGAAATTACAGACTGGTATTGGACATATGGGTTAATAGCAGACCATCTCATCTCTCCCCCTCTGCTCCCCCACCTGAGTGGCTGCCAGGTTTGAACCACCAACCCTGCATCTGGCTGACCAATGCGTACTTGACAGTGACCCCAGAGTTCCAAAGGCCTCAGCCGACAGGCCCATCGTAAGCCATTCATTTGATCAAGATATCTCTTGTGACCCAAAGGTCTGCAGTGAGAATCTCTGAAAGCAACAATTACATCATTGGGGTGGAGAGTGTGAACCCCCCTTCCCCTAAAAGGGGGTTTGGTTGCAAGCAGGGCATGTCAGAGCCAGGCTGAATAAACAAATCCATAGACACTCATATATATGTCGGAGAGAACTTTCTTTTTTAAAAGAATATTTTATTAGGGACTCATACAACTCTTTTTTTTCATTTTTTTTTTCATACAACTCTTATCACAATCCATAATACATTAATTGTGAAAAGCACATCAGTACATTTTTTTGCCTTCATCATTTTCGAAGCATTTGCTCACCATTTAAGCCCTTGGCATCAGGTCTTCTTCCCCCCCCCATCCCCCTCCTTCCCCACTCCCCTGAGAGAACTTTCTATCAAGAAGTAATTTATGGTTGGAAAGGGGAAACCGATTACAAGGATATACATATCACCTCCCCGCTGGGGGACAGGCAACAGAAAAGCGGGTAAAGGGAGACATCAGATAGTATAAGATATGACAAAATAACAATATATAAATTATCAAGGGTTCATGAGGGAGGGAGAGTAGGGAGGGAGGGGGAAAATGAGGAGCTGATGCCAGGGGCTTAAGTGGAGAGCAAATATGTTGAGAATGATGAGGGCAGTGAATGTACAAATGTGCTTTACACAATTGATGTATATATGGATTGTGATAAGAGTTGTATGAGCCCCAATAAAATGATTTTAAAAGAAAAGAAAAAAAACAGTAATTTATGCATCAATAAAACATATACCAGCCCCGGCTGCCTGCAACCAGACTTCAGGGCTGCCTGTCAGGTTTCTATTGGTGTCAGTGGACTTACCTGCAGTGCGTCCGGGAGTGACGTTAATGATCTGAGGTGTTTGCTGGGCTCTTCAGCAGTGAGGGCAATCTTGAAGCACATGTGGGGAAGAGGCATTTGCAGGGGTGGGTGGGAGGGGATGGGGTATCTGGCTGGGATGTTGTGATGCCCTTCCCAGTCTTACACCCGCCTCCCCACCAGTCCTTCAGCACCTGGGCATGGGCTTCATGATGCTGGCACTGGGCTTATGTCTGGTCCTCCTCCCCTGCATGGGCTTCTCCTTCAAGCCATCCTTCCGCCGCCTCACGAAAATCGACCTGGTGTTCAGTTTCCTCAACATCAGCATTGGTGAGCAGGGGGTGGGGTGGGGGGTGGGAGTGGGGTATGGGGGGTAGGGCAGTGGCTTCTTGGGTTCTGGGAGATGCCAACAACCAAGCCCCTGGCTCTGAGCATCTCTCGGGGTCTCTGTTCCTCCTGTGGCCTGTGGGCGGTGGGTGTGTGAGTGAGTGTGTATGGAGGAACCAGGTTTCTCTGTCCTCCTTCTGGAGGCCCCTGGGCCTCTGTCCACCCTTCTGTCCGTCTCTGGCCCCATCCCCAGTGCAGGGTTCCTGATTTTCCTCAGCCTGACGCTCTTCATCATTGACTGCAACTTATTGCAGTCGAAGCCAACGGTGTCTTACCTGGTGCCTTTCTACCTCTGCTGGGGGGCCAGTGCTATGATGCTGTGGGCTGGTGAGGCCGGACTGGGGGGACAGGGTGAGGGCCTTAGGGTGAAGAGGAGGGGACTCCCGGGGTAGGGGGTGTTACCTCCGGAGACACACGGGGCGAGAGGCAGGCCCTGGAAGAAGAGCCAGCAGGACCTTGGATTCCCTGCAGTTGGGTTAGGGGGCAGGTCATCCAGGTGGAAGGGGTGGGGCTGGCAGCACTGGGAGTCCCATGCTCTGTCACAGGCGCCCTGTCCTACTTGAACCACGTGGGCATGTGGAGCAAAGGCACATCTTCGAAGGAGTGGCAGGTGAACTTCCGGCGGAAGGCCTCCAGGCGCTTGTCCAAACAGATCACAGACTTGACCTCCGAGAGTAACCCCGATTCTGTGCCGTCAACCTTCTGAGGGAGCCACTAACTCTCCCTGAAACTGAGCTCCTCAGAAGCAGCCTGAACAATCACCTTGACCGGGTCCTGGGCCATGGCTGCCTCTGAGGTTCTGTGACCACCCTACTCCCAACAAGAGGACCCTCCTTAGAGGCTCCACTCGCATAAAAGTGGGCCTCAGCTCCAAATTCCCTGTAAGGCTCTCACCCCAGCTACTGAGCCCTCATCCCGTCCACCCCCTGGCCTTCTCAGGAGTCCACCCCCTATTGGCCAGTGTAGTGGGACTCTGCCCCCAAACCCTTCTGGCTCTACCAGGCCACACCCAGGAAACCACATCCCCATCCTTCCAGACACAGGTTGCCCGCCCCCAACCCCTCCCCCTAGAGTCCCCGCCCTGCCTCCATGTCCACTGCACTTCCAGGAAGACTGGGCCCCGCCCAGCATCCCATGCTGCCTGTGGTCCCCTGAATGAGTCCCCTTCTCTGGGAGGTAAGTCTTGACTCTTGTATACCTCCTCTCTGCTCTCCTGCTGGCTTTCCCCTCCCGCAATAAAACGGAGGCACATCCTGCCCATCTCTTCGCCCAGCCTGTCCCTCCTGCCCTGTCCCCTGTCCCGCCTGCACGTCTCCATAGGCCAGCTTGGGGGCCCCTGGCTTCAGCCAGGTACAGCCTGAGCTCCTAAGGACCCCGCGTCCAGAAAGGGCAATGACACCAGATATTGCTGCAGATTCTCTTTTAATGGGGGTACGGGCGGGGCGAGGGCGCTCAGGGGTTGGCCGCCATGGTGTCGTGGATCCAGTCCAGGAATGAAAACACTCTGGTGAAGACGCCCGGCTTGCCGACGACGACGCATGTGTGGGGACCCCATGACGTGATTCCTTGGAAGACGCCATCGCAGATCAGTGAGCCACCTGAGTCACCCTAGGCACACATAGGGGCCAGTGAGAACGGTCAGCCTGTGGACCCCCAGACCTCAGAGCGAGGCTTGCAGGTCACACAGAGAGACCGCTCGGCTCTGGGGAAAGAGACCCGTGTTTCCAGGGTCCGTCGCCCAGAGGAGCTAGGCGGGGATCCTGATGGAGGGGACAGTGGTTGAAGTCCTGCAGACAGGTCACTAGGAATATGGCCAAGCCCTGTCTCCAATCCCTTCTCCGTCTCCAAGGAAAGTCCTCATCATTGGACACCATTCTCATCGGGCTTAGGGGGAGGAATGGGGAGCTACCGAGGGACTCTGAGGAGGGGACAGACAAGGCCAGATCTGAGTGTGGGATGCCCTGCTGGTGTCGGGTGGGGGGTGGACAGGGGGGCAGAGACTGAAGGCTGGGAGAGGGAGAGGGACGGTGGGAGGAAAAGAGAGGACAGACATTCAGAGGGGGTGGTGCTGATCTGTTGGAACTGGGGAAGGGTGAGCAGACACCTTAGCTAGGGGATGGAGCATGGGGGAAGGGCGGATTTGGTGAAGCCCCTGGGTTCACAGGGGGCTCCTGAGGGATCCCAGTGGTTGGTATGTGGTGTGTGTGTTTGTGTGTGTAGTTGGTGTGCTGAGAGTTTGTGAGTGCCCTGGTATGTGTGTTGTGTGTGTGATGTGTATGTGTGTTAGGCTCTGTGTGTGCTGTGGGTGCATATGTGAGTGTGTTTGTCTGGTGTATGTGTGAGTGTCTACTTGTGTGTGCCTGTGTGTGGTGGATATGATGAGTGTGAATGGGTGTGTGAGGGGATGGAGGTGGTGCATGTGACTCTATCGGCGTGTGTGGTACGTGGGGTGGGTGCAGGTGTGTAGGTGGGCGGTGCCCAGTGCCCCTTGGAGATGCTGAGCTCTCTCTCAGGTTGAGCACTTGGGGGACACTTGACTCATCTCCGCTCCTCAATGTCCCTTTGGGAGCAGCCAGCAGGCCTGGGGTTCTCTCCCTCAAAGGCCGGCAGAATCAGACTCTTCCCGGCACCCCCGCTGGCGCCCCCCTGGTCCAGCCCCCAGTGTCATTGCCCAGTCCCTTTCCCCTGCGGCCTCTTCCCCGCCCGGCCGCCAGAGGGCGCTGTGAGTCCCGCCCTCGGAGCCGGTGCTGCAGGCGCTCGGCCCCGCCCCTCCGCTGCTCCTCCTCCCGAGGCCACGCCCAGACCACGCCCCGAGCTGCCTTGGGAGCTGCGCCACCAGACTCACAGATGGCCTCTCAAGTCCCCGCCCCCGGACTCCCGGTTCCTCACTGACTCCAGGCCGCTCCACTCAGGGCCTTGCCGTGCGGGTTCCCCGGGGTCGCCCCCACCCGCTACGGTATTTGAAGCTCACCTTTGCATGGGGGTCCCCTCTTGTTCAGGCCCTTTATCCTCCCCTCCCCCAGCTCTCTGAGCGCCCACCTCCCCCCGCCCTGCCCCCACACTCATGGTCACGGACTTGTTACTTCTGGGTGGCCGCTGGGCCCCTAACCAGAAGTGGGGCTCCCTGAGGGAGGAGGGGGCTCTCTATGACTGCCTCCTGGCGCCCCCCTGGGTCTGAGGTAGGCTGTCGGCCCCACGGGGTGCGGGGAGGAAAGGATGAGTGTAGAGGGGTGAGACTCGCGGGGTGCCTGGAGGGAGTTGACACCCTGAGGTGGGGGTGGCATAGACGTCTGGGCAGCAGTGGAGACAGGAGACCAGAGCCTGCTAAGTTAGGGATCCCAACTTTGCCCCTAGGTCTCCCCCCATCCCCCTGTCCTGGGTGTGGCTGAGTCAGCTCACCGAACAGGTGTCTCTGGTGCCATCCAGCTGCCCAGCACACAGCATCGTCGGTATGATATTCTTGGGGTACACCTTGGCGCACATGTCATTGGAAAAGACCTTGAGGTCCACGCATAGCAGTTCACTGGAGTTCTTTGCTAGAAGCCAGGGAGAGGCAGGGCTGTGTGGGACTCTGCTTGTTCCTCATCTGGCACCCCCTCCGGGCCAAAAGTTCTAGACATCTGATCCATCAGTGTTTGACCAAAACCTGCACCTAGACGTCTCAGCCCCTGCCTCAGCCTTTGCATTTGTGAGTTGAAGAGTCCCAGTCGCATTCTCTTGATTAAAAATCATCCCCACAAAATCCTCCCTTAATCGTGCTATCTGAAAGGGACCTCTTACAAGCACCTGGCTGATTGCTATCTGGCCGGCAGCTTATCTGTAGGAGCAGACAGGTTGCTGTTGCCCTCCCTGCTCAGCGGACAGTCACTCCCCTTACCTGCCCCCAGCACTGCTGTTAGGTGAACTCAGGAACCTTTACGATGAAGGTGCTGCCTACTTTGCTATGTATGTGGTTGCTTCTAATTAGGATGGCTTGCATGCCCCGAGACTATATAAGTTGGTGTAAGAATACATTCTTTCTCTTTCTCATTTGGACTTGGTTCCTGGTACTATGGAGGTAAGCACCCAAAAGCTTTTGTCTGCTCTTCATGTCACCCCTTCAATTCCACAACCATCCCTTAGGACAGCCCCAACACCCTCTCGCCCAGGTCCAGGAGTTCAGCGTCCACTCAGCACCCTTGGTCTCATGCTCACTGCCTTCTGGATTGGTGGCACCCCAGCCTGAGGCGAGGCAGGTGCTCCCCACTTCAGGGTCCTGGGAGGGCAGGACCGCAGGCTGCACGGCTGCTGTGATCTGCATCGGGCTCTTGAGGCGCAGCAGCATGAGGTCATTGCTTTGGTAGGCCTTGTGTGCCAAGGGATAATTCAGGTTTCTCATGGTGTAGTCTGGGTGGGGGATTTCCAGGTCGACTTCGGAAAACTGGCCTGTGCTTTCTTGTTCTCTGAGGCTGTGGCGGCCAGCCCAGACCTGGTAGTTGCTGAGGGCAGGAGAGGGGGGGGAGGGAGTTGAGCTGGAGGTATAGGGGGAAGAGAAGAGGGGGGACAGACATGGGGCAAGGAGAATGGGGGATGGAGAGAGAGAGAGAGAGACCACAACAAAGGCTAGGAGGAAGACAGTCACAGGTTGTCTGGAGACCCAGATAATCACAAGGGAATGGAATGGGAAGGCTGGCAGCTTGCATAGATTGAATAAGGGGAGTGGGAATGGGGGGTGCAGAGAGAAGTGAGGAAAGAGGAGGGAACCAGAAGATAGACAGCTGGAAGTGGACACAACAAGGAGGACACATACCAAATGGGAAAGGGGCCCAGGGGAGAGGGAGAAAGAGGTAGAGAGGCCAGGTGGCGACCTGAGGTGAGAGACCTGGCAGCTGGGGCAGGTCAAGAAGGGAGAGGATCCTACATGCTTGTGTTGCTTTCCCAGCAGGCTGGCCTGGCCCTCAGCTCAAGGTCAGCATGGCCATGTCCCTCCCCTGCCATCCTTTTTCTCTCCCTCTTGGTGTTCCTCCTCCCTCTTCCCTCCCTCCCAGGTCCCACCCACTCCTGCCTTTCCCAGCATCTCCCTGGGGAGTAGTGAATGTCCCAGAGGGTGGAGCCAGGACAGAGATGGGAGAGCCTCCCTCACTCCACCCATGGGTCCTCAGATGGTCCTTCTCTCGGGGTCCCCTGGGTTCATCTTGATGGTGGGGGTGGGGGTGCTCTTCCATCAGGATGGGTTTGAGAGTGAGGTTGTGATGCAGACAGATTGAGGAGGCAGAGAAGGTGGCAGAGAGACTGGAGATGGATAGAGACAGTGGAGAGAGAGGGAGCTAGAGTCCCAAATGTCATCACAGGGTGGAGACAGAGCCAGGGACTTAGAGAGAGAGAGAAAGAAGAGGATAAAGAGGAGAGGAGAGAGGGGAGGGGAGATTCTGAGAAGAGGTTCAGGCAGCCAGGACAGGGTTGCGCTGGGAAGCCACCCCCCTCCCTCTCTGTCCCTGGTGTCAGCATCTCCCTTCATGTATCAGCATCCCCTGTGGCTATCTAGGGAAAGCCCTCCCCCACTCACGTGACTTTACAGTGCGCGGCTGTAAGCACCCACTGGGGGTCTATCAAGGTGCCCCCACACCAATACCGATTGTTCGTGTACACGGCCACCTGCCAGGGCTGGGAATGAGCTTCACACTCCCAGCCTCCAATGATGCGTGGAGGGATGTGGGGCACGGCACCTGCGGCAAAGGGTGCGGGGGTCACAGTGGGCAGGAAGGGCAGGGGCAGGGTAAGAAGAAGGACTTAAGGGGGGTGGGGAGAGTAGCCCCAGGAGAACCAGGACCCCCTCACTCTCCCTCATCTCCCCCAGGTCTCACCAGTGCCCCACAGGGTCAGGGCAGTGCACAGAACCAGGAACCACATGGTGACAGCAGTGTCCAGGTGGAGAGCCTGTAGCTGAAGAGCCTCCCTGAGGAGCCTTTAAAAACCCTCATTGTCCATGGCCCCACCCCTGCCCTTCCTTCTGGGGGCTGGACAGCATCCCATCAGCTGTGGAAAGGAGGGGCAGGGGTGGGGGAGAACTAGCAACTGTGTCCTGAGGGCCCTGGGGTACCATGGACATCGTCCCAGAGGCTGGGGCCTGTGCCAGCCAGTAGAGGTTGATGGGGAATAAAAACAAGGATTGGGAGAAACGCTGATGCTGATCCAATGTCTGCTTTGCCTAAGCCTCATGTAAAGCCTTTGCTCCACAAGTCCAAGTGCACCCTGATAGCAGAAGTGGACCTCTGAGAGTCTCTGACCTAGAACCACTCACAGGGAAGATGTCAGAGCTTCAGCTCCCTGCTCCCGGTGCCTGAAGATGAGAGTTTCCTTCCCCAAGCCTAGGATTCCACTTACGTATCATAACGTCTTGGGGTGCCAGTCACCTACCATCCTGTCCCCCTCACATCCAGAGATATAAATGGAGTCCACGGGTCTCCCTAGTTTTTCAAAGCCTAGTGTCCTCTGAACGCTTTCAGTGTCCCCGTGATTCCCACTCCTCCTTCCCTAGATCTGCACACTCATGTTGCCGTCCTTCAAACTGTGGAGTTCCCTACCCGTTCGGGTCAAGAACATTTCCTGTAAAAGATTGAGGTTTCACATTGAGTTCCAAACCAAGGTCAGGTGCATCAACATTCCATGACCTTGAAGCTGACAATTCCGGGTCTCTGAAGACAGACAGTCAAGTCCATCTGTTGCACCAGCCCTCACGAGAGTCTTGAAAGCCAACACTGTTGCTCTCAGGACTCAGGGGAGCCCTGTGAAAGAGTCGTTCAACCCCCAAAGGATCTCGACCCACAGGTTGAGAACTGCTGCTACCCAAATCGATCCTGGGCAACCTCAACCCATCTCTTTCCCATTCAAACTCCTCATGCTCACCCTCAACCCCCAGATAACTCAGCCCAAACCCTATCCAACTGGACCCTCAACTATCCAGCCTAACCGTGCTTTCCAGTTGATCCCCAGACCTATTCCTGGCATACATCACAGTCCAAGACAGGAGTGGGGTTCTCACTGCTCCCCCTTCAGGAAATTCTCACTGTCCTGGGCCCCTGGAAGGGAAGACAGGGGTGGGGACGGTGTCCCTGAGGACAGGGGTCTTTCCCTCACCCCTTGCCCTGCGCCTGTGCCCCGTCCTTTCGACTAGTTCTTCACTTAGAACTTCCCTCCAATGTCCCAGGTCTCCCCAATGGTTTTTCAAGAACTGCCCTCTGACTTGTACAAGTGCTGCTTCTTCTTCTGCAGAGCTTCCTGCCTAGTCCCCCACCCCAACCTCTTTTCCTGTGGACCCTGAGAGAGAGTCGGGGGTGGTGGTGACAGCAAGGACCAAGGTTGAACTGTCCCCTGTGCTGGGGGTGGAGTCAGGAACACTGGGTACAGGTTCAGACAAGTGATCAGTTGGCACCAGTCATTTGACTTAACCAGCCTGTCACAGATGTCAAAGAATGTGGTCACTCGATCTCCACACCATGTGGTCTTGGCCCCAGAACCTAGACAAGTCAGCCAAATGCAGGGTGACCTATGAGGATGGGTGTAGCCATGCAAGGTCACGGGTATCCTTGCCCACAAATGCCCAAGTGGGTCTTCACGCTGAGGCACGGGTGTGGGCAGTGCCCTTAGTGCCGAGTTCACATGCATGTGTGAGGGTTGCCGCTTCAAGGGTCACAGGACAGATGTCCCTGTGCACAGAGACAGTAAGGCGTGGGAACTCTCAGACGCATTTCGATATAGAAGCTCACACCTACAATCCTAGTGTCCAGTACGGTCCTGACATCTAGGGTCATACACTTGCACACAGGACCTGGATGTACAACCTGGAGTCTGCAATACAGACACGCAGGCCAGAGCCATTACCCCCCACCCCCACCTTTTACACTCAGTCCTCCAAAGACATGCAGATCCATCTCTGCAGTGTCAGGTCTCCATCCACCGTGGCGCCCCTGACTTCAGACACGCTTGCGGTGAGAGACTCAGAGCAAATGATTTGAATTCTCTGTGCCTCTGCTTTCTCATCTGTAACATGGTGTTGTAAGGATTCCACTGGAGTGCATACATGTATGTATATTAATCACTATGGGTTATGGATCTATAGTGCCCAGAAAGGGGGCTACCGAAATGTGAGAAAATGCCATGAAAGATCATGGAAAATATCCAGAGACCCTGGGAAGCTCCCTCTGCCCCCCAGTAGAGTGTGTACGTTGTGGTTGTTAGATGCCATTGAGTTCTTTCAGGGCCTGGGGCAGGGGCGCTTATATGTTACTGAGTAAATCTGCTTGCATTGGGTTTTCAGGCCGACCATCAGGCAGGTCTTCTGAGGCACCTGTGGATGGGTCCCACCTGCCAAACTCTTGGCTTGTAGTCAGATGCTTACCTGTTTAAGCCACATGGGAACTTTATAAAGTTTTAACATTTTACATTATTATAATATTTCATATCACTTATATATTATATAAAATCTGTATATATTGTAATATAGCAATATAGTATATCTCAATATTTTAAAATATATAAACTTTTAAGTTAACATTTTAAATTACATGTGTATAATATACTAATATAAACCTAAAATTATAATGTAAAATATATAACTATATATGGTTATATATTTAATCTTATTATAGCTATATTTTATATCATTATGAAATATATCATACACACACAAGGAACCGTTGTGGTGCTGTGGCATAATGCCCAATGCTTACCCCCCAGCAGTCAAACCCCCTAGTTGTTCACTCCCCTGCCCCTCAGGGGACAACCTGGGGCGCCTGCCCCCCCCTAGAAATTTCGCCTCCGATGCCCTCTATAGGACTGGATGGCGATGTGTACGTGTAGAAACCCCATGCCAAGCCCATGGCCATCGAGTCAATTCCAACTCCTAACCAGCCTGTGGGGCTGTACATCTTTGTGGCAGTGACAGCTCTGTCTTCCTCCTGAGAGACTGTGTGTATTGGGTGGAGGGGTAAGGGGGTGGAACCACCATCTCAGTGAACCCAACGCCTAGTCCCGGGCACCAATAAAGGCTCTTTCCCCCACCCACAGGACCATTCAAATTGTGGTGCTCTAGCAAGATCATGGGATTTTCCGTCACAGTCCAAGAACTTTTTGAAGCCCCCTCTCATACATCATGTCCCTGATGAGTTAGGGGGGTGACGTCCATTCCAAACTCACAGGGTGCCTGAGTGACAGAGAAGAATTGCTCCATAGGGGTCTTAATCTGGACAATCCACTTTACGGTAGCGGCTAGGCCAGCTCTTTTACCTGTGGAACAACCCCAGAGTGGTTTGATCCCCCGACCTTGCAGTTAGCAGCAGCGTCCTGACCTGCTGCACCCACTGCAGTGAATCCATTCCGACGCATGGCGAGCCTAGAGGACAGGACAGAATCGTTTCCTGGGATTGCCATGGTTGCCAGCCCTCTTCATGGAAATATCTGGTATCTTCCCACCCACCTAGCGCGCAGCTGCCAATCGGCTTCACGGACCCCCCCTTGGTTCCTTCTGGAAAGCACGCCTAGGAACCAGACCACCCAGCTGCATGGTCACAGAGGGTGGCTATGCATCAAAAACAACAACAGCACCCCTCAACAAGCTCCCTCACCCCATGGGGCACCACATTTGGGGACGCCCTGGTCACAGGTGTGAGGAGGATGTGGATACCCAAGGCCTTGCGAGCACACACACGCACAAAAACACTACTGCACTATGGACAAGGACACGGAGAGTGTGGCTTCTCCTCCTCCAGGACACACACACACACTCACATGTGCACAAACACTACTGCACTATGGACAAGGACACGGACAGTGTGGCTTCTCCTCCTCCAGGAAAAACACACACACGCACACAAACACTACTGCACTATGGAGAAGGTGATGGACAGTGTGGCTACTCCTCCACGACACACACACACACACCGGATCATTTCGCCTTCGCCTGACCCAGTGTTCATGCTCCATCCGCATGGCTGGGAGCTAGGACCAGTCCCAAAGAAGGTGGTGGCAGGAGGAGGGATGTGGTGGAGAGGGATTCACAAAGGAAAGAAGTGCAAGGGTGGCTACAGAGGCTGCACCAGGCCAGCCCAAGCTGGAGAGGGGCAGAGGCGGCCAGTTAGCTGAGCAGACAAGCAGGCACAGAGAGAGACACTGAGCGGGCTGGCGGTAGGGATTCCACCTCCTGTGACTCAGCGTGGTGTCCGGAGTCCCCTCCACCAAGGTGACCTTGACTGAGTGGCCACTGCTCCCTGAGTCCCCGCCTCCTATCTGTCCCCTGAGAGCTCAACCCCAACCCCCGCCCCCCCCCGCCCCCAAACCCATGGGCACTTGCTCATCACAGGAAAGCTGAGCACCCAGCCCAGCGCAGACCAGCCAGGCTCTGCTGTGGGTGGACCTGCTGGGTTGACAGACGGCCCTGGGGTGATGGGGGAAACTGTGCCAGGGCCTCTCTAGGAGCCCTGGTAGCGTACTGGCTAAGCATCGGACTGCTAACCTCAAGATCACCGGTTTGAAACCTCCAATCGCTCCTCTGGAGAGAGGCGGGGCTTTCTACTCCCACCAAGAGTTCCAGTCTCTGAAACCCCCTGGAGCCAGTCTACCCTGTCCTGAGGGTCTCCGTGAGTTGGAGTGGCATTGGTGGCAGGGATCTGGGTTGAGTTTGGAGTCTGTACAGCTTGTGGGCACGTCTGCCTGTCACGTGGGGCTGCCATGAGCCTCACGAAAATCGACCTGGTGTTCAGTTTCCTCAACATCAGCATTGGTGAGCAGGGGGTGAGGTGGGGGGTGGGAGGGGGTGTGGGGGGGTAGGGCAGTGGCTTCTTGGGTTCTGGGAGATGCCATCATCCAAGGCCCTGGCTCTGAGCATCTCTCGGGGTCTCATTCCTCCTGTGGCCTGTGGCCTGTGGGTGTGTGAGTGTGTATGGAAGGACTAGGTTTCTCTATCCTGCTTCTGGAGGCCCCTGGGCCTCTGTCCACCCTTCTGTCCATCTCTGGCCCCATCCCCAGTGCAGGGTTCCTGATTTTCCTCAGCCTGACGTTCTTCATCATCGACTGTCACTTATTGCAGTCGAAGCCAACGGTGTCTTACCTGGTGCCTTTCTACCTCTGCTGGGGGACAGTGCTATGATGCTGTGGGCTGGTGAGGCCGGACTGGGGGGACAGGGTGGGGGCCTTGGGGTGAAGAGGAGGAGCCTCCCGGGGTAGGGGATGGTACCTCCAGGGACATATGGCGCCTCAGGAGGAGGAGATGTGTCCTTAAGAGAAGGCAGGGACTTATGGGGCGAGAGGCAGGCCCTGGAAGAAGAGCCAGCAGGACCTTGGATTCGCTGCAGTTGGGTTAGGGGGCAGGTCATCCAGGTAGAAGGGTTGGGACTGGTGGTACTGGGAGTCCCATGCTCTGTCACAGGCGCCCTGTCCTACTTGAACCACGTGGGCATGTGGAGCAAAGGGACATTTTTGAAGGAGTGGCAGGTAAACTTCCGGTGGAAGGCCTTCAGGCGAATGTCCAAACAGGTCACAAACTTGACCTCCTCCAGTAACCCCGATTCTGAGCCGTCAACCTTCTCAGGGAGCCATTGACTCTCCCTGAAACTGAGCTCCTCAGAAGCAGCCTGAACAATCACCTTGACCGGGTCCTGGGCCATGGCTGCCTCCCAGGTTCTGTGACCCCGCCTTCCCAACCAGAGGACCCTCCTTAGAGGCTCCACTCCCAGAAAAGTGGGCCTCAGCTGCAAATTCCCTGTAAGGCTCTGGCCCCGCCTACTGAGCCCTCATCCCGCCCACCCCCTGGCTCTTCTCAGGAGTTCACCCCCTATTGGCCAGTGTAGTGGGACTTCGCCCCCAAACCCTTCCCTCTCCACCAGGCCACACACATGAAACCATACCCCCATCCTTCCAGACTCAGGCTGCCCTCCCCCAACCCTTCCACCTAGAGGCCCCGCCCTGCCTCCATGTCCACTCCACTTCAGGAGGATTGGGCCCCGCCCAGCATCTCATCCTGCTCTTGGTCCTAGGCATCAGTCCTCTTCTCTGGGAGGTGAGTCTTAACTCTCCTCTAACACCTCTCTGCTCTCCTTCTAGCTTGTCCCTCCCGCAATAAAACGGAGGCACCTCCTGCCTGTCTGCTCCGCTAGCCTGTCTCTCCTGCGCTGTCCCCTGTCCCCCCTGCACGTCTCCAGAGGCCAGCTTGGGGGGCCCTGGCTTCAGCCAGGTGCAGCCTGAGCGCCTAAGGACCCCGCGTCCAGAAAGGGCAATGACACCAGATATTGCTGCAGATTCTCTTTTAATGGGGGTACGGGCGGGGCGAGGGCGCTCAGGGGTTGGCCGCCATGGTGTCGTGGATCCAGTCCAGGAATGGAAACACTCTGGTGAAGACTCCCGGACTACCGATGAAGGCGCATGGCTTGGGACCCCATGACGTGATTCCTTGGAAGATGCCATCGCAGATCAGTGGGCCACCGGAGTCACCCTAGGCGCACATAGGGGCCAGTGAGAACGGTCAGCCCGTGGACCCCCAGACCTCAGAGCGGGGCTTGCAGGTCACACAGAGAGACCGCTTGGCTCTGGGGAAAGAGACCTGTGTTTCCAGGGTGCGGCGCCCAGAGGAGCTAGGCAGGGATTCTGATGGAGGGGAGAGTGGCCAGAGTCCTGCAGACAGGTCACTAGGAGTATGGCCAAGCCCTGTCTCTGATCCCTTCTCCGTCTCCAAGGAAAGTACTCAACATTGGAAATCTCTCTCATCGGGGTTAGGGGGAGGAATGGGGAGCTACCGAGGGACTGTGAGGAGGGGACAGACAAGGCCAGATAGATTTGAGTGTGGGATGTCCTGCTGGTGTCGGGTGGGGAGTGGACAGGAGGGGGCAGAGACTGAAGGCTGGGAGAGGGGGAGGGACGGTGGGAGGAATGGAGAGGACAGACATTCAGAGGGGCTGGTGCTGATCTGTTGGAACCTGGGAAGGGTGGGCGGGCACCTTGGCTGGGGGATGGAGCATGGGGGAAGGGCGGATTTGGTGAAGCCCCTGGGTTCACAGTGGGGCTCCTGAGGGATCCCAGTGGTTGGTATGTGGTGTGTGTGTGTGTGTGTGTGTGTGTGTGTGTGTGTGTGTGTAGTTCGTGTGGTGAGAGTTTGAGTGCCCTGGTATGTAAGTTGTGTGTGTGATGTGCTTGTGTGTTAGGCGCTGTGTGTGCGGTGGGTGCATATGTGAGTGTGTGTGCCTGTGTGTGGTGGATATGATGAGTGTGAATGGGTGTGTGAGGGGATGGGGGTGGTGCATGTGACTCTATCGGTGTGTGTGGTACGTGGGGTGGGTGGAGGTGTGTAGGTGGGGGGTGCCCAGTGCCCCTTGGAGATGCTGAGCTCTCTCTCAGGTTGAGCAGTTGGGGGACACATGACTCATCTCTGCACCTCAATGTCCCTTTGCGAGCCGCCAGCAGGCCTGGGGTTCTCTCCCTCAAAGGGCGGCAGAATCAGACTCTTCCCGGCACCCTCGCTGAAACCCCCCTGGTCCAGCCCCCAGTGTCATTGCCCAGTCCCTTTCCCCTGCGGCCTCTTCCCCGCCCGGCCGCCAGAGGGCGCTGTGGGTCTCGCCCTAGGAGCCGGTGCTGCAGGCGCTTGGCCCCGCCCCTCCGCTGCTCCACCTCCCGAGGCCACGCCCAGACCACGCCCCGAGCTTCAAAGGTAGCCACGCAACAGACTCTCAGATGGACTCTCAAGTCCCCGCCCCCGGACTCCCGGTTCCTCACTGACTCCGGGCCGCTCCACTCAGGGCCTTGCCGTGCGGGTTCCCCGGGGTCGCCCCAACCCGCTCCATGTATTTGAAGCTCACCTTTGCGTGGGGTCCCCTCTCGGTTCAGGGCCTTTATCCTCCCCTCCCCCAGCTGAGCGCCCACCTCCCCCCGCCCCGCCCCCACGCTCACCGTCGCGCACGTGTTACATCTGGGTGGCGTCTGTGCCCCTCACCAAACGGGGGCTCCCTGAGGGAGGAGGGGTCTCTCTATGGCTGTCTCCCGGCGCCCCCGGGGTCTGAGGGAGGCAGTCGGACCCACGGGGTGCAGGGAGGAAAGGACAAATTCTGGGGTGGAGGGGTGAGACTAGCGGGGTGCCTGGAGGGAGTTGAGACCCTGCGGTGGGGGTGGCAGCGACATCTGGGCAGCAGTGGAAACAGGAGACCAGAGCCTGCCAAGTTAGGGATGCCAAGCTGGCCCTTAGGTCTCCCCCCACCCCCCTGTCCTGGGTGTGGCTGAGTCAGCTCACCGAACAGGTACTTCTGGTGCCATCCAGCTGCCCAGCACACAGCATCGTCGGTATGATATTCTCGGGGTAGACCTTGGCGCACACATCATTGGAAAAGACCTTGAGGTCCACGCATAGCAGTTCACTGGAGTTCTTTGCTAGAAGCCAGGGAGAGGCAGGGCTGTGTGGGACTCTGCTTGTTCCTCATCTGGCACCCCCTCCGGGCCAAAAGTTCTGGACATCTGCTCCATCAGTGGTTGCCTAAAACCCGCACCTGGACGTCTGAGCCTTGGCATTTGTGAGTTGGAGAAGAGTCCCAGTCGCATTCTCTTGATTAAAAATCATCCCCACAAAATCCTCCCTTAATCGTGCTATCTGAAAGGGACCTCTTACAAGCACCTGGCTGATTGCTATCTGGCCGGCAGCTTATCTGTAGGAGCAGACAGGTTGCTGTTGCCCTCCCTGCTCAGCGGACAGCCACTCCCCAATAGCTGCGCCCAGCACTGCTGTTAGGTGAACTCAGAAACCTTTAAGATGAAGGTGCTGCCTACATTGCTATGTATGTGGTTGCTTCTAATTAGGGGGGCTTGCATGCCCCGAGACTATATAAGTTGGTGTAAGAATACATTCTTTCTCTTTCTCATTTGGACCTGGTTCCTGGTACTATGGAGGTGAACACCCCAAAACTCTTGTCTGCTTCATGTCACCCCTTCCATTCCACAGCCATCCCTTAGGAGAGCCCCAACACCCTCTCGCCCAGGTCCAGGAGTTCAGCGTCCACTCAGCACCCTTGGTCTCATGCTCACTGGCTTCTGGATTGGTGGCACCCCAGCCCGAGGCGAGGCAGGTGCTCCCCACTTTAGGGTCCTCTGAGGGCAGGGCTGCGGGCTGCACGGCCGCTGTGATCTGCATCGGGCTCTTGAGGCGCAGCAGCATGAGGTCATTGCTTTGGTAGGCCTTGTGTGCCAAGGGATAATTCAGGTTTCTCATGGTGTAGTCTGGGTGGGGGATTTCCAGGTCGACTTCGGAAAACTGGCCTGTGCTTTCTTGCTCTCTGAGGCTGTGGCGGCCAGCCCAGACCTGGTAGTTGCTGAGGGCAGGAGAGGGGGAGGAGAAAGCTGAGCTGGAGGTATAGGGGGAAGAGAAGAGGGGGGAGAGACCTGGGGCAAGGAGAATGTGGGATGGAGAGAGAGAAAGAAACAGAGAGAGACGACACCAAAGGTTAGGAGGAGGACAGTCACAGAAAGGCAGTGCGGGTCCTGTTACCCAGACAGTCACAAGGGAATGGAATGGGAAGGCTGGCAGCTTGCATAGATGGAATGAGGGGAGTGGGAATGGGGGGTGCAGAGAGAAGTGAGGAAGGAGGAGGGAACCAGAAGATAGACAGCTGGAAGTGGACACAACAAGGAGGACACATACCAAATGTGAAAGGGGCCCAGGGGAGAGGGAGAGAGAGGGAGAGAGGCCAGGTGGCGACCTGAGGTGAGAGACCTGGCAGCTGGGGCAGGTCAAGGAGGGAGAGGATCACACAGGCTTGTGTTGCTTTCCCAGCAGGCTGGCCTGGCCCTCAGCTCAAGGTCAGCATGGCCATGTCCCTCCTCTGCCATCCTTTTACTCTCCCTCTTGCCCTTCCTCCTCCCTCTTCCCTCCCTCCCAGGTCCCACCCACTCCTGCCTTTCCCAGCGTCTCCCTGGGGAGTAGTGAATGTCCCAGAGGGTGGAGCTAGGACAGAGATGGGAGAGCCTCCCTCACTCCACCCATGGGTCCTCAGATGGTCCTTCTCTCGGGGCCCCTGGGTTCATCTTGATGGTGGGGGTGGGGTGGTCTTCCATCAGGATGGGGTTGAGAGTGAGGTTGTGATGCAGACAGACTGAGGCAGAGAATGTGGCTGAGAGATGGGAGATGGATAGAGACAGTGGAGAGAGAGGGAGTTAGAGACAAAAACGTCATCACAGGGTGGAGACAGAGCCAGGGACTTAGAGAGAGAGAGAAAGAAGAGGATAAAGAGGAGAGGAGAGAGGGGAGGGGAGATTCTGAGAAGAGGTTCAGGCAGCCATGAGAGGGTTGCACTGCGAAGCCACCCCCCTCCCTCTCTGTCCCTGGTGTCAGCATCTCCCTTCATGTGTCAGCATCCCCTGTGGCTATCTAGGGAAAGCCTCCCACCCCATTCTTTGATAGGGAAAGTCCCCCCTCCCATTCTGTGGGAGCACAGGCAAGCCCTCCCCACTCACGTGTCTTTACAGTGTGCAGCTGTAAGCACCCACTGGGGGTCTATCAAGGTGCCCCCACACCAATACTGATTGTTCGTGTACACGGCCACCTGCCAGGGCTGGGAATGCGCTTCACACTCCCAGCCTCCAATGATGCGGGGAGGGATGTGGGGCACGGCACCTGCGGCAAAGGTTGCTGGGTCACAGTGGGCAGGAAGGGCAGGGGCAGGTAAGAGGAAGGACTTAAGGGGGGTGGGGAGAGGAGCCCCAGGAGAACCAGGACCCCCACACACTCTCCTTCTCCCCCCCCCCCAGTCTCACCAGTGCCCCCCAGGGTCAGGGCAGTGCACAGAACCAGGAACCACATGGTGACAGCGGTGTCCAGGTGGAGAGCTTGTAGCTGAAGAGCTTCCCTGGGGAGCCTTTAAAAACCCTCATTTTCCAGGGCCCCGCCTCTGCCCATCCTTCTGGGTGCTGGACAGCCTCCAATAAGCTGTGGAAAGGGATGGGCGGGGGTGGGGGATAGAGAATGAGCAACTGTGTCCTGAGGGCCCTGGGGTACCGTGGACATCGTTCCAGGGGCTGGGGCCTGTGCCAGCCAGTATAGGTTGATGGGGAATAAAACCAAGGATTGGGAAAATCACTGATCCTTATCCAATGTCTGCTATCCCTAAGCTTCATATAAAGCCTTTGCTCCTCAAGTCCAAGTACACCCTGATAGCAGCAGTGGACCTCTGAGAGTCTCTGACCTAGAACCACTCACTGGGAAGATGTCAGTGTCTCAGCTCCCTGCTCCCAGTGCCTGCAGATGAGAGCTTCCTTCCCCAAGCCTAGGATTCCACTTATATATCGTAACATCTTGGGGTGCCAGTCACCCACCATCCTATCCCCCTCATGTCCAGAGATATAAATGGAGTCCACGGGTCTCCCAGAGGAAGTTCCCTAGTTTTTCAAAGCCTAGTGTCCCTGAGCGCTTTCAGTGTCCCCATGATTCCCACTCCTCCTTCCCAAGATCTGCACACTCATGTTGCCGTCCTTCAAACTGTGGGGTTCCCTCCTGTCCGAGTCAAGAACATTTCCCGTAAAAGATTGAGGTTTCACATTGAGTTCCAAGCCAAGCTCAGATGCATCAACATTCCATGACCTTGAAGCTGACATTTCCGGGTCTCTGAAGACAGACAGTCAAGTTCATCTGTTGCACCAGCCCTCTTGAGAGTCTTGAAAGCCAACACTTTTGCTCTGAGGACTCAGGGGGGCCCGACCCAAGCCATGGTCTGTCCCACCGCCTCCTACGCATGTGAAAGTTGGACACTGAATAAGGGAGACCACGGAAGAATGCATGCATGTGAACGGTGGTGCTGGAGAAAGACATCGAGGACCACCATGAGCAGCTACAAGAACAACCCAATCTGCTTGGGGAGACATACGACCAGAGGGATCCATGGAGGCAAAGTGTGGGAAACAGATTTCTCCCAAGTTGTTTCCCCCAAATAGATGCCAAACTTAGCTGCTTGCTACAATGGGGAATGACTGTACACTTGGGAGTCAACAAAAGTAGGTCAGGGGTTATACTCTGTCCCATTCTAGGTAGGGCCCACTCCCTTCTGATAAGGACAGTAGTAGATCATTCCATTCTAGGAGAACCCAGGCAGGTCAAGCCCACCCAAGGGTGACCAAGGTTAGGCTGCCATAATGAATCTAGGGTCCGCCTTTCTTGTCACATGTATACCTCTACTTCCACCCGTTCCTATCTTGTGTACACTCCTTGCTCATTCCCTTCCTGTTAGGCTGATGCCCACTGTATAGACCCCTCCTCCTGCTTGTATTGCCTATTGTACAACCCCTGCCTGTGATCTATGTCCTTACCTATAATTAGGGGTATGCAAGCCACTAAAGACATATAAGCCATGGTTAGCAATGAAGCGCCATCTCTCCTGCCCTCCCGGCTCCCATCTGCGTGTGGACCACCAAGAGGAGCTGAGGTGAGCATGCTACCATGAAATGTGTCTGACTCCTTTATTCCACTCTCTCTTCTATCCCTCATTCTCTATGATGTTACTCTGACCTTTACTTATCGCTGTACAATTGCGCCTGCCGGGCTGGGCCTGTGATGATTTGTTCGGGGCTGGCTCCCCTGGCAGCCAAGGTGACGAGACTTCATCTTATATACTTTAGAAAGGTGTCGGGAGAGACCAGTCCCTAGGGAAGAAACATCATGCCTGGCAAACTAGAGGGGCAGCAAAAGATAGGAAAACCACCTCTTTTTTTGGACGGACACTGTGGCTGCAACCATGGGATCAAGTATAGGAACAAGGGCTAGGACGGCGCAGGACCGGGCAGTGGGTCATCGTGTCATGCATGGGGTTGCTATGGGCTGGAGTCGACTTGTTGTCCCCTAACTGAAAAAACAACAGCAGCCAAGAGAATCAGGAACTAGATAGAAGTGAACCTCTAGCGTTCCAACACGTAGCCGTGGCCATGGCCATTCACTGTACTCAGAGCACCTCACAGGGGTCCAGGCTCTGCTGTCTAGTAGGAGCCTGATGAGATCTTTCCCCTCCTGGCTGAGGACAGAACGCCGTTGACTACATCACCACGGGCATGCCCAAGAGCTGCTGGTGGCAAAACCGTTAAACACTCTGCTTCCCTCCAGAAGGTGGCTGGTTGGAATCACCCAGAAGCCCCGCTACACATGCCGATGAGACCACCCTGTGGTGCAGTTCTGCTCTCGTCCCCTGGGTTCCTTATGAGTCACAATGAACACCACCAGGAAGCCCAAAAATACTTGGTGAAGACCAAGAGGTCCGTCGTGGTCATCTTGGTGTGCTGGGTCCATTCACTGGGAGTCTAGAGACACAGACAATGTACCCAGTGCGGGGCATGATTCAGGCGCAATGGTGGCACAGTGTGTTAAGCACGGACTGCTCCCCAACAGTCTGCAGTTCAAAACCACCAGCTGCACTTCAGGAGAGAGAGGAGGCTTTCTACTCACGCCAAGAGTCTTAGTCTCAGAATCCCACTGGGGCACTTCGACTCTGCCCTATAGGGTCTTGATGACTCGAGCCATCTTGATGGCAGTGAGTTTGGGGACATGACTTCTGATCCGTATTGATGACATGCCCTCATTTAGCCTCTTGTCAAGTCTATGAGGTGAACGTTACCATGGTGCTCATTTTTTTTACAACTTTTTATTTAGGGCTCATACAACTCTTATCACAATCCACTCATATACATACATCAATTGTGTAAAGCACATCTGTACATTCTTTGCTCTAATCATTTTTTTCCTTTTTTCTTTTTTACATTTTATTAGGGGCTCATACAACTCTTATCACAATCCACACATATACATACATCAATTGTATAAAGCACATCCCTACATTCTTTGCCCTAATCACTCTCAAAGCATTTGCTCTCCACTTAAGGCATCTGCTCCAGGTCCTCTTTTTTTTTTTTCTTTCTCCTCCCTTCTCCCTCCCCCCTCCCTCATGAGCCCTTGATAATCCGCAGATTGTTATTTTGTAAATGGTGCTCAGTTTACTCATGAGGAGGAGACTGGTTCTCCACTGCTCAAGATCACAGTGTGTCATGTTGTGGAGGGCCAAAGCTCTACCTGAAGCCCTTTCTCCTCTTCTAGCTGTCAGAACAGGGGGTGTCAAAGAACACCCACTTTAAAGTATAAGGCAGAACACCCAGTCAGTGTAAGCTGGTAGTAGCCTTGCCATCTGGCTTTCCCCTGTCCAGGCTCTAGCTCCTACCCATCACCCTCCAACCACAGAAGAAAGTGCCAGTAAGGTCTGTACAGAAACTTGGATGCACACACTGTTATTGTAGAGCTTTGACAGGTGAGCTTGAGCACCAGCTCTGGCCTCAGAAGGGACAAGTCCTTGGCTAAGACTGAGCCTTGGACAGGGTCTTGGGGGATAGTCTGATTCTGTCCCAGGTCAGGAGAGGGCTGCCACCCGGCCACTGGTACTGCTGTGGTTCCATCCGTCGACCACCTCGGTCAGTTCCTTCTCATGGTTTCTCTGATCCACTGGAGGTATTGGCAAACCTTGGTGTATACCCCGGGCTTGCTGGTGGTATCACAGGGAACATCACCACAGGACACAATGACCTGCAAAGATCCCCCGCAGACCAAGGGTCCCCCGGAATCACCCTGTGGAGATAAGTGGAGACTCCACTTGAGTTAATACTCCCTGACTTTGTTGGCCCGCTTCCATGTACAACCACCACCCAAACCCAGTCCAGCCCCCACTCAACCCAAAAAGCCCATGGCATGCTGCCTCCACTCAACTCAATGCAATAGCCAAGTCACACTGACCCAGATCTACACTCACCTCAGCTGGACTCAATGCAATTCACTGACCCTGTAAGTCGGCACTGCCTGGATGGAGGTCCATTCTTTCCATGCCAACGGGAGTCCACTCACACCCATCCTGCCCTTCCAAAATCTGACCAAACCCATGTCTCTCTTCAAATCCAGTTCAACCGAACCCTTACCTCCAGGTCTTGTAATGAAACCCACCCCCCCATCCTCAGTTCAACACCCACTCATTCTAGCCCAGGGTTCTCAACCTTCTTCATGCCGACACCCTTTAAGACAGGTCTTCATGTTGTGGTATCCCCCACAACCATAAAATTATTTTTGTTGATACTTCATCAGTGTCATTTTGCTAGTTATGTATCAGGTGACCCCTGTGAAAGAGTTGTTCAACCCCCAAAGAGTCTCGACCCACAGTTGAAAACCGCAGCTACACAAAACAATCCTGTGCAACGTCAACCCCTCTGTTTCCCATCCAAATTCCTCATGCTCACCCTCAACCCCCAGATAACTCAGCCCAAATCCTGTCCAACTGGACCCTCGACTCTCCAGCCTAACCAAGCTTCCCACGTGATCCCCAGACCTGTTCCTGTCATATGACACAATCCAAGAGGAGTGGAGTGCACACTACTCCCCCTTCAGGACCTTCTCCCCGTCCCTGGCCCCTGGAAGGGAAGACAGGGGTGGGGGCGGTGTCCCTGAGGACAGGGGTCTTTCCCTCACCCCTTGCCCTGGCCCCTGTGCCCCGTCCTTTCGACGTGTTCTTCACTTAGAACTTCCCTCCAATGTCCCAGGTTCCCCAGTGGTTTTTCAAGAACTGCCCTCTGACTTGGACAAGTGCTGCTTATTTTCTGCAGAGCTTCCTGCCTAGTCCCTCAACCCAACCTCTTTTCCTGTGGGCCCTGAGAGAGAGTTGGGGGTGGTGGTACAGCAAGGACCAAGGTTGAACTGTCCCCTGTGCTGGGGGTTGAGTCAGGAACACTGGGTACAGGTTCAGACAAGTGATCAATTGGCACCACTCATTCGACTTAACCAGCCTGTCACAGATGTCAAAGAATGTGGTCACTCGATCTCCACACCATGTGGTCTTGGCCCAGAACCTAGACAAGTCAGCCAAATGCAGGGTGACCTATGAGAATGGGTGTAGCCATGCAAGGTCACGGGTATCCTCGCCCACACATGCCCAAGTGGGTCTTCAGGCTGAGGCACGGGTGTGGGCAGTGCCCTTAGTGCCGAGCTCACATGCATGTGTGAGGGCTGCCGCTTCAAGGGTCAAGCACAGATGTCCCTGTACACAGAGACAGTAAGGCATGGGAACTCGCAGACGCATTTGGATATAGAAGCTCACACCTACAATCCTAGTGTCCAGTACAGGTCTGACATCTAGTGTCATACACTTGCACACAGGACCTAACCTGGAGTCTGTAATAGGGACACGCAGGCCAGAGCCATCATCCCCCCCCCCACCTTTTACACTCAGTCCTCCAAAGACATATGCAGATCCAACTCTGCAGTGTCAGGTCTCCATTCAACGTGGTGCCCCTGACTTCAGACACACTTGCAGTGAGACTCAGAGCAAATTATCTGAATTCTCTGTGCCTCTCCTTTCTCATCTGTAACATGGGTGTTGTAAGGATTCCACTGGAGTGTATACATGTATGTATATTAATCACTATGGGTTATGGATCTATAGTGCACAGAAAGGGGGCTACCAAAATGTGAGAAAATGCAATGGAAAATAATGGAAAATTTCCAGAGACCCTGGGAAGCTCCCTCTACCCCCCAATAGAGTGTGTATGTTGTGGTTGTTAGCTGCCATTGAGTTGCTTCTGGGGCGGGGCGCGGAGGGCGCTTATGTGTTACTGAGTAAATCTGCTTCCATTGGGTTTTCAGGCAGGTCTTCTGAGGTACCTGTGGGTGGGTCTCACCTGCCAAACTCTTGACTAGTCGTCAGACGCTTACCTGTTTAAACCACATGGGAACTTTATAAAAGTTTTAACATTTTACATTATGATAATATTTCATATCACTTATATATTATATAAAAACTGTATATTATAATATAGCAATATATCTTAATATTTCAAATATATAAAATTTTAAGTTAACATTTTAAATTAAAAGTATATAATATGCTAATATAAACCTAAAATTATAATGTAAAAGATATAACTATATATAGTTATATATTTAATCTTATTACACCTATATTTTATATCATTATGAAATATATCATATACACACAAGGAACCGTTGTGGTGCTGTGGCATAATGCCCAATGCTTACCCACAGCAGTCAAACCCCATAGTTGCTTACTCCCCTGCCCCTCAGGGGACAACCTGGGTCGCCTACCCTTCTAGAAATTTCGCCTCCGATGCCCTCAATAGGACTGGATGGCGATGTGTACATGTAGAAACCCCACTCCAAGCCTACGGCCATTGAGTCAATTCCAACTCCTAACAAGCCTGTGCTGCTGTACATCTTTGTGGGAGTGACAGCTCTGTCTTCCTCCTGAGAAACTGTGTGTGTGTGTGTGTGTGTGTGTGTGTGTTGGGGGGCGAGGAGTAAAGAGGGTGGAACCACCATCTCAGTGAACCCAACGCCTCGTCCCGGGCACCACTAAGTCCTCTTCCCCCCACCCACAGGACCCTTCAAAATGTGGTGCTCTAGCAAGGTTATGGGATTTTTCGTGACTGTCCAAGAACTTGTTGAAGCCCCCTCACAGACATCATGTCCCTGATGAGTTAGGGGGGTGGAGTCCATTCCAAACTCACAGGGTGCCTGAGTGACAGAGAAGAATTGCTCCATAGGGGTCTTAATCTGGACAATCCACTTTACGGTAGCGGCTAGGCCAGCTCTTTTACCTGTGGAACAACCCCAGGGTGGTTTGATCCCCCGACCTTGCAGTTAGCAGCAGCGTCCTGACCTGCTGCACCCACTGCAGTGAATCCATTCCGACGCATGGCGAGCCTAGAGGACAGGACAGAATCGTTTCCTGGGATTCCCATGGTTGCCAGCCCTCTTCATGAAAATAGCTGGTGTCTTCCCACGCACCTAGCCCGCAGCTGCCAATCAGCTTCACGGAGCCCCGTGGCTCCTTCTGGAAACCATGCTTAGGAACCAGACCACCCAGCTGCACGGTCACAGAGGGTCGCTATGCGTCAAAAACAACAGCACCCCTTAGCAAGCTCCCTCACCCCATGGGGCACCACATTTGGGGACACCCTAGTCACAGGTGTGAGGAGGATGTGGATACCCAAGGCCTTGCGAGCACACACACGCACAAAAACACTACTGCACTATGGACAAGGACACGGACAGTGTGGCTACTCCTCCTCCAGGACAAACACACACACACACACACACACACACACAAACACTACTGCACTATGGACAAGGACACGGACAGTGTGGCTTCTCCTCCTCCAGGACACACACACACACGCACACAAACTCTACTGCACTATGGACAAGGACACGGACAGTGTGGCTACTCCTCCTCCAGGACAAACACACATACACACACACACACGCACACAAACTCTACTGCACTATGGACAAGGACACGGACAGTGTGGCTTCTCCTCCTCCAGGACACACACACACACACACACACACAAACTCTACTGCACTATGGAGAAGGTCACGGACAGTGTGGCTATTCCTCCAGTACACACACACACACACACACACACACACACACACACACACACACACGGGATCATTTCGCCTTGGCAGCAGGAGGGATGAGGTGGAAGGGGATTAACAAAGGAAGGAAGGGCAAGGGCGGCTACAGAGGCTGCACCAGGCCTGCCCAAGCTGGAGGTGGGCAGAGGCGCCCAGTTAGCTGAGCAGACAGGCAGGGGCAGAGAGAGACACTGGGCGGGCTGGCGGTAGGGATTCCACCTCCTGTGACTCAGCATGGTGTCCAGAGTCCCCTCCACCAAGGTGACCTTGACTGAGTGGCCACTGCTCCCTGAGCCCCAGCCTCCTCTCTGTCCCCTGAGAGCTCAGCCCCAACCCCACCCCCACACACACCCATGGACACATGCTCATCACAGGAAAGCTGAGCACCCAGCTCAACACAGACCAGCCAGGCGCTGCTGTGGGTGGATGTGCTGGGTTGACAGACGCCCCTTGCGGTGACAGGGGGAAACTGTGCCAGGGCCTCTCTAGAAGCACTGGTAGCATACTGGCTAAGCATCGGACTGCTAACCTCAAGATCACCGGTTTGAAACCTCCAACCGCTCCTCTGGAGAGAGGCGGGGCTTTCTACTCCCTCCAAGAGTACCAGTCTCTGAAACCCCCAGGAGCCCGTGTACCCTGTCCTGAGGGTCTCCGTGAGTTGGAGTGGCATTGGTGGCAGGGATCTGGGTTGAGTTTGGAGTCTGTACAGCTTGTGGGCACGTGCCTGTCACGTGGGGCTGCCATGAGCCTCACGAAAATTGACCTGGTGTTCAGTTTCCTCAACATCAGCATTGGTGAGCAGGGGGTGGGAGTGGAGTGTAGGGGGGTAGGACAGTGGTTTCTTGGGTTCAGGGGGGATGCCATCATCCAAGCCCCTGGCTCTGAGCATCTCTCAGGGTCTCTGTTCCTCCTGTGGGCTGTGGGTGTGTGAGTGTGTATGGAAGAACCAGGTTTCTCTATCCTGCTTCTGGAGGGCCCTGGGCCTCTGTCCACCCTTCTGTCCATCTCTGGCCCCATCCCCAGTTCAGGGTTCCTGATTTTCTTCAGCCTGACGCTCTTCATCATCCACTGTCACTTATTGCAGTTGAAGCCAACGGTGTCTTACCTGGTGCCTTTCTACCTCTGCTGGGGGTCCAGTGCAAAGATGCTGTGGGCTGGTGAAACCGGACTTGGGGGACAGGGTGGGGGTCTTGGGGTGAAGAGGAGGGGCCTCCTGGGGTAGGGGATGGTACTTCCGGAGACATGTGGGATCTCAGAAGGAGGAGCTGGGCCCTTAAGGGAAGGCGGTGCCTCAGGGGCCAAGAGGCAGGCCCTGGAAGAAGAGCCAGCAGGACCTTGGATTCGCTGCAGTTGGGTTAGGGGCAGGCCATCCAGGTAGAAGGGTTGGGGCTGGCGGCACTGGGAGTCCCATGCTCTGTCACAGGCGCCCTGTCCTACTTGAACCACGTGGGCATGTGGAGCAAAGGGACATCTTCAAAGGAGTGGCAGGTGAACTTCTGGCGGAAGGCCTCCAGGCGCTTGTCCAAACAGGTCACAGACTTGACCTCCGAGAGTAACCCTGATTCTGTGCCGTCAACCTTCTGAGGGAGCCACTGACTCTCCCTGAAACTGAGCCCCTGGGGAACAGTATATTATAAAATACTAGTTTATTATATACTTTTAATTTAAAATGTTAATTTAAAAGTTTATATACTTTGAAATATAGGGATATACTATATTGCTATATTACAACATGCACAGAATTTATATAATATATAACCATAATATAAAATATAAATGATATGAAATATTATAATAATGTAAACTGTCAAAACTTTATATATAAAGTTTCCATGTGGTTTAAACAGGGAAGTGTCTGGCTACTAGCCAAGAGTTTGGCAGGTGGGACCCACCCACTGGTTCCTGGGAAGACCTGCCTCATGGTCCGCCTGAAATCCCAATGGAACCAGATTTACTCAGTAACACCAAAGCGCCCCCCTGCCCCCGCCCCAGAAGCAACTCAATGGCAGCTAACAACCACAACATACACACTCTATTGGGGTGGAGAGGGAACTTCCAGGACCTCTGGAAGTTTTCCATGATCTTCCATTGCATTTTCTCACATTTTGGTAGCCCCTTTCTGTGCACTATAGACCCATAACCCGCAGTGATTAATATACATACATGTATACACTCCAGTGGAATCCTTACGACACCTATGTTACAGATGAGAAAGGAGAGGCACAGAGAATTCAGATCATTTGCTCTGAGTCTCACTGCAAGTGTGTCTAAAGTCAGGGGCACCACGTTGGATGGAGACCTGACACTGTAGAGCTGGGTCTGCATATAAGTCTTTGGAGAACTGAGTGTACAAGGTGCGGGGTGGCTGGTGGCTCTGGCCTGCGTGTCCCTATTACAGACTCCAGGTTGTACATCCAGGTCCTGTGTGCAAGTGTATGACACTAGATGTCAGACCTGTACTGGACACTAGGATTGTAGGTGTGAGCTTCTATATCCAAATGTGTCTGCGAGTTCCCATGCCTTACTGTCTCTGTGCACAGGGATATCTGTGCTGTGACCCTTGAAGCGGCAGCCCTCACACATGCATGTGAACTCGGCACTAAGGGCACTGTCCACACCCGTGCCTCAGCCTGAAGACCCACTTGGGAATGTGTGGACAAAGATACCCGTGACCTTGCATGGCTACACCCATCCTCGTAGGTCACCCTGCATTTGGCTGACTTGTTTAGGTTCTGGAGCCAAGACCTCGTGGTGTGGAGATCGAGTGACCACATTCTTTGACATCTGTGACAGGCTGGTTAAGTCGAATGAGTGGTGCCAATTGATCACTTGTCTGAACCTGTACCCAGTGTTCCTGACTCCACCCCTAGCACAGGGGACAGTTCAACCTGGTCCTTGCTGTCACCACCACCCCGACTCCCTCCCAGAGCCCATAGGAAAAGAGGTTGGGGTAGGGGACTAGGCAGGAAGCTCTGCAGCAAAGAAGCAGCACTTGTACAAGTCAGAGGGCAGTTCTTGAAAAAACCACTGGGGATACCTGGGACATTGGAGGGAAGTTCTAAGTGAAGAACTAGTCGAAAGGACGGGGCACAGGGGCAGGAAAAGGGGTGAAGGAAAAACCCCTGTCCTCAGGGACACTGTCCCCACCCCTGTCTTCCCTTCCAGGGGCACAGGACAGAGAGAAGCTCCTGAAGGGGGAGGAGTGTGCACCCCACTGCTGTCTTGGACTGTGATGTATGCCAGGAATAGGCCTGGGGATCAAGTGGGAAGCACGGTTAGGCTGGAGAGTGGAGGGTCCAGTTCGATAGGGATTTTGGCTGTTATCTGGAGGTTGATGGTGAGAATGAGTTTGGATGGGAAAAGATGGGTTGAGGTGACACAAGATTGATTTGGGTTAAAAAAAGAAAAAAAGAAAAGATTGATTTGGGTAGCACCAGTTCTCAACCTGTGGGTCGAGACCCTTTGGGGGCTGAATGACTCTTTCACAGGGGTCACCTGATCCATAACTAGCAAAATGAGAGTGATTAAGTAGCAACAAACATAATTTTATTGTTCGGGTGGTCACCACAACATGAGGACTTGTCTTAAAGGGTGTCGGCATGAAGAAGGTTGAGAACCACTGGGCTAGAGTGAGTGGGTGTTGAACTGAGCATGGGGGGTGGGTTTCATTACAAGACCTGGAGGTGAGGGTTGGATTGAACTGGATTTGAGGAGAGACATGGCTCTGGTAAGATTTTGGAAGGGCAGGATGGGGGTGGGTGGACTCCCGTTGGCATGGAAAGAAGGGGCCTCCATCCAGGCAGTGCCGACTTACAGGGTCAGTGAATTGCATGGAGTCCAGCTGGGGTGAGTGTAGATCTGGGTCAGTGTGACTTGGCCATTGGATTGAGTTGAGCTGAGGCAGCATGCCATGGGCTTATTGGGTTGAGTTTGGGCTGGACTGGGTTTGGGTGGTAGTTGTACATGGGAGCGGGGCAACAAAGTCAGGGAGTATTAACTCAAGTGGAGTCCCCACTTCTCTCCACAGGGTGATTCCGGGGGACCCTTGGTCTATGGGGGATTCTTGCAGGTCATTGTGTTCTGGGGCGATGTTCCCTGTGACACCACCAGCAAGTCCGAAGTATACACCAAGGTTTGCCAATACCTCCAGTGGATCAGAGAAACCATGAGAAGGAACTGACCGAGGTGGTCGACGGATGGAACCACAGCAGTACCAGTGGCCGGGTGGCAGCCCTCTCCTGACCTGGGACAGAATCAGACTATCCCCCAAGACCCCGTCCAAGGCTCAGTCTTAGCCAAGGACTTGTCCCTTCTGAGGCCAGAGCTGGTGCTCAAGTTCACCTGTCAAAGCTCTGAAATAACAGTGTGTGCATCCAAGTTTCTGTACAGACCTTACTGGCACGTTCTTCTGTGGATGGAGGGCGATGGGTGGGAGCTAGAGCCTGGACAGGGGAAAGCCAGGAGGCAAGCCTTTTACCAGCTTACACTGGGTGCTCTGCCTTATACTTTACAGTGGATGTTCCTTGACACCCCCTGTTCTGACAGCTAGAAGAGGATAAAGGGCTTCAGGTAGAGCTTTGGCCCTCCACAACGTGACACACTGTGATCTTGAGCGGTGGAGAACCAGTCTCCTCCTCGTGTATGAAATGAGCACCCTAGTAACATTTGCCTCATAGACTTGACAAGAGGCTAAATGAGGGCATGTCATCAGTACGGATCAGAAGCCATGTCCCTGAACTCACTGCCATCAAATTGGCTCGAGTCATCAAGAACCTACAGGGCGGAGTCGAAGTGCCCCAGTGGGTTTCTGATACTAAGACTCTTGGCGTGAGTAGAAAGGCCTCCTCTCTCTCCTGAAGCACAGCTGGTGGTTTCGAACTGCAGACTGTTGGGGAGCAGCCCGTGCTTAACACACTGTGCCACCAAAGGTCCTGAATAATGCCCTGCACTGGGTAAGTTGTGTTTCTAGACACCCAGGGAATGAACCCAGTGCACCAAGATGACCAAGACGGACCTCTTGGTTTTCAGTAAGTATTTTGGGGGCTTCCTGGTGGTGTTCTTTGTGACTCATAAGGACCCCAGGGGACGAAAGCAGAACTGAACCACAGGGTGGTCTCATCTGCATATCTAGCGGGACTTCTGGGTGATTCCAACCAGCCACCTTCTGGAGGGCAGCAGAGTGTTTAACGGTTGTGCCACCAGCAGTTCTTAGGCATGCCTGTGGTGACATAGTCAACAGCCTTCTGTCCTCAGCCAGGAGGGGAGAGATCTCATCAGGCTCCTGTTAGACAGTGTGACATGGTGCCCAGTAACAGTAAAAGGAAGGTCACCACCCAGTAGGAATGGTCTGTGCTCTGTAACACTAAAAGGAATGGTCACCACCCAGTCAGAAATGGAAAATGTTAAATTGCAGCCTGAAATGGGTGTAGCCAACCCATGATGTTTACGCTCCAAGAACCAGCCTAGCCTAACCACAGTATGGGTCAGCAGACCGCAGGAGGCAAACTGACCTTAAATTTAGAACTTGCTTTGTCAAGCTAAAAACTGCTTTGTTTCATTTTTCCTGAAGAATGCTCGGCTAGTTTTTCTGTTAGTTTCACCTGAAACCTTGCTTTCCCCTCCCCTGATTTGGCAAGACGCCCCACAAGCAAGTATAAAACCTCCTGCTTTCCTGTCAGTCGGGGCTCTCGCCTTGCAGACTGAGCCTGTCTCCATTGCGGGTGTGAGCCCAGATTCGAATCTGTCTGAATAAAGCTTTACTGTTTCCATCTCTGTTTCAGTGAGTGGTCTGGGTGAGGGTCTCGCTCGCTAACAGACGGCATAGCCTGGACCCAGGTGAGCCACTCTGAGTGCACTGAACGGCTACAGCCACGGCCACATGTTGGAATGCTAGAGCTTCTCTTCTGCACTCAACAGGGACCTATCTAGTTCCTGATTCTCTTGGCTGCTGTTGTTTTTTCCGTTAGGGGACAACAAGTCGGCTCCAGCCCATAGCAAGTCCATGCACGGCACAACGACCCACTGCCCGGTCCTGCGCCGTCCTCGCCCTTATTCCTATACTTGATCCCATGGTTGCAGCCACAGTGTCCGTCCAAAAAAAGAGGTGGTCTTCCTATCTTTTGCTGCCTCTCCACTTTGCCAGGCATGATGTTTCTTCCCTAGGGACTGGTCTCTCCCGACAACCTGTCCAATGTATATAAGATGATTCTCGCCACCTTGGCTGCCAGGGGAGCCAGCCCCGAACAAATCATCACAGGCCCAGCCCGGCAAGCGCAATTGTACAGCGATAAGTAAAGGTCAGAGTAACATCATAGAGAATGAGGGATAGAAGAGAGAGTGGAATAAAGGAGTCAGACACATTTCATGGTAGCATGCTCACCTCAGCTCCTCTTGGTGGTCCACACGGAGATGGGAGCCGGGAGGGCAGGAGAGATGGCCCTTCATTGCTAACCATGGCTTATGTGTCTTTAGTGGCTTGCATACCCCTAATTACAGGTAAGGACATAAGTCACAGGAAGGGGTTGCACAACAGGCAATAAAAGCAATAGGAGGGGGCTGTACAGTGGGCTTAAGCGTAACAGGAAGAGGATGAGCTAGGGGTGTACACAAGATAGGAAGGGGTGGAAGTAGAGGTATACATGTGACAAGAAAGGCGGACCCTAGATTCATGATGGCAGCCTAACCCTGGTCACCCTTGGGTGGGCTTGACCTGCCTGGGTTCTCCTAGAATGGAATGATCTACTACTGTCCTTATCAGAAGGGAGTGGGTCCTACCTAGAATGGGACAGACTATACAGTCAGCTTGCTCTAGATGACCGATAACCCTTAGGGAGAGTAACCCCTGACCTAATCTTGTTGACCTCCAAGTTTACAGTCATTCCCCATTTTAGCAAGCAGCTAGGTTTGGCATCTATTTGGGGGAAACAACTTGGGAGAAATCTTTCTGTTTCCCACACTCTGCCTCCATGGAGCCCTCTGGTCGTACGTCTCCCCAAGCAGATCGGGTTGTTCTTGTAGCTGCTCATGGTGGTCCTCGATGTCTTTCTCCAGCACCACCGTTCACATGCATGCATTCTTCCGTGGTCTCCCTTATTCAGTGTCCAACTTTCACATGCGTAGGAGGCGGTGGAAAAGACCATGGCTCGGGTCGGGCACCCCTGAGTCCTCAGAGCAACAGCATTGACTTTCAAGACTCTCAAGAGGGCTGGTGCAACAGATGAACTTGACTGTCTTCAGAGACCCAGAAATGTCAGCTTCAAGGTCATGGAATGTTGATGCACCTGAGCTTGGTTTGGAGCTCACTGAGAAACCTCAATCTTTTTCAGAAAATGTTCTTGACCCAGACGGGCAGGGAACCCCACAGTTTGAAGGATGGCAACATTAGTGTGCAGATCTAGGGAAGGAGGAGTGGGAATCACGGGGACACTGAAAGCGTTCAGAGGACATTAGGTTTTGAAGAACTAGGGAACTTCCTCTGGGAGACCCGTGGACTCCATTTATATCTCTGGACATGAGGGGGACAGGATGGTGGGTGACTGGCACCCCAAGACGTTACGATATGTAAGTGGAAAGCTAGGCTTGGGGAAGGAAGCTCTCATCTGCAGGCACCGGGAACAGGGAGCTTAAGCGCTGACATCTTCCCAGTGAGTGGTTCTAGGTCAGAGACTCTCAGAGGACCACTACTGCTATCAGGGTGCACTTGGAGTTGGGGGGTGACAGCTTTATCTTCCTCCTGAGAGACTGTGTGTGGGGGGGAGGGGCGAGGGTGTAAGGGGGTGGAACCACCAAACACCGTAATCCAAAAGCCTAGTCCCGGGCACCACTAAGCCCTCTTTCCTCCACCCACAGGACCCTTCAAAACGTGGTGCTCTAGCAAGGTCATGGGATTTTCCGTGACAGTCCAAGAACTTTTTGAGCCCCCCTCTCAGACATCATGTCCATGATGAGTTGGGGGTGATGGCGTCCATTCCAAACTCACAGGGTTCCCGAGTGACAGAGAAGAATTGCTCCATAGAGGCCTTAATCTGGACAATCCACTTTATGGTAGAAGCTAGGCCAGCTCTTTTACCTATGCAACAACCCCAGGGTGGTTTGATCCCCTGCCCTTGCAGTTATCAGCAGCGTCCTGACCTGCTGCACCCATTGCATTGAATCCATTCCCATGCATTGTGAGCCTAGAACACAGAAAAGAATGACCCCCTGGGATTCCCATGCTTGCCAGCCCTCTTCATGGAAACAGCCGGATGTGTCTGCCGACCCATCTCCCCCGCAGCTGCCAATCGGCTTCATGGAGCCCCGTGGCTCCTTCTGGAAAGCACGCCTAGGAACTAGACCGCCCAGTTGCACAGTCACATGGAGTCGCATGTGCCAGAAACAACAACAGCATCTCACAGCAAGCTCCCTCACCCCATGGGGTGCCACATTTGGGGATACCCTAGTCACAGGTGTGAGGAGGATGTGGATACCCAAGGTCTTGCGAGCACACACACGCACACAAACACTACTGCACTATGGACAAGGACACGGACAGTGTGGCTTCTCCTCCAGGACACACACGCACACGCACACACACACACAAAAGGGATCATTTCTCCTTCGCCTGACCCACTGTTCATGCTCCATCCCCATGGCTGGGAGCTAGGACCAGACCCAAAAGAAGTGGTGGCAGGAGGCAGGATGTGGTGGCAGGAGGAGGGATGTGGTGGAGAGGGATTCACAAAGGAAGGAAGGGCAAGGGCGGCTACAGAGGCTGCACCAGGCCAGCCCAAGCTGGAGGTGGGCAGAGGCGCCCAGTTAGCTGAGCAGACAAGCAGGCGCAGAGATAGCCACTGGGTGGGCTGGCAGTAGGGATTCCACCTCCTGTGACTCAGCGTGGTGTCCAGAGTCCCCTCCACCAAGGTGACCTTGACTGAGTGGCCACTGCTCCCTGAGCCCCAGCCTCCTCTCTGTCACCTGAGAGCTCAGCCCCAACCCCACCCCCACACACACCCATGGACACATGCTCATCACAGGAACGCTGAGCACCCAGCCCAACGCTGACCAGCAAGATGCTGCTGTGGGTGGACGTGCTGGGTTGACAGATGCCCCTTGGGGTGACAGAAGGACACTCTGCCAGGGCCTCTCTAGGAGCCCTGGTAGCATACTGACTAAGCATCGGACTGCTAACCTCAAGATCAGCAGTTTGAAACCTCCAACTGCTCCTCTGGAGAGAGGTGGGGCTTTCTACTCCCACCAAGAGTTCCAGTCTCTGAAACCCACAGGAGCCATGTACCCTGTCCTGAGGGTCTCCGTGAGTTGGAGTGGCATTGGTGGCAGGGATCTGGGTTGAGTTTGGAGTCTGTACATGTGGGCATGTCTGCCTGTCACGTGGGGCTGCCATGAACCTCACGAAAATCGACCTGGTGTTCAGTTTCCTCAACATCAGCATTGGTGAGCAGGGGGTGGGGTGGGAGTGGGGTATGGGGGGGTAGGGCAGTGGTTTCTTGGGTACTGGGAAATGCCATCATCCAAGCCCCTGGCTCTGAGCATCTCTTGGGGTCTCTGTTCCTCCTGTGGCTTGTGGGCTGTGGGTGTGTGAGTGAGTGTGTATGGAGGAACCAGGTTTCTCTGTCCTCCTTCTGGAGGCCCCTGGGCCTCTGTCCACTAGTCTGTCCGTCTCTGGCTCCATCCCCAGTGCAGGGTTCCTGATTTTCCTCAGCCTGACGCTCTTCATCATCGACTGTTGCTTATTGCAGTCGAAGCCAACGGTGTCTAACCTGGTGCCTTTCTACCTCTGCTGGAGGTTCAGTGCTATGATGCTGTGGGCTGGTGAGGCCGGACTTGGGAGACAGGGTGGGGACCTTGGGGTGAGGAGGAGGGGCCTCCCGGGGTAGATGATGGTACCTCCACAGATATACAGGGCCTCAGGAGGAGGAGGTCGGTCCTTAAGAGATGCGGGGCCTCAAGGGGCAAGAGGCAGGCCCTGGAAGAAGAGCCAGCAGGACCTTGGATTTGCTACAGTTGGGTTAGGGGGCAGATCATCCAGGTAGAAGTGGTGGGGCTGGCTGGCAATGGGATTCCCGTGCTCTGTCCTACTTGAACCACGTGGGCATGTGGAGCAAAGGGACATCTTCAAAGGAGTGGCAGGTGAACTTCCGGCAGAAGGCCTCCAGGCGCTTGTCCAAACAGGTCACAGACTTGACCTCTGAGAGTAACCCCGATTCTGTGCAGTCAACCTTTTGAGGGAGCCACTGACTATCCCTGAAACTGAGCTCCTCAGAAGCAGCCTGAACAATCACCTTGACCGGGTCCTGGGCCATGGCTGCTACCGAGGTTCTGTGACCACCCCACCCCACTCCCAACCAGAGAACCCTCCTTAGAGACTCCACTCCCAGAAAAGTGGGCCTCAGCTCCAAATTCCCTGTAAGACTCTGGCCCCACCTACTGAGCCCAGATCCCGCCCACCCCGGGCTCTTCTCAGGAGTTCACCCCCTATTGGTCAGTGTAGTGGGACTCCGCCCCCAAACCCTTCTGGCTCTACCAGGTCACACCCATGAAACTACACCCCCATCCTTCCAGAGTCAGGCTGCCCGCCCCCAACCCCTCTGCCTAGAGGCCTCGCCCTGCCTCCATGTCCACTCCACTTCCAGGAGGATTGGGCCCCGCCCAGCATCCCATGCTGCCCTTGGTCCTTGAAATCAGTCCCCTTCTCTGGGAGGTGAAGCTTGAATTTCCTCTAACTCCTCTCTGCTCTCCTGCTGGCTTTCCCCTCCCGCAATAAAACGGAGGCACCGCCTGCCTGTCTGCTCCCCCAGCCTGTCCCTCCGGCCCTGTCCCTTCTCCCCCCTGCACGTCTCCAGAGGCCAGCTTGGGGGGCCCTGGCTTCAGCCAGGTGCAGCCTGAGCTCCTAAGGACCCCGCGTCCAGAAAGGGCAATGACACCAGATATTGCTGCAGATTCTCTTTAATGGGGTTTCGGGCGGGGCGAGGGCGCTCAGGGGTTGGCCGCCATGGTGTCATGGATCCAGTCCAGGAATGGAAACACTCTGGTGAAGACGCCCGGCTTTCCGACGACGGCGCATGGCTTGGGGCCCCATGACGTGATTCCTTGGAAGACGCCATCGCAGATCAGTGGGCCGCCCGAGTCACCCTAGGCGCACATAGGGGACAGTGAGAACGGTCAGCCCGTGGACCCCCAGACCTCAGAGCGGGGCTTGCAGGTCACACAGAGAGACCGCTTGGCTCTGGGGAAAGAGACCTGTGTTTCCAGGGTGCGGCGCCCAGAGGAGCTAGGCGGGGATTCTGATGGAGGGGAGTGGCTGGAGTCCTGCAGACAGGTCACTAGGAGTATGGCCAAGCCCTGTCTCTGATCCCTTCTCCTTCTCCAAGGAAGGTCCTCATCATTAGACATCCCTCTCATGGGGGGTGGGGGGAGGAATGGGGAGCTACCGAGGGACTGTGAGGAGGGGACAGACAAGGCCAGTTCTGCGTGTGGGATGTCCTGCTGGTGTCAGGTGGGGGAATTGGACAGGGGGGGCAGAGACTGAAGGCTGGGAGAGGGGGAGGGACGGTGGGAGGAAAGGAGAGGACAGACATTCAGAGGGGCTGGTGCTGATCTGTTGGAACCAGGGAAGGGTGGGCGGGCACAGTGGCTGGGGGATGGAGCATGGGGGAGGGGTGGATTTGGTGAAGCCCCTGGGTTCACAGTGGGGCTCCTGAGGGATCCCAGTGGTTGGTATGTGGTGTGTGTGTGTGTGTGTGTTAGGCTCTGTGTGTGTGTGGTGGGTGCATATGTGGGTGGGTGTGTCTGGGGTGTATGTGTGAGTGTCTATGTGTGTGCCTGTGTGTGGTGGATATGATGAATATGAATGGGTGTGTGAGGGGTTGGGGGTGGTGCATGTACCGCTATCGGTGTGTGTGGTACGTGGGTTGGGTGGAGTTGTGTAGGTGTGGGGGGTGCACAGTGCCCCTTGGAGATGCTGAGCTGTCTCTCCGATTGAGCATTTGAGGGACACTTGACTCATCTCCCTTCCATACTGTCCCTTTGCAACCAGCAGGCCTGGTGTTCTCTCCCTCAAAGGGCGGCAGAATCAGACTCTTCCCGGCACCCCCGCTGGAGCCCCCTGATCCAGGCCCCAGTGTCATTGCCCAGCCGAATTCCCCCTGCGGCCTCTTTCTCATCTGGGCCCCAGAGGGCGCTGTGGGTCCCGCCCACAGAGCCCATCCTCCTGGTGCTCACACCCGCCCCTCCGCTGCTCCTCCTCCGGAGGCCACGCCCTGACCCCGCCCCTAGCTCCCTCAAGAGACTGGCCACCAGGCTCCCAGATGGCCTCTCTAGTCCCCGCCTTCATACTCATGGTTCCTCACTGACACCAGGCCGCTCTACTCAAGGCCTTGCCGTGCGGTTCCCCAGGGTCGCCCCCACCCGCCCCAGGTATTTGAAGCTCACCTTTGCGTGGGGTCCGCTCTCGGTTCAGGGCCTTTATCCTCCCCTCCCCCAGCTCTCTGAGCGCCCACCTCCCCCCGCCCTGCCCCCACGCTCACTGTCCTACACTTGTTACTTCTGGGTGGCTTCTGTGCCCCTGACCAGAACTGGGGCTCCCTGATGAGGGAGGTGGCTCTCTATGACTGCCTCAAGGGGCCTCCCGAGTCTGGGGCAGGCTGTCGGCCCTACGGGGTGCGGGGAGGAAATGACAAATTAGGGTGTAGATGGGTGAGACTCGGCGGGGTGCCTGTAGGCAGTTGAGACCCAGACGTGGGGGTGGCAGTGACATCTGGGCAGCAGTGGAAACAGGAGACCAGAGCCTGCCAAGTTAGGGATGCCAAGCTGGCCCTTAGGTCTCCCCCCACCCCCCTGTCCTGGGTGTGGCTGGGTCAGCTCACCGAACAGGTGTCTCTGGTGCCATCCAGCTGCCCAGCACACAGCATCGTCTCTATGATCTTCTGGGGGTAGACCTTGGCGCACACGTCATTGGAAAAGACCTTGAGGTCCACACATAGCAGTTCATGAGAGTTCTTTGCTAGAAGCCAGGGAGAGGCAGGGCTGTGTCAGACTCTGCTTGTTCCTCATCTGGCACCCCCGGGTCCAAAGTTCTGGACATCTGCTCCATCAGTGGTTGCCCAAAACCCGCACCTGGCGTCTCAGCCCCCTCCTCAGCCTTGGCATTTGTGAGTTGGGGAAGAGTCCCAGTCACATTCTCTTGATTAAAAATCCTCCCCACAAAATCCTCCCTTAATCGTGCTATCTGAAAGGGACCTCTTACAAGCACCTGGCTGATTGCTATCTGGCCGGCAGCTTATCTGTAGGAGCAGACAGGTTGCTGTTGCCCTCCCTGCTCAGCGGACAGCCACTCCCCAATAGCTGCGCCCAGCACTGCTGTTAGGTGAACTCAGGAACCTTTAGGATGAAGGTGATGCCTACATTGCTATGTATGTGGTTGCTTCTAATTAGGGGGGCTTGCATGCCGCGAGACTATATAAATTGGTGTAAGAATACATCCTCTCTCTTTCTCATTTGGACCTGGTTCCTGGTACTATGGAGGTGAGCACCCCAAAACTCTTGTCTGCTTCTTCATGCCACCCCTTCAGTTCCACAGCCAGCCCTTAGGACAGTCCCCACACCCCCTCCCCTAGGTCCAGGAGTTCAGCGTCCACTCAGCACCCTTGGTCTCATGCTCACTGCCTTTTGGATTGGTGGCACCCCAGCCCGAAGCGAGGCAGGTGCTCCCCACTTCAGGGTCCTCTGAGGGCAGGGCTGCGGGCTGCACGGCCGCTGTGATCTGCATCGGGCTCCTGAGGCGCAGCAGCATGAGGTCGTCACCATAGTTGCCCTCGGGTGCAAAAGGCAAGTCCAGGAGGCTCATGTTGAAATCCGGGTGGGGGATGGCCAGGTCCACTTCGGAAAACTGGCCTGTGCTTTCTTGCTCTCTAAGGCTGTGATGGCCAGCCCAGATCTGGTAGTTGCTGAGGGCAGAGAGAGGGGGAGGCAGAGAGCTGAGATGGACGTAGAGGGGGAAGAGAAGAGGGGGGAGAGGCATGGGGCAGGGAATATGGGTGTTGGGGGCAGAGAGAGAGAGACCACAACCAAGGCTCAGAGGAAGACAGTCACAGAAGAGCAGTGACGGTCCTAAAGACCCAGTCAAAAGGGAATGGAAGGGGAAGTCTGGCAGCGTGCATAGATGGAATGAGGGTGGTGGGAATGGGGGTGCAGAGAGAAGGGAGGGTGGGGGAAAGGGAAGCAGAAGATAGACAGCCAGAAGTGGACACAACAAGGAGGACACACACCAAATGGGAAAGCGCCCAGGGGAGAGGGAGAGAGAGGTAGAGAGGCCAGATGGTGACCTGAGGTGAGAGACCTGGCAGCTGGAGCAGGTCAAGGAGGGAGAGGATCAGACAGGCTTGTGTTGGTTTCCCAGCAGGCTGGCCTGGCCCTCAGCTCAAGGTCAGCATGGCCATGTCTCTCCCCTGCCATCCTTTTTCTCTCCCTCTTGGTCTTCCTCCTCCCTCTTCCCTCCATCCTAGGTCCCACCCACTCCTGCCTTTCCCAGCATCTCCCTGGGGAGTAGTGAATGTCCCAGAGGGTGGAGCTAGGACAGAGATGGGAGAGCCTCCCTCACTCCACCCATGGGTCCTCAGATGGTCCTTCTCTCGGGGTCCCCTGGGTTCATCTTGATGGTGGGGGTGGGGTGCTCTTCCATCAGGATGGGGTTGAGAGTGAGGTTGTGATGCAGACAGACTGAGGAGGCAGAGAAAGCAGCAGAGAAACTGGAGATGGACAGAGATATTGGACAGAGAGGGAGGTAGAGACCAAATCATCATCACAGGGCGGAGACAGAACCAGTGACTTAGAGAGATAAATACCAGGTTAAGGAGGAGGAGGAAGGATGACTGAGAGAGAGGAGGGAAAAGAGGAGAAACGGGAGGGGAGATAACCAGAAAAGGTTCAGGCAGCCAGGGGAGGGTTGCGCTGGGAAGCCACCCACCTCAGTGTCTGTCCCTGGTGTCAGCATCTCCCTTCATGTGTCAGCATCCCCTGTGGCTATCTAGGGAAAGCCCCCACCCCATTCTGTGATAGGGACAGTCCCCCCTCCCATTCTGGGGGAGCACAGGCAACCCCTCTCCACTCACGTGTCTTTACAGTGCGCGGCTGTAAGCACCCACTGGGGGTCTATCAAGGTGCCGCCACACCGTAACTGATTGTTCATGTACACGGCCACCTGCCAGGGCTGGGAATGCGCTTCACACTCCCAGCCTCCAATGATGCGTGGAGGGATGTGGGGCACTGCACCTGCGGCAAAGGGTGCTGGCTCACAGTGGGCAGAAAAGGAAGGGGTAGGGTAAGAGGAAGGACTGAAGTGGGGTGGGGAGAGGAGCCCCAGGAGAACCAGGACCCCCTCACTCTCCCTCATCTCCCCCAGGTCTCACCAGTGCCCCCCAGGGTCAGGGCAGTGCACAGAACCACGAACCACATGGTGACAGTGGTGTCCAGGTGGAGAGCCTGTAGCGGATGATCCTCCCTGGGGAGCATTTAAAAACCCTCATTGTCCAGGGCCCCGCCCCTGCCCATCCTTCTTGGGGCTGGACAGCCTCCCATCAGCTGTGGAAGTGGGTTGGAGAAAAAGCAACTATGTCCTGAGGGCCCTGGGTTACCTTGGACATAGTCCCAGCGGCTGGGGCCTGTGCCAGCCAGTAGAGGTTGATGGGGAATAAAAACAAGGATTGGGAGAATCACTGATGCTGATCCAATGTCTGCTAAGCCTAAACCTCATGTAAAGCCTTTGCTCCCCAAGTCCAAGTGCACCCTGATAGCAGGAGTGGGCCTCTGAGAGTCTCTGACCTAGAACCACTCACAGGGAAGATGTCAGCACCTCAGCTCCCTGCTCCCGGTGCCTGCAGATGAGAGTTTCCTTCCCCAAGCCTAGCATTCCACTTACATATCATAACAACTTGGGGTGCCAGTCACCCACCATCCTGTCCCCCTAATATCCAGAGATATAAATGGAGTCCATGGGTCTCCCAGAGCAAGTTCCCTAGTTTTTCAAAGCCTAGTATTCTGTGGACCCTTTCAGTGTCTCTGTGATTCCCACTCCTTCCCTAGATCTGCACACTCATGTTGCCGCCCTTCAAACTGTGGGGTTCGCTGCCTATCCAGGTGAAGAATATTTCCCATAAAAGATTGAGATTTCACATTGAGTTCCAAACCAAGCTCAAGTACATCAACATTCCATGACCTTGAGGCTGACAGACAGTCAAGTCCATCTGTTGCACCGGCCCTCTTGAGAGTCTTGAAAGACAAAGCTGTTGCTCTGAGGACTCTTTCCCACCGTCTCCTATGCATGTGAAAGTTGGACACTAAATAAAGGAGACCACAAAAGAATGCATGCATGTGAACGGTGGTGCTGGAGAAAGACATCGAGGACCACCATGAGCAGCTACAAGAACAACCCAATCTGCTTGGTAGAAGTACGGCCAGAGGGCTCCGTGGAGGCAAAGTGTGGGAAACAGAAAGATTTCTCCCAAGTTGTTTCCCCCAAATAGATGCCAAACCTAGCTGCTTGTTACAATGGGGAATGACTGTACACTTGGAGGTCAACAACAGTAGGTCAGGGGTTATACTCTGTCCCTTCCTAGGTAGGGCCCACTCCCTTCTGATAAGGACAGTAGTAGATCATTCCATTCTAGGAGAACCCAGGCAGGTCAAGCCCACCCAAGGGTGACCAGGGTTAGGCTGCCATCATGAATCTAGGTTCTGCCTTTCTTGTCACATGTATACCTCTGCTTCCACCCCTTCCTATCTTGTGTACACCCCTTGCTCATCCCCTTCCTGTTAGGCTGATGCCCACTGTATAGACCCATCCTCCTGCTTGAATTGCCTATTGTACAACCCCTTCCTCTGACTTATGTCCTTACCTGTAATTAGGGGACATGCAAGCCACTAAAGATATATAAGCCATGGTCAGCAAGGAAGTGCCCTCTCTCCTGCCCTCCCGACTCCCATCTCCGTGTGGACCACCAAGAAGAGCTGAGGTGAGAATGCTACCATGAAATGTGTCTGAGTCCTATATTCCACTCTCTCTTCTATCCGTCATTCTCTATGATTTTACTCTGACCTTTACTTATCACTGTTCAATTGTGCCGGCTGAGCTGGGCCTGTGATGATTTGTTCGGGGCTGGCTCCCCTGGCAGCCAAGATGGCGAGACTTCATCTTATATACTTTGGACATGTTGTCGGGAGAGACCAGTCCCTAGGGAAGAAACATCATGCCTGGCGAAGTCGTGGGTCAGCAAAAGAGAGGAAACCCCCCTCTTTTTTTGGACGCACACTGTGGCTGCATCCATGGGATCATATATAGGAACAAGGGCAAGGACGGCGCAGGACCGGGCAGTGGGTCGTTGTGTCGTGCATGGACTTGCTATGGGCTGGAGTCGACATGTTGGTCCCTAACGGAAACAAAGACAGCGACAAAGAGAATCAGGAACTAGATAGGTCCTTAGTGGGTGCAGAAGTGAAGCTCCAGCATTCAATCACCTGGCGTTGGTCGTGGCCATTCAGTGCATTCGAAGCAGTTCACCTGGGGCCAGGCTCTGCCGTCTGTTTGCGAGCAAGACCCTCACCCAGACCACTCACTGAAACAGAGATGGAAACAGTAAAGCTTTATTCAGACAGATTCGAATCTGGGCTCACACCAGCAACCGAGACAGCCTCAGTCTGTAAGGCGAGAGCCCCGACTGACAGCAAAGGAAGAGGTTTTATACTTGCTTGTGGGGCATCTTGCCAAATCAGGGGAGGGGAAAGCAAGGTTTCAGGTGAAATTAACAGAAAAACTAGCTGAGCATTCTTCAGGAAAAATGAACAAAGCAGTTTTTAGCTTGACAAAGCAAGTTCTAAATTTAAGGTCAGTTTGACTACTGCGGTCTGCTGACCCATACTGTGGTTAGGCTAGGCTGGTTCCTGGAGCGTAAACATCATGGGTTGGCTACACCCGTTTCAGGCTGCAATTTAACATTTTCCATTTCTGACTGGGTGGTGACCATTCCTTTTAGTGTTACAGAGCACAGACCATTCCTACTGGGTGGTGACCTTCCTTTTACTGTTACTGGGGACCTTGTCACACTGTCTAACAGGAGCCTGATGAGATCTCTCCCCTTCTGGCTGAGGACAGAAGGCCTTTGACTAAGTCACCACAGGCATGCCCAAGAACTGCTGGTGGCACAACCGTTAAACACTCTGCTGCCCTCCAGAAGGTGGCTGGTTGGAATCACCCAGAAGTCCCGCTAGATATGCAGATGAGACCACCCAGTGGTGCAGTTCTGCTCTCATCCCCTGGGGTCCTTATGAGTCACAATGAACACCTTCAGGAACCCCCAAAATACTTACTGAAAACCAAGAGATCCTTCTTGGTCATCTTGGTGCACTGGGTGCATTTTCTGGGTGTCTAGAGACACAACTGACCCAGTGCGGGGCATGATTCAGGAGCAATGGTGGCACAGTGTGTTAAGCACGGGCTGCTCCCCCAACAGTCTGCAGTTCAAAACCACCAGCTGCGTCGCAGGAGAGAGAGGAGGCTTTCTACTCACGTCTAGAGTCTTCATCTCAGAAACCCACTTGAGCACTTCGACTCCGCCCTGTAGGGTCTTGATGACTCGAGTCAATTTGATGGCAGTGAGTTTAGGGACATGGCTTCTGATCCGTACTGATGACATGCCCTCATTTAGCCTCTTGTCAAGTCTATGAAGCAAATGTTACTACGGTGCTCAGTTTACTCACGAGGAGGAGACTGGTTCTCCACTGCTCAAGATCACAGTGTGTCACGTTGTGGAGGGCCAAAGCTCTACCTGAAGCCCTTTCTCCCCTTCTAGCTGTCAGAACAGGGAGTGTCAAGGAACATCACTGTAAAGTATAAGGCAGAACACCCAGTGTAAGCTGGTAAAAGGCTTGCCTCCTGGCTTTCCCCTGTCCAGGCTCTAGCTCCCACCCATCACCCTCCAACCACAGAAGAAAGTGCCAGTAAGGTCTGTACAGAAACTTGGATGCACACACTGTTATTTCAGAGCTTTGACAGGTGAGCTTGAGCACCAGCTCTGGCCTCAGAAGGGACAAGTCCTTGGCTAAGACTGAGCCTTGGACAGAGTCTTGGGGGATAGTCTGATTCTGTCCCAGGTCAGGAGAGGGCTGCCACCCGGCCACTGGTACTGCTGTGGTTCCATCCGTCGACCACCTCGGTCAGTTCCTTCTCATGGTTTCTCTGATCCACTGGAGGTATTGGCAGACCTTGGTGTATACCCTGGGCTTGCTGGTGGTATCACAGGGAACATCACCCCAGGACACAATACCCTGCAAGTATCCCCCACAGACCAAGGGTCCCCCGGAATCACCCTGTGGAGATAAGTGGGGACTCCACTTGAGTTAATACTCCCTGATTGTGTTGGCCCACTCCCATGTACAACCACCACCCAAACCCAGTCCAGCCCAAACTCAACCCAATAAGCCCATGCCATGCTGCCTCAACTCAACTGAATCCAATGGCCACGTCACACTGACCCAGATCTACACTCACCCCAGCTGGACTCCATGCAATTCACTGACCCTGTAAGTCGGCACTGCCTGGATGGAGGCCCCTTCTTTCCATGCCAACGGGAGTCCACCCACCCCTATCCTGCCCTTTCAAAATCTGACCAAACCCATGTCTCTCCTCAAATCCAGTTCAATCCAACCATTACCTCCAGGTCTTGTAATGAAACCCACCCCCCATCCTCAGTTCAACACCCACTCATTCTAGCCCAGTGGTTTTCAACCTTCTTCATGCCGACACCCTTTAAGTCAGGTCCTCATGTTGTGGTGACCCCCCAACAATAAAATTATTTTCATTGCTACTTCACCACTGTCATTTTGCTAGTTATGAATCAGGTGACCCCTGTGAAAGAGTCGTACAGCCCCCAAAGTGTCTCGACCCACAGGTTGAGAACCGGTGCTACCCAAATCGATCCTGGGCAACCTCAACCCATCTGTTTCCCATCCAAACTGCTCATGCTCACCCTCAACCCCCAGATAACTCAGCCCAAACCCTATCCTCCTGGACCCTCTACTCTCCAGTCTAACCGCGCTTCCCACTTGATCCCCAGACCTATTCCTTGTATACATCACAGTCCGAGACAAGAGTGGGGTGCACACTCCTCCCCCTTCAGGACCTTCTCACTGTCCTGGGCCCCTGGAAGGGAAGACAGGGGTGGTGGGTGGTGTACCTGGAGACAGGTGTTTTTTCCTCCCCCCTTGCCCTGCCCCTGTGCCACGTCCTTTCGACTTGATCTTCATTTAGAAATTTCCTCCAATGTCCCAGGTCTCCCCAATGTTTTTTCAAGTACTGCCCTCTGACTTGTACAAGTGCTGCTGCTTCTTCTGCAGAGCTTCCTGCCTAGTTCCCCACCCCAACCTCTTTTCCTGTGGCCCTGGGGTAGGGTTGAGGGTGGTGGTGACAGCAAGTACCAAGGTTAAATTTTCCTCTGTGGTGGGGGTGGAGTCAGGATCACTGGGTACAGGTTCAGACAAGTGATCAATTGGCACCACTCATTCTACTTAACCAGCCTGTCACAGATGTCAAACAAATGTGGTCACTCGATCACCACACCATGATGTCTTGGCCCCAGAACCTAGACAAGTCAGCCAAATGCAGGGTGACCTATTAGGATGGGTGTAGTCATGCAAGGTCATGGGTATCCACGCTCACAAATGCCCAAGTGGGCCTTCAAGCTGAGGCACGGGTGTGGACAGTGCCCTTAGTGCCGAGTTCACATGCATGTGTGAGGGCTGCCTCTTCGAGTCACAGCACAGATGTCCCTGTGCACAGAGACAGTAAGGCTTGGGCACTCTGAGACGCATTTGGATATAGAAGCTCAGACCTACAATCATAGTGTTCTGTACGGTGTGACATCTAGGATCATACAGTTGCACACAGCACCTGGATGTACAACCTGGAGTCTGTAATAGGGACACACAGTCCAGAGCCACCCGCCACCTCGCACGTTGTACACTCAGTCCTCCAAAGAATTTTATGCAGACCCAGATCTACAGTGTCAGGTCACCATCCAATGTGGCGCCCCTGATTTCAGACACTCTTGTGGTGAGACTCAGAACAAATTATCTGAATTCACTGTGCCTCTGCTTTCTGATCTGTAAGATGGGTGTCGTAAGGATTCCACTGGAGTATATACATGTATGTATATTAATCACATGCGTTGTGGGTCTATAGTGCATAGAAAGGGGGCTACAAAATGTGAGAAAATGCAATGGAAGATCATGGAAAATTTCCAGAGACCCTTGTAAGCCCCCTCCTCCCCAATAGAATGTGTACGTTGTGGTTGTTAGCTGCCATTGAGTTGCTTCTGGGGCTGGGGCAGGGGGGTGCTTATGTGTTACTGTGTAAATCTGCTTTCATTGGGTTTTCAGGCAGGTCTTCTGAGGCACCTGTGGGTGGGTCCCACCTGCCAAACTCTTGGCTAGTAGTCAGACGATTACCTATTTAAGCCACATGGGAACTTTATATATAAAGTTTTAACATTTTACATTATTATAATATTTCATTTGATTTATATATTTTGTATTATATTTATATATTAGATAAAATCAATATTGTAATATAGCAATATAGTATATCTCTATATTTCAAAATATATAAAAACTTAAATTAAAATTATATAATATAAATCTATAATTATAATGTAAAATATATAACTATATGTATAGTTATATATTTAATCTTATTATATCTATATATTATATCATTATGAAATATATCACACACACAAGGAACCGTTGTGGTGCTGTGGCATAATGCCCAATTCTTACCTCCCCAGCAGTCAAACCCCCTAGTTGCTTACTCACCTGCCCCTCAGGGGACAACCTGGGCCACCTGCCCCCACTCTAAATTTCGCCTCCGATGCTCTCAATATGACTTGATGACAATGTGTACATGTAGAAATCCCACGCCAAGCCCACGGCCATCGAGACACTTCCAACTCCTAACCAGCCTGTGCAGCTGTACATCTATATGGGATCGACAGCTCTGTCTTCCTCCTGAGAGAATGTTTGTGTGTTGGGGGTGAGGGGTTAGTGTGGTGGAAACACCAAACTCAGTCAACCCAATGCCTAGTTCTGGGCACCACTAAGGCCTCTTTCCCCCACCCACAGGACCCTAGAAAATGTGGTGCTCTAGCAAGGTCATGGGATTTTTCGTGACAATCCAAGACCTTTTTGAAGCCCCCTCTCAGACATCATGTCCATGATGAGTTGGGGGCGGGGGGCGGTGGAGTCTATTCCAAACTCACAGTGTTCCTGAGTGACAGAGAAGAATTGCTCCATAGGGGTCTTAATCTGGACAATCCACTTTATGGTAGCGGATAGGCCAGCTCTTTTAACTGTGGAACAACCCCAGGGTGGTTTGAAGCCCCGACCTTGCATTGAATCCATTCCGACGCATGATGAGCCTAGAGGACAGGACAGGATGGCTCCCTGGGATTTCCATGGCTGCTAGCCCTCTTCATGGAAACAGCCAGTCATGTTTGCCCACCCACCTTCCCCGAGCTGCCAATCAGCTTCACGGAGCCCCAAGGCTCCTTCTGGAAAGCATGCCTAGGAACCAGACCGCCCAGCTATGATTCAAAAACAACAACAGCATCTTACAGAAAGTTCCCTCACCCCATGGGGTGTAGGAGGCATGGGCTGATCAAGGTGTATACTAATGGGTGACTATTTAGTCCCCTGTGCCTCTGTGTCTCTGCAGACAAAAGCATTGCAAAATCACTGTTATTTGTGACTTTGCTGCTAAAAACATCGAGAGATAACTCAGTTATTTAAGATCTCTTTGAGGCTCTCTTGAATCTTGCATATCCCTGTCATTGTCTTTGAACCTACTGCTTTTATTATTCAAAGGTTAAGAATCTGTGACTAGTTAAGTAACATTTGCATAGACAAGAGTTTATGAATGCTTAAGTTCTTTGATGTTTGTTTTGTAACCAATTACCTTGTGTAAGAAGAGTATAAAAACCAAGCTTCAAATATACTCGAGACGTCAGTCCATCAGATGAAGTCCTCCCGATCCCATGCTTTGTACATAGCTCTTTCTTTTCCTTTCATCCTCATGCCTCATTTTGAACCCAGCTTGATGCGGGATAGCTGGTCTAATCCCCCGCATTAATGGCGCCCAATGTTGGAACTTTGAAAACCAAGGATCCCGTGATGGACACCACTGAGTAGCAAGGCCATGAATCTTTACAGAGAAAATTAAGGGTAAGTGGTGAAAAGTTGGGAGTAATAAATTATGGGACAGATTTCTAGTAATAAATGTATGTGTGTAAATACGCTTCAAAATATGTTAAAATCTAGAAGAACAAAAATAAGCTACCAAAGATTAGAGAAGTTTTCAGATTTTGAGGTTAAGGTATGTTCTTGTTTTCCTGAGGATGGGACTGTAAATATTGAAACTTTGCAAAAAGTAGGGCAACGGTTGAAAGATTACTATACTGCTAATGGACCTAGTAAGGTTCCCATAGACACCTTTAGTCTGTGGAATTTAGTTAGGGATAGCCTGGATCCTAGGCATCAGTTACTCCGGGGTGAGAATAATTCGTGTGCATGCTCAAAGAAAATTGAAAGAAAAGACCCTGCTGCACCTCCAGCTCCTCCCCCTGTACCACTGAAGCTGCTGGAAAGTGAAGCTGAGGGCTTTGAAAGTGATGATAAGGAGGAACTCCTTGATCCTGGTGATGTGGAGCAGTTAGAGGACAGGTCAGTACATTATCATGATAAGGACTTAGGAATTTGAAACCTGGTGCAGGAGACTCAGGAGTCCTGCTGGGATGAAACAAAGGCGTTAGCCTGGGAGCAAGATTTAGAAATTCCAGGATGTTATTTCATTCAAAACTGTAAAAGATTTAAAATCTGCTTGTTCTCAATATGGTTCTGTGGCTCATTTTACTATGGAGTTAGTAGAAGCCTCGATAGGAGAGAATGTGTTTTGGGCAGGAGACTGGTAACAGCTGGCTCAAGTGTGTTTGTCAGGAAGACACTACTTGTTGTGGAAATCTGGAGAGTTTTCAAAATACAGCAGATATAACCTGTTTGTGTGAATAATGTGTGTGTGTGCGCATGCACGTGTGTGTATTACATACTCTTTCACTTGTATGTATGGAGAGGTTTTTCTAAGTGTTTAGTTTAAGGATAAAATCACTTTTACTTGTGTTTATTACTGATTAAAGTTGAGTCTTTTTTTAATATTTAAAAAATAATTATACCAATGGAACTACTCTCTCAAGGAAAATATTGCCATCGTTTGTAGAATATGTAATCTTCAAGTATGTGCTAATTTTTTGTCCCTTTGTCTAATTTAAATCAGGAATTTTATTAAAGAATTAAACAATTGGCTTTTAAAAATGCAAATACTGCCTGCCAGGTAGTGCTGAGACCTTTTGGAAAAAAAGGGCAACTTGTCGGATTATATCAGACTATGCTTGGATCCCAAATATTATAAAAGATTTGTTTTTAGTGTTCCTAGTGTTAATTTTAAAGAACCTATGGAGTGTTATCAGTGGAGAGTCTTACGTCAGGGAATGTCTAATAGCGTCACCTTATGTCAAAAGTTTGTAACTGCAGCTATAAAGTCAGTAAGAACTTCTGAAACGTCGGTGTATATTATTCACTACATGGATGATATTTTGATGGTTCATAGGGACCAAAAGGTGGTTCTCTTTATTTTTTACTTAATACGAGAGGCATTAAAAAGGCATGGGTTAGTTATAGCAGTAGAAAAAGTACAAGTTATTGAACCTTACAAATATTTAGGACATATTTTTTTAAACATTTTATTAGGGGCTCATACAACTCTTATCACAATCCACACATATACATACATCAATTGTATAAAGCACATCCGTACATTCTTTGCCCTAATCACTCTCAAAGCATTTGCTCTCCACTTAAGCCCTCCGCATCAGGTCCTCTTTTTTTCCCCCTCCCTCCCCGCTCCCCCCTCCCTCATGAGCCCTTGATAATCCACACATTGTTATTTTGTCATATCTTTCCCTATCCGGAGTCTCCCTTCCCCCTTTCTCTGCCGTCCATCTCCCAGGGAGGAGGTCACATGTGGATCCTTGTAATCAGTTCCCCCTTTCCAACCCACTCACCCTCCACTCTCCCAGCCTCGCCCCTCACACCCCTGGTCCTGAAGGTATCATCCACCCTGGATTCCCTGTGCCTCCAGCTCCCATATGCACTAGTGTACAACCTCTGCCCTATCCAGTCCTGCAAGGTAGAATTCGGATCATGGTAGTTGGGGGGAGGAAGCATCCAGGATCTTGGGGAAAGCTGTTTTGTACATCGGTACTACATCGCACCCTGATTGATCCATCTCCTCTCCAAAACCCCTCTATGAGGGGATCTCCAGTGGTCGACATTTGGGCCTCGGGTCTCCACTCTGCACTTCCCCCTTCATTCACTATGGTATACACACACACACACACACACACATACATATGTATACATACACACACATATATACATATATATATATTCTTTTTTTGCATGATGTTAGGACATATTTTACAGAAAGGTTTTGTTAAAACCCAGAAGAGAGAAATAAGAAAAAAATCACTTACAAACTTTAAATGATTTTCAAAAATTATTAGGAGATATTAATTGGCTTAGACCATATCTAAAAATAAGTACTGGAGAGCTTAAGCCTTTATTTGATATTTTCAAAGGAGATCTTAAGCCAAATTTGACTCAGGAAATTTCCCCTTTAGCAGAAAAAACCTTAAATTTAGTAAATTTACGTATTCAAGAACAACAAATTATGTACATGAATTATGGTAAACCTTGGTACTTTTATATCTGGTGTGTTATGGCAAGAAGGCCCATTATTGTGCCTATATTTAGCTTCTTCAAGAAAAAGAGTTCTAAAACTTTATTTTTTTAAAAAATAGCTGAATTAGTGATGAAAGGTAGATCAGAATCTGTTAAATATTTTTTTAAAAGACCCTAATTCTATAGTCATACCTTATGACAGACCCCAAACTTCTTGGTTATGGGAAAGTTGTGATTCATGGGAATTAGCATTTGCTGGATTTTGAGGATTGGTGAAAAATATTTATCCTCCAGATAAATTGTTACAATTTGCTAAATAAAACATTTATTTATTTCCCCCAGTATTTGTAAAAATAAACCCATACCTCATGCCCTTACAATATTTACAGATGGTTCCTCTAATGGAACTGCAGCTATTTCTTATAAAGGACATACTATGGTTAAAAAATTTCCTGCTCAATCTGCACAGTTAGTTGAGCTACATGCAGTCAAAGCCGTTTTTCAATTACATCTTTGGCAGATGGATGTTACTCACATTCCTTTATTTGGTAAATTGAGTTATTTGCACATTACGGTGGACACTTTTTCTGGATTAATTGTGTCCACTCCTATGACTGGTGAAAAAACGTCTTTAGTTATTCAACACATTATGTTGTTTTGGTATAATTGGTGTACCTAAATGCTTAAAGAGAGATAATGGATCTGCTTATATTAGTAAATCATTTACTCAATTTTGTGTCACTTCTTGAATTAAACACATAACTGGAATCTCTTCTAATCCTCAAGGCCAAGGTATTGTGGAACCTGCTAATGGGACTATTAAGCGACATTTAGACAAAATGAAAAAGGGGGAGATATACCCTTCCACTCCTCACAATTAAATTAATCATACATTATTTATTTTAAATTTCTTGAATTTGTATGTACACAGTCAGTCTGCTGCTGACTGCCTTTGGAAAAAGATTCCTAAACATAAAGACAAAGCATATGTAATATGGAAAGATCTACTTAATGGAAAATGGCAAAAGCCAGCTCCCTCCTGATTTGGGGGCGAGGGCATGTTTGTGTTTTTTCCCACAGGATGCTGATGGAGCTTGGTGGCTGCCTGAACCTTTGGTGAAGTTTGCATACCATGCAGATGGTAATTTGCCTCCAAGTGCTTCTGAGGACTTTGTGCAGTGAGCAGTACTAGGCTTATGTTCCTGATCCATCATTCTTAACATACTGCTGTCTGGAAGGTCTGGAAATCATGGTGTGGATTAATGACTCCCTCCCTCCCTGTACAAGGTGAAGGAAATGTATTATCATCTACTGCGCAGTCTTTTTCTCCTTGTGGACTAGAGACTTGAAATAATGAAACCATATTTTGGAGATTGTGTCTCACGGACAAGCCCATCCAGTATAACATCACAAAAGAAAGGTATATCATCGATTGGTCCGGAAACCAGGACAATACTGCCAAAAAATATACTGCCAAATGGAAAATAGAGACTACTTTGGAAATGTGAAGCTTATGGGCCCTTCCTCCAGACTGTAAGGAAACGTTACTGCCTGTGTAACATCGTCTTATGTACTTTTGGCAGGGAATATTACTATAGATCATGATGATTGTTATGTTGCAGCAGTTGTACTTTATCCAAAAATGTGACTAATGTGTTGGGTACTCAAAAAGATAGAAAGTTAGAACAAAAAGTTAATGCTCTTTATAACATGGTCACAGCAGAAGTGTGTGTATTGTTGATCTTATGCATACTTCCTATGATACTGTGCAAGGTTATGGTTAAATTATTGGCCTTAGGAACAAAACTTCATGAAGTGCACCTGTGCACTTCGCCCCCTCCCCAAAAAGGGGTGTAAGGCAGAGGCTGGTTAGTCAAAGATGAGTAAAATCGAGTTTGAGTCTCTCAACCTAAGACAGGTCATAGTCGCCTAGAGGACTATGACTGATGACAGGTAAGAGATTTCAGGACTGAACAACCTAAGCCAGGCACAGTCATCTGCTGACGTTTTGAGTGAAAACGTCTTCAGTAAATTAAAAAGGGTTAAAGAAAGATGTTGAAGGCCATTAAGACTCAGTCTTAACAGCTGAAAATTCTCATGACTTCTGTCAGTGATTGATGATTTCTTCTGTGACTCTATCAAGAACAAGAAAGTATGCAAGGTCTGGAAAAACAGGTGTTTTAATTTTCTCAAGGAAGTCTAAGTTGGCAGAAGATAGAGTTGCTATGTGTATCAAATGTGCTTGCTTAACAATAAGATAATTAACCCTGGGTTTTTACTGCATGACTATAAGGAATATGTTATTATTATTAATTTGGGGGAATTTTTTGCATTTTACTACCTTGTTGTCTTCAATGTCTTCAAACCATGCTAGCACGTATTACTGCACAAGTTCATCTGAACAGCCTTGAGTTGAATCGAGATCATGGAGTTATCCCACTCTGCAAAGTCTGAAAGATTGGCAGTCAATGACAGGTAAGAGGATTGAGTTCAGATGCATCGACCTAAGACAGGACGCTGTTTTTAAATAACAGTAGACCCAATGGCAGGTAAGATCATCAGAACCTCTACCAACCTAAGACAGATGCAGTCCCGCTTTGCTCAGTTTTAGTAATAAAGAAGGGGGATATGTAGGAGGCATGGGCTGATCAAGGTGTTTACTAATGGGTGACTACTTAGTACCCTGTGCCTCTGTGTCTCTGCAGACAAAAGCATTGCAAAATCACTGTTATTTGTGACTTTGCTGCTAAAAACATTGAGAGATAACTCAGTTATTTAAGATCTCTTTGAGGCTCTCTTGTATCTTGCATATCCCTGTGATTGTCTTTGAACCTACTGCTTTTATTATTCTAAGGTTAAGAATCTGTGACTAGTTAAGTAACATTTGCATAGATAAGAGTTTAGGAATGTTTAAGTTCTTTGATGTTTGTTTTGTAACCAATTACCTTGTGTAAGAAGAGTTTATAAACCAAGCTTCAAATATACTTTAGACATCAGTCCATCAGATTGGAGCCCTCCCGATCCCATGCTTTGCACATAGCTCTTTCTTTTCCTTTCATCCGCACACCTCAGTTCGAGTCCAGCTTGAGCGGGATAGCTGGTCTAATCCCCCGCAATGGGACGCCATATTTGAGGACACCCTGGTCACAGGTGTGAGGAGGACATGGATACCCAAGGCCTTGCGAGCACACACACGCACAAAAACACTACTGCACTATGGACAAGGACACGGACAGTGTGGCTACTCCTCCAGGACACACGCACACAAACACTACTGCACTATGGACAAGGTCACGGAGAGTGTGGCTTCTCCTCCTCCAGGACACACACACACACACACACACACACACACACACACACACGGGATCATTTCGCCTTGGCAGCAGGAGGGATGAGGTGGAAGGGGATTAACAAATGATGGAAGGGCAAGGGCGGCTACAGAGGCTGCACCAGGCCAGCCCAAGCTGGAGGTGGGCAGAGGCGCCCAGTTAGCTGAGCAGACAGGCAGGCGCAGAGAGAGACACTGGGCGGGCTGGCGGTAGGGATTCCACCTCCTGAGACTCAGTGTGCTGTCCGGAGTCCCCTCCACCAAGGTGACCTTGACTAAGTGGCCACTGCTCCCTGAGCCCCAGGCTCCTCTCTGTCACCTGAGAGCTCAGCCCCAACCCCACCCCCACACACACCCATGGGCACTTGCTCAACACAGGAATGCAGAGCACCCAGCCCAGCGCAGACAAGCCAGGCGCTGCTGTGGGTGAATGTGCTGGGTTGACAGATGCCCCTTGCGGTGACAGGGGGAAACTGCCAGGGCCTCTCTAGGAGCCCTGGTAGCAGACTGGCTAAGCATCGGACTGCTAACCTCAAGATGAGCGGTTTGAAACTTCCAACTGCTCCTCTAGAGAGAGGCGGGGCTTTCTACTCCCGCCAAGTGTTCCAGTCTCTGAAACCCACAGCAGCCGGTCTACTGTGTCCTGAGGGTCTCCATGAGTTGGAGTGGCATTGGTGGCAGGGATCTGGGTTGAGTTTGGAGTCTGTACAGCTTATGGGCACGTCTGCCTGTCATGTGGGGCTGCCATGAGCCTCAAGAAAATCGACCTGGTGTTCAGTTTCCTCAACATCAGCATTGGTGAGCAGGGGGTGGGGTGGGGGGTGGGAGTGGGGTTTGGGGGGTAGGGCAGTGGCTTCTTGGGTTCTGGGAGATGCCATCATCCAAGCCCCTGGCTCTGAGCATCTCTCGGGGTTTCGGTTCCTCCTGTGGCCTGTGAGCGGTGAGTGTGTATGGAGGGACGAGGTTTCTCTATCCTCCTTCTGGAGGCCCCTGGGCCTCTGTCCACTCGTCTGTCCGTCTCTGGCCCCATCCCCAGTGCAGGGTTCCTGATTTTCCTCAGCCTGACGCTCTTCATCATCAACTGTCACTTATTGCTGTCGAAGCCAACGGTGTCTTACCTGGTGCCTATCTACCTCTGTTGGGGGACCAGTGCTATGATGCTGTGGGCTGATGAGGCCGGACTGGGGGGACAGGGTGGGGGCCTTGGGGTGAAGAGGAGGGGCCTTCAGGGTAGGGGGATGGTACCTCCGGAGACACAGGGGGTGAAAGGCAGGCCCTGGAAGAAGAGCCAGCAGGACCTTGGATTCGCTGCAGTTGGGTTAGGGGCAGGTCATCCAGGTAGAAGGGGTGGGGCTGGCGGCACTGGGAGTCCCATGCTCTGTCACAGGCGACCTGTCCTACTTGAACCACGTGGGCATGTGGAGCAAAGGCACATCTTCGAAGGAGTGGCAGGTGAACTTCTGGCGGAAGGCCTCCAGGCGCTTGTCCAAACAGGTCACAGACTTGACCTCCGAGAGTAACCCCGATTCTGAGCCGTCAACCTTCTCAGGGAGCCACTGACTCTCCCTGAAACTGAGCTCCTCAGAAGCAGCCTGAACAATCACCTTGACGGGGTCCTGGGCCAGGGCTGCCTCTGAGGTTCTGTGACCCTGCCTCCCCAACCAGAGGACCCTCCTTAGAGGCTCCACTCCCAGAAAAGTGGGCCTCAGCTCCAAATTCCTGTAAGGCTCTGGCCCTGCCTATCCCGCCCACCCCCTGGCCTTCTCAGGAGTCCACCCCCTATTGGTCAGTGTAGTGGGACTCCGCCCCCAAACCCTTCTGGCTCTACCAGGCCACACCCAGGAAACCGCACCACCATCCTTCCAGACTCAGGCTGCCCGCCACCAACCCCTCCCCCTAGAGGCCCTGCCCTGCCTCCATGTCCACTACACTTCCAGGAAGATTGGGCCCCGCCCAGCATCCCCTGCTGCCCATGATCCTCAGAATCAGTCTCCTTCTCTGGGAGGTGAGTCTTGACTCTCATCTAACTCCTCTCTGCTCTCCTGCTGGCTTTCCCCTCCCTCAATAAAACGGAGGCACCGCCTGCCCATCTCTCCGCTCAGCCTGTCTCTCCTGCCCTGTCCCCTGTCCCCCCTGCACGTCTCCATAGGCCAGCTTGGGGCCCCTGGCTTCACCCAGGTGCAGCCTGAGCTCCTAAGGACCCCGTATCCAGAAAGGTCAATGGCACCAGATATTGCTGCAGATTCTCTTTCTATGGGGGTACGGGCGGGGCGAGGGCACTCAGGGGTTGGCCGCCATGGGGTCATGGATCCAGTCCAGGAATGGAAACACTCTGGTGAAGACGCCCGGCTTTCCGACGACAGCGCATGGCTTGGGACCCCATGACGTGATTCCTTGGAAGTCGCCATCACAGATCAGTGGGCCGCCTGAGTCACCCTAGGCGCACATAGGGGCCAGTGGACCCCCAGCCCTCAGAGCGGGGCTTGCAGGTCACACAGAGACACCGCTCGGCTCTGGGGAAGGAGACCTGTGTTTCCAGGGTCCTGCGCCCGGAGAAGCTAGGCGGGGATTCTGATGGAGGGGACAGTGGCCGGAGTCCTGCAGACAGGTCACTAAGAGTATGGCCGAGGCCTGTCTCTGATCCCTTCTCCGTCTCCCAGGAAAGTCCTCATCATTGGACACCATTTTCATCGGGGTTAGGGGGAGGAATGAAGAGCTACCAAGGGACTGTGCAGAGGGGACAGACAAGGCCAGTTCTGAGTGTGGGATGTCCTGCTGGTGTCGGGTGGGGGGTGGACAGGATGGGGCAGAGACTGAAGGCTGGGAGAGGGGGAGGGACGGTGGGAGGAAAGGAGAGGACAGACATTCAGAGGGAGTGATGCTGATCTGTTGGAACAGGGGAAGGGTGGGCGGGCACCTTGGCTGGGGGATGGAGCATGGGGGAGGGGCGGATTTGGTGAAGCCCTTGGGTTCACAGGGGGCTCCTGAGGGATCCCAGTGGTTGGTATGTGGTGTGTGTGTGTGTTTGTGTGTGTAGTTGGTGTGGTGAGAGTTTGTGAGTGCCCTGGTATATGTGTTGTGTGTGTGATGTGTATGTGTGTTAGGCTCTGTGTGTGCGGTGGGTGCATATGTGAGTGTGTGTCTGGGGTATGTGTGTGTGTCTACGTGTGCGTGTCTGTGTGTGGTGGATAGGTTAAGTGTGAATGGGTGTGTGAGGGGATGGGGGTGGTGCATGTACCACTATTGGTGTGTGTGGTACGTGGGGTGGGTGGAGGTGTGTAGGTGGGCGGTGCCCAGTGCCCCTTGGAGATGCTGAGCTGTCTCTCAGGTTGAGCACTTCGGGGATTTGACTCATCTCTGTTCCTTACTGTCCCTTTGCAAGCAGCCAGCAGGCCTGATGTTCTCTCCCTCAAAGGCCGGCAGAATCAGACTCTTTCTGGCACCCCCGCTGGAGCCCCCCTGGTCCAGCCCCCAGTGTCATTGCCCAGCCGCGCACCCCCTGCGGCCTCTTCCCCGCCCGCCGCCAGAGGGCGCTGTGTATCCTGCCCTCAGAACCTGAGCTGCGGGCGCTCGGCCCCGCCCCTCGGCTGCTCCTCCTCCGGAGGCCACGCCCAGTGCCTGCACTGAGCTACTTAGGAGCAGGGCCGCCAAGCTCTCGAATGGCCTATCCAGTCCCCACCGCCAGACTCCTGGTTTCTCATGGACTCCGGGCCGCTCCACTAGGGTCTTACCGTGCGGGTTCCCCGGGGTCGCCCCCACCCGCTCCAGGTATTTGAAGCTCACCTTTGCGTGGGGTCCCATCCAGCTTCAGGGCCTTTATCCTCCCCTCCCCCAGGTCTCTGAGCGTCTGTGTAGGGGGCTCTCTATGACTGCCTGCAGGTGCTCTCCTGGGACTGGGGCAGGCTGTGGGCCCCGGGGTGCGGGGAGGAAAGGATGAATTAGGGTGTGGAGGGGTGTGACTCCCAGGGTGCCTGGAGGCAGTTGACACCCTGAGGTGGGGGTGGCAGCGACATCTGGGCAGCAGTGGAGACAGGAGACCAGAGCCTGCCAAGTTAGGGATGCCAACCTGGCCCTTAGGTCTCCCCCCATCCTCCTGTCCTGGGTGTGGCTGGGTCAGCTCACCGAACAGGTGCTTCTGGTCCCATTCAGCTGAGCTGCCCAGCACACAGCATCGTTGCTATGATATTCTGGGGGTACACCTTGGACACACGTCATTGGAAAAGACCTTGAGGTCCACGCATAGCAGTTCATGATAGTTCTTTGCTACAAGCCAGGGAGAGGCAGGGCTGTGTCAGACTCATCTGGCACCCCCTCCGGGCCAAAAGTCCTGGACATCTGCTCCATCAGTGGTTGACCCAAAACCCGCACCTGGACGTCTGAGCCTTGGCATTTGTGAGTTGGAGAAGAGTCCCAGTCGCATTCTCTTGCTTAAAAATCATCCCCACAAAATCCTCCCCTAATCGTGCTATCTGAAAGGGACCTCTTACAAGCACCTGGCTGATTGCTATCTGGCCGGCAGCTTATCTGTAGGAGTAGACAGGTTGCTGTTGCTCTCCCTGCTCAGCGGACAGTCACTCCCCAATAGCTGCGCCCAGCACTGCTGTTAGGTGAACTCTGGGACCTCTAGGGTGAGGTTGCTGCTACTTTTCTATGTATGTGGGTGCCTCTAATTAGGGGGGCTTGCATGCCCCGAGACTATATAAGTTGGTGTAAAATTACATTCTCTCTCTTCCTCACTCGGACCTGGTTCCTGGTGCTATGGAAGTGAGCACCCCAAAACTTTTGTCTGCTCTTCATGTCACCCCTTCAATTCCACAACCATCCCTTAGGACAGCCCCCACACCCCCTCCCCCAGGTCCAGGAGTTCAGCGTCCACTCAGCACCCTTGGTCTCATGCTCACTGGCTTCTGGATTGATGGCACCCCAGCCCGAGGTGAGGCAGGTGCTCCCCACTTCAGGGTCCTCAGAGGGCAAGGGCCGCGGGCTGCACGACCCCTGTGATCTGCATCGGGCTCTTGAGGCACAGCCGCATGAGGTCGTCACCATAGTTGCCCTCGGGTGCAAAAGGCAAGTCCAGGAGGCTCATGTTGAAGTCTGGGTGGGGGATTTCCAGGTCAACTTCAGAAAACTGGCCTGTGCTTTCTGGCTCTCTGAGGCTATGGCGGCCAGCGAAAATCTGGTAGTTGCTGGGGGCAGAGAGAGGGGGAGGGAGAGAGCTGAGCTGGAGGTATAGGGGGAAGAGAAGAGGGGTTAGAGACATGGGGTAGGGAGAATGGTGGGTAGGGGAGAGAGAGAGAGAGAGAGACCACAACAAATGTTAGGAGGAAGGGCATTGCTGGTCCTGGAGACCAAGACAGTCAAATGGGAATGGAATGGGAAGGCTGGCAACGTGCACAGATGGAATGATGGGGGTGTGAATGGGGGTGCAGAGAGAAGTGAGGGAGGGGGAAAGGGAACCTGAAGATAGACACTCGGGAAGTGGACACAACAAGGAGGACACACACCAAATGGGAAAGCGCCCAGGGGAGAGGGAGAGAGAGGTAGAGAGGCCAGGTGGCGACCTGAGGTGAGAGACCAGGCAGGTGGGGAAGGTCAAGGAGGGAGAGGATCACACAGGCTTGTGTTGGTTTCCCAGCAGGCTGGCCTGGCCCTCAGCTCAAGGTCAGCTTGGCCATGTCCCTCCCCTGCCATCCTTTTTCTCTCCCTCTTGCCCTTCCTCCTCCCCTTTCCCTCCCTCGCAGGTCCACCCACTCCTGCCTTTCCCAGCGTCTCCCTGGGGAGTAGTGAATGTCCCAGAGGGTGGAGCTAGGACAGAGATGGGAGAGCCTCCCTCACTCCACCCATGGGTCCTCAGATGGTCCTTCTCTCGGGGCCCCCTGGGTTCATCTTGATGGTGGGGGTGGGGTGGTCTTCCATCAGGATGGGGTTGAGAGTGAGGTTGTGATGCAGACAGACTGAGGAGGCAGAGAAGGTGGCAGAGAGATGGGAGATGGATAGAGACAGTGGAGAGAGAGGGAGTTAGAGACCAAAACGTCATCACAGGGTGGAGACAGAGCCAGGGACTTAGAGAGAGAGAGAAAGAAGAGGATAAAGAGGAGAGGAGAGAGTGGAGGGGAGATACTGAGAAGAGGTTCAGGCAGCCATGACAGGGTTGCACTGCGAAGCCACCCCCCTCCCTCTCTGTCCCTGGTGTCAGCATCTCCCTTCATGTGTCAGCATCCCCTGTGGCTATCTAGGGAAAGCCCCCCACCCCATTCGATGATAGGGAAAGTCACCCCTCCATTCTGTGGGAGCACAGGTAAGCCCTCCCCACTCACGTGTCTTTACAGTGCGCGGCTATAAGCACCCACTGAGGGTCTATCAAGGTGCCCTCACACCGCAACTGATTGTTCGTGTACACGGCCACCTGTCAGGGCTGGGAATGCGCTTCACACTCCCAGCCTCCAATAATGCGGGGAGGGATGTGGGGCACGGTATCTGCGGCAAAGGTTGCTGGGTCACAGTGGGCAGGAAGGTCCGGGGCTGGGTAAGAGGAAGGACTTAAGGGGGGTGGGGAGAGGAGCCCGAGGAGAACCAGAAGCCCCTCACTCTCCTTCATCTATGCCCCCCCCCCCGGTCTCACCAGTGCCCCCCAGGGTCAGGGCAGTGCACAGAACCAGGATCCACATGGTGACAGCAGTGTCCAGGTGGAGAGCCTGTAGCTGAGGAGCCTCCCTGGGGAGCCTTAAAACCCCTCATTGTCCAGGGCCCCGCCCCTGCCCATCCTTCTTGGGGCTGGACTGCCTCCAATCAGCTGTGGAAGGTAGTGGCTGGGAGATGGGGAGAATGAGCAACTGTGTCTGAGGGCCCTGGGGCACCGTGGACATCCTCCTAGGGCCTGCGGCCTGTGCCAGCCAGTAGAGTTTGATGGGGAATAAAAACATGGATTGGGAGAATCACTTATGCTGATCCAATGTCTGCTTTGCCTAAGCCTCATGTAAAGCCTTTGCTCCCCAAGTCCAAGTGCACCCTGATAGCAGCAGTGGGCCTCTGAGAGTCTCTGACCTAGAACCACTCACAGGGAAGATGTCAGCACCTAAGCTCCCTGCTCCCGGTGCCTGCAGATGAGAGCTTCCTTCCCCAAGCACAGGATTCCACTTACGTATCGTAATGTTTTGGGGTGCCAGTCACCCACCATCCTGTCCCCCTCATATCCAGAGATATAAATGGAGTTCACGGGTCTCCCAGAGGAAGTTCCCTAGTTTTTCAAAGCCTAGTGTCCTCTGAATGCTTTCAGTGTCCCCGTGATTCCCACTCCTTCCCTAGATCTGCACACTCATGTTGCCGTCCTTCAAACTATGGGGTTCCCTCCCGTCCGGGTCAAGAACATTTCCCGTAAAAGATTGAGGTTTCACATTGAGTTCCAAACCAAGCTCAGGTGCATCAACATTCCATAACTTTGAAGATGACATTTCCGGGTCTCTGAAGACAGACAGTCAAGTCCATCTGTTGCACCAGCCCTCTTGAGAGTCTTGAAAGCCAACGCTGTTGCTCTGAGGACTCAGGGGGCCCGACCCCAGCCATGGTCTTTCCCACCGCCTCCTACGCATGTGAAAGTTGGACACTGAATAAGGGAGACCACGGAAGAATGCATGCATGTGAACGGTGGTGCTGGAGAAAGACATCGAGGACCACCATGAGCAGCTACAAGAACAACCCGATCTGCTTGGGGAGACGTACAACCAGAGGGCTCCATGGAGGCAGAGTGTGGGAAACAGAAAGATTTCTCCCAAGTTGTTTCCCCCAAATAGATGCCAAACCTAGCTGCTTGCTACAATGGGGAATGACTGTACACTTGGAGGTCAACAAGAGCAGTTCAGGGCTTATACTCTGTCCCTTCCTAGGTAGGGCCCACTCCCTTCTGATAAGGACAGTTGTAGATCACTCCATTCTAGGAGAACCCAGGGAGGTCAAGCCAACCCAAGGGTGACCAAGGTTAGTCTGCCATCATGAATCTAGGTTCTGCCTTTCTTGTCACATGTATACCTCTACTTCCACCCCTTCCTATCTTGTGTACAGTCCTTGCTCATCCCCTTCCTGTTAGGCTGATGCCCACTGTATAGACCCCCTCCTACTGCTTGTATTGATTACCGTACAACCCCTGCCTGTGATCTATGTCCTTACCTGTCATTAGGGGGCATGCAAGCCACTAAAGACACATAAGCCCTTGTTAGCAAGGAAGCGCCCTCTCTCCTGCCCTCTCATCTCCCATCTCCTTGTGGACCACCAAGAAGAGCTGAGGTGAGCATGCTACCATGAAATGTGTCTGACTCCTTTATTCCACTCTTTCTTGTATCCCTCATTCTCTATGATTTTACTCTGACCTTTACTTATCGCTGTACAATTGTGCCCGCGGGGCTGGGCCTGTGATGATTTGTTATAGGCTGGCTCCCCTGGCAGTCAAGATGGTGAGACTTCTTCTTATATACTTTGGACATGTTTTCAGGCGAGACAAGTCCCTAGGGAAGAAACATCATGCCTGGCGAAGTAGAGGGGTAGCAAAAGATAAGAAGACCCCCCTCTTTTTTTGAATGGACACTGTGGCTGCAACCATGGGATCAAGTATAGGAACATGGGCGAGGATTGCGCAAGACTGGGCAGTGGGTCATCGTGTCGTGCATGGGGTTGCTATGGGCTGGAGTCGAGTTGTTGTCCCCTAATGGAAACAACAGCAGCAGCAGAGAATCAGGAACTAGATAGAAGTGAACCTCTAGCGTTCCAACACGTAGCCATGGTCATTCAGTGTACTCAGAGCACCTCACCGGGGTCCAGGCTCTGCTGTCCAGTAGGAGCCTGATGAGATCTTTCCCCTCCTGGCTGAGGACAGAACGCCGTTGACTACATCACCACGGGCATGCCCAAGAACTGCTGGTGGCGCAACAGTTAAACATTCTGCTGCCCTCCAGAAGGTGGCTGGTTGGAATCACCCAGAAGCCCCGTTAGACATGCCGTGGAGACCACCCTGTGGTGCAGTTCTGCTCTCGTCCCCTGGGGTCCTTATGAGTCACAATAAACACCACCAGGAAGCCCAAAAATACTTGGTGAAGACCAAGAGGTCCCTCGTGGTCATCTTGGTGTGCTGGGTCCATTCCCAGGGTGTCTAGAGACACAGAGAACGTACCCAGTGCGGTTCACGATTCAGGAGCACTGGTGGCACAGTGTGTTAAGCACGGGCTGCTCCCCCAACAGTCTGCAGTTCGAAATCACCAGCTGCGCTTCAGGAGAGAGTGAGGAGGCTTTCTACTCACGTCAAGAGTCTTTGTCTCAGAAACCCACTGGGGCACTTCGTCTCTGCCCTGTAGGGTCTTGATGACTCGAGTCAACTTGATGGCAGTGAATTTGGGGATATGGCTTCTGATCCGTACTGATGACATGCCCTCATTTAGCCTCTTGTCAAATCTATGAGGCAAATGTTACTAGGGTGCTCATTTCACACACGAGGAGGAGACTGGGTCTCAACTGCTCAAGATCACAATGTGTCACGTTGTGGAGGGCCAAAGCTCTACCTGAAGCCCTTTCTCCTCTTCTAGCTGTCAGAACGGGGTGTCAAGGAACACCCACTGTAAAGTATAAGGCGGAACCCCTATTGTAAGCTGGTACTTGTCTCGCTATATGGCTTTCCCCTGTCCAGGTTCTAGCTCCCACCCATCACCCTCCATCCACAGAAGAACATGCCAGTAAGGTCTGTACAGAAACTTGGATGCACACACTGTTATTGTAGAGCTTTGACAGGTGAGCTTGAGCACCAGCTCTGGCCTCAGAAGGGACAAGTCCTTGGCTAAGACTGAGCCTTGGACGGGGTCTTGGGGGATAGTCTGATTCTGTCCCAGGTCAGGAAAGGGCTGCCACCCGGCCACTGGTACTGCTGTGGTTCCATCCATCGACCACCTCGGTCAGTTCCTTCTCATGGTTTCTCTGATCCACTGGAGGTATTGGCAGACCTTGGTGTATACTCCGGGCTTGCTGGTGGTGTCACAGGGAACATCACCCCAGGACACGATACCCTGCAAGTATCCCCCACAGACCAAGGGTCCCCCGGAGTCGCCCTGTGGAGAGAATTGGGGACTCCACTTGAGTTAATACTCCCTGACTTTGTTGGCCCCCACCCATGTACAATCACCATCCAAACCCAGTCCAGCCCAAACTGAACCCAATAAGCCCATGCCATGCTGCTTCCACTCAACTCAATCCAATGGCTAAGTCACACTGACCCAGATCTACACTCAACCCAGCTGGGCTCCATACCATTCACTGACCCTGTAAGTCGGCACTGCCTGGATGGAGGTCCATTCATTCCATGCCAACGGGAGTCCACCCACCCCCATCCTGCCCTTTCAAAATCTGACCAAACCCATGTCTCTCCTCAAATCCAGTTCAACCCAACCCTTATCTCCAGGTCTTGTAATGAAACCCACCCCCCATCCTCAGTTCAACACCCACTCACTCTAGACCAGTGGTTCTCAACCTTCTTCATGCTGACACCCTTTCAGACAGGTCCTCATGTTGTGGTGACCCCCCCCAACCATAAAATTATTTTCATTGCTACTTTATCACTGTCATTTTGCTAGTTATGAATCAGGTGAACCCTGTGAAAGGGTCATTCAACCCCAAAGGGTCTTGACCCACAGGTTGAGAACCGCTGCTACCCAAATCAATCCTGTTCAACCTCAACCCATCTGTTTCCCATCCAAACTCCTCATGCTCTCCCACAACCCCCAAATAACAGCCCAAATCCTATCCAACTGGACCCTCCACTCCAGCCTAACCGCGCTTCCCACTTGATCCCCAGACCTATTCCTGGCATAGGTCACAATCCAAGGCATACTAAATCCAGCCTCACCTGAACACCCAGACCTCCCCCATCCCTCTGAGCCCCACTCCTCCACCAGAGAGCACCCGCACCCCCAGCCCCTGCTCGGCTCTGACCTCACAGGAGTCGGTTCCTCCGCCCTCGACACCTGCACACACCATCGTGGTCATCACCCTTCCCGGGTAGTCCTTCTTACAAGAGGCGTCTGAGATGATGCTGATGTTGGCGCAGTGCAGCACATCTGGGAGACTGACTGAGGAGGACAGTGGCCTGGGTACAAGGTCCAGGGCAGGCCCTGCCTCCCTCCCCCCAGTAGCCCCAGAGACGGACTCCTCGAGGGGCCACATCCAGCCCCTCTCACGCACCCACCTTGTGACTCAGGGCCCCCCTTGGTCCCGGACTCATTCTTCGACACCAGCCCCCAGCCAGACACCACGCAGGCCTGGCCCGGGTCTGGGCAGCGCCAGGGTAAGGGCACGGGGCGCACATGCCGGGTGAAGCGCACCGGCCGGGTCAGCTTCAACAGCATGATGTCGTTGCGGTGGCTGTGCGCTTCATGGCCCGGGTGCGCGATGATGCGGGACACCACCCGCAGTTGTTCCGGGCCTTCGTGTTTGCGCAGGTTGTGCTCGCCCAGGCGCACGCGTATGGAGCTGTGGGACGGCAAGCGAGTCCCCCGCAAGTGATGCGAAAACGTCGGCCGAAAGGCCAGGCAGTGGGCAATGTGCGCCCACACCCTACATTTGGGAATGTGGAGACGCCGTGACCCACTCCGAAGACCTTGGGGCCAAGACCCCTGTCCCTGGCCACCACCCACCCGCAATGGCCAATCCAGGGTCAGCGCCATTTTTCCTGAGAAACCAGGATCCTCAGACCCCTAGATCCTTCAACCACTTCTGAACCTCAAGAGAATGGGCCTTACTTCCCTTTCTCTCCTAGAAACCTCCTTACCCAAGGGCTGGAATCCCAGCCTCTTCCTCCTTCAGAAACCAAAAGCCTGGGCCCCCTGTAAACTTCAATCCAGACCCCAGCTTCCCCCGCTTGAATCCCCCAGAGTCTGCCTCCCCCCAGCACTCCCTTCCCACAGAACCCTTACCGGCTCTGGCAGTGGGCTGCAGACAGCACCCACTGTGGTGAGATGAGGGACGCCCCACAGTTGAAGCGCCCTTTCTCAAAGAGGGCCACTTGCCAAGGTTGCGAGTGGGGTGCACACTCCTCCCCCTTCAGGAGCTTCTCACTGTCCTGGGCCCCTGGAAGGGAAGACAGGGGTGGGAGCGGTGTCCCTGGGGACAGGGGTCTTTCCCTCACCCCTTGCCCTGCCCCTGTGCCCCGTCCTTTCGATTTGTTCTTCAATTAGAATTCCCTCCAATGTCCCAGGTTCCCCAGTGGTTTTTCAAGAACTGCCCTCTGACTTGGACAAGTGCTGCTTATTTTCTGCAGAGCTTCCAGCCTAGTCCCCCACACCAACTTCTTTTCCTATGGGCCCTGGGAGAGAATCGGGGGTGGTGGTGACAGCAAGGACCAAGGTTGAACTGTCCATGTGCTGGGGGTTGAGTCAGGAACACTGGGTACAGGTTCAGACAAGTGATCAATTGGTACCAGTCATTCGACTTAACCAGCCTGTCACAGATGTCAAAGAATGTGGTCACTCGATCTCCACACCATGAGGTCTTGGCCCAGAACCTAGACAAGTCAGCCAAATGCAGGGTGACCTATTAGGATGGGTGTAGCCATGCAAGGTCACGAGTATCCTTGCCCACACATGCCAAGTGGGTCTTCACGCTGAGGCACGGGTGTGAGCAGTGCCCTTAGTGCTGAGTTCACATGCATGTGTGAGGGTTGCCGCTTCAAGGGTCACAGCACAGATGTCCCTGTGCACAGAGACAGTAAGACATGGGAACTCGCAGACACATTTGGATATAGAAGCTCACACCTACAATCCTAGTGTCCAGTACAGGTCTGACATCTAGTGTCATACACTTGCACACAGGACCTGGATGTACAACCTGGAGTCTGTAATAGGGACACGCAGGCCAGAGCCACCAGCCACCCCGCACCTTGTACACTAAAACCTCCAAAGACTTATATGCAGACCCAGCTCTACAGTGTCAGGTCTCCATCCAACGTGGTGCCCCTGACTTTAGACACACTTGCAGTGAGACTCAGAGCAAATGATCTGAATTCTCTGTGCCTCTCCTTTCTCATCTGTAACATAGGTGTCGTAAGGATTCCACTGGAGTGTATACATGTATGTATATTAATCACTATGGGTTATGGGTCTATAGTGCACAGAAAGGGGGCTACAAAAATGTGAGAAAATTCAATGGAAGATCATGGAAAATTTCCAAAGACCCTAAGAAACCCCCTCCCCCCCAATAGAGTGTGTATGTTGTGGTTGTTAGCTGCCATTGAGTTGCTTCTGGGGCGAGGGTGGGGGGCGCTTATGTGTTACTGAGTAAATCTGCTTGCATTGGGTTTTCAGGCCAACCATCAGGCAGGTCTTCTGAGGCACCTGTGGGGGGTCCCACCTGCCAAACTCTTGGCTAGTAGTCAGATGCTTACCTGTTTAAGCCACATGGAAACTTTATATATAAAGTTTTAACATTTTATATTATTATTATATTTCATATAATTTATAAATTTTATATTATATTTATATATTAGATAAAATCTGTATATATTATAATATAGTAATATAGTATATCTCTATATTCCAAATTAACATTTAAAATGAAAAGTATATAATATACTAATATAAACCTAAAATTATAATGTAAAATATATAACTATACGTATAGTTATATATTTAATCTTATTATAGCTATATTTTATATCATTATGAAATATATCATACACATGCAAGGAACCGTTGTGGTGCTGTGGCATAATGCCCAATGCTTACCCCCCAGCAGTCAAACCCCCTAGTTGGTCACTCCCCTGCCCCTCAGGGGACAACCTGGGACGCCTGACCCCCTAGAAATTTTCCCTCCGATGCCCTCAATAGGACCGGATAGTGATGTGTACATGTAGAAACCCCACGCCAAGCCCACGGCCATCGAGTCAATTCCAACTCCTAACCAGCCTGTGCTGCTGTACATCTTTGTGGGAGCAACAGCTCTGTCTTCCTCCTGAGAGACTGGGTGTGTTGGGTGGAGGGGTAAGAGGGGTGGAACCACCAAACACAGTGATCCCAACGCCTAGTCCCAGGCACCCCTAAGCCCTCTTTCCTCCACCCACAGGACCCTTCAAAATGTGGTGCTCTAGCAAGGTCATGGGATTTTCCGTGACAGTCCAAGAACTTGTTGAAGCCCCCTCTCAGACATCATGTCCCTGATGAGTTAGGGGGGTGGAGTCCATTCCAAACTCACAGGGTGCCTGAGTGACAGAGAAGAATTGCTCATAGGGGTCTTAATCTGGACAATCCACTTTATGGTAGCGGCTAGGCCAGCTCTTTTACCTGTGGAACAACCTCAGGGTGGTTTGAAGCCCGACCTTGCAGTTAGCAGCAGCGTCCTGACCTGCTGCACCCACTGCATTGAATCCATTCAGACGCAGGGCCAGCCTAGAGCACAGGACAGAATCTTCCCCTGGAATTCCCATGGCTGCCAGCCCACCTCATGGAAACAGTTGGTCATGTCCCCCCACACACACACTCTGCCCACCTCCCCCACAGCTGCCAATCGGCTTCACAGAGCCCCGTGGCTCCTTCTGGAAAGCACGCCTAGGAACCAGACCGCCCAGGTGCACAGTCACACGGGGTCGTATGTGTCAGAAACAACAACAGCATCTCACAGCAAGCTCCCTCACCCCATGGGGCACCACATTTGGGGACACCCTGGTCACAGGTGTGATGAGGATGTGGATACCCAAGTCCTTGCGAGCACACACACGCACACAAACACTACTGCACTACGGACAAGGACACGGAGAGTGTGGCTTCTCCTCCTCCAGGACACACACACACACACACACACACACACACACACACGAACGATCATTTCGCCTTCTCCTGACCCAGTGTTCACGCTCCATCCCCGTGGCTGGGAGCTAGGACCAGACCCCTAGGGAGGTGGTGGCAGGAGGAGGGAGGTGGTGGCAGGAGGAGGGATGTGGTGGAGAGGGATTCACAAAGGAAGGAAGGGCAAGGGCGGCTACAGAGGCTGCACCAGGCCAGCCCAAGCTGGAGGTGGGCAGAGGCGCCCAGTTAGCTGAGCAGACAGGCAGGGGCAGAGAGAGACACTGGGCGGGCTGGTGGTAGGCATTCCACCTTGGTGTCTGGAGTCACCTCTACCAAGGTGACCTTAACTGAGTGGCCACAGCTCCCTGAGCCCCAGCCTCTCTGTCACCTGAGAGCTCAGCCCCCACCCCACCCCACCCCCACACCCATGGGCACTTGCTCATCACAGGAGAGCTGAGCACCCAGCCCAGCGCAGACCAGCCAGGCGCTGCTGTGGGTGGACGTGCTGGGTTGACAGACGCCCCTTGCGGTGACAGGGGGAAACTGTGCCAGGGCCTCTCTAGGAGCCCTGGTAGCGTACTGGCTAAGCATCGGACTGCTAACCTCAAGATGAGCGGTTTGAAACCTCCAACCGCTCCTCTGGAGAGAGGCGGGTCTTTCTACTCCCGCCAAGCATTCCAGTCTCTGAAACCCACAGGAGCCGTGTACCCTGTCCTGAGGGTCTCCGTGAGTTGGAGTGGCATTGGTGGCAGGGATCTGGGTTGAGTTTGGAGTCTGTACAGCTTGTGGGCACATCTGCCTGTCACGTGGGGCTGCCATGAGTCAGAACCCCCTGGCCAGCACCCCCCTCTCCACCAACGCTGGGCTCTCCCTGCATGAGCCTCATGGAAATGGTTGCAGGAGCCCCTGTTTTCTAGGGCGGACCCTGAGGGTCACACAGTAAGGAGCGAGCTGGGGCTCAGGACCATGTGATCCCCATGCCCTTCTCATCGTCCCAGGTCAAGGCTCCATGTGGACTCCAGGCCAGCCCAGGCCCTGCAGGTGGCTCTGCTGCAGGGAGGTGACTCAGGGACATCAGCAGGTGACTTGGGTGGAGTGTGGGGACTGAGGGAGGGACTGGTGCGGGATTGGGGGGTGTGAGTCCCAAATGTGGGGGCGGGGCTGCCACATTCCCACCTGGTCCGCCTCACCTGCAGATGCCATCAGGATGGAGAAGGTGAGGAGCAGCCACATGGTGGAGGAGGGGCCAGGGATGAGCTGAGGTCTGGGGGAGGGGCAGGAGTGAGGTATATGAGGTGAACCCCCCTCCCACATCCCACCAGGGTCTCATCTCTAGTATGCTCAAGAGACTTCCCATCTCCACCCTGGTCCCCGCCTCCCTCCAAAGCCAGCCTGTGCTCCCTCCCTGGCTCTGCACCTGGGGAGGACCCACCATTCCCCCCAGATCCAGGGCCCCCCCCAGTCTGTCAGCCCAGTCCTCCCTGGACCTCCTTACCCCAAGGTCCGACTCAGGCCACATCTCTCTCTGGGCTCTACTCCAGCCTCCTTCCCGCTCTCCCTGCCCCAGTCTGCCCTCTGCGCTCTGTCCCCACCTTCTAGCGCATTCACCTCAGAGGCTGTTTCTCCTCTGGAGCCCCCTCTACACTCACAGTCCCGGTGGCCCCCCAGCACCCTCTGGTGGAAGCTCAGCTCAGCCTCACCTTTGAGGACAGAAGGCACTTCCCCCCAACCCCACTGCCCTCTTTCCTGGGACACCTACAGCTTTATCTCCCTCAGCGCAACCCTCTCCCCTCCCCACAAGCCTCAGCACACAACACCAGGAGTCACAGGCCAGCACTGCTCCTTAAGGTGGGTCACGTCATTTAAGAAGCCGGCAGCCTGGCCCTTCTCCCTCAGCAGCTCGGCCTCTGTTGGCAGGGCAGCCCTGGGACAGGCCAGGGCTCCCGGATACAGCCAGTTCTGCGACCTCCCTCCTCAGGCTGCTCCTCACAGACTCCCCATGCCCCGCACAGCCTGCTTCTCCAGAGGCTGTGCCGCCCTCCCTGCCACTCTGGGGTGAGCTCTTCACAGCTTCTGACTCCCCCACTGCAACAGGGGCCTATTCCTGGGCTGCCCCCCAGGGACTCCCATGCGAGGGAGTGGGGGTTGGAGTGGATGACAGTCTCAAGTGCCGAACCTGCATCTCTCCCTAGGATTCCGTCCCCGTGCACGTGGGAGAACCCTTCTGGTCCCGCAGCGCCCCCTCTGCCTTTGTACAGCTCAAAACCAACCCCGAGAGAACTCCTCTGACTTGGAGCCACCCTATAGAACAGGGTGGCACTGCCCTGTGGCCCCTGTGGGTGTCTGACAGTGACTGTTACAGTAGGAAGCCCTGTCTTTCTCCTGCGTCAGCTCAGATCCCCAGAATCCCCCTGTCTGGGAAGCCCCTCCAGCCCCCACAGACCCTCTCCTGCAGGGCAGGGCTGGTGGGGTCCTCCCTGTGTCTCAACAGTGCCCAGGTGTGGTGGCCTGGCTCCTTAGAGGTAGAAGAACTGCTGAAACCTGTGATTCCACCTGACCTGGCTCCTGGCTCTGGGAGGCACGCTGGAGGGGATGTCCTCCCAGTGCAGTCCACCCCTCTCCCACCCCTACATCAACTCCTTCTGGTTAACCTGGGGACATGGCCCATCTCCTGCCCTTGACATTCAGCTCCTCCAGGGGAAGAGTGTCACCTTCCAGAGAAGGATGACCCCAGTCCCTTCTCCCCCAGGTCAGCGTGGTTCATGTGCCCATGAGACCAGGGAAGACAACGTCCCCCCACACTAGGCAGGGCCACTCTTCCCTGAAGACCAAGATCCTCATGGTTCTGCCTTCCCCTCACCCCACTCCTCTCTCCAGCATCTCACCCCTCTAGATCCTCCAGCAGTATCCGTGGCAGCTTGGATGCCAGAAGGGGAGCAGGTAACCACAGGTGTGAATTTATAAGCTCCCAGCCCCACCCAAGCTCAGGGTGTGGGGCAGGCCAGTGGGGGAAGGGGGGGCTGAAAGTCCAGTTTACAGGCAAGGATGCCTTGGTGACTGGTGGGGCGGGGGACCATCCCTAATGGGCATTTACGAGGCTGGAGCTATTGTCTGAGTCCACTCAGAGGAGTTCTCAGATTTTAGGGGGTGGTGGTAAGGGGAGGAATACTCCCGCATGGGAGAGGCGGCAAGAGGGCCGAGCTGGGAATTGGACATCAAAGTCAGAGCCTGGAGTCAAAAGCTGATCCCCAGGAACATGGGATCTTTGAGTAGAGGCTGGGTTTCAGGAACATGCTATTCTCCAGCCTGGAGTCAGAATCTGGGCCTGGAATGCTGGGATTCGGGCCCCTGGAGTTTGGCATGGGAGTCCTGAAATCTGAAGTGCGGATTTGGGAGTCTTGAGTTTTCTCGGGTCTGAGGACCTGAATCCGGATCGTGGAGTCTGGACTTCGAATGGCAGGAATACTCTTTGGATTCTAGAGCCCGGATCTTTGAATCAAGTTGGGACAGGAATTTGCTTATCTGGTGTTTGGAATCTCAGGCCAAAGATCCAAATATTGTATACCCATTTTTGGAAGCGTTGGCCACGGAGGTTTGATGACTACAGATTTGGGGGTTTGAGTGTTGACAGCCGGGTTCTAGAGTCTGGGTCTAGATTTTAAGGTCTCATTTATTGGCAGGCTATACAGCATAATGTCTGGAGTTTTATATCTGCCTTGCTCCATGAAGACACTCTATCCTGAGATCTAGTCTCAATTCTGGAACGTGGATTAAGAATTGGGAGCTTGGAGGCTCTATTCTGGATCCTACAGATGACAGTCCAGATTCTGGGGTTTGGGATATGGGTTCTGCATTCCAGAGGCTGGAAGTCATTCATAAAAGGTGTTGGGAATTTGAAGCTAGGTTCCCGTGTCGCAGAACTAGAAAGGTTCTTGAGCAAATGTCTAGATCCCACCCTGGATTGTGTAGCAAACCATAGAGAGCAAGAAGGACTGAACTTCAAGGCACACAAAGAAGGGAAGTGATGGACATGGCTCCTCTCCATGTCTTGAAAGCCCTCAGCTTTCTGAGAAGGGACTGGGGCGGATGGTCTTGGAGATCCAGTGGCTAATGCCAGCGGTCCTCCAATCTCACCACAGACAATAGATGTGTGTGTGTAGGGTGGGGGGGAGAGGTGGCATCTCAGTCTCCGGGTGTCTTTCCAGCAATCTAGAGCCACAGAATCTCAGCGACTCCAGAACCTGCAGGGTCCTAGTTGCTCTAGAATCACAGGTTCTCAACATTTCTGGAATATCCTCCAGACCAGTGGTTCGCAACCTTCCTCATGCCGCGACCCTTTAATACAGTTCCTCAAGTTGTGTGACCCCCCCCACTATAAAATTATCTTCGTGCCTACTTCATAACTGTCATTTTGCTACTGTTATGAATCTGGTGACCCCTGGGAAAGAGTCGTTCAACTTCCAGGGGGGTCCCGACCCACAGGTTGAGAACCACTGCTCTAGACCTTAGAATTGCAGACTCCACAACATTCTAGTAGTACGAGTCCTCAGACACTTCCGAATGGAAAATTTTAAAATAATCTAGAACCACGCATTCTGGGGCATCCTAGAGCCCTAGCTCCCCTGCTGGTCTAGAACTCCCCACCCCCAGCTTTCAGAAACACTAGAACTATGGCTCATCAGCCATTCTAGAAACCCAGGCTGTTGGCCATTCTGGACCTCAGGCCCGAAGAGACTCTCGAACTCCCTGGTCTCTGCAGACCGTGCTGCCTGATGTCTTAGGACCTCCCCTGGGCCACAGCATCCCCTGGCCGGTTCAGTTTATGGAGCCTCCTGTGTGAGGGGGTCGGTGTCTCTTCCTCCACCATAGTGAGGAGACGGAGGGCCACAGAAGGGCACACCACCAGCAGGAGGCGGAGAGGAGAGGAACCCTGTACCCTGACGCTGGGTCTGTGTGTGCAGATGGGGTTGCCTGTGCCTTCCCCCATGTGTAAGGAGATGGTGCTGGGGAGAAAGCAGGCGAGGTGGTGGTGGGGGGGCGACTCATGACCGCAGCTGGAATGTCAGGAGAGTTCCACGGTTGTGCAACCGACCCCTACACTTGGCTACTAACTGAAAGGGTGTGTGTGGAGGGGTAGGGGGTCGAGTCCACTCAGAGGTTCCTGGGAAGAAAGGCTGTCTTTCACATCACAGTGAAATCACAGTTCACCTCTGACACTCAGGAGGTCACCGTGAGTCAGAGTCAACTGGATGGCAAGGGGAGGTGGTGGAGGTGCAGAAGGAGGGTGTCATGGGTGTCCAGGTTCCTACCATCGCCATTGCTGCAGCTTCCCCTACTTCCGTTCCTCTCCAAGACACGGAGGGGACTGTGCTATTCTGGGAGGACTAGAGAAACAAATTCACAGACACACTCATCTATGTATAGGAAAGAGGTTTATGTACAAGGGCAATTGAATATTGAGAAAACAGCCCAGTCCAGATCAAGTCCCTAAGTCTGATATTAGCCCATATGTCCGATACCAATCTACAAAGTTCTCTTCAGACTCACGAAACACATGCAATGATGCCAAATGTGGGAAGATCAAAGGCCAGTGAGTGGGAAGTCTTGTGGATCCAGTGGTGTTATAAGCATCTCAGCGCTGGCAGGGGTCTCCTCTTGGCTCCTCCAGTTCCGGGCACTAGTGTAGTTCCATGTGTCTTGTCAGCTGCAATGTCTTCCAGGGAGTGAGCTTTGTCAGTAGAGTCTCCAAGGGAGTGAGCAGAGTGAGAGTGTCTCCCGCCTCCAAGGACTAAATACAGGAGTTCCCAGAATCCTCAAGGGAAGGCCACGCCCACACAGAGGTCTCCTTGGCTACACAATGATTGACAGGCTAGACCCCACCCCTACACTCATAATCCTCTCAAATTGACACCAGATTGTGTAACTACCACAGATACGTCAAGAGATTTTGAATTCAAAGTCATCCTCTGTCAGCATGGGCTCACGGGGTGGACAGGCAACCAACTCATTGCTTCTATCAACCCCATAGTACAGTGACCCTGTGACCCGCAGAGCTCCCCCTCCAGTCCACTGCGGCCTGAGTCAGACCACTGCCCTCCGCATCATTCTCCTGGACAGCTTCTTGGATGCCCCTCACATTCACTGTGGCCCCCCTGAGACTCACTGCCTGCTTATCTCTTCTTCTTTCTGGGACACCCTCCCCCCCCCGCCCCCCCAGTGAAGGAGCCCATCCTGACCCAGTCATCCTACACTCCCCTGGGTGATGGTTTCTCTCTAAATCCCGTCTTGTCTTCCATCTGGGGTCCACTCCAGCTCTCTCCTGCTTCTGGCCCTGTGCTCCATCTCTGTGCCCTCTCCCCTCTGCCTCACCCTCACGTGCAGCCTCACCGGCTCCTCCATCTGACCCGGAGCTCCGTCCTCATAATCCATCTCCTTCAGACTCTCCCCTGCTCCATCCTGGGGAAGCCACCAGCCACAGGCAGCAACCCACTGACGCCCCGGATTTCCATCTTCCCCCAGCCATCCTCTTTCCCAGGTTTCCCATCAAGGACAGCCCCGCTGTCCACCCAGTCATGCCGCTCTGCCTAGGGGTGCTGTCCTTGACCCCGATTTTCTCGCAGCTCACCGTCCCCCAACTCCATCCCTCCTGCCCTCCTCTGCCCTGTCTCCAGCTGCTGCCTCCCAGGGTTCTGAACTGGCGCCTGCTCTCTCTCCCCCTGGATTCCTGACACTTCTCACAGGCCACAGTACTCTTTCTATTTCTTCAAAAGTCAGGGGGCAAAGACGATCTCATAAGAACAAAGAGAACCGTTTCGTGGCTCCCTCACGTGTAGGGGCTACACTAATATCTTAAATAATATATTTTTATGATGGAAGGGGGACCATGAGGATTAAAAAAAGTCCCATCTCAGGACTGTCACCAGTCTGGCCCCTCCCCATGTGGCCCCAGAGAGATCTCTACAGACGCTGCCCTCTCCTGCTCAGGTACCACCCACCATGGCTCCCAAGGTTGGTCCTGCCCTGAGCCTGACACTGGAAACCTCACCTTGAGCTCTCTTCCCCCGAGATGCAGTCACACTGTCTGACTCACCTTGGTTTTCCGGGTGTAGTCAACTGGGCTAGGGGGGACTGGATTCCTGATTCCCAGGGAGCCTCCCTTGGGAGACGCTGGCTCTCCACTAATTTAGTCTTACCACAACCACGGCCCATAATCGGCAGAGGACAGGGTGTTGGCCCAGGAGTCAGAGAACAACACCCCCCCACACACACATACATGCACACACAACCATTCTACCTTGCTCGTGTCTTCCCAACGTCATGCCTCAGTTTTCCCATTTTTAAAACGAGATGGTGTCCCTCATACTGAAAGGTGAGACCAATCTAAGTGCCCATCCACAGAAAAGTGGGCAAAGTCACTGTGGCCTGTGCACACAGGGGAATATTACTCAGCGGTGAAAAGGGAAGGAGGGGCTGCAGGATGCTGAGTGAGACCACCACACAGCAGACAAGCACGGTGTGAGCTCACTTGTAGGAAGGATCTGGAACAGGCCAATGCATAGCCATGGGACCTAGATGAGAGGTGCCGGGGGGGCGGGGGGGGGGAGGCGGCTGCTGCGCCTGGAGGGTTCCCGCTGGCTGAATAGGCACTGAATTTCCTTTGAGGAGATGGAAATGTTCTGGAAACAGAGTCATGATGGCTGCCCCACATGGCAAGTTAAATAAGGCCACTGTCTCTCACACTTACGGATGATTCAAACGGCAAATTTTCGTTATACATATTTTGCTTCAATAAAACAAAGACTCAGTCAGATGCTTTGCCATGGAGGATTGAGGTAGTGGGTGTGAGGTGTTCCAGTGCTGACTTCCTGTTGGATGACTAACCTGAAGGTCAGCGGTTGGATCCCACCAGCCGCTCCGTGGGACCGAGATGAGGCTGTCTGCTTCCCAAAAGATTTACAGCAGTGGTTCTCAACCTTCCTACTGCCGCGACCCTTTCATACAGTTCCTCGTGTGGTGACCCCCAACCATAAAATGATTTTCGTTGCTACTTCATCATTGTCATTTTGCTACTGTTATGAATTGTCATGTAAATATCTGATAGGCAGTATGTATTTTCATTTCATTTCAAATTGAACATAATTAAATCAATATGGCATTGTCTATTGTGAAATATTTATTTCTAATGGCAAATAATTGAAATTTTGTCTTGAGCATGGTGTAGCATGGGTAACAATCTTCACGATGGGTCTTTTATCTGCATGTGGGCAGACCGCCTGTAGATGGTTGGAGGAGCGGTGTCTCAGTTCCTAAGACCACTGGAAATGTGTTTTCCAATGGTCTTAGGTGACCCCTGTGAAAGGGTCGTTCGACCCCCAAAGGGGTCCCGACCCACAGGTTGAGAACCACTGATTTACAGCCTCGGCTTGTGGTGGGAATCAGCTGGGTGTTGGTGCATTTTTTCCACCTGTGCAAATGCTAAGGGGAGGGCTCCCCTTGTTCAAGGTCACACTGGCCGCTGAGCTGGACTAGGGAGGCAGAGAACGGGCCTGGCGACCCTGCCCCACCTAGGTGAAGGGCACTACTCCCGTGCTCATCATTGACACGTTTGTGAAGGCGTCTTTGGTTGGACAGCTGGTGGCTCGGTGGTGCCGCGCTCCGCTCTATAAACGCACCCAGAGGTCGTGCGGGAGCCAGACCTGGAGATCTGCTCCCGGAGAGACGGCAGCCTGGGAGATGATGGGTTCCTGCCCCACAACTGACTGTGTCCCGAGGAACAGCGGTGGTGCAACGATAGGAAATAAATAAACTGGAAGCACGGGGAGAGGGGCTCGCCTTTCCCGGAGTCAGGATTCAGAGAGGGAATGCATTTTCCAACCGGTTTGTATAGTCACGGGGCTTCCAAACTCCCAGCGGGCACATACATACCAGAGTGGGCAGCTGCTAGAGTCCAGGGAGCGGCTCAGCCTTGGATGCCCCCAGCTCTCTCGGGGGATCAGTGTCCAGCGGAGTTCCTGCACCTTGGGGGTGGGGTGGGGGTGGGTACAGGGTACAGACAATGGAAACTGATGACTTTTATAAACAGAGCCTCAGACCCAATAGGGAGCAGCCAGACCCAGGCAGGAGACATTTTTTATGGTAGCACCTTTATGGGGGGGACCTATAGTGCGGGTGATATTCAGTTTGGAGAATGCATAGTGGGAGTCATCCCTACCTCACAACTGGGGGTCTCCTCCCACCCCAGGGCTGGCCTTCCAGAGCCCGTGATGTTGAGCTTAGAGACTTGGGCCACAGGAAACCCCAAGGTGGCTCTGAGCCACAAACTGAGGCCAGCGGACCGGAGCAGCAGCGTCAGTTGGAGATCATGGGAAAGGGGCAGGGCCGTGGCTGGGGGTGAGCCAGGGAATCTCCTCCAGGCGTCTTTTTATGTGAATGGTAAAATGGGGCGGAGGCCCGAAAGACCAGTTGCCACAGCACGTGAGTCAGACCTGGACTCTCGAGACGCGGGGGGCTGGGTTCGAATCCCGCCTCCCACCCAATCGGGTCAGGCTCTGCCATCTTGGGCAAGTCACTCAGGCATCTGGTGCCTCTATGTCTTCTCCCTAAATGGGTGTCGTACTGGCTTCTGCCTGACAGGGGAGGGGTCCTGGCGGCACAGTGAGGAACATGCTAGGCTGTCCAACCCAAAGGTCGGCTGTTCGAACCCACCAGCTTCTCTGATGATTTGCTCGGCTGACAGCTTAAGTATGGGGAGAGGACACCCCCGGGAGGCACCCCTTTCCTGATTTTAAACCACGCAGGTTCCTTGGTGCTGTTTGCACACCTGCCTCTTGGTCCATGGTCAAGTTCTACAGGCACAAGGAAATGACTAGGATTTCCACTCCTCTCATTGCTATTCATAGTTTGTTTGCATCCGTTGCTATCCACACAGTTACTGTCTCGAACAGTCAATAAAACCCAAGTAGACGTCTTTCCGGTATCCACTGCTTTCAGCCAAGCTCCATCTGACATCAGCAACAGTCTCCCTTGTTCCGTGTCCTGGTCCCATGTCTGGCCTGAACTCTGGCAGCTCCCTGTCAATGTACCCCTGCACCCATTGCTGGGGGCTCCTCAGTAAAATTCTCCTTGAGTGTGAACTCCAAGATAGTGTTCCCTAATTTTCGCACTCTCCTGAGTCCCCTCGCTTTGGGATGGGAACAAAGTGGTTCTCTCCCAGTCAGTTGGCCAAGTAGCTGTCCTCCAAGTTTCTGAGGTTGCATCCAGCGCCTCGCAGCCTGCCGAAGTATTTCGGTGGGTATTCCATCAGTTCTGGGGCCTGGTTTGGGGGCTAGTGGCTTTCCAGTTCTTAGATTTGTCTTACTGTTGGCAATCTTTCCAGAAGTAGTTCATCGGGTTTTGTTTTGTCCTCCTCTGGAGTGGCTGATGTATTTGAACTGCCGATCTCTCTGGCAGCGGCGGGGGGCTGAACCACCACATCACTGGGGCTCCTTGTATGGAGGTGGGACCCCCTCCCCTTGTAGGTTCTGTATCATCTGGCCAATGGGAGGTTCTGGAAGGGGAGAACCGGTGCCCCTGGCTCTTCCAGGGGGGGCATTGTCTCTGGATCCCTGTAGGCCTTTCAGCAAGCCCACAGTTTCGTAGATGGGGAAACTGAGGCCCAGGGAGAGGAGCCTGAATGTGTGAGGCTGCTCTAGCTGATTCAAAGCCTACACGGTCACGCATCAGGCAATATATCATAGGTGGCTTACTGGACCGATGGAGCGCTCAGAGTAGTGTGGTGTCCCCTCTGCACTGAAGGAACTCTGGAGTTGGCCTGCCCCTGGTAGGGTTTTTATACATTAAACAACTCTGCGTACGTCATTATTACATAGCTAGCCCCTTCTGGTAATTTGGATCAGTTCTACCAGTGGGCATCTGGAGCTTATTTCCATTGATCTGAGCTGGTGTGTTAGTCCGGGTAGACTAGAGAAACCAATCCATGGACACACATATGTGTATAAGAAAGAGATTTATATACAAGAGCAACTGAACATTGAGAAAACATCCCAGCCTTGTCCAGATCAAGTCCATAAGTCTGATATTAGCCCATAGGTCCAATATCAACTGATAAAGTCCTCTTCAGACTCACGAAACACATGCAATGACACCGAATGCAGAAGATCACAGGCCACTGGGTGGGAAGTCTTTGGATTCAGTGTCATTGGAAACATCTCAGCGCTGACAGGGGTCTCTCTGTGGCTTCTCTGGCTTCAGAGGTCTGGTTGCATCCACGTGGCTTGTCTTCTGCAATGTCTCCCAGGGAGCAGCAGACAGAGAGAAGTGTCTTCCGCTTCCAAGGAGAAAGTCCCAGATTGCCCAGAATTCTCAGGAGGCTATGCCCACAGAAGTCTCATTGGCTATCTCCAGATTGACAGCCTAGACTCCGCCCCTACACTCTTCATCCTTCCATTGACACCAGATTGGGTGACTACCCCAGCTGGTGACTTTCAATATGGAGTTTCTTTTGCTCGTGTCAGACACTAAACCCTGAAACTTCTCCCGACCTTCCTAAATTACAAAACAAACCCCACTTGGATGACAAACGGGCTTCAGCGTGAATTCGCTCTTGTGTGAAGCCAAGAACCAAGGGGCGTGTTACCCACTCGAGAGACCTCACACTTGCATTTTTCCGGAGAGGTGAGAGATGTGGAAGTACAAGAGGAGGTTCGGGATCAGAGGCATACTGAGGTTGAGAGACTGAAAACAAACAAAAATCCCTCATGGTCATCTAGTGGATGCCAACTCATCCTGACCCTGTAAGACAGGGTCGACCCGCCCCTGTGAGTTTCAGAGCCTGTAACTGTTGACAGGAGTAGAAAGCACTGTCTTTCTCCTGAGGAGCGGCTGCTGGTTTCGAACTGATGACTTGCAGTTAGCCGCTTGACTCATAATGACTACACCACCAGAGGCAAGTGTGCCTGAGACCGAGGGAGGTGGGGGGAGAGGAAGGAGGGAGGTGCTCTAGGTGAGATGGAGGGCGGGGATGGTGAAGTGCAGATGTTCGGCATGGGGACTAGGAGGAAGACAGGGAGCAGAGACAGATGTGTGCACACACATGCGCGCACACACACAAACAGGCAGCCTCTGGCATTCCTGTGTGCTTTTGTGATGATCTTGCAAGGACAGCATGGGGGGGCAGAGTCTGACCTCTAACTTGACACAGAGGAGGAGAATGAAGATCAAGACTGCTCAAGGCTGATTCCTAAGAATCGGAGGACAGACATGCCTCCGCCCTCCAGCCGTCTGTACCAATCCTGATCCCAGCCTGTCCTCCCACAGCACGGCCCCATTGTCTGCTGGGCTGGACGACCCATTGCAGTGGTCTCACAGACCGCACAGACCCTATTCCTAGGGATGGGTGCACACTGGGCGTCGTGCCGACCTCTTGGGCTGCTAACTTCAAGGTCAGCGGTTCAAAACCACCAGCTGCTCCATGGGAGAAAGATGGGGCTTTCTACTCCCCCATAAACAGTTACAATCTTAATAGAAAGTAAATGTTTAGAAAACAATTATGGCAATATATGGACAAGTATGCTTGATACAATGGATGTATGGATTGTTATAAGAGCTGTAAGAGCCCCACTAAAATGATCTTTAAAAAAAAGTTAGTCTTTGAAACCCACGGGGCCAATCCTATGGGGGTGTTATAAACCAGCATCCACTTGATAGCAGTGAGTTTGGTTTTTCATTTTTATTTTTAATCATTTTATTGGGGGCTCTTACAGCTCTTATAATATTCCATACATCAATTGTATCAAACATATTTGTACCTATGTTGCTATCATCATTTCCAAAACATTTTCTTTCTACTTGAGCTCTTGGTATCAGCTCCTTTTTTTGTCTCCATCCTCCCTCCTTCATGAATCCTTGATCAATTATAGTTATTATTTTATATTTTACACTATCTATTGTCTCCCTTCACCCACTTTTCTGTTATTCATCCTATTTGGTGGTGGGGGCTATATGTCCAACCTTGTGATGGGTTCCCCCTTTCTACCACTTCCCCCTCCCCAACTACCCCCTACCCTCATGATACAGCTACTCACACTACTGTTAGGGCTTATCTGTCCTGAATCCCACATGTTGAGACTCTTATCTGTACCAATGTGTGTTCTCTGGTCTAGCCAGATTTGTAAGGTAGAAGTGGGTCATGGTAAGTGGGCTGGGGGAAGCATGCAGGAACTAGAGGCATGTTGTGTTTCATCAGTGCTATACTGCACCCTGGTTGACTAATCCCTTCCTTATAACCCTTCTGTGAGGGGATGTCCAATTGTCTACAGATGGGCTTTGGGTCTTCACTCCAATCCACCTCGTTCACATCAATGTAATTGTTTTTGATCTTCTGATACCTGATCCTGTGGACACCTCATGATCACACCGGCTGATGTGCTTCCTCCATGTGGGCTTATTTACTTCCCTGCTAGATGGCTGCTTGTTTAACTTCAAGCCTTTAAGACCCTAGATGCTATATCTTTGCTAGCCGGACACCATCCGCTCTCTTCACCACATTAGCTTATGCACCTATTTTGTCTTCAGTGATCGTGTCAGGAAGGTGAGTATCAAAGAGTGCCAAGGCATTAGAACAAAGTGTCCTTGTGTTTAGGGAGGCCTTGAGTAGAAACCCAAAGTCCATCTGCTACCTTAATACTTAACATAAATATATGTACATTGGCCTCTATCCCTTCCATTATAAATTAATTTACATATATATGTGCCTATAGCTATACCTCTATAAATAGTGTTTGCCTCCTACTTCTTTCCTCTACTTCCTTTCATCTTCCTCCTATCCCACTATCATCCCTCCATTCAGCTCTCATAATTCCTCTTGGATACATCGCACTTGCATACATTGCACCAGGCATTGTATTCCCTCCTGGTCATTCTGTTGTCCGTCCCCAGGGAGGGGATTATATGCTGATCATTGTGATTGGTTCCCCCTTTCTCCCCCCACCCTCCACCTTCCCCTTCCCTTCCTGGTATGGCTACTCTCATTATGGGTCCTGAGGCGTTTATCTGGCCTGGATTCCCTTTGTTTCCAGCTCTGATCTGTACCCGTGTACGTGCTCTGCTCTAGCCAGACTTGTGTGGCTATAACTGGTGATGGCAGTAGAAAGCCGTCTTTCTTCCACAGAGCTGCTGTTGGTTTGGAACTGCCGACCAAGTATATCGCTGCCCAGAGCGTAACCACTACACATCACCAGGGCTCCTGCCAATGAGGCAAATGAGGTACACCCAGAGCAGAAATGGGGGTGTCACCACCATCCCCAATAAAATGATTTTAAAAAGAAAGAGAATGGTGATGGCAACAAATGTACAAATGTGCTTGACACAATGGATGGATGGATGGATTGTGATAAGAGTTGTGCGAGCCCCCAATAAAATGATTAAAACAAAAAACAGTTACAGTCTCGGGGGCCACTCAGACCAGTGTTTAGATCCGAAGGGTAAGGAATCTGGAGGGAATTTTTTTTTCCAGGCTCTCACATTTTCTTTGTTTGTTTCTTTAACGTTAATTTGGTTCATTTCAGCTTTTCTAGTGAAACATCTGTGTCCACCTTATCAAACGAAACCCATCCTCGGACCCCATGGAGCCCCATACGCTGTGATTCCCCACCCACATATTTCTTCCTCCCTCCATAATTCCCTGCCCCACCCCTCTCCCTGCCCCTGGCCCTATCTCGGGTCTCCTCCTCGTCTTCAAAGCCTTATCCTTTGGTGTGAAAACCCCTGTCCTTTCTCTTTGTTTTTCCTCAAGATGATGTTGTCCTTCAAATATTGACCCGAGGTGCTGAGCATAACGTTCGCTCTCTGGTTTCCGTCCAGGTTCTGTACGCGTTTCTCCATCTAAGGCCACACGTTCCAAAGCAGGTTCCCATGAAGTACAGGTGTCTACTGACTCACGGTTAATGAAAGGGCCTCACAGCCCCACAAAGGTTGACAGGCCGCCAGGTTCCGAAGACGAGTTCTTAGACGTAGGTATTTTGAGAGGACAAGGGTGACTTGTACCTGGTGGCGTTGGAGACCAACCTGTGCTTCAATGAGTTCCCTCGTTTGGCCCTTCTGGCCATTGTCTTTGCTGTCCCCACCAAGTACCTGGGTGAGGCCGTGCACACCTGAGTCCAGGGCCCCAGCCCCTGGTGTGGGAAACAAGACCAGGAAGAGAGTGTCTGTGGACAAATTCTCTGTGCTCATAAGTAAGAGTCTAGCAGACAGACTCTGGTGGAGGGAGGTCTTCACATTTGCGAGTTGGAGATGAATCCCAGCCACATCCTCCTAACTAAAGTTATTTCCCACAATGTACCCCAGTCATAATGCCTAGATTCTGCTTGCAAGCACATGGTTACTATACCATTGAAGGCTATCTGCTGATGGTAGTCTGCCATCAAGAGCATCAGACCACCCACCCTAAGTACAGCCCACTCTCTTCTGATAAGGATCAGTGATCGCTCCCCTGGAGAAGAGCTCAGGAACACCTAAGGTCAAGCCGCTCAGAGAAGACCAAGGTTAGGCCGCCATCTTAACTCTAGAACCTGCCTGTCTTGTTACCTATGTGCCTTCCTGTCATGTGTGTGCCCCAGGCACATTCCCCTCCTGTCACCTGTATGCGTCAAACACATCCCCCTGCTGTTCCATGTGTGTATAGCGTGGCTTGCCTGCCTGAGGTGATATAAGCCTGCGAGAGAATGCATTTGCTCTCTCCTGATTCTGCCATCAAAACAGGTGAGCCCTTGCAGGCCTTGTCTGGTGTTGCTTTCATTTACCCTTCAATTACACAACTGGTGTAATTAGACCCATCAGTGGTGGAGGTTGGTCCCCTACACCCTGGTCCTTCAAATCCAAGAGTCCAGACTCTTACTGGACTCTCCATTGCCCTCCAGTCGGTTCTGACTCATGGAGACCCTGTTGGCTATATTAGAACTCCTCTCTTGTGTTTCCAAGGCTATAATTTTTTAAGGAAGCAGAAAACCTCATCTTTCTCTGAAGAAGCAGCTGGCCGGTTTGAACAGCTGACCTTCTGATTAGCAGCCCAATGCATAACCCATTCCACCACCAGGGACTCTATGGGGTACCAGCCTTCACAACTGAATGGGGCCAAGGGGTGGTTGTGTGTGAGGGGCAAGATTAAAGAGACATCAGACAAGACAAAGCACATGAGTGCTCAATTCTGGGACCATCATGCCCTCAGGAGCTAGATCTGTGCAGAGAGAGAGAATATATTTCCAACCAGGGCTTATGTACACTCTAGGAGTGTGCCAGTCCCCCTAATTACAGGCAACCACATGTGTAACAGGAAGGGGTTATACAATAGGCATGCGAGTGACAGAAAGGCATACATGTAACAAGATGGGCGGACTCTAGAGACAAGAGGGCAGCCTAACCTTGGTCGTCCCTGAGTTGGCTTGATCTTAGCTGTCTCTGGGTTCTCCTTGAGGGGGACCAATCCATTATTCTTATTAGAAGGGAGTGGGTCCTACTTAGGGTGGGACAGACAATAGGGCCCATTGGCTGACAACCTTCAGGCAGATAACCTTCAAGCAGTTGACTTACAAGTATATCTTCAGTGGCCCTGTGTTTGCAAACAGTACCTTAGGTTTGGCATATGTTACAGGGGGACAACCTGGGGGTAACTTTTCTGTTTCCCACAGGGCTCCTTCTCTCTCAGTTGTTACTGTTGTTGTCAGGTGAGGTCCAGTCAGCTCTGACTCCTAAGAGCCCGGGCACAAGAGAGGGCAACACTTCTCAGTCCTGCGCCACTGGCCGAATTGTTCCTGTGTCAATCCATTCAGTCGAAGGTCTTCCTCTTTTTCGCAGCCCCTCTACTGGACCAAGCACAGTCTCTCCTGATGACATGTCCAAAGCCAAGTTCATGAGATGATGCTTGCCGCCCTGGCTTCTAAGGAGCCTTCTGGCTGTACTTTTTCCAAGACAGATTTGTTGGTTCTTTTGGCAGTCCATGGGAATTTCAATATCCTGCTCCAGCACCACGGTTCCTATGCATCATCCTCAGCTACGGTCACAGAATTTGAAGTCCGTTGTAGAGAGAAAGGCCAGCCCCCCCCCCCCCCCACTAATCACGGGGTCCATAGGTGCAAGTGGACAGTTGAGAAATATAAAGATTATAATAAAGTCATAGAGACCATGAGAAATAGGAGAGATTGAAATAACGGAGTCAGACACATTTCATGGTAGCATGCTTACCTCCTGGATGGCCATGATCTTACCAGCCAGGTCCACGCACAGCATGGGCTGAGGTGAGGTTGGGAGGAGACAGCAGGAGAGAGCCAGCCGGGGACCCATTTATTGCTAACCCAGGGTTATATCTACTTAGGGGGGCATGATTATAGGTAACCACACGTCACAGGAAGGGGCAGTAGAATAGGCATACACATCATAGGAAGGGGATGTACAATAGGTATAAGCGTGACAGGAAGGGATGAACTAGGGGTGTGTACATAGGAATGGGAAGGACTAGAGGTATACATGTGACAAGATGGGCGGACCCTAGATTCATGACAGTGGCCTAACATTGGTCACCCTTGGGTGGGGTTGACCTCTCTGGGGTCTCCTAAGAGGAAACAGAAACTACTCTCATCAGAAGGGAGTGGGCCCTACTTGTTGTGGGATAAACAGTGGTGTCTGCTTTCTCTGGATGGCTGATAGCTCTTAGGGAGAAGAGCCCCTGATCTACTTCTGTTGACCTCCAAGTGTACAGTCATGAGCCACCACGTGTAGCAAGCAGTTAAGTTTGGCATATATTTGGGGGAGACAACTTGGGAGAAATCTTTCTGCTTCCCACAGTCCATCCCCCCAAACTCTCTGCTCTCAGACTGCAATGTGGTCCTCCCTTAGATGCCAGGCTTCCTGCTCCTTTCTCCTCTGACCCAGAAATCCTGACCCTTCTTCCAGGAACACAGATTGGACGTCACATGACCGCCACCTAGTGGCGATCACCCATGAGCACTGCCTTTGAGTCCCTAGGAGTTCTGGAGACATAGTAGTTGGCTGCTAACAGCCAGGTCAGTAGTTCGAAACCACCAGCCGCTCTGCAGGAGAAAGGTGGGGCTTTCTATTCCCATTAAGCGTTTACAGGCTCTGAAACGCACAGACGCAGTTCCACCCTGTCCCATAGGGCCGCTGTGAGTCAGAATTATTCCATGGCAGTGACTTTGAGGCACCGGGTCATGACAACTCATAAAACCCAAACCAAACCCGCAGCAGCCTTATACAGGGTTTCCGGGACCCTAAACCGTTACAGGAGCCTCATCGCACTTCCGTGGAGCCCCCTTTCCCCGCTCTCGCCAACTAACGTCGCCCTTGAACCCGTTTGTGACCCGGAGGGACCCCGTGGGCAGAGAAGTAGAACTTCCCCAGGATTCTCTCTCTTCTTTCCTTCGACTTGTGGCTTCGGGGCGTGCTGTAAATGCTGTGGGCGCCAAAACACCCGAATTATTTCCAGGAACCTAAAAGCCTTGGCGGCCCCGTGGGTTTCCTGGATGTCCAGGCTGTCCTCTAGCTGGTTAGCAGCTCTCCTTGTGGTCCGCATTGGGCCGCCGCAGGCGCTGAGAAGGGGAACCAAGGGCACCACCAGCCACACTTGCATGGGAGCTTCGGAAGGGCTTCCTCAGTGGTCAGTCGTCCTTCTGAATTTGCCCTTAATATAGGGCACCAGGTCCACCCCTGGGCGGCCCAGCCCGGCCCCACTGAACCATGCCCGTCGAGGGCAGCCAGATGTGGGTAGGCAGCCTAGGGGGCCACCCCTCCCCTTCAGGCTATCGTCCCCTCCGGGAGCAGGTCTCCAGGTCTTGCTCCTGCAGGACCGCTGGGTGAGTCTACAGAGTGGAGCGCTGCACCACTGAGCCACCAGCGCTCCAACCAAAGATGCCTTTCACAAACGTCCATGACCACCACGGGAGTGGCGCCGAGGGACTCAAAGGCCGTGTTCATGGGTGATCGCCACTAGGTGGCGGTCATGTGACGTCCAATCTGTGTTCCTGGAAGAAGGGTCAGGATTTCTGGGTCAGAGGAGAAAGGAGCAGGAAGCCTGGCATCTAAGGGAGGACCACATCTGCAGAGAGTTTGGGGGCGGACTGTGGGAAGCAGAAAGATTTCTCCCAAGTTGTCTCCCCCAAATATATGCCACTGTCACGATCCCAATTCTAGCTTGCAAATCCAGCTAGACTGGAAGATGCACACTGGCACAGATAAGAGCTGGAAACACAGGGAATCCAGGACAGATGATCCCTTTAGGACCAGTGGTGAGGGCGGCAATACCGAGAGCGTGGAGGGAAGGTGGGGTGGAAAGGGGGAACCGATTACAAGGATTTACATAAAACCTCCTCTCTAGGGGAAAGACAACAGAAAATTGGGTGAAGGGAGATGCGGAACAGTGTAAAATATGACAAAATAATAATAATTTATAAATTATGAAGGGGTCACGAGGGAGGGAGAGGGGAGAGGGAAGGGGGAAAACAAGGAGCTGATACCAAGGGCTCAAGTAGAAAGCAAATGTTTTGAGAATGATGAGGGCAACAAATGTACAAATGTGCTTGACACAATGGATGGATGTATGGATTGTGGTAAGTTGTACAAGGCCCAAATAAAATGTTTATTTTTCTAAAAAAAGAAAATATTAAAAACAAACAAAAAGGAACCATGTCCACCACTACCCTTCCTTGCGTGACTTGACGTCAATTCTCCCTGCTCTCTCTGGTTTGTGACACAACCCAGGATGGACTCTAGACAACTGTGGGAAACAGAGGACTAGAAAGAGAGTGCATGCGGATGAATTCTTTATTCCCGTTTTTTAAGAAGTCTGGCAGGCCGGGATTCTGGGGTGGAGGGAGGCCTTCACACTTGTGAGCTAGAGGTTCGTCCCAATCACATTCTCATGATGAATATTGTTCCCCACTTCATCTTCTCATATAGTGCTACTAGAGAGTGACCTCTGACAAGCACAGGCTGATTGCTACCTGGCCGGCAGCTTTAACTATAGGAGGCACATGTGCTATTGCTCTCATGGCTCAGGAGACTGCCCACCCCCTTATCTGCCCCAGCACTGGTGTTAGGTTAGTTCCTCAATGAACTCAGGGACCTTTATGTATGTGCCTTCCTGTCACATCGATGCCTCTAGTGCCTCCTCTTCCTGTTGCGTGTATGCCCCTAGCTCGTGCCGTGTTACGTGTGTCCCTCTAGGTCTGTGGTTCTCAGCCTTCCTCGTGCCTCGACCCTTTCACACAGTTCCTCATATTGTGGTGACCCGCCCCAACCATAAAATTATTTTTGTGGCTACTTCATCACTGTAATTTTGCGTGATCGTGTAAATGTCTGACAGGCAGGATGTATTTTCATTGTTGCAAATTGAACATAATTAAAGCATAGTGATTCATCACAAAAACAACATGCAATTATATATTGTGAACTATTTATTCGAATGACAAATCAATGTAATTTTCTTTTGAAGCATGGTGTAGCATGGGTAACAGTCTTCATGCCGGACACTTGTATGTGGGCATATCTGCATGTTGGTGGGCCCACCTGGAGACAGATAGAGGAGTGATGTCTCGGTTCCTAAGACCATCAGAAATATGTGTTTTCCGATGGTCTTGGGCGACCCCTGTGAAAGGATCGTTCAACCCCAAAAGGGGTCCTGACCCACAGGTTGAGAACCACTGCTCTAGTACAACCCCTGCCTACTGTGTGTATTCCCCTAGCTCACCCCCCTTGTGTTCTATGCACCCCTCTAGTACAACCCCTTCCTGTTAGGTATATGCTTCCTGGGGCTCGCATGCCTGCGGTTACATCAGCTGGTGAGAGAATACATTATATGCTCTCTCTGCTCTGACCTGCTCCTGATGCCATGGCAGAGGTGAGCCCTTGCATCCCTTGTCTCATGTCACTTAAATTTACCCCTTAGTTACATAACCCACCCACCCCCTTGGGCCCATTTGGATGTGGAGGCTGGCAACCACATCTTGACCTGTCACTGTCCTAGGAAAGAAGAGACCGAACAGTCAATATCATTTAGTGACCCAGTTAGTAAACCCTAACAAGACTGAGGCAAGGCAAAGATGAAGACAAATTATCCTGAGGAGAGAGGCCATTCACCAGAGGCTGTCATGGTGTCCTAGAATTCACAGAACTTCAGCCGCTAAATCAGACATGAAGAACACAGGAAGTGGATCTCAAATCAAGAATGGTGGCTGCATCAGGCCAGGTGGACTGAGAAACAAATCCGTGGACACTTATATATGTGTAAGAAAGAGCTGTATATCAGGAAGGAATTGTATATTGGGAAAACATCCCAGCCCCGTCCATATTAAGTCCAATACTGGTCCCTAAGTCCGATAGTAGTCCATAAATCCTTCAAACTCACACAACCACAAGCAATGATGCAAAATGCAGGAAGATCACCGGCCAGTGGCTGAAAAGTCTTGTGGATCCAATGGAGGCACTGGCGGCGTCACACAGCTCTGTCAGGTCTCCGGCAGGTCTCCCAGTGGCTGCCAGCAGGAGGGGGAAGGTGGGGGGAGAGAGAGAAAGTTCCGGGGATCTTGCTGGTGAAAAGGCCATGCCTACTAGGAGGAGTCACCATTGTGACCTGAATGACAAGCCAGATGCCATCCCTACACTTTTACATTTTCAGGTTGACATGAAAATGAGGTAACTACCACAGTGGTGGATCAATTCATCACAGTTGAAGGGGAGACTACAAAGTTGGGAAAGGGCCCATGATGGCGATACATCTACTGACCAAGGTGGCCAGGGTATGAATCTTGACTCTGCCATCGAGTTCATGCAGGCTCACAGTGACCCTATAGGACAGGATAGAACTGCCCCTGTGGGTTTCCAACACCATAACTCTTCATGGAAGTTGAAAGCTCTATTTTTCTCCCAAGGAGCGGCTGGTGTTTTCACACTGCTGACCTTGCAGTTCACAGCCCAATGAGTTACCACTATGCCACCAGGGCTCCATGCGATCCTTCTGTCCAATTTTCATCAAGGGCACATCAAGGTACATCCTCGAGGGCTAAGCTGCCTTTCCCCAGGGCTGGTTAGAGAAGTGGGCACAATTCACGTTCAGACACACTCCGTCTGAGGGCAAAGCTTTTCACTTTACTGGTCAACAGTCAGCAAGAACTCAATGCCCCAGTGCCAAGCCTTGAGGGCAACATACCGGCACAGAGCAGTGAACTAACAGAGAGGACAACGGGGCGGGGCCAGAGCTGAGCTATGTTGATTGCTCCCCAGAAGAATGTAATACAGAGGACAGCACTGAAGATATAGCCCGGGGAGAGTAGCGGGTCTGTCCGGAGCTCACAGGTGTGAACTAAGAGGGAAAGAAAGAGAGAGTGGACCTCTTCATGGCCCACCAAGCCCCGGGGATATCCCTGCTCGGATCAGTCAATGCACAGAGAGGATCATAGGGCCGGGTCTACCACAATATGACATTCCCTCACTGACCCATAGCACTATGGGGACAGACTGGAGATACTGTGCGGAAAGTGTGCCCGGTCTGCCCCACGCACAGCGGGGTGAAACAAGAAGGGAGTACAACAGGGCAGCAAGGGGGGCAAAGTAACCAAGTCCCCGCAGAATGCTGAAAATAGACTTCTGACTCGGAGGACAGGGATGGCTCCTCATCAGATCCGATTGGAAAATATTCCTAAGGGTCAGCAGACAGACCTGGAACTATCCATCAGGTTTTTGTTTTGTTTTTCTTTCACCCTATGTCTATCTACAGAAGACAGGTAGAGGCAGGGCAAACAATCCTGAGGAGAAAACAATGGGACCAGGACCAGCAGTCCCTGAGGGACATGGGAAAGCAAGGGGCAGAGAAGGGGAGCCGCAAGCCAACAGACTCAGGGATAAGTGAACAAGAAATCCACAACTGATGGCAAGGAGGGGGTATAATGCCCGGTGGGGTTTGATCAAGTGCAATGTATCCAAGAGGAATTACTGACAACTGAATGGAGGGTGAGCATGATAATGGGACAGGAGGAAGGTGAAAGGAAATAGAGGAAAGAAGTAGGAAACAAAAGCTATTTATAGAGGTATAGTTATAGGTATATATATATATATATATATATATATATATATATATATATATATATATATATATATATATGTAACTATATTAATTTATAAAGAAAAGGATAGAGGTTAATGTACACATATTTATGGTAAGTATTAAGATAGCAGATGGACTTTGGGCTTCTACTCAAGACCTCCCTAAACACAAGAACATTTTATTATAATAACCTGGCACTCTTTGATACTCACCTTCCCAACACAATCACTGAAGACAAAATGGGTGCATAAGTGATATAGTTCAAGTTTATTGTGCCGACTTGGCCGATAAACATATATGGGGTTAATTGAAAGGCGGAGAGATAAATGGCTTGGTGAGCCTCGCCTTTCTAGTTCTTGTGTCTCTTGCTTTGTGATGGTCAGACCAGGGTGCAGCTGCCTTAGCCAGTTCCCTGCTTCAGATGGCAAGACTCACTTCCTGTGAGACATCCCCGAGGAGAAGCCACATGGACCTACCCCGATGCAGCCCTGGGTGCTGGAGTAGCTCTGTGGAGATCCCTGCTAGCTCTGAGATGTTTACACGTTCACTGATTCAGCTTTCCTCCTGCAGTTGGCATCATTATGTGTGTTTTGTGAGATGGAGGAGGACTTTGTGGATTGGCATCGGACATATGGGCTAATGTTGGAATTGTGGGTTTGGGCAGCACTGGGTTGGGATGTTTACTTGATGTACACTTAACCTTTATATAAAACTCTTATACATGAGTTTCTGTGGATTTGTTTCTCTAAAGTACCCAGACTAACACAATAAACAAATGTGAAGAGAGCAGAGGGTGCCTGGCTATCAAGGCATATAACATCTAAGGTCTTAAAGACTTGAAGTTAAACAAGTAGCCATCTAACTCCCCCACACACAAGGGTTACAAGGAAGAGGTGATTCAAGCAGGATGCAGCATAGCACTGATGAAAGACACATTGCTCCTCTAGTTCCTGCATGCTTACGTCCCCCCACTACCATGACGCAGTTCTACCTGACAAATCCGGTTTGACTGGAGTACACAAATTGGCACAAATAAAAGCTTGTGACACATGGAATTCAGGACAGATAAACCCCTTAGGCACAATAGTGGGAGTAGTGATATCATGAGGCTAGGGGGATGGTAGGGGTGGGAGGAGACAGGAGAAACCCATCACAATATTGGATATAGAGATCCTCCCCCAAGAGGGACAAATAACAGAAATGTGGGTGAAGGGAGACAACTGGACAGTGTAAGACACGAAATAACAACAATAATTTATAACTGATCAAGGACTCATGAGGGTGGAAGGGTGGGGGGGAGGGAGAAAAGGAGGAGCTGATATCAAGGGCTCAAGTAGAAAGAAAATGTTTTGAAAATGTTGATGGCAACATATATACAAGTGTGCTTAACACAATTGAATGATGGACTGTGATAGGATGTGTAAGCTTTTTAATAACATTAAAAGGCAATGTAAAGAAAACCAACCTAACTATCTGTCAGGTTGGGGACATGCCTACCACACAGAGAGCAGTTATTCCAAATGACTTCAAAGTATAGAACTGCAAAATAAGCCATTTCTAGTCAGTATTAAAGACCTCAATGGAGGTTGAATCTATAAGACTTAAAAATGAATTCAGGGCTCTTGCAGTAAACCAGTCTTCTACGTTTCAGAAGTTAAGCTCTGACCCATCCTTCAAAGCTCTGCCTCCAGGATCCAGACTCAAGCCCAGACGCTCTACAATGCAAACTCCCCACATACACACTCCCTTCTTCAGGCTAACAGTCACCCAAGTCTCAAATCCGGAACTCAAGATCCAGATTCTCAACCCAGGCTCAAGAACCACAGTGCCAGCAGAACTCAGTCACCACCTTCTAGACCCCATGCCCAGATGTCAAGCCTCAGATGGCAGGCTCTTGTGTTTGCATTTCCTATGTCCAACTCTGCCCTCCTGCCCCCCTCTCTCATGGGGAACTGCCCCCCTGTCTGGTAACTCCTCCTAGTCAGCTCAGACGAAAGCTCTAACCACAAAAGGCTCCTTAGGGCTGGTCCCCCGCCCCACCAGCCACCAAAGCTTTCCAGCTTCTAAACTGGGCTCTCAGCCACCTCCCACCCCACCCCTTAAGCCGGGTGGGGCTGGGAGCTTATAAATCCAGCCATACGGGTATCTGCTCCCTTTCTCTTGGTGTCCAAGCTGCCCCCAATACTACTGGAGGTCCTGGAGCAGGTGAGATCCTTGAGATGGGAATTGGGGGAGAGAAGAAGGTGTAAGGTCATAGGGATCAAAGTCTTGGGAGAGAGGAGAGGGGACCCGCTGGTGTTGTGGGGAGCCCAAGTGGCCTTAGTCTGAGGGTACAAAAGCTACTTTGGTAAGAGGGATATGGGTCACCCTACTTTGGGAAGGGGGAGAACGTGGCCCATCTTGCTTTGAGGGATGGGAGACATGGACCACCCTGACCTGGGATGAAGACAGCAGCACCCCAGATCCAGGCTGGGGGTCTGGGATAAGAATGATCTTCTCAGGAAGGACATGGGTCACCTTGGTGGAATGTCAAGGGCAGCAGGTGTCCTTGACTGAGCGGCAAGTTCACCTGAACCAGGAAAGCCTCTACCGAAGGAGCCACAGTGTGTGTGTGTGTGTGTGTGTACACCCTGCCGGGCTGGGGTGGGGAGTGTAGGCAGAGGGAACCAGGAGGACAGTGCCCAAAGCCTGCAGGCACTTGTTCCAGAGCCAGGCGCCAGGTCAGAAGGCACTGGTTCCAGGCCGTTCAGACCACCTCCACTGCCCGCAGGCCTCCAACGGGCCAGGCAACGCTTGGGTGCTGCTGGGGCACAGTGAGGATCCCACCCAGCCCTGCCCCGCAGGAGAGGGTCCGTGGGGGCTTCCCAGACAGGGGGATTCTGAGCTGACGCAGGAGAAAGACAGGGCTTCCTACTCCTGTAACAGTCACTGTCGGACACCCACAGGGGCCACAGGGCAGTGCCACCCTGTTCTATAGGGTCGCTCTGAGTCAGAGTTCTCCTGGGGTTGGTTTTGAGCTGTACAAAGGCAGAGGGGGCGCTGTGGGACAAGAAGGGATCCCTCCATGCATGCATGGGGATGGAATCCTGGGGAGAGATGCAGGTTCAGCACTTGAAGGATGGACGTGAGACTGTCATCCATCCCACCCACCCGCCCCCCTCCTTCGCATGGGAGTCCCTGGGGGGCAGCCCAGGAACAGGTACCTGTTGCAGTGGGGGAGTCAGAAGCTGTGAAGAGCTCACCCCAGAGTGGCAGGGAGGGCGGCGCAGCCTCTGGAGAAGCAGGCTGTGCGGGGCATGGGGAGTCTGTGAGGAGCAGCCTGAGGAGGGAGGTCGCAGGACTGGCTATGTCCAGGAGTCCTGGCCTGTCCCAGGGCTGCCCTGCCAACAGAGGCCGAGCTGCTGAGGGAGAAGGGCCAGGCTGCCGGCTTCTTAAATGACGCGACCCACCTTAAGGAGCAGTGCTGGCCTGTGACTCCTGGTGTTGTGTGCTGAGGCTTGTGGGGAGGGGAGAGGGTTGCACTGAGGGAGTTAAAGCTGTGGGTGTCCCAGGAAAGAGGGCAGTGGGGTTGGGGAGAAGACCCTTCTGTCCTCAAAGGTGAGGCTGAGCTGAGCTTCCACCAGAAGGTACTGGGGGCCACTGGGACTGTGAGTGTGGAGGGGGCTCCAGAGGAGAAACAGCCTCTGAGGTGAATGCGCTGGAAGGTGGGGACAGAGCAGAGGGCAGACTGGGGCAGGGAGAGCGGGAAGGAGGCTGGAGTAGAGCCCAGAGAGAGATGTGACCTGAGTCGGACCTTGGGGTAAGGAGGTCCAGGGAGGATTGGGCTGACAGACTGGGGGGGGGCCCTGGGTCTGGGGGGAATGGTGGGTCCTCTCCAGGTGCAGAGCCAGGGAGCACAGGCTGGCTTTGGAGGGAGGCGGGGACCAGGGTGGATATGGGAAGTCTCTTGAGCATGCTAGAGATGAGACCCTGGTAGGATTGGGGGGGGGGGGTGTCCAACTCATGTACCTCACTCCTTCCCCTCCCCCAGACATCAGCTCATCCCTGGCCCCTCCTCCACCATGTGGTTGCTACTCGTCTTCTCCATCCTGCTGGCATCTGCAGGTGAGGTGGGTCAGGTGGGAATGTAGTAGTCCCCCTCATACATGGGAGAGCCCCCACACACACACACACCAGTCCCTCCCTCAGTCCCTACACTCCACCCAAGTCACCTGCTGATGTCCCTGAGTCACCTTCCTGCAGCAGAGCCACCTGCAGGGCCTGGAGTCCACATGGGGCCTGGGCACATAAGCCGGCTTGCTCCTCACTGTGTGACCCTCAGGGACTGACCCCACCTTTCTGGGCCCTCAGGGCCGCCCTAGAAGACAACAGCTCCTGCAACCATTTCCTCCTGCAACCATTTCCGTGAGGCTTCCGGGCATCATGCAGGGAGAGTCCAGTGTTGGTGGAGAGGGGGGTGCTGGCCAGGGGGTCCTGCCTCATGGCAGTCCCAAGGCCACTCCAACTCACAGCGACCCTTAGGACAGCATAGACCAGCTCCTGTGGGTTTCAGAAATGAGAACGCTTGGCAGGAGTAGAAAGTCTCGTCTCTCTCCAGGAGAGCGGTTGGAGGTATTGAACTGCTGATCTTGAGGTTAGCATTCTGATGCTTAGCCAGTATACTACCAGGGCTCCTAGAGAGACTCTGGCACAGTTCCCCTCTGTCACCCCAAGGGCATCCAACACCAACAGCACATCTGGCTGGTCTGCGCCGGGCTGGGTGCTCAGTGGTTCGGTTATGAGCATGTGCCCATGGGGCCTGGGGGTGGAGGGGCGGGAATGGGCACTCAGGGAACAGTGGAGAGGCTGGGACTCAGGGAGCGGTGGCCACTCAGTCAAGGTCGCCTTGAAAGGGACTTCAGAGACCACAGAGTCACAGGAGGCAGAACCCCTGTAACCTGACACCCTAAAGTGGACAGTGGGGCTTGATAGTCACTCACTCACCACCTCCTGCTGCCAACCTGCCTGGGGCTCTCTCTGTCCCCTCCCTGCCCCCACCTGTCTGCTCGACCAACCTGGAGCCTCTGGCCACCTCCAGCTTGGACTGGCCTGGTGCAGCCTCCGTGGGCACCTCGCCCTTCCTTTGCTAACCCCCCTCATGTCCCTGTTCCCACAGCCTCCCCTGGGCGCGAGTCCCAGCTCCCAGCCTTGGTGATGGAGCGTGAACACCGGGTCAGGTGGAACCGAATGGCTGTGTCTGAGAGTTCCCATGCCTTAATGTCTCTGTGCATAGGGACATCTGTGCTATGACCCTTGAAGCGGCAGCCCTCACACATGAATGTGAACTCGGCACTAAGGGCACTGTCCACACCCGTGCCTCAGCGTGAAGACCCACTTGGGCATTTGTGGGCAAGGATACCCGTGACCTTGCATGGCTACACCCATCCTCATAGGTCACCCTGCATTTGGCTGACTTGTCTAGGTTCTGGGGCCAAGACCACATGGTGTGGAGATCGAGTGACGACATTCGTTTGACATCTGTGACAGGCTGGTTAAGTCAAATGACTGGTGCCAATTGATCACTTGTCTGAACCTGTACCCAGTGTTCCTGACTCAACCCCCAGCACAGGGGACAGTTCAACCTTGGTCCTTGCTGTCACCACCACCCCTGACTCTCTCCCAGGGCCCACAGGAAAAGAGGTTGGGGTGGGGGACTAGGCAGGAAGCTCTGCAGAAAATAAGCAGCACTTGTCCAAGTCAGAGGGCAGTTCTTGGAAAACCACTGGGGAGACCTGGGACATTGGAGGGAAGTTCTAAGTGAAGAACACGTTGAAGGGATAGGGCGCAGGGTAAGGGAAAGACCCTTGTCCCCAGGGAGCCCCCATCCTCCCTCCCAGGGGCCCAGGACAGTGAGAAGGTCCTGAAAGAGGAGTGTGCACCCTACTCCCAGCCTTGGCAAGTGGCCCTCTTTGAGAAAGAGAGTTGATGTTCAAGGTCACCTGTCAAACACCAAGATAACAGAGAGCACCATCCAAGTTTTGGATGCAGAAGTTTGTGACTTTCTTCTGGGGGTGCAAACCGACGGGAGCCAGAGCCCGGCCTGGGAAGAGACTCACAGGGCACCCAGCATCCCCCTCACTGTTCCTTTGTACCCACGACTTTGACCCCCCAATGAGAAGGGGCTTGAGGTAATGCGCTGTTCGTCCAATACATGACCATGCCATGAGATCTTGAGCATCGGAGACCCACTCTCACTCAACCTTAGTTCCCTCATCTGTAAAATAGGCAGTTAGCTCACCGTGCTATCAAGAGGTTTAAGAGGGTTCATTTCATGTGAACTGATTAGAAGAGTACTTGGTCCTGGCAAATACTTATCTCGAGATAACCAGTGAGGGATCCAGCCCACATCCAGATGGATCCGAAGGGTTGGTGGTGTAACTGAAGGGAAGAAACTACGAGGCAGACAAAAGTGATGATCCAACAGTGCTCACCTGTGCATGGCATCAGGAACCAGGTCCAGGAGAGAGAATGTCTTCTTACACCAACTTATATAGTTTGCAAGCCCCCCTAATTACAGGTCACCTCATATACAACAAAGGGCTGTACCCTAACCCTAGAGGCCCCTGAGTTCATTGAGGCATAACCTGACACCAGTGCTGGAGGCAGGTAAGGGGGAGTGACAGCCCCTGGGAGTTCTGCCCCCTACCCCCCACCCATCCCCTCCCCAAGCAGGGAGAGCAATAGCAACGTATCTGCTCCTGCAGATAAAAGCTGTTGGCCAGGTAGCAATCAGCCATGTGCTCATAACTTTAAGGTAGCATTATCATGGAAGGATATTGTGGGATCATTTTTAATTAGGAGAATGTGACTGGGACTCATCTCCATCTCACAAAAGTGAAGCCCTCCCTCCATTCAGAATTCTGGCCTCCCCAGGCTTTCTGATGATAAGTTGCCCACATGCACTCCCTTCCAAGTCCTCAGTTTCCCTCCCACAAACCAGTAAAGGACCTAGCACACACTATATCACCAAGGATGACTTGTCTTTACGAGTTAGTTCTTGATGTTATTAGGTGCCATCAAGTTGGTTTTGACTTACAGCGACCCCGTGTGGCAGAATAGGACCGTGAGTGACTTAAAAGGTTTTCTAGGCTCTAGTCTTTACGTGGCCTTCATGTAGTCCTACTTCTTGGATGACTTGCTCAGCACACGGCTTGGATAAATACCATGGAAAGATCTAAGGCTGGTGCACGCCCTTTCTGATTTTAAACCACTCAGTGTCCCTCAATGAGCTAAGCTGACAGTGGCCGGAATCATGGGCTCAGGCACAGGAATGGGGAAGGATGAAGGACAATGTTCTGTTGTGCTTAGGGTCACTGTGGGTCAGAACCAACTTGGTGGCTCCTGTTGGAGCCATACCCCCTTGTTCTGTTTAAATTACCATCCCGTGGTTCTACGTACAGGTTCCCGAGGAACACCATTAAATAGTCTGGAAGTTTTATTCTTTTTTAAAAATTTCTTATACTTATTTTTTGAAATCATTTTATTGGGGGAAAGTTTTATTTTTTCATAATGTTATCCATAGTTTGCTATGATCCGGATTGTCCAATGCCTTTGCATAGTCAATAAAACACGAACGAGCACCGTTCTAGTGTTCTCTACTTTCCACCAAGATCCATCTGGTATCAGTGATATCCTATATTCCAAGTCCTCTTCTGAGTCCAGCTTGAATTTCTGGAAGCGCCCTCTGGATGTACTGCGGAAGCGGCTTTTGAATTATCTTCAGCAAAATTTTACTTGTGGGTGACATAAGCCTATTTCCCTTATGCTTCACTTGATTGCACTTTGCAGATATTGTGATTTTTTTATAAATTGGAGATTTGTGGGGCTCCTTAGTGGGGCTCTCCCACTAGTTCAAACTTTTTCATAATGCTACTCCACACTTCAGAGACTATAATGTGGCATAAACATAACTTTTATTTGCACAGAGAAAAATGTGACTGACTTTGCTGCAGTATGAGCTTCATTCTGGTGGCCTGGAACAGAACCCAAATTATCACTGAGTTATCGATGAGCATTCTATGACCATTTCATGCATCACCTTTCTGTACAATGGGCACAGGTGGTTGGCCACGTTGCTTCTCTTTAAAATTTCTTAGCAGAAAGTGGGTGAGCACTTCTACCACTGTGTATGTTTGCCAAAACATCTTCATTGCTAGTCTGTTGACTCCTGTTTATCACCAGTGCCCTTAGTAGACCTTGAACTTCTTCCTTCAGTACCACCGGTTCTCCATCATAGGCCACCTCCTGAAATGCTCCACCACCAGCAACTTCTTTCCAGTACGATGACTCTGTGTATTCTTCCTTTCAGCTCTCGAGTCTTTCTTCCTCCTCCAGCATTTTGCCATAGAATCCTTCACTACTGTAACTTGAGGCTTGAATTTTTCCTGAAGTTCTTGCCACTGGAGCAGCACAACCTGCATTTTTTCCCTTTTGGTTTTATAATTACAGCTCTTCGCACATTTCATTGAAACCGTTTGCCTTCTTGAGCCTCTCTTTGAAATCTGTTCAAATCTTTGGCTTCATCATTTCTTCTCTTCATTTCAGCTCTTTTGTGTTCAAGATCAAGTTTCAGAGTCTTTTTCTGACATCTGTTTTTGGACTCTTCTTTCTTCTGTCTGTTTAATGATCTCTGGTGGATTTAGTTGATATCATCCCCCAACTTGGCTGGTCTCCAGTCATTAGGAGTCAATGCATCAAATCTGCTCTTGAGCAGTTCTCTCAAGAGTCATGTGGTTCTTGTACTTTGGCTCCTGTGGGCTTGTTTGCATGTTCTTTGGCTTCAACTTAACTTACCCATGAAACCATGGAGGGAGTCACAGAGAAGACTCCCCATAGACCACTTAGTCTATTCTACGATCATCCCCTGGCCTTGTTCTCACTGCTGAAATTGAGCTTCTCCATGATCTTTTCTGGGGATGCAGCTGATTTGCTTCCTGTGTAGCCTGTCCTTCAGGGCTTGTGTGCATACTCATTGTTTATGTTGTTGAAAATGGGTATTTCCTGGGGGAGGGGGGGAAACGAGGAGCTGATATCAAGGGCTCAAGTAAAACAAAAATGTTTTGAAAACGATGGCAACATATGTGCAAATGTACTTGACCCAATGGATGGATGGTGATAAGAGCTGTAAGAGCCCCCAATAAAATGACTTTAAAAAATTTAAATTACTAGGTAATAGATGAAATACCAAAAAAAGAAAAAAGAAAAGAGGGGAGGGGTATTTCCAATGAATTATGGTGTTAGGGTGAAATAGAACATGGACCTCCAGAAGAACGAACACCTGCCTTGGAAGAAGTACAGACAGGATGATCCTTAGAAGGGAAGACGATGAGACTGTCTCGTGTACTTTGGAACCATCCCTGGACAAGGACATCCTAGGCGTGGGGAAATGGGTTCTGATCTGGAAGCCCGGGGAAGAGGGAGCTGAAAGTGAGATGCGTGTGCAGGAAGCTGAAATGCTGATGTCCTCGCTGTAAGTGGTGCTGGGTCAGAGACTCTCAGAGCCCCACTGCTGGTATCAGGGTACCCTGGACGAGGGGGTGGAGGGTTGGCACAGCACACTTTGTATTGGGGATAAGTGATTCTCTCAACCCTTGTTTCTATCCCCCTTCAGTCTATATTCATTTGGCTCGGTCCCCCAAGTCCAAAGCTCCAGGAGCTAGAGGCCCTGCTGGATCTGGCCCCAGCCCCTGGGAATTCGTCCAAGGTGCCCCAGGGCCCTCAGGACAACAGGTGCTGGTTCTCCCGCCCCTTCCACAGCTCTGGGTGGGGTGAGGGGTGGAGGCTGTCCAGCCCCCAGCAGTATGGGCAGGGCCTTGGCCAGCCTCTGGGTGCCAGCAGGGCAGGGGCGGGGCCCTGGGGGATGAGGGTTTTTAAAGTCTCTTCAGGGAGGCTCCTCAGCTACAAGCTCACCACCTGCCTGACCCTGGACACTGCTGTCACCATGTGGTTCCTGGTTCTGTGCATCGCCCTGACCCTGTGGGGCACTGGTGAGACCCTGGGGGGTTAGTAGGGTAGGGGTAAGAAATGGGGGAGGGTGAGTGGGCCTTGGTTCTTCTGTGGCTCCCTTTTCACCATTCCACCCGGACCACGAGCTGCTGTCCTTGCGGTTACAGTCCACGCCAGACCCTAATACCACCTGCTTTCCTCTCTCCCTCAGCCCCGCTCTGCAGGCCTCCTGCCCACAATAGGTCCCTGCTTCCTCCCAGAAGGCCCTAGAACTTTCTCTTTTCCCCCAGACAGCTCGCAGGTTCCAGCCCCTTGCCCAAAGGGGCAGAGCCTGGTCTCCGTCTATCTCTTTAGGAGCCCCCAACTCTTCCGACCTGGCCAATCCCACCAGTCCCTGGGACCCCGATATCCTCTACTGTACTCTGGATCTCAGTGACTCCATGGTCTGGATCCTCGTCCCCTCAATCTCACCACAAACCCCAACTTTCCCCCACCAGCTGTCAACTCTCACCTCGGTTCCCCAGCCCCTGAAATCTGGCTCCATCATCCTGATCCAATGATCCCCAGATTCCACCAGACACCCACGATTCTTCCCAGAAAAGCCATCGGGCCTCTGACTGTATGTTCGCCCACATTCGGGTGCTGTGGGCAGTGTCTGGAAACGTTCACTTGTTCCTCAGCTCTGTTTCCGAATCCCTACCCAACAGCCTAATGCTTCTCCCCGCCCAAGTAACGGTCTCCTGAGTCCTCTTCCTACCTGAAACTCACCTTGGCTGCTCAAATCTTCCGGAACCCCTTCCCCATACCTGCTTCCCACACATGATGCCAGGCTTACCCCAACAAAGCCACCTCTCCAACCTTCTCTATTCTGTCCCAAAGAGTACTCTAAGAAAACCCAAATCCCTCTGTCCTCTTCAATCCTGCTCAGACACCAGAAGCCCCTCCCGCAGCTGCTTCCGGAAGGACTCTGTCTCATCCCTCCTCCTGAGAGCCTCTCCCTGTCCTGCTCCTGGGCCCCTCACACCCTCTTAGCACACCATCCCTTCCTAGCCTCACAGGGTCCCTTTCTCTGCCCTTGCCCTATCCTTGCCTGTCACCCTTTGACCTGGAACCCCAAAGTCTTAGATCTCCCATCACCAACTGACCCCTTCCAGGCTTTATCCAGTGACCTTCAAGTGACCCCCAAATCTCCCAGCCCAGATGTTTAGTCTTGGCCTTCTGGACCTGACTCCCCAGAGCTGCATCCTATTCAGAAACCCACAAGCCCGCCCAGGCTTTGACCATTCCCCCAAAGCCCAACCCTTGGCTGTGGGGCTCCTGATCCTAACCTCTGGGACCTCCTGCTCCTCTCTGATCCCCAACCTCCTGTCCCCCAGTCTAGGACCTCAAATTATCCCATCCCACAACCATTGCCGGCTCCTCCTCTGGGCATCTCCCCCAACCCTGGTCCTGGGGCATGCATTGCCCTCGAAGCAAAGTCTCCTGAGCTAGTGGTCAGATCTCGATGACCCTCAGGTCCCACCAGACACCCCCGTTTCTTCTCAGCCTTTCTGTCCAACCACCCATGGGCAATCCTATGCCTGGCTGCACAATTCAGTGCCTATCTTCTCAGGCCACCAGCCCTGGCCCCCCATATCCAGTGCTGGGACAGCACAACCCTTCCCCTAGCCCAGCCCCTCCCCTAGCCCAGCCCCTGCCCTTCCTGCCCACCCTGACCTAGCGCTCTCTCCTCAGGAGCGGCACCCCCCATCTATCCCAGGATCATTGGAGGCTGGGAGTGCAAGCCACATTCCCAGCCCTGGCAGGTGGCCGTGTACAATTACAATCGGCCCGTGTGTGGAGGGGTGCTGATAGACACCAAGTGGGTGCTCACTGCCGCCCACTGCACAAGCCAGTGAGTATGGGCAGGGGGGCCTGGGGAGGAGTTGCCTGTGCTCCCATGGAATGAGCAGGGGGGCCATCCTGTCTCCCCCCACACCACGAACAACCACAGGGGATGCTGGCAACTGAAAGGGGAGAGGGAGCGGTGCTAGAGCATGTACCAGAGAGACTCGGGAGTGGGTGGAGGGGTGAGGTGGCTACCCAGCATCCGCTCCTGGCTGCCTGAGTCTCTCTTCTGGGCATCTCTCTCTTGTGACCATGCTTGGGTCTCTCGCTCCCTTCCACTCCTCTACCTGCATGCGTCTCCATCCCATTTCCCATCTCCACTGCTGTCTCAGCTTTAGCAGCTGTCTGCCTCCAGCCCCACCCTCCAGGACACTGGGTCCTCTCCAGAGAGCCTCTAGGAAGGGCCAGGGTCAGCTGGAGTCTGGGAGGAAAAGGGGAGGCAGGGCCCAGCTGACCTTGGGCTGAGAGCCAGGCCCCAGCCTGCTGGGGAACCAGCACAACTGTCCCAGCTACACCTGAGCTGCTCTCAGGCCCCCCTCCCTCTTCCACCTGCCCCAACCAATTCCCCCAGCTCTCTGTCCTACTGCTGCCCTGGTCTCTCACCTCCAGTCACCACCTCAGGCCCCTTCTCCCCCCCTTTTCTCAACGTCTCACTGCACCCCCCCCACTCATTCCACACATGCTGCTCGCCTTCCCCCTCCATTTCCTTGTGACTATCCATGTCACCAGGGCCCCCTCGCTCTGTCTGCCCCTCTGTGACTTTGCATCTTACTTCACCCTAGTATTCATTCCTGTTATTGACCTCCTCCTCACCTGCTCCTTCTTCCTTCTCCTCCTGCCTCTTCCTCCTAGCTTTCTCCTCCTCCTCCTCCTCCTTCTTCTCCCTCTCCTCTTTCATTGTTTCTCCCTGGGCACCCTCCCCCAGGTTCCCTGCCCTCTGCTCCTCCCCCTTCTTCTCTCCCCTTCATCCCTCCAGCTCTCTCTCCCTACAGGAATTACCAGATCTGGCTGGGCCGCCACAAACTGAATAGTTCCTCAGAGCCCATCCAGTACGCCCAGGTCAGCGGCATCTTCCCACACCCGGACTTCAACAAGACCGCCCCGGATCCCTTCGAACAGGAGGACTACAGCAACGACCTCATGCTGCTGCGCTTGAAGGGGCCCGTGAAAATCACAGACGCTGTGCAGGTCCTGGCCCTGCCCACCCAGGAGCCTCAAGTCGGGAGCACCTGCCTCGCCTCAGGCTGGGGCAGCATGGATCCAGAAGGCAGTACGTGACTGCCCAACCAGGTTGCCTGCGGGGAGGTCCACCGGGAGGAGGGGCAGAGGCAGCCAGGTCTGACTCAGGGGGCAGATGGAGGGTCCTGAGCCAGGGTCAGAGGGAGGGGGGCTGGGCTGCTGTCCCTGAGCAAGGACCTGGCTGCTGAACGGATGGGCAAGACCCAGCCCTGCTTCTCCCCGGCCCGTAGAAGTGTTTCCTCGAGAACTGCACTGCGTGGACATCAATATCTACCCCAATGACGTGTGTGCCAAGGCCCACCCCTACAAGATAACGGACAAGATGCTGTGTGCTGGGGACATCAAGGGCGGCAAGGACACTTGCGTGGTGAGTCAGTCCCCTCCCTGTCCCTCTCCCCTTCTACAACACCCCTGCCCCCGCCCCACCGCACGAGACTGGCGGAGGGGACCCAAGGGCGACCCCCTCCCAAAAAAACTAGGCAGGCTCCGGTCTCCTGTTTCCACTGCTGCCCAGATGTCGCCGCCAGCCCCACCTCAGGGTCTCAACCCCCTCCCGGCACCCCGCGAGTCTCACCCCTCCACACCCGAATTCGTCCTTTCCTCCCCGCACCCCGTGGAGCGGACAGCCCCACTCAGACCCGGGGGGCGCCGGGAGGCAGCCATAGAGAGCCCCCTCCTCCCTCAGGGAGCCCCCGTTCTGGTGAGGGGCACAGACGCCACCCAGATGTAACACGTGCGCGACCGTGAGCGTGGGGGCGGGGCGGGGGGAGGTAGGCGCTCAGCTGGGGGAGGGGAGGATAAAGGGCCTGAACCCGGAGGGGACCCCACACAAAGGTGAGCTTCAAATACCTGGAGCTGGTGGGGGCGACCCCGGGGAACCCGCACGGTAAGGCCCGGAGTGCTGCGGCCCGGAGTCTGTGAGGAACCGGGAGTCCGGGGGCGGGGACTTGAGAGGCCATCTGACAACGCGACTGCGCGACTCCCGCGGGAGCTCGGGGCGTGGTCTGGGCGTGGCCTCGGGAGGAGGAGCAGCGGAGGGGCGGGGCCGAGCGCCTGCAGCACCGGCTCCTAGGGCGAGACCCACAGCGCCCTCTGGCGGCCGGGCGGGGAAGAGGCCGCAGGAGGAGCTCGGCTGGGAAATGACACTGGGGGCTGGTCCAGGGGGGCGCCAGCGGGGGTGCCGGGAAGAGTCTGATTCTGCCGCCCTTTGAGGGAGAGAACACCAGGCCTGCTGGCCGCTCGCAAAGGGACAGTGGGGGACGGAGATGAGTCAAGTGTCCCCCAACTGCTCAACCGGAGAGACAGCTCAGCATCTCCAAGGGGGCACTGGGCCCTGGGCACCCCCATCCACCCCACATACCACACACACCTACCACACTCACTGATAGAGACACATGCACCCACACACACACCCATTCACACTCATCATATCCACCACACACAGGCACGCACAGGTAGACACTCACACATACACCCCAGACACACACACTCACATATGCACCCACAGCACACACAGAGCCTAACACACAAGCACATCACACACACAACACACATACCAGAGCACTCACAAACTCTCACCACACGAACTACACACACACACACACACATACACACACACACACACACACCACATACCAACCACTGGGATCCCTCAGGAGCCCCACTGTGAACCCAGTGGCTTCACCAAATCCGCCCCTCCCCCATGCTCCATCCCCCAGCCAAGGTGCCCGCCCACCCTTCCCTGGTTCCAACAGATCAGCACCAGCCCCTCTGAATGTCTGTCCTCTCCTTTCCTCCCACCGTCCCTCCCCCTCTCCCAGCCTTCAGTCTCTGCCCCCCCGTCCAATTCCGCCCACCCGACACCAGCAGGACATCCCACACGCAGAACTGGCCTTGTCTGTCCCCTCCTCAGAGTCCCTCGGTAGCTCCCCATTCCTCCTCCCAGCCCCATGAGAGTGATGTCCAATGATGAGGACCTTCCTGGGAGACGGAGAAGGGATCGGAGACAGGGCTTGGCCATACTCCTAGTGACCTGTCTGCAGGGACGTGCTCCTGTACAGACAGCGGACACTGAAGTGCCACCATCCCCGTTGGCAGGACCCCGGCCACTGTCCCCTCCATCAGAATCCCCGCCTAGCTTCTCCGGGCGCCGGACCCTGGAAACAAGGGTCTCTTTCCCTAGAGCGGAGCGGTCTCTCTGTGTGACCTGCAAGCCTCGCTCTGAGGGCTGGGGGTCCACAGGCTGACCGTTCTCACTGTCCCCTGTGTGCGCCTAGGGTGACTCAGGTGGCCCACTGATCTGCGATGGCATCTTTCAAGGAATCTTGTCTTGGGGCGACAACCCATGCGCCACCGTCGGCAAGCCGGCCATCTTCACCAGAGTGTTTTCATTCCTGGACTGGATTCACGACACCATGGCGGCCAACCCCTGAGCGCCCTCGCGCCGCCCGTACCCCCCATTAAATAGAATCTGCAGCAATATCTGGTGTCATTGCCCTTTCTGGACGCGGGGTCCTTAGGAGCTCAGGCTGCACCTGGCTGAAGCCAGGGCCCCCCAAGCTGGCCTCTGGTGACGTGCAGGGGGGACAGGGGACAGGGCAGGAGGGACAGGCTGGGCAGAGAGATGGGCAGGAGGTGCCTCCGTTTTATTGCGGGAGGGGCAAGCCAACAGGAGAGCAGAGAGGAGTTAGACAAGAGTTAAGACTCACCTCCCAGAGAAGGGGACTCATTACCAGGACCACGGCCAGCATGGGATGCTGGGCGGGGCCCCGTCCTCTTGGAAGCTCAGTGGACATGGAGGCAGGGCGGGGCCTTTAGGGGGAGGGGTTGGGGGCGGGCAGCCTGTGTCTGGAAGGATGGTGGTGTGGTTTCATGGGTGTGACCTGATAGAGCCAGAAGAGTTTGGGGGGCGGGGCCTCATTACACTGGCCAATAGGGGTGGACTCCTGAAAAGCCCTAGGGCGTGGGCGGGACAAGGGTTCAATAGTGGGGGGCCAGAGCCTCACTAAGAAGTCCTAGGTAGCTTTTCAGGGAGTGGGGCTTCCAAGGAGGGGGCCCTGTTTGGAGCATCACCTAAGCTCGGGAACAGCCATGCAAAGGGAGTAGGGCCCATTCTCTCCAATAACAAAATCAACAAAGCGGGGTGGGGCGCCCAGGACCTGGTCAGGGTGATTGTTCAGAGTGCTTCTGAGGAGCTCAGTTTCCAGGGGAAGACGGAGGTCCACTCAGGATGCTGACTGAACAGAATCACGGTTACCCTGGAAGGCCAAGTCTGTGATCTGTTTGGACAAGCACCTGGGGACCTTCCACGGGAATTCACCTGCCACTCCTTCGAAGATGTCCCTTTGCTCCACATGCCCACGTGGATCAAGTAGGACAGAGCGCCTGTGATGGAGCATGAGACTCCCAGCTGCCCTTTCTGCCGGCATGACCCACCCCATAACCCGACTGCAGCCAATCCAAGGTCCTGTTGACTCTTCTCCCAGGATCTGCCTCTTCCTTGGGATAGCCTTCCGATTCCTCCCAAGTGGTTTCCCTCCTGGTCCCATCTTTTCCTCCTGAGACCCCGCGGAATGATTATTTACACATAGGGCTGCTTAACAACACAAGCTCCGCAGTTGAAACCTCTTCAGCCGCCTTGTCCGAGAAAGACAAGACTTTCTGCTCCCATAAGGAATTCCAGCCTCTGAAACCCACAGAGGCAGTTCTCTCTTGTCCTGTAGAGCTGCCGTGAGTCAGCATTGACTCATGGTAACGGCGGCGTGTTCGTTTTGGTTCGATTACTTATTAAGACTCTACCTCTTGCCAAAGGGACCAAGTATAAGGCATCACTCCAGGGACCCTATCTTCACAGCCCCCTCAATGTCCCTCCCACCGCCCACGGTCCAATTGCCTGCTCTGGGCGACCCAGAGGTGTAGCTTCAACGCTCACGTGTCTGCCTCTGCAGGAAACGAACACCTAAGGAAATAGGATGAGGACGATATTCCATAACTATCACAGGGGGAATCTGGAAAGCTAGTATTCCGCGGTAGGGAAGCCTCCACTTTGATAAGTTAGAGATCAAATCCAAGTACATTATCCTGCTTTAACTATTCCCAGATTCCCCCCTAACAGTCATGCTGCCTTCAAGTGAGCACATGGTGGATTCTATCTCCCTACAGAAGCAGGCATTCTGTCCCTCTCTTCCCACCCTGTCACCCGGCCCCCTTCAATTTCAGATCCTCTTCCCAACAACAAACCGATCTCTACCGCCTGGGACTTTACAGTCACCGAATAATAACTGAAATCTCCAATGCAGCCTCCTCATCAACTTGAACCTCCTCCTTAATGAGAGCTCAGCCCAATGTGCATCCATGATTCCATTCCTATCTGTCAGAGGAAACTAGCCTCCAACATCTGAAGGGCCAGATGGAGTAATTGTACAGCAATGATATTGAAAGATTACAGTAAAGTCACAGAGGATAAGAAATACAGGAGAGAGAATAAAGAAATCAGACACATGTTATGGTAGCATGCTTACCTGAGCCCCTCTGGATGGTCTACGTGGAACTAAGAGAGAGCATCTTTACTATCTTGGGACATTTTCAGGGAGCCATAAGACATGCATATTCAGTAGTTACATGTGTCACAAGGTGGGTGGAATCCACAGTAAGGTCCCTAAGCTCACAGATGAGGAAACCTAATACCTGCATTGGGGGAAGGTATGAGGGGGACTGGGTGACACATTGGGAAGAGAGAAAAGGATGTCTTCTAGAGGGAGATAGAATCAACCCTGTGCTCCCTTTAAGGCAGCACAGCTGTTCAGGGGAGAATCTGTGGGAATGATGTTTAAAGCAGGATCATGTACTTGGACTTGACCTCTAATTTACCAAAGTGGAGGCTTTCCTACTGTGGAATACCAGCTTTCCCGATTCCAAGTTAGGGAATACAGTCTTCATCATACTTCCCTCAGTGCTAGTTTCCCACACCTACCCTGACACCACCTCATTACTCAACAAGCCTCAGGCTCTAGCCAACCCCATTTCTAGTCCCAATCCTCCCTCAATGCCATGCCAAACCCTGCCCCACACTGCTGCCGCCACCGCCACCACCACTTCCATCACCACCAGTCTTGTGACTGTGTTCAAGTTAGTTCATCTTTCTTTTTTTAAGGGGAGGGGGTGAACACAGTTCCCCACTACCACAAATTGTGCAGTCGAATTTCCCACGTTTGGGGAAATAACAGGGGTCAGCACATCCAGAGTGCAATGGATAATCCTCGCCCTGGGAAAACCACCTTCGTGATCATGGTATCTCCCTGCCTTTCTGAGCTGGAATTTTCTCATCAGGAGATTCGGCATGCCCTGGTGGTAGAACGGTTACACATTGGGATATGGTTACATGGTTGGCAGTTCAAAATCACCAGCAGGCCTCAGAAACCTACGGGGAGGTGGTGGTGGGGTGTGTATGTGTCTTGATGAGTCAGTGTTGACTTGATGGAAGTGTGTTTGGTTTGAGGACTGGCATACAATTTTCTACCATGTGGAAATGTAGCGTGGATTTATGGTAGTTACATAATCTGGTGCCAATTGGGACTTGAAAGGATTAAGAGTATAAGGGTAGAGTCCAATCTGTCAACCGGATCATAGCCAATGAGGCCTCTGTGATGGCATGACCTTCCCCTAAGGATTCTGGAAATTCCCGTTTTCCTCCTTGGAGGTGGGAGACACTTCTCTCTCTGCTCACTTCCTTGGTGACTGTCTACTGACAAGTCTGACTCCCTGTGAGACATCCCTGAGGAGAAACCACATGGACCTATCCTGATGCAGCCAGAACCCTGGACCTGGAGTAGCCATGTGGAGACTCCTGCCAGTGCTAAGGTGCTTACAATGCCACTGGATATACAAGACTTCCCACCCACTGGCCTGTGATCTCCCTGCATTTGGCGTGATTGCATGTGTTCCATGAGTCTGAAGAGGACTTTATCGATTGATATCAGACATATGGGCTAATATCGGACTTATGGACTTGATCTGTACTGAGCTGGAATGTTTTCTCAATATTCAATTGCTCTTATATATAAAATTCTTATACACATATGCACGTTTATTAATTTGTTTCTCTAGACCTCTCAGAGTAACACAGGATTGTACTTGATGATCTGATTAGAACGGTTTCATTTTCTATTTGCAAGGCAAATCACATTGTTTTTGTTTGCAAAGAAAACCTTAATTTGAAAAGGAGGGATAGACCATGTAATCCTGCCCTTTGAAGCAATGGACCACAACTTTCTGTTGCATCGTAATATTCCCAATAGTGAGGGTCAAGTCTGGAACAGAGAATACTGAATGTCATGTTGGCTTGTTAGTAGCTGACACGTGGCCAGTGTTTCTTACAGTTCATTCCAATTATTCAAATAGAAAGTGCAAATTATAGAAAACAGCTCAGTTCTGTGCCATCTAAAATAAGGCTTTGTTTTTAAATCATTTTATTGGGGGCTCGCACAACTCTTATCACAATCCATGCATCCATTGAATCAGGCATGTTGGTACATATGGTGCCCTCACGCTCATTTATTCATTTACTTTATTTTTTAAAAATAATTTTATTGGGGCTCATACAATTTTTATCACAATCCACACATACATCAATAGTGTAAAGCACACTTATACATTCGTTGCCCTCATCATTCTCCAAACTCTCTTTCCACTTGGGTTCCTGGGATCAGCTCCTCATTTTCCTTTTTCCCCTCTCCTCCTCCCCACCCCCCCTTTTTTTTTAAAAAAAAAAGAAAACACTCTGGTGCCTTGGGTAAGCATTGGATGATGGAACTGCAAAGTTCTTCATTCAAACCCACCAGTTGCTTTGTGGAAGAAACATGAAGCTGTATGCTGTAGTCAAGATTACATCCTCAGAAGTCCTACAGAAAGAAGATAACTATGTGGGTTTGTTTGGGGTTGGGTTTAACTCCCTCTTTTTATTAAACTACAACAACAAAAAACCCTCCCATATATTTTTCAGTAACAACAAAAAATTTACTCCCTGCTCCATTGTCTGAAGAAAACAAAACAACACCCACAAACAAACAAAGTCAAGAGGCCTTTTCCTTTCCACAAACTCATTCGAACATTTCCAAACAAAAGGGGAATGCTCAACGTGACTTTCACTGCATCGGGAACCCCAATTTACAGACCCAATATAAAAATTAATGACCTGGGTCCCTCCGCCCTCAGACTGGGAGTCTGTCCTGCCCCCTAAAATCCGAGTCCAGCCCCTCAGCTCCCTCTTCTCTCTGAACTAGGAGTCTAGGTGTGGGATGTCACTGTAAATGGGGACCGTCTGTCTCCATCACTAGACGCAGAGAGCATTTTCATTTATGGGCAGGTTCAGCAGGGAGGTGCGGCAGGGTCTGGGTTTGGTTAGCCCTGTCTACACAAGCCCGGGGTACTGAAGTTGTTGCAGGCAGCGAAGGGGAGAGGGGTCCGCGAGGCAGGCCCACAGCAGCTGCATCATCACTGTGGGAAGATCCAGGATGTCCTACGATCCGCCTCCTCGATGCGGCCGACAGCAGACAGACCCGGAGGAGGAGTCTGGGAGGCCATGGACCAGACGGGTAAGGAATTCCTTTGCCCAACATCGGGTCCACAGGCCCGCCCTCCCCCAGATCCAGAGTCCCGCCTTTCTGCCACAGTCGTTACTTTGGCCCCGCCTCTCCCCCCGCGTGGAAGCTCGCGGGGCTCTCCCCCCTCCCCCCCAGCCCCGTCCGCTAGGAAGACTTACTCTCGCGAAACGAGGGATTTGCGCAGGCCACGCCTCTAGCATCCGCCCCGCCTCCGGCTCCGCTTCCCTTTCTGGCCCCGCCCACTCTCGGGGTCTTGCTTTCTCACCTTCCCTTGTGGCTGTCCGCCTAACTGCCTGCCGCGCCTTACAAAACAACCGTTCTCAAAACGCCCATGACTGTCTGTCTACGTCTCCAGACACAAGGTCTCTTCATGTTTTCAGAAAGTCTGTGGCGGTAACAGGCGTGAACTCCTTCTCCAAGCCCGAACGCGGGACCCCTGGCACCGGCGCTTGCCTAGGACGACTCAGGAAGTGCCCGGAATGGCGCCGACTGGGGGCGGGCCTTCCAGCGTCCGCACGCTATAAATAGAGGCGCCTTAGCGCGTGCGTGCTCTTTGCAACGGAAGGCGGTTAGGTAAGTACGATGGGTCATCAGGTGTGCGGCTTTCCCCGTTTCGGGACCTTGCCTCTGTGGGGCACGTGGTATAAAACGTCTAGTACTAGTAACATCACCTGGTGGATGAGGTCGGGGTGGTCAGAAGGGGCCGGGGCGCGCGCACGCGGCGGGGACCAGGTGGCGATCGCCATGAGGTGCGCGGCGTCTGAGGAGAAACGAGGGTTCTTGGTGGCTGACGTAGTTTCCTGCTGCTAGACTCTTGGGTCTCGGCCATCTTGCTCACTTGTGGGGGAGTGGGGTCTGTGACGCCGTGTAGGTTTCGTTTCACTCCGGTCGGTTTGCTTTATTTTAAGGGGCTCTTGGTGGCACGAGAGGAGGATTTGGATCCGCACGGGGAGGAACGGTAGCCACGGTTACTAGGAGGGAAGGGGGAGTAAAGTCCGTCTGAGTGACTGAAGTGTGGATTTGCAGCAACGGATGTAATTGCTTTGACAAACGTGGCTGAAAGCCATGCGTGGACGCACGAACTGTTTTCGCTAGAGTTGGTTTTTCAAAGCTGGCTTCTGAGGCCGCCAGTGACGCGCAGGGGCTGACGTCAACGCGCAAGTATAGATGGCGTTAGAACACAACGGTCTTGTCTGGATTTCTCAAACGAGGCACGGTTGGTCGTTGGCTTTCTGCCGACTTTTACCGGAAACTGGAAGGTCCCTACCCTGAGCTGAGCCGGCTGATTACGGAGAGGGAGAGAGAAGTGCCCGGCTGACTTCCTTGGTTTGACGAGAGTGGCTAGATCATACGATTATTTCTGGTGAGGCTCGCTTGGTTAAGGATTAGATTACTTCTCGGGACTTTGTATCTACATCTCTGAGTGAAGTTATTAATTTAACTAGAACTCTACCCAGGCTACTCACTGTTAACTCCATCAACGTTGACTTCTAGCTGCCCTAGAGGGTTTCCTAGGCACCCCCTGCTGCTCATGCTCCCCTCTGCTTGGCGCCTCCACCATCTTAATGGCGAAGCCTGACGTCAGTGCCAGATTCCAGCCCCTGATCCCCAGCTTACCCTAAAAGGGAAAGAAAATGCCTCACCCGGCCTAAGGCCACACCACCGGACGCCTACTTTGGATACATTCAGAGATCCCTAAGGGTTCCTGCTTCTGCGAAGAGTTACAACCTACAAACCCTGCAGGGGCAAAGCTGCACTGCCTTGTAGGGGAGCCATGAGTAGTCTATCAACTCAGTGGCATTGAGAACATCAGTGTATGTCCATCTCTCCCTCTTGGGAGTCATTTGAATTTGTAAGCGCACCCCCTTCCCCATGAAGAGCTCAGGGATATGCGTCTCTCGCCTCCCTTGCTGAGTGGCTTTCTTGAGCCAGTCCCAAATATCAAAGACTTAACTTCGTCCTAGACCAAGCAGCCTTCTCTTGGTTTTTCCTGTTTTCGGTGAGGGTTTACATGACACCTCATGTTCCCTGCCTGCAGCAAGTCTTAACCAGGGTGGTCAGTGATGATGGGCTGCAGTCTTGCCTTGCAAGCCTCCAACTCAGAAGCATTAGGCTTCTTTTTGTTTACCCCTGGATGACACCCCCCCTTTTTTTTTGCAGCTGAGCCTTACCCTTAAATAACTGTCTAGGAGACTCCTTCACCATCACCTTTCCCTGGTCAGTGGAAGAATCTGTCACTCATTCCTCTCTGTCGTTTTTTCCCAGAATGATTAACACCTGTGTCCTCCCAGTCAAGGCATGGGATTGTCCGCCTTCCTTTGACCGGTGGAGGAAGAGACATCTTGGTGTCCCCATGGGGGAAGCTGTTAATCATCTTTTACTCTGCCTCCCTCCCTGAAGGGGAGGCCCAGGGCCTCCGTGATGTCTAGCACTGGGCTCTGATCACTCCTGAGGACACAGTGCACCCCAGGACCTTTGACACCTGGGGTTCTGAGGGGCCCTGGCTCTGGGGAGGCTTCCAGACCATTCCCTGCCCCTGTCTACCCTCTCAAAAAGCATTTTCTTGTGTTTTAGGTGCAATCTGGGAGCTGAGAGAACTTCCCTGCCCTGGTAAGTGGCCACAACCCTCCCACCCTGTAACAGCATTGTCTCACGGGGTCTCCAAGGTAATGTTCTTAGGTACAGAACCCCCTGCTCTTTCTCCCAGGGACATTTGGCAGTTCCCAACTGTCAGCTGCACCGCCAGGCTTTCTGTACAGTGGGGTGCTGCAGGTTTTTAAAGACTGAACGTTTCATCGTCGTTTAGTTCAGTTTTGCTGTGAGTTGCCTGAAGCGTCCTTGTATGCCCTTCCCCTCTCCTCGGTGCCAGGTGATTGGTTTTGTTTCCCAGGTCTGCCACGGCAGACTTCAGGCTGGCCTGGCTCAATGAGTACATGGGGAGGCCTTCCAGGGGGGTTGGGTAAGACAGTTTGCTCTGCAGGTTCCTACACCTGTCTTCTAGAGCTTGGGGTGGGAGCCTAGACCCTGGATTTGTACCCAGCTCCTCAGTCCAGACTTGGGGGTTAGGGACACGAGGTGGTGCTAGAGTTGGAAGTATGTTGCCCCTTTCCCATCCTGTGATGTCCTGTAATGTGGCATCTGCTCTGCAGACATGGGGTGATGGGAGGCTGAAGGGTTGGGAGAGGAAGTGGGGTCGATCTGGATTCAACAGTTGTGCCTGGCCCCCATGATGTCCCAGCACTGGGCTCCGACTGGCCTTGAGGACACTGTGCCCCCCAGGACCTTTGACAACTGGGGGTCTGAGGGGCCATGGCTTTAGGGAGGCTGCCTAGGGGAGGGATTGCTCTTGCCCCACCTGATCTAACACTTGTGTCCTTCCCCAGAAGACCCAGCAGCCATGGCTGACAGCATGCTGGTGTCCTCCTATCTGGGCCGGGGCAATGAGAGCTATGCCTTCAGTGACCTCATGGACATGGCAAGGCGCTTTCGGCAGCACACGGACACAGATGGTCAGGAACCCATGATCACCTGGATCTTGCGGGTGTATGACCAGGGGGGCCAGGTCCTGTCCCTGACCTCAGCAGAGCTGGCCACCCTGGGGAACCTGACCAGTGACAGCCTTTTCAACTATTACCGCCGGACTCTGCAGGGCAGCTGCCAGCCACTCCTCACCTGGCTGCTGAGAGCCTGGCGCCAGCGCTGGCCAACTCTCTCAGACTTCCGTGCTAGTGAAATGGACTTCCAGCCTTGGGCCACACTGGAGGGCGGCACGCAGCTGGTGCGCGAGTTGGGCATGCTCAGCTGGATCTATCAGGACCCACCCTCTGCTCCGTACCCTGAGGACACAGCCCTCACCCTTGACCTGAAGAGGCTCCTGCTGACCATGGGCCCGGAGGAGCTGCGGCCTTCACTGCTGGCCATGCTGGCAGCGAAAGGCCAAACGGTGATGAAGGCAATGGAGGCCCTCCAGACCTGTGTTGAGGTGGACTTGCTGGCGCGCAGGAGCCAGCCCCATTGCCGCCAAGGCCTGCTAGGGCCCAGGCCCACTCGCAAGGAGCTCGTGGGCTGGCTGCTGGGCCAGGGCATTCCCCGAGGGCAGGTGGAGAAGCAGCCCACCCGAGTGCTCCTAGAGAGGTACCTCAGGGAGGCCAGGCTCAGTGGAGGCCAGCCTGCCCAAGGGCCATCCCAGGAGCAATTCCTGCCTGTGACCTATGGGGAGGAGCCACCCAAGAGCATCAATTAAGTTCCACCCACCTAGGAACTCAGCTCTTGGTCTGCTGGTGGCATGCCTGTGAAGGGAGGTAGATAAGCAGGAGATGGAACTGAAGTGGTGGGGGGACACCCTGACAGCCCTCACATATGTCCTCAACCCTACCACTGGGGTCACTTGAGGGCAGCAAGCTTTGCGAGGTGAGATATGGGGGTAATTCACTTTAACCAGTGTGATACTGCCTCCTTTTAGGCCAAGTTGAGCCACTCATGGAGTACTTATTTTTTAAAAAGCAACTAGCACCTTAAGCACTTTTGTCCCTACTGTCCCCTGTGCCAACATAACGTCCCCCGTGGGGACTTGAACCCAGTGCCTTTTCCTTGGCACTAGAGACATGTGTAGAAGTTATTGTAATGCCACCCTTGGATGATGGGTCAGTTCAATGGCCACCCTGTCTTGTTCATGATTTGTATAATAAAGGCTTGTGTCTCTGCTCCTTGGCTGGGTCCATGGCATCTGTTTAATTCATCATGGTGGTCAGCTATGACAAAACTGCCCCCACAAGGTTTTCTTGGGATTAATCTGTGCCCTTGAGTCAGGGTGATTGCCTGTGGGTTTCCCAAGACTGACATCTTAATTGTTCAGAGCAGACACCGAATACAGCGTTATCTGAGACTTATTTCTGAGTGGAGAGCCAGGAAGCCAAACTGTCAAGTTGATCCCAACTCAAATAGGCTAAGATTATCCCCTGGGCGTTCTCAGACTGCAGTCTGTCCTCCCAGGGTGGTTCCCAGCTCCTGATAACATTGAGATGAAGAGCCCAACGTCTACCCAGGCTTTGTGGGCAGAGGGATGGGACAGACGCAGAAAATACACCACCGAGAGCCCTGTGGTGAAAGACTATTACAGGTTAAGTCTCCAAATAGTAGATTTGATGACATTGAGTGGCACTGATCAGTTGTCAGGAACTAGGCTGGGCAGGCACAATTGTACAGCGACTAAAGATTATGAAGTCAGAATACAATGGAGCCAGGCACATTTTTTGGTAGCACCTTGCCTTAACCCCACTTGGTAGTCCATGTGGAGATGGGAAACCAGACGAGTACAAGGGAGACATTTCTGACCAAGGCTTACATAGGGGGCATATAAGTCCCCTGATTACAGGTAATCTATATCACAGGATGGGGTTGTTACAACAAAGGCAATACTGTGGGGGAAAGGCCAGCCTCTCACAACTAATCCATGGTTTAATAGGTGCAATTGAACGGTTGAGATTATGTGTGGATCGGTTGAAATTATGTATGTATGGATAGGTTGTAATGTCAGCATGAAAGAGATTGGAATTATGGAGTCAAACATTTCATGGTAGCATGCTCACCTCAGCCCAGCTCTGGTCCACGTGGAGATGGGAAATGACAAGGGGAAAAGGAACGGGAGGGAGCCAGAGAGCCTTTATTGCTAACCAAGGCTTCTCTGGGAGGGTGTGCAAGCCCCCTAATTATGGGTGGGTGAAGACATTGTCACAGGAAGGGGTTGCACGATAGGCTATACAGCAATGAGGGGGACAATCTAGGGATATATACACAATAGGAAAAGGAGGGATTGGCGTACACCACTGTGATAAGGGCTGATCCTAGATTTAGGATGGCAGTCTAACTTTGGATGTCACTGAGCAGGTTTGACCTGTTCTCTGAATCTCCATAGAAACCATTATCAGCAAGGACTGTGCCTGTGTCTCTTCACCTTCCTGGGTGGTCTTAACTGAGTCCTGTGAGTTGCATTCCTGATCACTGCCTCTTCTCTGCTGGTTTCTTCCTGCGGCCATTCTGTTTCCTCCATCCCTCCTTTTGGGCCAGTGGTCCACCTGGGCAGTTAACGTGACTTCTGTTCACTCCAGAGTCACGGCATTCTGTTGCATGGACAGCTCATGCTTTTGTTTCATTAGCCTGCCGTATGCTGACTAACATCCGGGGCTTGTTTCCCATAGGTGTGGGAAACCCACCTTATGACAGGGAGTCTAGAAACCTAGTATTCCACGGTAGGAAAGCCTCCACTTTGGTAAGTTAAAGTCCAGGTACATGATCCTGCTTTAAAAATCATTCCTGCAGATTCTCCCCTAACTGCTATGCTGTGGACACATGGTTGAGTCTACCTGCCTATAGAAGTAGACATCCTTTTCCCGCTGTGACACCCAACCCCCTTGCACATTCCCCTAATGCAGGTATTAGGTTTCCTCACCTGTGAGCTCAGGGACCTTACTGTAGATACCACCCACCTTGTGATGCATGTAACCACTGAATATGCATGTATTAAGGCTCCCTATAAATATCCAAAGACAGTAAAGGTTCTCTTCCAGTTCCATGTGGTCCTTCAAGGGGAGCTGAGGTGAGCATGCTACCATAAAATGTCTGCCTCCTTTATTTTACTCTCTCCTATCTCTCTTATCCTCTATGACTTTACTATAATCTTTATATATCATCACTGTACTTTTGCCCTTCTGCCCGAACAGTTGTGGGGGACTGGTTTCCTCTGACATGGGGTTTCCACAGACATCCTGGTGTACAGAGTTAAAGCATTTGGGGGGACAGCTCACCACCACTTGCCTGTCAGCTTGTCAACTCATGGCTTGTGCGTGGCTGTGATGGTGGAAGCAATGTCACTGGTATTTCAGATGCCAGCGGGTACCTAAAGTGAGCAGGTTTCAGCAGAGCTTCCAGACTGAGTACACACAGGTCTGAAGGAGGGGCAGGTTGTCCTCTTCTGATGACTTAGCCACTGAGAGAGAACCTTGTGGAACATCCCCAAAACATCTCCCTAGAGAAGAGATGTCCCTAAACATTGTCGGACTGTCCAAAAGACCAACAGACCTGTCTTGAAAGATGCACGACCAGAATGCCCCTTGGAGATGAGGATGGTGAACCTGCTTCTCACATACGTTAGACATGTCAGGTGAGACAGCCCCACATTTGTTAACGTAGAAGAGTAGCCCAGAGAGGAACGCCCTGGACAAGACGGATTGACAGCTCCAACAATGGGCTCCATCGTCAGGACACATGCGGGCATGGGGCAGGGCTGGGGTCCCTTTAAGTCGAAACTGACTCGGGCACCTCTCAAGAACCACAGACAGGTTTACACCCACCTCCTGGGGGGTGGCGGGGTGGGGGTGGGCGGGGAGCAGTTCTACACCATTCCATAGAGTCCCAGTGAGTCAGAATGACTTGATAGAGTTTCCAAGGACCCCTAGGGAACGCTGTGGGTTAGGCCACCCTTGAGCTGCAAGCCATAAGGTCAGCGGTTCAACACCCCCCCCCCCACCGCTGTTTCTCAGGAGAGAGATATGGACCTTCTGCTTCGGCAATGACTTGCATTCTTGGAGACCCTCTGTGAGGTGGCCATGAGTTGGAATGATAGCTAACTGTCCACTTGATTCCACTCTACCCCTGGGTAAGTGGCCTGTGAGCTGGGCTTGGGTTAAGCTTGGGCCAGTAAAGGGCTGGGCAGAGATAACTGGCACACTGAGAACCTTTACTATCCTGGGACCCGAATCGAGTGGAGTTTATATGTACATATATCTAGAGTATATATATATATATTTATATAAATTTATATATATAAATTTATATATATATAAATAATTTGGTTTTGAGGGCAAGCTCTGGACCCTGGGTGGTTGTGGAGGAAGTGTACGTTAGTAAAATAGCTCTCAGTGTGATGCTCAGCAGGGGGAAGGGGAGTGGGGTTGGACTTGCAGTTGAGAATGTGACTAGGATTCATTGCCAACTCACCAATGTGGAGGCCTCCTTCCACCAGTCTGCCTCCCAGACTCAATCATGAGCGCTGAGAAAAGCCTGCCGTTGAGGTTGGGGCGGGAGGTGAGGTTGCCTTAGCGAATTTGCCCGCATACACTCTTTCCCCGGTTGACGTAAGCTGTTGGTGAAGCATACTGGATGCTCCTTGGACTGCCAGAAAAACACACAAGTCTGTCTTGGAGGAAGTTCAGCCAGAGTGCTCCTCAAAGGTGAGGATGGTGAGACTTCGACTTGGGACATCTTAGCAGGAGAGATTAGTCCCTGGAGAAGGACATCATGGTTTGTAAAGCAGAGGGTCGGTGTAAAAGAGGAAGCCCCTTAATGAGATGGGCTTCCATGTATATATGGATAGATACACACAACATGAAGGAATATAACAGCTAATTCGCCCACACAGCAATACAGAGGGCTCAGTTCAACTCACTTCCATGGAACAGTTAATATACTGGATGTCCTCCGACTCAGGAGGGCTGCTGGGGCCAACGTCAAGGAAGCAAACAGCTGAGTCTTCCCTAGGATAGTGCAGGCAGTCTGGCCAGAGGCAGCAAACAGCAAGGCGGGTCACCCACAGTCAGCCAGATGACAGGATCCAACAGTCCCAAGCTCAAGCGATGTAGACACTAGCAGTGTGGGAAAGCAGGTCTCCAAGGAACCTAAGCTCTAGCCACATGATCCGCAGTTTGGCAGTCCCACATGTAGTGTAGCTCAGAAGTTGAGGCAGAGAACTAGCAGCCACACGCTGGTGCGATCACCAGAGAGAAAGAGGCGGGGCTTGCCAAGCCGTTTATCTCTTTGCCCTCCAATCAAACCGTGACCTTAACAATCCCACATGTTCCTATTGACCCGTTTGGGACCATAAACCTACCTATCACACTCCTTTATTCTCTCTTCTATCTTGCCTATTCTCTATGACTTTATTATAGAATTTATATATTATCACTGTGTTAGTCCGGGGAGACTAGAGAAACAAATTTATGGATACTCATGTATATAAGAAAGAGCTTTCTTACAGGAGCAATTAAATATTGAGAAAACATCCTAACCCAGTCCAGATCAAGTCCTTAAGTCTGATATTAGTCCATATGTCCAATACTAATCTATAAAGTCCTCTTCAGACTCATGAAGCACATCTAATGATGCCAAATGCAGAAAGATCACAGGCCCATGGGTGGGAAGTCTTGTGGATCCAGAGGCATTTTAAGCATCTCAGAGCTGGCAGGGGTCTCCACGTGGCTCTTCCAGCCCAGGACACTAGCGTAGCTCCATGTGTCTTGTCAAGCTGCAATGTCTCCCAGGGAGTGAGCATGTGTCCCGCCTCCATCAAGCTATTTATCTCCTTAGTGCCTCCACATGATGTCATCAAGCTGCCACCTGATTGACAGGTTAAACTCCACACTTGCATTCTTAATCCTCTCAAATTGACAACAGATTGTGTAACTTCACAATCACCACCGTATGTGAGGGGACCAGCCCCTAACATCACAGATCTGGTAGGCGTAATTGTACAGTGATAATAAGTAAAGATTATAGTAAAGGCATAGAGAGTATGAGAGATAGAAGAGAGATTGAGATAATGGAGTCAGACACATTTCATGGTGGCATGCTCACCTCAGCCTCACTTGGTGGTCCACGTGGAGAAAGATATTTATTGCTAACCAAGGCTTTTATATTCTCTGGGATGTGCAAGCCCCTTAATTAGAGGTGAGGACATATGTCACAGGAAAGGGTTGTGCTATATGTAATACAGTAATGGGAGGGGGTGATCTAGGAGTATCCACATAATAGAAAGGGGTGGTATTGGGGGTACACATGTGACAAGATGGGCAGATCCTAGATTCAGGATGGCAACCTAACTTTGGATGTCACTGAGCTTGTTTGACCTGCTCACTGGCCCACCATAGAAACCATTAGCAGTAGGGTATAAACCCCACCTACAGGGACCAGACTAATGGTCACAAACCTTAAGGGAGCAGTAACCCAGTGTCCAATCAGCAGGGTGTGGGTCTTATCTGTGGTGGGCCCAGACAGTAGTCTGGCAACTGTCTGCCTTCAGGGAGGTAAGGACAATCGTTTACCATTAGCTGCACACATGTCCTAAGTCTAACATATATTTGGGGGAGAAGACTTGGGAGAAAACTTTCTGTTTCCTACAACCACACATTTGTCTACGGACCCTGTGGATGTTGGAGGCTGGTTTCCACTGAGCAGGAACTATTGCCGATCTCATGTTACAGATGGAAACGCGAAACACAGAGAAGGGAAGGGATGTTGGAAGGCACTCAAACCCACTGCCAGTGAGTCCACGAGACAGAATTAGAACAGCCCCCTCTGTAGATTTCGGAGGCTATTAATCCTTAACAGGAGCAGAAAACCTCAATTTTCCCATGGGGGAAGTTGCTGCACTCAAACAACTGACCTTGCAGTTAGTAGCCCAAAGCTGCTTAACTCTCTACACCACCAGGGATCCTCTTCTTCGTGCACTGGCCCCCAACACCCTCCCCCCCAAAAAAGTCTACCAAGTTCACTGTTAGACCCTCTGCTTTACAAACCATGATGTTCTTCTCCAGGGACTAATCTCTCCTGCTAAGATGTCCCAAGTCGAAGTCTCACCATCCTCACCTTTGAGGAGCACTCTGGCTGAACTTCCTCCAAGACAGACTTGTGTGTTTTTCTGGCAGTCCAAGGAACATCCAGTATGCTTCACTAACAGCTTACGTCAATGACCTTACAAGACAGGATAAAACCGCCCTGGTGGTTTCTGAGGCGGTAAATCTACAGAAGTAAAAAGCCTCATCTTTCTCCTGAGCAAGAGGCCTGTGGTTTTGAACTGTTGACCTTGCAGTGAAGAGCAGCCCAACCGTTAACCAAGGCAACACCAGACCCGGAAAAGGAGCTGAGATGGAATCTCCTGGTCTGCGATGCAACACTGCCACCTTGTGGAGCCAGGAAAACATACAAGCAGCGAGGAAGAGGTTGTGGGGTGTGTCAGGGAAAAGATGTGAACAAGGAAGGTCCCCACGTTCTCAAAAAGGGGTCCTGAAGAGATAGGTGCAACCCAGGGGGCTGGCAGGATGCGGAGCAGTGGCTGTCTGAGTCTTAGACGTGGAGGAGGAGAAGAGGGACAGGCTGCAAGCGCCTTGATCTTGGTCACCCCCATCCCAACCCCCAAGCCAAACTCACTGCCTCAAGTCAATTCCAGCTCACAGAGACTGTGTTAGTTCAGGTAGACTAGAGAAATAAATTCATAGACACTCATATGTGCATAAGAAAGATCTTTATATACAAGAGCAGTTGAATATTGAGAAAACACCCCAGTCCAGACCAAGTCCATAAGTCCAATATTAGCCCATATGTCTGATATCAATCTATAAAGCCCTCTTTAGACTCACGAAACACATGCAATGATGCCAAATACAGGAAGATCACAGGCCAGTGGGTGGGAAGTCCTGTAGATCCAGTGGTGTTGTAAGCATCTCAGCGCTGGCAGGGGTTTTCACGTGGCTTCTCCAGCTCTAGAGGTCTGGCTCCATCAGCCCTTCTCCATGTGTCTGCTCCACAGGGATGTCTTGAAGGGAATCCGCAGAGAGAGAGAGAGAGAGAGAGAGTGCTTCCCGCCTCCAAGGAGCAATACCGGAGCTCCCAGAATCCTTAGAAGGCCAGGTCCATACAGAAGCCTCATTGGCTATTGCCCAATTGACAAGCCAGACTCCACCCCTTCACTCTTAATCCTCTCAAATTGACACCAGATTATGCAACTACCACAGTGAGCCTATAGGGCAGAACAGAAATGCTCCCGTGAGTTTCTGAGGCTGTAAATCTTTATGGGAGCAGATGGTCTCTTCTTTCTCCCAAGGAGCGGTGTGTGGTTTCAAACTGCTGACCTTTCAGGCTAGTCGCCCCATTCTTAACCCCCTATACTAAGGTCTGTCGGGAGGGGAGGACTGTGGGAAACGGAGGACTGGGAAGAGAGTGTATGCGGACAAATTCTTTATTCTCCTATTTTAAAAGCCTGGGAGGGCAGGATTCTGGATGGAGGGAGGCCTTCCCACTTGTGAGTTAGAGATGAGTCCCAATCACATTCTCATTAACCCCCATAATATCCCCCATCATTGTGCTGCCTTAAAGTGACTTCTTACAAGCACATGGTTGATTGCTATAGGACCAGCAGCTTTATCTATCTATAGGAGCAGACGTGCTGCTATTGCTCTCCCTGCTCAGGGGACAGTCACTCCCCCTTACCTGCTCCCAGCACTGGTGTTCGGTTACTCCTCCAATGAGCTCAGGGACCTCTTGGTTAGGGTACAGCCCACTTTGGTATGTGTATGGTTACCTGTAATTAGGGGGCTTGCCTGCCCTCCCCCCAAATAATTAAGGTGATATAAGAATACATTTTCTCTCTGCTTGGGCCTGGTTCCTGAAGCCATGGAAGGGGTGAGCACCCCAAAAGCTTTGTCTGCCTCTTAATGTCTTCCCTTCAATGACACAACCGTCCCTTAAGACTGGATCCCACAGGGGACATTGGCAGAGTGGTGGGAAAGGGTGTCTCAGGTAGTAACTACTGTGGGCAGGGAGGCTTCTGAGCCGCCCAGGTGGTGCTCGTCACTGGGGAGTCAGAATGGGCTGGAGGTGATGGTTTTAGTTTATTTTTAACTTTCTCTTGGGAATTGGGTGAAGGTGTGCAGAGCAGAGCAGTTCTCCCTTCAAGAATCTATACCTGTTTTGTCTCATGTCATTAATTGCCATCTGCACCACGTAGCACCATGTCTCCCCACTTTCTCCCTGTGTGCCTCCCACCTCCATTCCTGATTACAAAGTTCAGGAAGGTGTGTTAGTCCAAGTTGACTAGAGCAATACATTCATAGACACACTCATGTGTGTCTAAGAAAGAGCTTTATCTACAAGAGCAATTATATATTGAGGAAACAGCCCAGCCCAGTCCAGGTCAAGTCCGTATGTCCGATACCCGTCAATAATTTCCTCTTCAGACTCACGTAACACATGCAATAACGTCATATGCAGGAAGATCACAGACCAGTGGGTGGGAAGTCTTATGGATCCAGTGGTTGTGGAAGTGTGGAAGTGCTGGCGTGGGTCTCCACATCACTCCTCCAGCTCCAGGGCTCTGGCTCCATCAGGGTAGCTCCATGTGTCTTGTCAGGAATGTGGAAGCAGAGAGTCTGTCTGTATCTGGCCTTCAATCAGCTATTTATCTCCATGGCGCCTCCAAATGAGGTCATCCAGCTGCACCCTGATTGACAGGCTGGCCTCCACCCCTTCTCAAGGTGACACCAGATTATGTAACTACCACAGAAGGCTTAAAAACAAAACAAAAACACCAGTTGATATCAACTTGATGCTGACTCAGAGCGACCCCCGAGGACAGGCTGGCATTGAATTACTCCATCATCATCTCGTCGGGACTGTGGTGATCGCAGGTGTTTTCCATTCCATGCGCACCCATGCCCCATGTTGATAGTACCAAGAATTTATAGCTCAGCAGTAATTAATCCTCATCTTAAACTCTAATGTTCCTGCCACCAACCCTCAGCCTGCTCTTAAACATTTTTAGCTTAACTTTTACCCTAAACTGGTGGTTCTCAGCCTTCCTAATGCCTCAACCTTTTAATATAGTTTCTGTTTTGGTGACCCCCTAACTATAAATTTATTTCCATTGCTACTTCATCGCTGTCATTTTGCTACTGTTAGGAATCGGGCGACTCCTGTGAAAGGGGTCGTGACCCACAAGTTGAGAACCGCTACCCTAACACTCGCTCTGATCCTAAATGGAGCCCAACACCAAACCGAATGCAGATGTTAACCCTGACCTTAAACTTCCTGTTGTTAGGTGTCCTGAGTCGCTGCTGGCTCATAGAGACTCAATGCGCAAGAGAACGAGACTGCCAGGTCCTGCGCCGGCCTCACACGGTTCACATGATTGCAGCCACGGTGTCCACGTCAATGAGCTGTCCTCTTTTGCGCTGACCCTCTGCTTTACCGAGCTGAAAATATAGTGGAGCACCGTATCTCAGAAACTAGAGCGGATGCGCTCTATCCAAAACAATGTTCTGAATCGACACCTTAAATAACTTTAGAAAAAGTTTGGTTGACTCAAGTACTCCCTCAATGCAAGAATACTTTCTTCTACTAAATTGCCATTCTATGATGCTCACCCTCCTGACACAACCACTGAAGACAAAGCGGATGAATAAACAAATGTGGTGAAGGAAGCTGATGGTGCCCGGCTATCAAAAGATATAGCGTCTGGGGTCTTAAAGGCTTGAAGGTGAACAAGCGGCCATCTAGCTCAGAAGCAACAAAGCCCATATGGAAGAAGCACACCAGCCTGTGTGATAACAAGGTTCAAAAGGGATCAGTTATCAGGCATCAAAGAACAAAAAATCATATCATTGGGTGCACACCTCCATGATACAATCGCTCAGGACAAATAGGTGCATAAGCAAATGTGGTGAAGGAAGCTGATGGTGCCCAGCTATCAAAAGCACACCAGCCTGTGCAATCACGAGGTGTCTACGGGGTCAGGTATAAGGCATCATCAGAATAAAAAAATCTTATCATAGTGAATGAAGGGGGACGCGTAGAGTGGAGACCCAAAGCCCTTTTGTCGGCTGCTGGAGATCCCCTCGCAGAGGGGTCGAGGGGAGGAGATGAGTCATTCAGGGTGCGATGTAGCACCGATGAAGAATACAGTGTTCCTGTAGTTCCTAAATGCTTCCTCCCTACCCCAATCACTATCAAGATCCGAATTTTACCTTGCAAGTCTGGCTAGACCAGAGGATGTACACTGGTGCAGATAGGAGTTGGAGGCACAGGGAATCCAGGGCGGATGATACCTTCAGGACCAGGGGTGTGAGTGGCGATACTGGGAGGGTAGAGGGAGAGTGGGTTGAAAAGAGGGAACAGATTACAAAGGTCTACATGTGACCTCCTCCCTGGGGGACGGACAACAGAAAAGGGAGTGAAAGGAGATATCGGACAGGGCAAGATATGACAAAATAATTTATAAATTATCAAGGCTCATGAGGGAGGAGGGAGCGGGGAGGGAGGGGATAAAAAGAGGACCTGATGCCAAGGGCTTAAGTGGAGAGCAAATGCTTTGAAAATGATGAGTGCAATGAATGTACAGATGTGCTTTACGCAATTGATGTGTGTATGGATTGTGATAAGAGTTATAAGAGCCCCTAATAAAACGTTTTAAAAAAGATATTATTAAAAAAGAAAAAAACTTGGTTGTTGGACTGTGTCATCTAGCTATCATCTACCTATGGATCTATAACTGTTCATCTATTCATCTATATATCTTGCTATCCTTCCATTATCTAGCTACATATCTATCTGTTCATTCATCAATCCATTCACCTATCTATATATTTGTCTTTTCATCCATCTATCCATCCACCCATTCATCTATCTACATATCCATTCATCCATCCCTCTCTATACCTTTTCATCCATCTATCCATCCATCCAACCATATATCTCTCCATCCTTCCATTTATCTTTCTACATATCTATCTGTCTATCCATCCACTAGTCTAGCTATATATCTTTTCATCCATCCATCCATCATCCATCCATTATCCATCCATCCATCCATCCATCCATCTATCCATCATCTTAGTTTCTTTTGCTCTCTCTCAATGTAAGCCCCTTTTCCGTCTGTTTGTAGTATGCTTCAGTTTCTGTCTCTGTTTAAATCTCTCCCAAGCAGCTCTCTGAGTTTGTCTCCCTCTCAATCTGAGTCTGTCCGTCAGTTTGTGCTTTGAATCCCTTCTGACTTCTCTCTGCCTTTTCCCACCCTATTACTTCACCTCCGCCCTGTGTTGGCTTCTCCTGGCTCAAGCATCCGGGCTGTAGGCAGAGCCTCCAAATTCCAGCTCCCTTGAGTCAATTCCCAATCACTTGCCAGCAACAGAGCTGAACCAAACCCACATGACCCTCCCTGACCTCACTGGCTGAGCCTTCTGCCATGACTGGGGAGATAATGCTCGCAGTGAGGGCAGCATGGTGATTGGCAGGTGCTCTGGAAAGTGTTTTCCTCCTCCTTCTCCCCCTCAGGATTCTTCATAGTAAGAGGAACCCACAGTAGGTCTACCTGCAGTCACCATTGGGCAGATGCCTATCTGGCGTGTGGAATGCATGAGGGGGCCCCTCCCTCCCATCACCTAAATTGGAGCCACTCCCTGACCTCCTTGGTTTCTAGCCAGGACATTCAACTACCCCAAGAACAAGCTGGGCGACTGGGTGGAGGAGGGACCTGCTTTGCAAGCCCCACCCTCTCACTTTTTCACCCTTAGTGGAACAACAGCCGCCCCCCCCCCCCGTCCTGGGATGAGCCTATCTGCTTGTCTGCTTCAGGGGGTGCAGAATCCAGAAGGCAGGAGGGAAACCTGCGCGGTCACACATCAGGGGTGTCACATGCAGCTTCCCTGGCCCCTCAACATGCCCCTCAGCACCCCCATACTGTGTATGTGTGCGTATGTGTGTGTATGAGAGTATCTGTGAGTGTGTGTGGATGTGTGTGAGTGTGTGTGGGTGTGTGAGTGCAAGAGTGTTGTGAGTGTGGTGTGTGCATGTGTATGTGTGTGTGGTGTGGCATGTGTTTATGTGTGAGTGTGTGGGGATGTGTGAGTGTGTTGTGTGTGCACGCGTGCATGTGTATGTGTGTGAGCTGTCTCCGTGTGTCTGTATGTGTGTGTGCATGTGTGCTGTGTGTGGCAGTGCAAGAGTGTGGTGTGAGTGTGAGTCTGTATGTGTGAGGGTGTCTGCATTACTCAGTATGCACCAGTATTGGGCACGTCCCATGCACGCTCTGCTTCGGACAGAGTCCCCAGGTGTTGTAAATGGTTCCTGAGCTCTGATGCTGACTTAAAGGTTCAAGTCCCCCACCCTCCTCCTCAGGGTGCCTTGGAAGAAAGGTCTGCCATGCTACTTCTGAAAACCAGCTATAGCAAGGACTTTGGAGAGTTTGTGGCCAAGGGACACTAAAAGGTCACAGAATTTCTGTCTCTGCAGACGTTTGGAAGCAAGCCCCTTCCTGCAGGAGTGCAGCGCGAGTCAGAATCATCTCCATAGCAACCTTTTTTTTTGGTTTTTGCCTGTTTTCGAACAGTGTGGGGCACAATGTTTGCTTCTCCCCTTTGACACCCAGCGTCCTCCCTCCTCTCTTTCCACACTTCCGCTGTTTCGTGGTTCTCCTTGGAGCCTGGTGGCACAAAGGTTAAGCACTTGGCTGCTAACAAAGAAGCACTTGGCTGCTAGCACTTGGCAGTTCAACCCGCCCCGCCCCAGCTGCTCGTTGGGAGAAAGATGGAGCTGTCTGACCCCGTGAACATTTCCAGCCTTGGAAACCTCCACGGGCGGTTCAGCTCAATCCTGCAGCATCCCTGTGAGTAGGAATTGACAAGTTTTGTTTTCATTAAAAGGGAAAAACACAAAGCCTCACCACCGCCAAGTCGAAGCCAGCTCATAGTGACCTTCTAAGACCTGACAGAACTACCCCTGTGGATTTCAGAGACTCTAACTCTCTTTTGACAGGGAAGTAGAAAGCCTCATCTATTTTCCTTGGAACGGCTGGTGGATTTGAACTGCTGACCTTGAGGTGAGCAGCTAGAGGGTTGCTAGGCATTGGATTACACTGATGACAACTGTTTTGACCCAGCCTCTACGGATCCAGAAAGTCTGGATTCCATGGAGAATTTGACATTCCGGTTCAGTCCCACCCGCCTACTTTCGATCATGAGTCTCCTGCAGAATCTTAGACCCACACGTCCAGTCCAGTGGTAGCTGGACACGATCCAGCTCTTCCAGTCTCATGGGACAGCAGGCACGTGTTCATGGTGGTGGGGCATTTCCGCTTCTGATTCCCGACTCTCCTCCTTCCTCGACCACTCCAGGTGCCAAAGACCTATGGCTTTATGGCCACTCACATTGCTACTTGTTCAAACAGCTTGCGCTGAGGCTCCAGACTTTAGCACAGCAACCACATGGTGGGCGTCAGGGGCCTGGGCTCCTCCCCTCCCCTAGCGATGGGTATGCAGTAACTTCCAGGTCTCCGACGCCACACAGAGGTGGGCACATCCTTGTACGTGTCCCTGCCTGGGTGTGTAAGGATTTCTTTGGCATGTTGGATTAGGAGAAAGACGGCTGAGTCACAGGGCGTGGGTGCAGTCAGTTTGATGAAATCGTGTCCAATCTGTCTTGGGAGCTGCAGGCCTGGCACTCACCGCAGAAAGACTTGAGCCTGTGCACAAGCCTTACTTCTGTGCCAGCGTTTTCCACTGCCCACCCTTCTGGCTTGGCCCAGATAGGCATTGCTATCAAGTGCTATCTCTTTGCGCCTTCTGTCGCTGATCACCAATGAGTCAGTGTCTCTCTCTGGGCACGTGAGCTGGTGACTTCTTTTGCTTCTGCTGATTGTCTGCTCTTGTTCTTGATGATTCTTTCCCATCAAGTGCCCATCTTTTGCTTCTTGTAAGGAGTCTGTGTTCATCTGGGTTGACTAAAGACACAAATTCATAGACACTTGTATGTATGCAATAGCGACTTTAGATCAAAGAGTAATTGTATATGAAGAAAACATCCCAGCCCAGATCAAATCTATATGTCCAATGGCATATGCCCATAGGTCTGATATCAGTCCATAAATTCCTCTTTAGACTCAGCAGCCATGCAATGATGCGCAGTGCAGGAAGATGACAGGCCACTGGGTGGAAAGTCTTGTGGATCCTGTGGCAATAGGAACATCTCAGTGCTGGTGTGGGTTTCCACATGACTCATCCAGTTCCAAGGCTCTAGTGTAGCTCTGTGTCTTGTCTTCAGGAATATGAAGCAGAGAGAGTGTGTCCCGCCTCCAGGGAGGAAGAAAGGAGTTCTCAGAATCTTCAGGAGAAGGCCATGCCCACACAGAGGCCTCATTGGTTAGGACCTGATTGACAGGCTAGACTCCACCCCTTCCTAGGCTGACGGAGATGATGTAACTGCCACAGCGCCCTGGTGGTGGCATAGTGGTTATGTGTTGGGGTGCTAACTGCAAGGTCAGTGGTTCAAAGCCATCTGCTGCTCCATAGGAGAAAAACAAGGCTTTCTACTCCCAGGAAGAATTACAACTTTGTCAGTACACAGTGACACACACAGGCTGGACTTGATCTGGTTCCCAAAAGTTTTTGTATTTTTTTGGTATGTGTTGTGTTGTGTGGCTTTTGTTTGTTCAGGGGAGAGTATATCTCAGAGGTGTGATGTCAATGGAGGTCACCCTCTTGAAGTTATGTTACCTGCTTTTCCATTTTTCATTTTCGGTCTATGAAACCCAGGACCAATGAACCTATAGGGACAGCAAGTAGAATAAGGGGTTTGAGGGGAGGAGGGTACCAGGGTGGTGGGGGGGCTAAAGGGAGATGATGTGAAGGAGTGTATGTAGAGGAAGAATGGCGGGAAACTGGTTGCCATTATGTAAGTCTATATGACACGATTGAATTATGGAATATTTGTTATATGTATTGAATCCCAGCTTAAAAAACAAACTGACAGTCTCAGAAACCCAGATCTGCCCTGCCCTATAGGGTCGCTAGGAGACGGAATCGACCAGATGGCAATAAGTTTGGTTTTGGGGTTTTATTAAGTCTACAAAGGAGCCCTGGTGCCACTATTAGGTAAGGGTCGGATTGTTAACTGCAAGGCCGGCTGTTCAAATCCACCAGCTGCCCCTCGGGAGGAAGAGGAGGCTATCTGTCCCTGCAGTGATTTACAGCTTCAGAAACCCCATAGGGGAACCCACTATGTGTCGGACTTGACTCATCGACGCTGGGTTCGATCCGTTTGTTTGGATTCAGTGTATAAGGAGCCATGGTGCTGCAGCAGCGGGTTAAGCAGTCGATCACTGGAACAGCCAGAGGCTCCGTGGGAGAAAGATGAGTCTGTCTGCTGTCATGAAGAGGTACAGTCTCAGAAATCCACCAAGGCAGCCCCACCCTGTCTGATAGTTGCTATGAGTAGCCGTGGGGTGCTGGCAGGGAGTGAGACCTTCTCCCTTAGCAAGTGATATGACACCCATCTCCATGGCTCACTCTCTCTGAGAGCTGTCTTCTGTCTACTGGGCCCACTTGCCTCTTCTGTTCTTGTGCTTTCTCCCGACTTAAGACGACAACAACGAATCCACCACGGCTTGGTTTGCACGACATCTTCACAGCTCCTAGGGCAAGACGCCTCTTTCTGGCACCGCCCGACCTTCCCCGCTTACATCACCTTGCAGGAAATGCTCAGGTGTTCGTCTCCACCCTCAGTGGGAACTGTGTGCAGACGGCGGTCCCCTCCCTGTTCCGGTGTCACCAGGCCGCGCTGGATGAGAGAGTGTCCCTCTGATCCAAGAGGGGAAGTCCGGCCTGCTGAGAATCCCGCCCTGTGGGAAACTGAGGACCGGGAAGAGAGTGCCCATGGACAAACACCCTATGCTCATCTGTAAGGAGCCTGGGAGGCAGATTCTGGTGGAGGGAAGCCTTGGAGCTGTGGAGGCAGCCAGTCACCTTCTCTTAAGTAGACATTATTCCCCATGATGTCCCCTGTAATAATGCCAATATCCAGGTGCTGCTTGCAAGGGCATGGTTGGCACTATACGCTGGAAGGTTACGCTGGAAGGTGAACTGCCTGAAGGTTGTCTGCCCTCAGGAGCCATCAGACCACCCCACCGTAAGAACGGCCCACTCCCTTCTGATAGGGATCACAGATTGCTTTCCTGGAGAGACGCTCAGAGACACCTGAGATCAAGTCAGCAAGTCAGCGCAGAGACGACCAAGGTCAGGCTGCTATCTTGACTTTAGAACCTGCCCACCTTGTTACATATGTGCCTTCCTGTCATGCGTGGGCCCTAGCGCCTCCCCTTCCTGTCACGTGCATGCCCTAGCACCTCCCCTTCCTGTCACGTGTGTGCCCCCCATCCTTCCTTTTGGTTGCATGTAGGTCCCTAGCATGTCCCTTCCTGTTAGATATGCTTACTGGGCTTGCATGCCCGAGATAATATAAGCCTGTGAGAGAATGCATTTGCCCTCTCTCTTGATGTTTCCACAGAAGAGGTAAGCCCTTGCCTGCCTTGTCTGACGTCCTTTTCATTTACCCATCAATTACATAACCACCCCCTAGGTCCGGGGTCGCCTGTGGGAAACAGAAAGATTTCTTCCAAGCTGTCTCCCCCAAATAGATGCCAAACTAGCTGCTTGCTACACATGGGAAATGACTGTACACTTGGAGGTCAACAAAAGTAGGTCAGGGGTTATTCTCCCTAAGGACTATCAGCCATCTAGAGCAAGCTGACTGCATAGTCTGTCCCACCCTAAGTGGGGCCCACTCCCTTCTGATAAGACTACTAGTAGATTGTTTCCCTGAAGGAGAGCCCAGGGAGGTCAAGTCCACTCAAGGATGACCAAGGTTAGGCCATCATCATGAATCTAGCATCTGCCCATCTTGTTATATGTATATACCTTTAGTCCCTCCCCTTCCTATCATGTGTACAGTCCTAGCTCATCCCCCTCCTGTTATGCCTATGCCCATTGTATATCCCCCTCCTATTGCTCGTAGTGCCTATTGTACAACCCCTTCCTGTGACGTATGTCTTTACCTGTAATTAGGAGGCATGCACATCCTCCAAAATATATAAGGCTTGGTTAGCAATAAATCACGTTCTCTCCTGAGCTCTCTCCTGCCCTCCCGTCTCCCATCTCCATGCGGACCACCAAGAGGGGCTGAGGTGAGCATGCTACCATGTGTCTGACTCTTTTATTTTACTCTCTCTCTTTCCTATTTCTCTATGACTTTATTACAATCTTTATATATCTTAACCATACAATTATGCTCACTGAACCCATGATTAGTTGTGGGGGGTTGGCTTCCCCCAGAGTCCCCCACACCACACAATATTTTGAGCTCAGCTTTCACTACCCCCAAACCATGCCCACTGAAGCCAGGTCTTTGCCTGCAGCAGAAGTCAACCCAAAATACGACATAGAGGGGCAAGGAAAGGGGCGGTTTTAATTGTGAGATCCATGACAGGGAGAGGGCGGCTTTCTCTAACTGCATCTTGAACCACCCCGCACCCCCATAATCCCCCTCAAAAAACCAAACCAAACCCAAACACTGCTGCCAAGTCCATTCTGACTCACAACAACCCCACAGGACAGAGCAAAACCACCCCTGTGGGTTTCTGAGACGGCAACTCTTTCCAGCTGGTGGTTCCCAATGGATTCCAGGTGGTGCAATGGCTAGGTGCTCAGCTGCCAGCCATCAGGCCAGTGGTTTGAACCCACCCAAGGTTCCTGGGGTGAAAAGGCTTGTTGACCTATTTCCCTGAAGATTCCATCCTAGTTCTACTCAATCTAACAGGGCTTCCTCCACAAGTCAGACTGACTCAATGGCACCTAGCAACCGCAGAACAGCAAACTGTGAGAAATTAAATTTCTGTCCCCGAAAGCTGCCCCTTTAAGCTATTTCAGTTACAGCCGCTCGAGAAAATGAAGTAGCCCAGACTCAGGGCATGATTCTCCTTGTTCTAAGTCCTGATGGTCTTGCCTGGAACAGGTCTTCGCATGAGTAACTTCTGAAGAACATGGGTTCATAAGAGAAATGCAAATTAAAGCAACAGTGAGACACCACTTCCCTCTGACACTCAGCAATTTAAAAAAATCTATACTAAATGATGGAGAAGATGTGGAGACATTGGAATGCTCCTACCTTGCTGGTGGGATTGCAGAATTGTCCAGCCACTATGGAAAACAGTGTTGCACTCTGTCAACAAATGCAAATACAAATACCTTATCTGGCAATCTCTCTACTTGGTACACACCCTAAAGGGGAAAAAATTAAAAAGAACAAAGCACAAACAGATGCAGTACACCTAGGCATATTGCAGCAATTTGTACAATAGCAAAAACCTGGCAACCATCAGACACTCTGCCTGTAGAGGAATGAACGGACAAACTCTGGTCCATCCACACAAGGGGGTATTTTCCATCCTCAAAAACACAAGGATGCTTCTGTCAACCCGCCCCCGTGACTTGGACAACATTGGAGGACATGGTGCTCAGCAAAGTTATCCCATCTCATTAATATAAATATGACACCATTATTGTAAAGGGAACAGTAGAAATGGTTTTCACGTCAAAGGCTAAGACTATAAAGACTATGCCAATGAGGACAGAGGAGGACGGGGGAGGAGGTGAAGGGGAGAGGGAAGGGATTTGAAAGTAAGAAGAGAGGGAGGGAAGGAAGCAGGGAGAGAAAAGGGGAAAAAATAAAAACAGGAACTGAAAAATAACAAAGAGCCACACATATAAGGGGGTTAATATCGTCACTGTTTTGATGAGATGGGTTGTGTGCAGCTACATAGAGTGTGTCTTTTTTTTTTTTTGACGTGACAAACCCCAACTTTATTTCAGAGACATAAATATATATCTTTAGGTGGATAGATATTTCCCTTGTGTCTGTCATTGCTGGTGTGTGCTCAAACAATAGATGTTTCCCCAAGTGACTAGAAGTCCCATTCCTGTTTGTTTGTTTGTTTGTTTGTTTTGCTTTCCTTTTTTTTTTTTAATGATTTCATTGGTGGCTCTGACAGTCTTTATCACATCCCGTTCATTGTATGCAGCATATTTGTACCTGTGTTGCTCAAAACATTTTCTTTCTACTTGAGCCCTTGGTATCAGCTCATTTATTCCTCCTGCCCTCCGCCACGAATCCTTGATAATTTAAAAAAATCATTTTATTTGGGGCTCATACAACTCTTTTTTTTAAATTTTTGAGATAGTTTAATCTTCTGACATTTTTAAAAAAACATTTTATTAGGGGCTCATATAATGTTTATCACAATGCATACATACATCAATTGTGTACAGCAGATCTGTACATTCATTGTCCTCATCATTTTCTTTTTTCTTTCTTTTTTTACATTTTATGAGGGACTCACACAACTCTTTTTTTTTTTTTAACAATTTATTGGGGCTCATACAACTCATCACAGTTCATACATATACATACATCAATTGTATAAAGCACATCCATACAGTCTTTGCCCTAATCATTTTTTCCCTCTTTTCTTTTTTTACATTTTATTAGGGATTCATACAACTCTTATCACAATTCATACATATGCATACATCAATTGTATAAAGCACATCCATACAGTCTTTGCCCTAATCATTTTTTCCCTCTTTTCTTTTTTTACATTTTATTAGGGATTCATACAACTCTTATCACAATCCATACATATACATACATCAATTGTATAAAGCACATCCATACATTCCCCGCCCCAATCATTCTCAAAGCATTCGCTCTCTCATACAACTCTTATCACAATGCATACATCCATCCATTGTGTAAAGCACATTTTTACATTCATTGCCCTCATCGTTCTTAAAATATCTGCTCTCCACTTAAGCCCCTGGCATCAGCTCCTCATTTCCTCCCCTCCCTCCCTGCTCCTCTCTCCCTCATGAACCCTTGATAATTTATAAATTATTTTTTTTTCATATTTTATTTTTAAAAAATCATTTTATTGCGGGCTCGTACAATTCTTATAACAATCCATACATACTTCCATTGTGTCAAAAACATATGTACATTTGTTGTCATCATCATTCTCAAAACATTTGCCTTCCACTTGAGCCCTTAAATATCTGCTGCTCATTTTCCCCCTCCCTCCCCACACCCCCCCACTATAAATTATTATTTTGTCATATCTTTCCCTGTCCAACATCTCCCTTCACCCACTTTTCTGTTGTCCACCCCCCAGGGAGGAGGTTATATGTAGCTCCTTTTAATCAGTTTCCCCTTTCCACCCCACTCGTCCTCTACCCTCCCAGTATTGTCACTCACACCACTGGTCCTGAAGGGATCCCCTGTGTTTCCATTTCCTATCTGCACCAGTGTACATCCTCTGGCCTAGCCAGACTTGCAAGGTAGAATCCAGATCATGATAGTGGGGGCGGAGGGGGAGAAGCATTTAGGAACTAGAAAAAGTTGTATGTTTCATCGTTGTTACATCACATCCTGATTGGCTTGTCTCCTCCCCAAGACCCTTCTGTAAGGGAGGGGTCAGTGGCCGACAAATGGGCTTTTAGTCTCCACCCCACACTCCCCCACCCCATTCACTATGATAAGATTTTTTTTGTTCTGATGATGCCTGATACCTGATCCCTTAGACACCTAGTGATCACCCAGGCTGGTGTGCTTCTTCTCTGTGGGCTTTATTGCTTCTGAGCTAGATGGCTACTTGTTTGCCTTCAAGCCTTTAAGACCCCAGATGCTATATCTTTTGATAGCTGGGCACCATCAGCTTTCTTCAACACATTTGCTTATTCACTCACTTTGTCTTCAGTGGTTTTGTCGGGAAGGTGAGCATCATAGAATGCCAATTTAATAGAAGAACGTATTCTTGCATTGAGGGAGTACTTGAGTGGAGGCCCAATGTCTTTCTGCTATCTTAATACTAAACCTATAAATATATGCACATAAATCTATTTCCCCATCCTCTTATATAAATATATTTGAATATGTATATATCTTTATCTAGACTTCTATAAATGCCCTTTTCCTCCTAGCTCTTTCCTCTATTTCCTTTGACTTCCCTCCTGTCCCACGATCATGCTCAGTCCCCACCAGGGTTTCAGCAATTCCTCTTGGTTACGTTACCCTTGATCATGCCCTACCAGGCCTCCCACACCCTCCTCACCACTGATTTGGATCACTTGTTGTTCCTTTATCCCTGAGTTTGTTAACATCATTACCTTTCCGCCTACCTCCCCCTCTCCCAGAGACTGGTTTTCTTTGGGTGTGTTATTTTCCACAAGCAAAAGGGGAAGAGAGAGCATGGGGGAGAGAGAGAGAGAGAGAGAGATCACGATCTTAAACAGTCTCCAGACACCTGACCCATGAGCCCTGAACCCTGCTCTGAGTGCTTAAAAAAAATAAGAAACCTTAAAAGAGAAACAGCTCAAATTCTTTGTGTGACACACAAACTTCAGAAAAAGAACAAGAACCACAACACTGGGTCGTCCTGGCTTCTGACGGTCCCATCTCTATTCGGTGACTTTCAGTCCTTCTCAGGGTGCGTGGTGGCTAGCTCACATGCAGCCACCCACCTTCTGAGTGAGAAGAGAGGAGGGGCTAAATCTTACCCGCAAAAAGAATCATCCCAGGACTACCCAACCAGCAGGCTTCAGTTTAATTGGATCACGTGGGACAATTTCATGTCAACTTGATAAAAGAATGAAGGGGTGGAGGTTAGCCTGCCAATCAGGTCACAGCCTGATGATGCCGCTGGTGGGTGTGGCCTAATAATGAGGATTCTGGGAACTTCCTCTTTTTATCTCTTGGGAGGTGGACCACAATCTCTCTCTGCCTTGGCCTTCCCACTGACAAGCCACGCAGATGGCAGCCAGAGCCCTGGAGATGCGTCCACCGGCAATGGATCCACAAGACTTTTCGCCCACTAGCCTGTGATCTTCCTGCATTCAGCATCATTGCAATGTGCTGTGTGAGTCTGAAGAGGAATTTATGGACTAGTATTGGACTTATGAGCTAATATCAGACTAATGGATTTGATCTGGATAGGGCTGGTGTGTTTTCTTAATATACAATTGCTATTTGATACAAAGCGTTCTCTTACACACATTGAAGCATCTCTGGATTTGTTTCTCTAGTCAACCCGGACTCACACAGAGACCATGAGACAGAGCAGAAGAGGTGCTCTGAGCCTGTGGGACTGTGAGACAGAGAGCAAGTGAGTTTCCTGGTCCACAGAGGCAGGGGCCAAGTGACCATGGGGCCGAGAGGCTGAGGAGCAATACAGACGTGGCTGGTGGCTGAGGAGCAGTGCTGCTGTGGACCAAAGACTGCATCCTTACTTTTTACTGATCCTGATTTGTGGTAGCCCATTAACGTCCCTAATAAACTCTTACTTATGAATTGGGTCTGAGTTCTGTGTGGTCATTGCAATGGATTCTAGAGGAAAAACAGAAAGTGGGTGTGAGACAGAGGACAGTCTCAGGGGAGCCCTGGCGGTGTAGTGGTTACACTGGGCTGCTAACCTCAAGGCCAGCTGTTTGAGCCCACCAGCCGCTCCTGGGGAGCCAGATGAGGCTGTCTGCTCCTATAAAGATTTGCTGTCTCAGAAGACCACAGGGGCAGTTCTACGCTGTCCTCACACTGCCATTGCGTCGATACTGATGTGTAGCAATGCCTTGTGTGTTTCTGAGACTGTAACTGGTTACTGGAGTAGGAAACCTGGTCCTTCTCCCATGGAGCTGCATAACCACCCCACCACCAGGGCTCCCAACTATGTCCTATGAGCTGTAATCAACTCAACAACAGTGGGGATATTTTGGATGCATGTTGTGTTAGTCTTGTAGACAAGAGAAACAATTCATAGACACTCATGTGCACATAAGAAAGAGCTTTATGAGCAGCAACAAAGCCCACATGGAGGAAGCACAGCAGCCTGTGTGATCACGAGGTGTTGATGGGATCAGGGATCAGGCATCTTAAGACCCAGAACAAAATCAAACCCAGTGTGAGTGGAGCGGGGTCGGGGGACGTATGGTGGAGACCCAAAGCCCATCTGTAGACAATTGGACATCCTGTCACAGAAGGTTCACAAGGAAGACATGAGTCGGTCAGGGTGCAGTATAGCACCGATGAAACACACAACTTTCCTCTAGTTCTTTAATGCTCCCCCCCCCCACTATTATGACTCAATTCTACCTTATGAATTGGATTAGACCAGAACATGCACACTGCTACAGAACCCAAAACACAGGGAATCCAGGGTAGGAAAAACCCTCAGGGCCAACCATGAGAATAGAGATACCAGGAGGTTAAGGGGGATGTGGCTGGACAGTCCCAGGTGCTGTGACATGGGACTCAAACACAGCAACACTTGTTGGGATGGTGGGAGTTGAGGGGTACATAGGACCGAGCAGCCATGTTGAACCTGCGGTGGCCGTGAGCCTGAACCTCCCCCCCGCCCCAGGCGGCATCAGACAACAGCAGCAAGCACCAAGTTCTCGGTTCACATCCTCCACGGGAGGGAGGCTCCGGTTATCACGGCACCCGATGAACAGAGCCTAGATCCACGCAGGGAAAGAGGCCACAGACAGAGATCCAGCATCTCCTCGGACACTTTATTTCCAGGACCAGATGATTGAAAGGGAAGGGGCAGGCCTTGAGCCTGAGGAAGGGAGCGTGGTGGATGTGGGTCATGTTGGCCACTGACCCCAAAATGGGTGTGTGGTCAGAGAAAGCGGATTCTGGCTCCAGGAGATGGTGGTGGTGGGGCAACTGGAGAGAGGAACAGCCCTGATAGGGAACAGTGTGTGTGTGTATGAATGTATGTGTGTGTATGTGTGTACGTGTTTATGCGCATGTGTGTGCATGTGCATGTGTGTACAGGTGTGTGGGCCTGGCAGTCGGGGCCCTTGCAGGAGTGAGGTTGGCTATGATGGAGGGGGGGGGCAGGGCTGCATCTGGTGGCAACTCATGAGTTGGCCTGGATGGTGTCCTGGATCCACTTGGTGAACTTGCACAGGTTGGTGTAGACACCCGGCTTGTTGGGTCTGCCGCAGGGGAAGTCTCCCCAGGACACCAGGCCTTGCAGGAAACCGTTGCAGACCACGGGGCCCCCAGAGTCACCCTGCGAGGAGGGACGGGGAGGAGAGACAAGGAGGTGCAGAATCGGAGAGGAAGGGGCCAGGAGGCTCCCCATGAGACGGAGGCGGAGCAGGGCAGCAGGAAGCAGAGGGGCGAGCAAGGTTGGAGAGGGAGGCAGGTAAGCAGAGCAAGAGACAGAGGGGAAACAGGTTAAAACGGAAATGGAGTTGGCGTCTTCTGTGACGAAACAAGTCCATCTCAAACCAACAAGAACAAGACTTCACCCCCATACCCCACCTGGAGAACCCCCATCCGTTTTTTTTTTTTGCAACTCCCGCATGGCGTCGTAGGCCAGGCATCCATCAGGCTGCTAACAGCAAGGTCAGCCGTTCGAATCCTCCAACCGCTCCTCGGCAGAGAGATGAGGCTTTCTATCCCCGTGAACAGTTACAGTCTCGGAGCCCCACGGGGGTGGTTCGACTCTGTCCTGTCGGGTCGCTAAGGAGGCGGTGTTGACTCGGCAGTGCATTTGGTTTTTTTGGTTTTTTGAAGTAGCTTAACCTGTTGTGCTACCAGGAGATTTACAGCTATGGAAGCCCAAAAGGGCCATTTCCACTCTGTTCTACAGGGCCACTTAGAGTCGGAATGGACAGGACCATCGTGGGCTGCCCATTCGTGGTTGCTCACAATCCCAATATCCTCCTGTGGGCTTCCTGATACTGCCAATGGTGAGGTGACTGGGGGTGGGGATGCCCTGTGGAGTACCTCTCAAGGACTGGAGACAAAACAGGTGACCAACCATCAGAGTCACTTAAAGTGTCCCACCCGAACCGTTTCACGCTAATTAACGCTTTGAAGCGAGGATGTCATCTCCCGGGTGCTTCGCTTGACTTCCTTCCCTGAGACTCCGGGGAAACTGGGAAACTCGGGGTTCCCTGTGTGACTAAACACTGCATCCCTATCGGGCAGCAGGCCAACCCTGAATCGGAACTCTGCAGGAACAGGGGCCCCAGCGGTGTTGGATCACCACTGTGACTCCCGCCCCACCCACAAACCTCCCAAACAGGGAGCCCTGGTGGTGCAGAGGTTTAAGTATGGTCTTCAGGTGAACGCCATGAGTCACTCCTGGGGAGAAAGACAGTCTGGAAACCCTATGGGGCGGTGCTGGGCTGTTATGGATAACTGCCTCCATGCAGCGCATTTACAGGGTCGCTGTGGATCCATGACTGTGGGTCTATAGGTGTGCAGAACGAACCCCGGGGGAAATAGGACGAGGACTCTATTCCCTAACTTATCACAGAGGGAATCTGGAAAGCTGGTATTCCACGGTAAGAAAGCCTCCACTTTGGTAAGTTAGAGATAAAGTCCAAGTATATGATCTTGCTTTAAATATCATCCCCACAGATTCTCCCCGAATAGCCATGCTGCCTTAAAGTGAGCACACGGTTGATTCTATCTCCCTCTGGAATCAGACATGATCCTTTTGCTTTCTCTTCCCCTCCTTGTACAATGTGGGTATTAGGTTTCCTCACCTGTGAGCTCATGGACCTTAATGTAGACCCATCTTGTGATGCATGTAACCACTGAATATGCATGTCTTAGGCTACCCAGTAAGTAAAGGCTTTCTTTCTTCTCCCAGTTCTACGTGGTCCATCAAGAGGGGCTGAGGTGAGCATGCTACCATCAATGTGCCTGGTTTATTTTATTCCCTCTCCTACCATTCCTGTCCTCTATGACTTGATAGACTGTCACCGTGCAATTGTCCTGACTGGCCCTTGGGTGGTTGGAAGCTGGTTTCCCAACATATAGGGTCACCGTATGTCAGGAGCAGGGGATTCACAGGGTCTCTGTGAGTTGGTGGCAATGGGCTCACAGGGTCACTCTGTCAGCAGTGACTAAGTGACTGTGGGTTCCTAGGGTCTCGTGAGTCAGAAAGGCCCTGGGGGCCATGGGCTTTGGTGTGGATCCCGGCCATGTGTGTGTGAGCAGGGCTGCAGGCCTGCATCGCAAGCACCCGCTGAGTCCGTGGCGGTGGCAGCGTCTCACCTGGCAGGAGTCTCGGCCCCCCTGGTTCCCGGCACAGAACATGGTTTGGTCTATCTGGCCCGGGTAGTCGCTGTTGCAATTCTCCTCGCTCACCACCGTGATGTTCAAGCACTGGAGGTTCTTGGGGAAGTTCACTGTTCAACACACACGGGTACACGGATCAGCACCACCATGAGAAGTGGAGAAGGCCGGGGGTGGCTCGAGGCGGTGGGGGGGGGTGTTGGTAGAGGTGGGGGAAGAGGAAGACAGCCACAGATGGGTATCAAGGGGGACACTCACCACTGGGGCTGCTGGTTGTTCCCCAGCCAGAGACCAAGCAAGAGGTCCCTGCCTTCGGACAGTGGGAGGTGATGTTGATGACCTGGATGTTTTGGTTCTCACGAACTCTCCGGTTCATCTTTATGAGCATGAGGTCGTTGGGGTGGCGAGGGTGTGTGTAGCCGGGGTGGGGGATGGCCTTGATTCCCCAGAGCCTCTGCTGCCCAGATTCAAAGATGGATGTCAGGGAATGTCGACCGAGCAAGATGTGGGTACCACTGAGGAAGATGGGTGAGCTCACCTTCTGTCCTGATCACCACTCCCCAATGCAATCACCAGGTAGCCCCAGACCTTGTCCCAGCCCCCTCAATCTCAGCTCCCAACTCATCCCCAGCTCCATCTTTATCCCCAACTTCTGATCACCACTCCCCAAGACAATGCCCAATGCAGCAGACCTTGTCCCGGATCCTCCACCAGACCCTCCGCCCCAGCCACCAAACCATTCCCAACTCTGTCTTTATCCCCAAGCCCTAGTTGCCACCCCCCAATCCCCTAACCAGCCTCAATCCAGCCCTAACACCATTGCCAACTCCATCTGGATCCCCATTCCCACCCGTCATCAACTTTGCCTCTAGCCCCGATTATCTTTTCACTTTAAACCATCAACACACGCATTCACTGTCCTCAACCTCAAGTACCTCCACTCCCTACCCTTTAAGCTATAGCATCCTCAAGTCTATCTAGACTCTACTTCCAGAGGCAACCATAATCCCAGTTCTAGCCCCTGAACCACCAGCATAGATACTCCCAAGCCCAAATCCACTCCACCCCATCCAACTCCAACTCCACCACGAATCCTTCTTCCATTCCCAAACCATCCACACATGCACCCCCAACTTTACGTCCAACCAAGACAAAATATGCCTGGTGGCACAGCGGCTAAGTGCCCCACAGCTAACCTGGAAGTCAGAGGTTGGGCTGGGGTGTCCTACCCGAGCTCCTCTGCTTCCGTCAAGACTATGACCTTGGCCCTATTACTGCCTTGGTTCTTTTCTGTCATAGTGGGTCCCCAGGAGTCAGAATTGACCGTGACAATAGCAATCTCCAAGCTGGCAGAGCACCCCATAAGCAAGGCAAGCCCAGACCTACGTGCTTACTAACCTGCAGTGAGCAATTTCACATGGGGTTCACCGCACAGATTAGCATAGAGCCACAAGAAAGCTCGGGTTTACCTCATTTACTGGGTACTCATTCCCATTAGGGCTTGCAAATTGGAAATGAGGCACGAGGGCTGGGATTCTACCTAGAAGCAGAATCTCTGGGATGATGATGATGATGATGATGGGGGAGGGCATGTGTGATTAGAGGGTTCACTGCAGATTAATAAGTAAGCACAAACTCATGCTTACCTTGCTTATTCGGTAATCTGACACTGCCCCCAAAATTCCTGCCATCGAGTCAATCCTGCCACTGTGGGTTTCTGAGACTGTAACTCTTCACAAGAGTAGAAAGCCGCATCTTTCTCCCTCGCAGTGGCCGGTGGGTTTGAACTGATGGACTGATGATAACAAGCCCAACACAGAACCACAATGCCACCAGGGCTCCTAGACCCTGCTCAGGCCCATCACTAACCCTAACCCCAAGCCCATCCTAAACGCCACCAAAGCCGAAAGCCAAATCCACTGACATGGCCAACTCACAGTGACCCTCTAGGACAGGGTAGAACTGCCCCTGTGGGTTTCTGAGACTGCGATTCTATAGGAACAGACAGCCTCATGTTTCTCCAGAAGAGCTGCTGCTGGTTTTGAAATGCTTACCTTGAGGTTAGCACCCTAAGGCTCACCTCTACTTGTAATCCCAACCCCATTTTTATCTATCTCTTTCTCTGGTATCCACCCCACCTCATCTCCAATCCTGAGCCAACTGAACTCTAATTACTAAAACCAAACTCACTGCCACCAAGTCCGTTCCGACTCATAACGACCCTATTGGACAGGCTAGGACTGCCTCTGAGGGTCTCCAAGACGATCGCTCTTTATGGGAGTAGAAAGCCTTGTTTTTCTCTCGTGGAGCGGCTGGTGGATTCGATCTGCTGACCTTGCAATTAGCAGCCCAGAGCCTAACCCCTGCGCCACCAGGGCGCTTATCTCTACACTAAACAACCCCTAATTCCCCAGCAGAATCCCAACCTCATCCCATTCCCCTCCCCCAATGCATCCTTAGCTCTATTCCCAATTCTGCTTGTCCTGTTCCCTGCGTCCAGTCTGGCTGCATCTGCCTGCCCTCCAAGCCCCTGTCCAGCCCAGATCCGCCGGCGTCCATACTCACTTCTTCCTGCAGTGGGCAGCAGTGAGCAGCCACTGCGCAGCCACCAGCACCGCCCCACAGTACAGTTGGTTCTGCCTCATCATCAGCGCCGCTTGCCACCTCTGCGAGTGCAAAGGACAATCCGATCCTTTGAGGATGCGCGTGCTGCTGTCGTCGTCACTCCGAGTGTCTCCAGCGTCGGCTGCAAGCTCCCGGGTTTTCTCAGAAGACTCCCCGGAGGCGGGATTGTCGCAGGAAACATCTTCAATGGCTAGACCTGGCTCTGGTCAAGGGGTGTGTGTGAAGCAAAACACGTGAGTGGTGGACCCAGGGGGTGTGACCAGGAGGTGTTTTAGGGGCGGGGCCAGGGCTCTCCAGGTGGATCCTGGAAAATACTGAACTGCCCACAGAGGCTGAGCCTGAGTTCAGGTGCTGAGTTTGAAGTCTGGCTAGATTTCAAGGATGCGTGAGGCTGGGTAGCTGACGGAGCCCTGGTGATGCCGTGGATTAAGCTTGGGCAGCTTACCCTAAACTTGGCAAGCTATGAGGCAGGCAGTCAGCTTCCGAAATTTTACAGTCTCGGAAACCCCACGGGGGCAGGTCTACTCTGGCCTATAATATGATCGCTGTGAGATGGCATTGACTCGCCAGCCGCGGGTTTGTTTTGAGAGTATTGGTGGCAAAATGGTTATGTGTTGGGCACCTCACCCCGAGGTCCACAGTTCGAAACCACCAGCCGCTGCGTGGGAGTAAGACTAGGCTTTCTACTCCCGTAGAATTATAGCTTCAGAAACCCACCTGGGCAGCTTGATCTTGTTCTATAGGGTCACTAGGAGTCAGTATAGACTCGATGGCAGTGAGTTTGGTGTTTTTTGTTTGGGAAGTTCAGATGGCAGGACCCAGTGATGGCGGAAGGGGTCCTCTGGTATGTCATAGGAGAACTGTGCTCTATAGGGGTAGTTTGGGACATCTCCGCCAGATCTTTCTTCCGAGGTACCTCTGGGTATACTCAGCCTACCAAGCTCTTGGCTCGAACCCAAGCTCACAGTCTTTTGTACACCACCCAGTGACCCTTAAAGGGTAGAGCAGGGAGTGTAGTGGAGCCTTGAGAATGGGTCTGAACCAGGGCCTTAGGAGTGGCACCTCCCCCCTCCGCAAGACCTTGGCCACGCCCTCGAGGTCAGCTAAGACTCCCCCTCCCCCTCCCCATCCACTGCGCTCAAGACCAAGCTCCTGGCTCACTTCTAGAGCTCCGCCTCTTTAGGAAATGGAAATCAGGCCTTGTGACTGGGCTGGGGGTGGAGATGGCAGCTTCTGAGATGAGGGAGGGACTCGGAGTGGACTTGGGCCTCGCTCCAAGGCCAGGGTCACCTGCCAGAGTCGCTCACACCGGGAGCACTAATTTCGAAAGAAGAAGCTCTGGTGGCGCCACGGTTCAGTGCTCAACGCTAAGCGAAAGGTGGGCGCTTCAAGCCCCACTGCCATTCCCTGGGAGAAAATTACCCTTCGATCGGCTCCTGGAATAAACGTGGCAGCTGAGGGAGCCCCACGGGGGCCGTTAGAAATTGACTCGGCCGTGCCACAATGACAGCATCTTCCAGGGGCCCTGGTGGCGCCACGGTTAAACGCTCAACTGCCAGCCAAAAAGGTGGGTAGGTTCGAACCCACCAGCAACTCTGGAGGAGAAAGTTCTGGCGAGTTGCTCCCACGAGATCAACCCACTGTCAGCGAGGCGATTCGGGTCGATATCGACTCACAGTGTTGCTCTGGGACCTAGAAGCCTGTCTCAGAGGGTTTCCACGGCTGCACATCTGCACAGGCTCATGCATCCTCCTCTTTCTCCATAGGAGCAGCCAGTGGGTTCCGAACCTCCAACCATTCACACCATTCGGTACATATTAGTTTAGAAAAAACCTACCCAGGGGAGAGTGCAAGTCTAGTCCAGTGGGGTGAGTGTGAAGCCCTGGGTCACACATGTTGGCGGGGTGGGGGGTGGGTGGGGGGTAAGCTCTCAGGCTGAGCAGCACGGCTGTAGAGGGGGCCCCTAAGTGGCCCACACGGCCCAAGAAAGCTGGGGAATGGGGTCCCTAATGGTTGATAAGCTTGAGAAGAAGGGATGGATTCGAACCTTGGGCAGTGTCAATTCTGTCTCACAGCGACCTGATCAAACCAAACCACACCCACTCAGTCGAGGCCCACTCCCATTGGTCCCATAGGCCAAGGGAGAACGGTCCCTGTGGGTTTCCAAGACCGTAACTCTCTGTGGGAGTACAAAGCCCCGTCTTCCTCCCTCAGAGCGACTGGGGGGTTCGAACTACTGACCTTGTGCTTAGCAGCCTAACAAGTAACCCATTACGCCAAGGTGGGGGGGGCATCCCCAAGGTTAGTGGAGGAGGCGATGGAAAACAGCTCCTCTTGGGGGTTCTGGTGCGGCCACCCACTCAGCCACCTGGTCACCCTCCCCTCCCCTCAGTCTACTTTTGGGTGCCTGTTCCTGGCAGCCAAGCAGAACCTCAAAGCCCGAGCACTGCTGTTCTCCGCATACACACTCCAAGGAGCCCTGGTCTGTGGGTACCTCCGTGATCCCGCGAGGCGCACGAGATCCCGATGGGGGAGGAGTAGGAACTCCAGGCATACAACTCTGCAAAGGCACACAACTCTGCAAAGGCACACATACAGCAACACACACAC